>NC_132805.1:23471118-24671118 GCF_048594095.1 Paramormyrops kingsleyae
AAATGGGTGAAGGTAAAAAGGAACTTAAGAATTGGAGACATTGTTATGGTGGTAGATCCCACTGCTCCCCGGGGGTCATGGCCATTAGGCAGAATCCTGGAAACCAGGCCCGATGGGAAAGGTTTGGTACGTTCTGTGAAGCTCCAGACTAAGACTTCAGTCATCGAGAGGCCCATAACCAAGTTGTGCCTCATCTTGGAAACTGAGGAGTAACCTCTTTCATCAGAAGAGGATGTAATGTACATGTTGTTATAATTCGTATTGTTTATGGCTCCAATTTTAGTTAAAGTAATTGATTCTTTAGAGTACAATTAGGGGCCGGTGTGTAGGAGCCATAGGTAAATTGCTTGATGAATGTTTACTGTAATCAGTTTGTATTTGGCACAAGTGCACCCCCTACAGGTGGTGAGGGTGCTGCCCGGAAAAGGAGGTGACGTGGCACATGGCGGGGGAGAAGCGGGCCAGCAGATACCGTCATTGACCTCAGCCTTGGGCTTTAGGCGCGGTCTGTTCGCTACCCTGGGGAATCGTCGGAGATGATGATAAGGCAGCGAGACGATTCGCATTTCATTTTGTAATATGGTTTTTTTTTTTTTGCAATAAATGAAGAGGCAGTAAACAGCAACTTGTGGATCCTTTTGTGAAGGGCTAAGCTAAAGGCTGCGAGTCAGACAAAATGGTACCCGCACTTCCCAGGTGGCAAAACCACAAAAGGAAGGGTTGAAGGAAAAACCGGACTTTTGCATTTTGTCACTTCACCGACTGAGACCGAGCATGGGAGACGATTACCCACAATTCTGCAGCGTGAGAAAGTGAATAACCATTGGTTCAGTTGTGATGACGTGCGCTTGGCGTCAAAACAAGAAGTGCACGCATGCGCTTCCTGTTTTGAAGCCGAGCGCACGTAAAAACAAGAAAAACAAGGAGCGCATGTGTGCCATATGATTTTTGATGATACTTGGCGCTCGTAAACCAGGACTTGCTTGGTTTCCAAGTCAAAATTTATTAAAAATCTTTGCTCGTCTTGCGGGACACTTGTAAACCACGTTACTCGTAATCCAAGGTTCCACTGTATATCATTTTGAAATAAGGAATAGGCATGGATAACTGAGACTTTCAATATTGCAGTTCCCCTGTTCTACCACTAGATTCTGTGCATATGCATGGTCAGAGCTGTTCTTATATTTAAGAACATTTCTAAGTATAAGTACAAGATGGTAAATTCCACACTTTGCGTGAAACGTGCGTGAAGTGTTTCTATACCTTATGGTCTCTGCTCTCCATATCTTTTTAGTGCAGAAGGATAAGAAAAAATTCTACCAAATAAAACAGGGTTCTAGCACTGTGTGCTTGGACCCCTAAATAACATAAATATAATAATTTACATTTATTCATTTAGCAGATGCTTTTATCCAAAGAGATTTACAATAAGGGAATTGAAACTAAGCCTTCTGTGTGGCAGGCAAGAATTAACCCAATGAACCAGCAATGGAAAGAATAACAACAATAATATAATAATAAAGTATATAATTATCATTTTCCATATCATTTTACTATTTCCAGAGCCACTTTCCATAATGAATCAAAAGGTGTTGTATGTAATGCAAACTGTACAGCAATCACTTCAACAGCAAAAAAACCACAATGCCCAAAGGTTTCATCTCACTTTTATAAAAGTTTCGAAAAACTGACAGGATTTGAAACCTTTGATGCTTCAAGACGAGTCGGACATCATCAGTCACATGATACTGCATAAACAAAGCAGGCTTCAACTCCCAGCTTCGAGTTGCTGGGCTTTACCCATTGGTACTGTTTTGGTTTGACCCATTGTGGTGCCTTTGTTAGTTTGGTCTTCCCTTTTGTGTTCCGTTTATACAAAATAAAACAACCCCTTCTGGCTTGAGCCGCTTCGTGGATCTGTCACAGGAACAGGGCATGGTGCAAGCAGGAAAAACGAGGTGATGATCCACTAGCCCAGGGGTGGGCAATCTTATCCGTAAAGGGCTGGTGGGTATGTGGGTTTTTGGGATGACCTTTAGGTCAGCTGTTCAAACCCAGGTGTGAGGACTTTTCAGCCAATCAGTCCTCTAATTAGTGACCTAATTAGGGAGTTGCAGCGAAAACCTGCATACACACTGGCCCTTTGCGGATAAGATTTCCCACCTCTGCACTAGCCGCTCTGAGACACAAAGGGGGTTTATTACAGAACTGAAAATACTGGGAACGCTACAAAACAAAGCAGACCACAATGGGGTCAAAACTAAACAGGGGAAATGATATAACTAACAGAACAAAAAATTATCTACGAAGGGAAACTGGTTACACAGAGAACAGGCAGGGAAGTGAACATAGCACACAGCAAATCAGAATAACCAACATCAAGGAACACAGTCAAAAAATCACTGGAGAACAAATCAGGGCAGGCAATTAAATACACAGTAAACTGGGGCAAACAAGGACTGGGTGTAAGACATAATCAATTAACCAATCACAGGACGCAGGATAACAAGCAACAAAATACAATAATCAAGAAGCTCAGGGAAACAACACACAGATGAATCTAATAAACTAAATCATTGAACTAAGATACAGACAGAAAAACTAAGGAACAGAATCTAACACAAGGAAAACAAGAAGGACAGATAAAAAACAACCAATGGCACAAAACAAAAAACCAAAACAGAATGCAAACCACAAAACTCAGGAACTAGAAAAACTAATACGAATGAAACAAGGTAACAAATCTACTAAATATAAAAACAGAGGGGGCTGGACTTGAACACAAAACTGATGGGTTATTAGTCACACACTCAGCCCTTCATTCCATGCAGCAATCCAGGGACCTAGGGAAACACACGAAACACTTAGGCACAGGGAGAACAGGGTGGCCAGCGATACAGGGAGCAGACACGAAAGGCTGGGGCAGATGGGTGCTGACCCTGACAGGATCGTCCTTTCACCATGCCAGTTCCTAACACATTTAGTGCTTTCTATGCAAGTAATATTTTTAAACTAATCCAGTGACAAGAGGGAAGCTAGCGTAGTGATTTAAGGACCGGTGTAATATGCTCAGCTTTCTTGGTGTTAGTGTGGACTCTGGCAGCAGTATTCTGGATGAGTAGCAGATTGGTTTGTCTGATTTTTTTGTCAAGACCTGTGAAGACCCTGTCACAATAGTCGAGTCTGCTATCTGTATCTTGCTATGTTTTTCAGCTGGTAGTAGGCTGATTTTGAAATTGTCTTTATGTGGCTGTTCTAATTTAGATCTGAGTCCAGAACTACACTAAAGATTTCTGGCTTGATTTGTAGGTTTAAGGTGGATTCAAGGTGAGCAATGACTTTCAATCTTCCTTTTTGTGGCCAAAAAACAATTCTTTCAGTTTTCTTTATTGTACAAAATTCTAGCACATCCACTTATTGATTTTTTCAATGCCCCTTTTCAGTGAGTATAAGGGACTATAGTCACGTGGTGACACTGAAATGTCCAGTTGTGTACCATCTGCATAATTATAATAAGAAATTAATAATTAATAATGTTCTATAATCTCAGCAAGGGGGATCATGTGGATATTGAATAGAAGAGGCCTAAGAATTGACCCTTGAGGTACTCCATATGATTTTTTGCTCACACACATTCATAATTACCTATTGACCTAAAGTATTCCCTATTTTGTAAATATGATTCAAACCAATTTAACACTGTGCAAAAAAATCCCACTAATTTTTCTAGTCTGTCTAGCAGTATCTTATGGTCAACTGTGTCGAACGCAGCACTGATATCCAGTAATACAAACTGAGATACTTAATTCATCACTGCTTAGATGAATGCCATTTAAAATCTTAGCCAGTGCAGTTTCAGTGGTGGTGTACTCCAGCCCTGTGCCCTGCGATGGACTGACTTCTCATGAAGGGTGTCCCCAGCCCTGGGCGTTGTGATGTACTGACATGCCATGCAGGGTGGGTCCTAGTAGTAGTTTTTGTCTATCCACAGTGCCTTCATTTTAGATTTTCTTAATGCCCTCATGCCAGAGACCAAAACTCATGGTTGATGCTTCTCATCAACCTGCATGAGGATTGTGAGCAGCAGTCAAGCATGTAACTATATCCCTGTTTGAATTCAACTACAATGAATGGATGCAGGTATCAGGCAAGCCAGAATGGTGGCTTCTCTATTACTGCTTGTTGGTACTTGCATACAATGGAGCATTCATAATGGAAAGCATAACAGAGCAAGCAGGGAAAGAGGGAGCAAGGTTTGAGAGAAGCAGAAATAAGATACTTTAATGCAATGGTTTTAGGAAAAACACCTTCATTATCAGTTTAGTGTTTAGTAATGGGCTACTTTGTACATGTTTTCAAGGTGAATACTCAAGACTCATTCACTCACGCAACGTTGTAATGTTCCTTTAAAGGCCAAAAGTTCAAATTAATCAAATGTGATTTATATGGACTGGTATCCCATGCAGATATCTAACCAGTACATGGACAAATATCAGCACCAGACCCCTCACTCATCTCCTGGAGATACAGGGAGAGAACCTGGGTACACCCTGCATGGAATGTCAGTCCATCACAGGGCACAGGGCTGGTGTACACCCTGCATGGATGTCAGTCCATTACAGGGCACAGGGCTGATGTACACCCTGCATGGAATGTTAGTCCATCACAGGGCACAGGGCTGGTGTATACCCTGCATGGATATCAGTCCATCTCAGGGCACAGGTGTGGTGTACACCCTGCATGGATGTCAGTCCATCACAGGGCACAGGGCTGGTGTACACCCTACATGGATGTCAGTCCATCACAGGGCACAGGGCTGGTGTACACCCTGCATGGAATGTCAGTCCATCACAGGGCACAGGGCCTACTCATCGTGATTCAGGAATTGCTCTGTCCAAGATCTTAAAGCCCTGCAGAGAGTGGTGCATGCAGAAGAGCACATCCTAAGGTCAGCACTGCTCTCTCTGCAGGATATCTACACCAGGCGCAGCCGGACCAGGGCAATTAAAATAATTAGGGATTCTACCCACCCCAGCAACAGACTGTTCAGACTGCTTAACTCAGTCAAGCGACTGCGCAGCTTAAGGGCTAAAACTGATAGGCTTAAGAATGCTGAACTCTGACATGCCAACAAACATCTGAACCTAAAACTCATGCACATTCACTGTAACTTACTGCACAGTCATTTTATACTCTTTGGAGCTCAGATTCTTAATTTTAATCTAGTTTAACTTAATGATTAATTTTATTATCTTTTTCATAATTTTATTATTTGCTCTATTGTGTGTTTGATTTTACTTTTGCACAATCATGGAGCCAGCTAATTTTTCATTTCACAGGGGTGGGACATACCAGCAACAGCCGATCACCTCTGATTGCATCCGCTTCTTAAGCGGGTCACCAGCAACTTCCATTGCGAAGTATAGTTGCCATGGTTATGTGCCTTACTGAGCATTTCTTTGTTCATTGTCTTCCCTGTTATCCTTGCCTCCTGCATCCTGCCTGCCCTGCCTGCCTACCTACTCCCGCTTGCCCTACCTGCCTGCCTTCTCCTGCAATCCCGACCCATCTCCACTGCTCATCCTCCCCTCTTGTTATCTTGTCCTGTGCTTGCTCGTGGAACTGACCCTTCCAGCTTTTGACTCCCTACATCCGACCCGTCTATGATTTTGGCTTGTGGACTTGGCATTGGTTGTACCTGGTTATAGAAGTAAACTACCTGTCTCCTGTACTACGGGGTCTGCCTCTTGTTTGCTCTCCCGGAGTCACAGTACCTGTTTAATTGTGTTTTTAACAGAACTCCTGAATCTTGAATCAAATTAGTGAAATTAATTGATCATTTCTATCTGTTTTTTAATCTGTTTAATGATAATAAACCCACAGGAAAACAGCATATTTATGATAAATTAAATTACTTGGATATTTATTACATACTTAGAGACCAATAGCAGAGGCTGTAGTGAGTGACAAGTTAATGAATACATGCTTTACAGCAAAGTGAACCCCACCTTTTGAGGGGCAGGGGACACGGTCCTACCATTAGGAAGGTAAGGGAGGGCAGCTGTAGTAATAATAATAATAATAATAATAATAATAAATCCTTCATAGTTGTTACGTCGGGTCGGGAAGCAGGCAAAGAAAGCCATGAAGAATGGTAAACAGGGTTTATTGTCAGCGACACAGACTCAGAACATGCAACGTCAATGACCGGACTGGGGAAACTAACTCAGACATGGACTAAATACACAGGACTGGCTGAACATAACAAGTAACAGGTGATTACGATTGGGAATTAACATGAGGTAACGAGGTGGGCGTGGCACACATGAGGATCGAACGAGCAGGTCATGACAGAACCCCCCCCAAAGGAGTGCACTCTGGGCGCGCCTCAGGGGAGGCGACGAAGGAGACCAGACTGGGAACACGGGACCTGAAAAACAAGAGCAAAAACATCAACGAGAGATGGGGAACAGAAGAGACACACAGAACAAGCACAGGGGCAAAAGCCAAGACAGGATCCGACAAAGGACGGAGGAACAAAAGGGCCAGGAGCGAACAAAGGAACCAGAGGGGGACGAGGAGCAGAGACAGGAGGGACAAAGGGACGAGGAGCAGACAAGGGAAAGGGCAGAGGAAGAAGGGGAGACCGAGGGAACCCAGGCAAGCGAGGGAAGGCAGCCGCAGGGGCCACAGGCGGACGGGAAGCCAGAGCCAGAGGGAACCACACAGGGGACGAGTAGACAGACGGAGGGACCGACAGAGGAGACGAGGAGGGAGCAGGAGGGGACACTGGTGCAGGCAGGCAGGAGGGGGAAGCCGTGGCGGGCAAAGGCACTTCAGGAGCCGGGGAAGGCGCCGTCCGACGCCAATCCGAAGCAGGGGGACCCGGAGGCGGGTGACGAGGCGCCGCCGGAGGGACGGCAGGTGGGCGACGAGGCACCGGAGGGGGACCCAGAGGCGACAGCCGAGCTGGAACCGCAGGACCCGCAGGCAGCCACCGAGCCACGGCCAGGGGACGCACGGGCGAGCCAGGGGGCAGGGCGGGAGGGTCCTGGTCCCTGCGTCTATGTCCTCTCCCTCTCCGGGACACAGATAGTCGGGGACCTGGTTTGGTTCCACCACTCTGGGGTGATGGCGGAGGAGTCCCTCTAGCCCCCGAGTTTTTGGGGTCCAGGGGGTAGATCCCCGAGGGGTCCCATTCCAGCTCCTCCTCCAATTACACTATGGAGGGAGGAGCAGGAGGCGGAGGCCTAGGAGCCTGCCGTGGCGGCAGGCGGTGCAGCCGGAGAGACCGGTCGGACAGGCGAGCCAGGCTGGAGAGGTGAGACAGGCTGGACAGGCGGCCTCAGGCAGGGCTGTGGGCAGAGCGGCGGCAGCAGGCCGGGCTGCGGGCAGAGCGGCAGCAGCAGGACCACCGACTCTCGGCCAGCAGGGGGCGCTGATGAGACAGGGCAGATGAGATGGGCAGGACAGGCGAGCCGGGCAGGATGGGTGAGCTGGGCAGGACAGGCGGGTCAGGCGGTGCCGCGGGCAGAGTGGCGGCATCAGGCGGTGCCACGGGCAAAGCGGCGGCATCAGCAGGCACCTTGGGCGTGCAGCCAGCAGGGGGCGCCGCAGCAGACACCACAAACTTGTGGCCAGCAGGGGCCTCGTGCGTGGCAGCAGGAGGTGCAGCAGCAGGGGCCTCGTGTGCGGCAGCAGGAGGCGCAGCAGCAGGGGCCTCGTGCACGGCAGCAGGAGGCGCAGCAGCAGGGGCCTCGTTGGGCGGTACGACAGCCGCCGGAACAAGTGAAACGGGCAGGTCAGGCACAGGCAGGTCAGGCACGATGGGCAGATCAGGAACGACGGGCAAATCAATAGGCACCAGGGTGGGCGCCGGGTGAGCAGGCGCTGCCCCTTTAAGGGCCTTGGGGATCTGGGGAATGGCATCCCACATTGCCCTGTCCCCTTTAAGCATCAGGCGAGTTCCGGGGTTATGTCCGGGGTGACAGCAGCAGCCTCTGTGGGACATACCGTGTCGATGGTGTCCGCCGAGGCCGCACACCCGAGGTGCCCGGCTCGCCCGTCCTGCCTGCTGCCGCTGCTCTGCCCGCGGCCCCGCCCGTCCTGCCTGTCCAGCCCGGCTCGCCCGTCCAGCCCGGCTCGCCCGTCCTGCCTGTGCAGCCCGTCCTGCCTGTGCAGCCCGTCCTACAGTACCTGCCTCTCCGGCTGCACCGCCTGCCGCTACGCCTGCGGCTCTGGCTGCACCGCCTGCCACCACGCCCCCTGCTCTGCCCGAGCCTCCACCCGCTGCGGCTCCAGTGACTCCATCGGCCTTGCCCCAGCGAGGCCTACACTCCCCAGGACCCCGCCTTTCCGTGTCTGGTAAGGGGAGGGGACACAGGCGTCGGACCCAGGTCCCGCCCGCCCTGCCCCCTGGCTCTCCTGTGCGTCCCCTGGCTGTCGCTCGGTGGCTGCCTGCTGGTCTCCCCTGTCTGCTCCTCGTCCCTTTGTCCCTCCTGTTCCTGCTCCTTCTCCTCCTGTTGTTCCTCCGTTCCCTCCTGGTCCTTTTGTTCCACCTGTCTATTCGACCATGGTGTCCCTTTGCTTGTCTGCCTTCCCCTTCTTGTGCCAGTTCTTGTCTTCTCTGTTCTCTGTGTTTCTTCTTTGTCTCTGTTTTGTCCCTGGTTCGTCGTTGACTTTTTTTTTTCGTCTTCTAGGTTCTCTGTTTCCTGTTCGGCCCCTGCCCTGGGACACGCCCGGAGTGTGCGCCTTCGGGCGGGGGGGGATGGGGGGTGGGTGGGTGTGCCACGCCCCTTATTACCCATGTGTGGAATTTGTGCTTCTCTCAAGCTGTTTTGTGTTTCTTAATTAGTTTCTTAGTATTTAAGTCCATGTCTTACCTTTACTTGCCAGACTTGTCATTAATGTTAGCCAAGTTCGTGTCTTGTTAGTTTATGTCTTGAGCTTAGTTTTCCCTGTCTTTCCCTGGTCTGCTCCCTTTTGTTGTTTTAAACCCCATTAAAATCCCTTACTTTGCTGATCCTCGTCTCCTAACCATTATTCCTTGCCTCCTCCCTGGACGTGAACGTAACAATCACAGACAACAATATAGTCATAGAACAATAAAAGGAAAGAAGGAAACACATGGGCTGTAAGGAACAACTTCTGATTAATTCTGTGGCACTCAGGCACACAAAAAGCACAGACATCTATATGCTGCATACATTGATTACAGAAACGCTATTGGCAGTGTCCCACACACATGGCTAATACATATATTGCACATATACAGGATAAATCCCACATTAATACAATTCTTGCAGACACCGATGGGACACTGGAGAACAACATTACACCTTCACATCAACAGCACAACAATACAAACAAATACAATCTACATCTGAAGAGGCATCTTTCAGAGAGATGCACTCAGTCCTGTCTGACTCAACTCACTATCAAACAGCACATACTATGGATTTACAATCTTCAGTAGTGCACCCTCTCACATTTATTCTACATGGATGACCGAAAAATACATATATGCCAGAACCAACATACCCTTACAACATCTGCTCCATATACTGTAAGAGAAAAATTGTCACAAGACATAAACATGGAGTTTGGCCTGGACAAATGTAAAACAAAAGAAGAAGGAAGCCTGAGAGAAGGAGGCTTCTGCAAACTGGTGACCAAATTGATGCAGTAACAGAGAATGAGCTCCCCAAGTGCCTGGGATTCCAACAGGCAAACTTACCGAGCATAAACACATTAAATGCACACTAACACAAAAATACATATATTGGCTAACAGAAATATTAAAAACACAACTACACGCACGTGATACAATCAAAGTCATCAACACATACAGTATGCAATGCCAATACTCAAATATTACTTTGGAGTAATGTATTGGACATCCTCAGAGTTAAACCAGCTCCAAAGGAAAACATGTACACTACTAACAACACAAATATCATCACCCAAAATCAGCTGCTGAGAGGCTTGCCCTCCCACGGACGGAAGGTGGAAGGGCCTCATAGACACACTGAGAAGCTTCTTCCACACAAAACAGAACACATCAGCACTACACGATGCTATAGTCCATGCAGACACCAACTACACACCATTTAAGCAGAACAATAACGCACAATAAAGCAGAACACATCAGGGGGGTATTCCAGAAAGCAGGTTATGTGACATACCTGGGTACTGTAAGTTTAAGGGTAAGTTAGTGGATAACCTCAACTTTCGGTTCCAAAAACGGAGGTTAACTTTCTGGGTATGTACGTAACCATAGCAGCTTACTCTCTGAAGATAACCTGCTCGGTAGCAGGTTATGTTCCAGGGTCAGTTTGTTGCAGAAGGTTACTGAGCATGGCGTGCCGTTTTGATGACGATCCTGTGGACGTGGAGGCACAAATTATACGAGGTTTTTTTCGCCGGGAGACAGTTATAAGACCGCGTATTGATGTATTTTAATTTCCTAATGATTATCTGAAAAAGCGTTATCGGTTTTCGAAAGAATCGTTCATTTACTTAACATCTCTTGAAACCGCATATTGCAAATGTCACAAACCCAAACCGCGGGTCTGCGCTTAGCACAGAAAACATTCTGTGCATAGCATTTCGGTTTTTTGCGTCAGGGCATTTTTTGTACAATATGGGCGACGCAGAGCATGTAGGAAAGGCAACTGTGTGTAGAGCCGTTCGCACAGTATGTCTGGTACAGTACTTAACGCTTCTTACACACGTTTGTACAGTTCCCTGTCCATAAAGCTCTGCGTGTTATTAAAGAGGAATTCCACAGAGTGGTAGGTTTGTCCTTTGTAGTAAAATCTATGATGCATATTTAATATGTAGTCATACTATTTATATCTATAGCCTACATGTATTCATCCTGCACACACACACACTTGATACTTCCATATATGACTTTCTATTTCAGGGTTTCCAAATGTCATTTGGAATACATGTAATACATGTAGAGTGACAATAAAAGGCATTCATTCATTCATTCATAATTGGGAGCATTGATGGCACCTACATTCCTATTAAAGCTCCTCAATAAATGAGGGAGATTATGTTAATAGATAGATAGATAGATAGATAGATAGATAGATAGATAGATAGATAGATAGATAGATGTCTTTATTGTCACTATACAATTACAGCAAGATAGTGTAGGAAATCTATTCATAGTATCAATGTGCAGGTAACTTGATTTTGTATCCTTAATTTTTTGCCTTGTTAAAATCATCAAACTCATTACTTTTTTCCACTAACTATAGGTAATCATTACAGGACAGTACAATGCTGGTTACCACTGGTTGCCCTCAGATGGGGTGAGGGGAGGTGGTGGTGGGCCCCCGCCAGTTAGACGAGCTTCAGTCTTTTTTCTATTAGCTACATGACAGAAAGAATACTAAATCGTGTTTAATAAATAGTTAAGTGATCGTGTAATCAATTACCTTTTTGCAGAATGTTTTTGTGTTTCATTTTGACTTGGCTCAAAGTTCTTCTGGCTCCAGAAGGATTACACCTTATTAAATAAGAAACCATATTCCTAGTCGATACACATTGTTATTTTAACCTAAAGAAATGAATGGCAGGAAAAGTAAATGCTTTCATAGTGATTTAACAGTCAAAAGGATGCGGAAGGGTTACGTGTTTAATTATTTTGCATTATAATAAAAGGGGAGGCGATGTCAAATTTGCAATTTAATACACACGTATTTACTCTGTCCGTTATTTTTTGCCAAGCCAACTCTTTCTTTAGCCGATGCAGCCGTATTGCTTTTTTTCATTATTATTGGCTTGAATTCCTCATATGCGTGCATTAAAACTTCCAACTCCGCCTCTGTGAAGTATGCCGCTCTCTTTTTTTCACTTTGATTTTCCATTCTGGCTCGTGAAATCGGCGATCAATTGAAAACGTCTTTATGTATGCACGGTGCACGCGCATTAACTCTGGGTAACCAATAGGAGGTTGATTGAACTTACTCTTCTCAGGTGTTTTGGAACCGACATACTCATGGTATGCGGGTTTGGGGTATATCAACCCAGAGGTTAAGATTTACCAAATGGTAAGTTAACCAAGCTTTCTGGAATACCCCCCAGCACTACACAACATTATAGTCCATGCAGACACCAACTACACACCACTTAACTTACACAACATGCACAGTAAAACAGAACATATTACAACCCCATACCTCAAAAAGCTAGAATGGACCCAGAAAGAACTCCATAGCAGACACCTGACCTCAGCCAGCCTCGTGTTGATAAATATGCGTCAAACAGTTAGCTTACTCACAGGGATCTGTTCAGTGAGACTGACGGATTCATGTTTGCTATTCAAGACCAAAGTCATTAACACCAGAAGTTGCAGAAAGTACATACTCATCGACATAAACATGACATATTATTATTATTATTCGTAGTAGTAGTAGTAGTATTAATAATAATAATTATTAATTATTAAAGTCTCAATATACAGATAGATTATGTTTGTATGTGTCATTAGACAATCTTAGTGTTTTGTGTGCCACCCTTATAACCATGTTCACGGAGTATCACCTATTTTACCCCTTTGCACTTGAACACATATAAATTTAAATAAATAGATAGGTATAGCTACCATTATATATATGTTCTCATGGTTATACCAGAAGAATCTGGAAAATTAATGTAACCAATGTGTCCTAACTTTTAGAGAGTCTTCTTTGTTTAACAACCCTCCTTCTCTTCCAACATTCCTTTGTGGTCCTTATCTGATCTTGGTGGACCGTTACCAAGTTTCTTTGTTCTAATATGCTATGTTAAAAGAACTGAATTAAGGTGTACCTTATCCATTCTGGAGAAGATCGATTGGGATAAGCCACACCAATCAAGATATGTTGTGTCCAGATGTACAACTTATATTGATATTACCACAAGCTAACGGCCATGCCTATCTATGGATAAGATGTGCTGTTTGTAATATGAATATTTGATGTAATGTCTGCACAAAGTGTAACATCTGTTGAGGTGCAACCCAAAAGACCTGTATCATATACTGATGTGAATCAGTCACATACATAAAATAATTAATTGTTTAATCAATTAATACAGATGGTATGAGCTGTGAACCTGTGAAGCTAGTATGGCATGTTTGGTGTCAAACTGATGGACAATCACTCCCAATTCCAAATCTGGTCAGTGGATGTATCAAAAGTTATACTAGCTTAAGGAAAATCATCAGTAAAGGGAGAATCAGTCGGGTCATAAATCCCAAAAGGACTGATACGGACCCCCTTCCGAAAGCCCACCAAATGGATGGCCAGCCATTGGGCCAGGAGTCAAATTCCTGGTCATCCCTATTCATGAACTTTAGACCATAAAAACCTGGCACCTCAGAACAAAGGGCAGCAAACAGATCATCAAGCGCAGAACGACCATCAGCAGCGCAGAACGACCATCAGCAGCACAAGAAAGACCATCAGCTGAAGGAGCAGAAAAAGATCATCAAGGAGAAGAGAAGCCCACAAGAAGCCCTCCGGTGAAGGCCCAGCTGAACAGAGAACTGCAACCAAGACAAAGCTTCACCAGGAGAGAGAATCCAAGGGGCTCCACTCCACTGCTCCAAATGCCGCGCCTTCCTGAGTGCCATTATCCCATCAGCTCATCAGCTCTGCAACCAAATGCCAAGAACCCCCCCCCCCCTGCTCTGCAACCAAGTAAACCAACTTCCTTTCATTCTCACAACCTAAGCTGTGCTGTTAACTCTGCTATATGACTTTAGGGTCGTGTTTCCACAAACTGGGCTTGCTTTGCAGAACAGTATTTGCTTTTTAAAGTTACTCACTTAAATCCGGTCATTGCATTTCCATAATTACATTGTTTGTTTCTATTCCGTTATTTTGTGTTTGTGTAATGTGTAATGTCTGTCTTATGTTAGTTGTAGTGTGTTAGGAATAAATACATGTCTTTTACACAACTTCAGCCTCCGTTCATTCAGTGCTCACAATAGTCCCTGCCTCTGTGCGATCTTGCTACATGCTCTGAAACCTCAAGCTCGCCTGAAATATCGTGAGACTTTCTCTCATTGGCCGTGAGGAGAGCTTCGCTAACGATCGTTTACACTACCTGGTGATGCAGCTCGCTGGACGAGCCTTCTAACCCAGGTTACTAAGCGATATTGGTAATTAGTGAATCCCATTTACAGTAAGTCTAACATTAACAGACTAACTGGAATACCAGTCGAGGAGCTGACCATTCAGCATAACAATTGGTTAATAATTAGCAGTAAATAATAATTAATTAAACTTTAATTAATTTCAAACATATTGGTGGAGATATTAAAAATTACCTGAGCTAATAATTCCTACATATACTGTATAACAATAATAACTAGAAACTGCAGGCAGTTACTGAAGGGTCCAAAGGGTATGACAAGTAGGACAGGTAGGACAGGTAGGACAAGTAATAGAGCAATAACGGCAGGGGACTGGTGACCAGGAAAGTAGAAAGTCATACAGAATTAGACTGCCATAACAGGATGGAGATTTAACGTAGCTCTAATGTGACAGGAGATGTAGAGCAAACCGTAGAGGAGGGTACTAACAAGTCAGACAGAAATACAGGTCAGCAGATGTCAGACAGAACAGAACTTGTTTTGGTCAGATGGTTTGAGTAGAAGGTAGAAATCAGGATGGAGATTGTTGAGTGTTGGTCTAACAGGTCAAGAAATGTAGGACAGAATGTAGAACCCTGTGGTGTAGTGCCTGAACCTGACTGAATGCATTGTTTTGGTCAGATGGTCTGAGTAGTAGGTAGAAATCAGGATATAGATTAGTTAGTATCGGTCTAACAGGTCAGCAAATGTAGGACAGAATGTAGAACCCTGTGGTGTAGTGCCTGAACCTGACTGAATGCATTGTTTTGGTCAGATGGTCTCGGTAGTAGGTAGAAATCAGGATATAGATTAGTTAGTATCGGTCTAACAGATCAGCAAATGTAGGACATAATGTAGAACCCTGTGGTGGAGTGCCTTAGCCTGACTGAATGCATTGTTTTGGTCAGATGGTCTCGGTAGTAGGTAGAAATCAGGATATAGATTAGTTAGTATCGGTCTAACAGGTCAGCAAATGTAGGACAGAATGTAGAACCCTGTGGTGGAGTGCCTGAACCTGACTGAATGCATTGTTTTGGTCAGATGGTCTCGGTAGTAGGTAGAAATCAGGATATAGATTAGTTAGTATCGGTCTAACAGGTCAGCAAATGTAGGACAGAATGTAGAACCCTGTGGTGGAGTGCCTTAGCCTGACTGAATGCATGGTTTGGGTCAGATGGCCTGACTAGTTGGTAGATTTAGGGACCTTCATACCTGGTCTGGTAAGTCTAGATATTACAGAGTTGCTTTTTTATACTGCCTGTGTAAACATAGGCTGTGTTGCATATTCTTAACAAAGTGCTGAGTTGCGTAGTGTCACATGTAACAGCAGTAATATCATGCTGTATCGTATTCTAGGTTATACATTTAGACAGGAGAAAGGCTAAAAGTATTGAAGGCATTATTGAAATGGAGCGCTGACTCCACCTGCTGGCCAATTTATTATAAAATTGTAATTGCTGCAGTGTACACAGCCTGAAGAAAGATTGAAGTTTGAAAGATTTGTAAAAGTCAAATGGCAGGAAAATATAAGCAGATTAAAAATATGGACTTAGATGAAGGGAAAGGTGATTAATATTTTAATTTTTAAATAAACAATAAGCAGATTTCAGCTGCATTAACAAAGGTTAGTCTTAGACAGATTAAGACAGTGGCTGTAGGGCCCCCGTTTGACCTATTGCCTCCAAACTTGGAAGGTCTTTCTGAAGTCTAGTAACACAGATGTGCGTCAAATTTTGTGAGGATTGGATGAAGCATGCCAGAGATATAGCTATTTGAATGAAATGGGCATGGAAATAGTGTGGCCAGCAGGTGGAGTCAGCGCTCCATTTTAGAAATTATATTGAATACTTTCAGGCCTTCTTATGTGTAAATTAAGTCTGATAATGTTCTATGAGGCAAATGGGTGAAAAATGAAAGTGAATAAAAAATATGGACTAAGGTGAAGGGAAAGGTAAGAATTCTTTCAAGGTTTTATGAGAAATAAGGACATTTCAGCTGAATTTGCTAAGGTGGGTCTTAGACATATATGGACAGTGGCTGTAGCGCCCCCGTTTGACCGATTGGCACCAAAATTGGAGGGTCTGTCTGAGGTCCCTTACTACATTAGCCGGTCAAATTTGATGAGGATTGGATGAAGAATGCCTCAGATTTAGCTGTTTGATTGAAATGAGCATGGAAATGCTGTAGGTTCAGTGTGGCTGGTGGCCATACTGTACAGGCAGGTGAAGTTATCTTTATAAATTATACATAAGGGCAGTGTCCTGATTGATCTACTACCAGAATGACCTACTTCGGCTGGACATTGCAGTAGTGATAGTAATATGTTATTTATTAAGTTTTTAAATATGACAAGGGAATGCAAATGACTATCATGCGACATTGCATATATCTTGATTTGGCATGAATCACTGAAATTGCTGGACAAATGATTTTAACCAGTGAAATGTCACTGGATCAACAATTAGATAAATGTAAGATGAACTGATTTTGCAGGTTTACACAGACATGTTATGTTGCTGTAGCGCCCCTGTTTGACCGATCGGCACAAAATTTGGAGGGCCCTTCCGCAGTAATGTCTTACATTATGGATTTAAGTTTGGTGATGATTTGGTGAGACATGCCTGAGATATAGCTGTCTGATTGAAATGGGCGAGGCACCAGTACAGTCAGGGTGTCCCTGGTGGCCATACCTTACCGAAAGTTTATGTTTTTTCTGTAAATCTTTAAAAGGACTGTCTCCTGATTATAATGACAACAGACTTATGTAGATTGGCCGAAAATCCTAGGAGATGAATGAAAAAGCCTGTTTTTATAAAAATATAAATTGTGCAAAAACGCAAAGATGAAGAGAAAAGCTCTATATGTTGTTTGATTTGTCATGACATAGTGGATTAGACTGGCAATAAATTTCAACTGTAGGCATGACAGTTCTGCAGATATAGGCAGAAATGTAAATCAGGGCACTGTAGCGCCCCCATGTGGCTCAGTGAGGTGTCCTTTGTATAGTGGGCTGCGGGTCGTAGGCCAAATATACCACCAAAAGTTGGTCTTGATTGGTCATTGATAAGCCTGTCAAATGGCTGCTCGATTTTGATTGGCTGATGGCGGCCACTCTTTAAGCAATAATGACTGCCATTGTATGTGACTGACCTCAGGCTGGGCCCTAGTACATATCTGCCAAATTTCAGTTTGATTGGCCAAGGCAGTCAGGAGATATTGCCAGTTTTTAGTTGTAGCGCCCCCTATGGACGAAATGCAGCCCGCCTTGGACCGTGTCCCCAGAATGGTGTAGGGAGGTAGCATTTCAAATTTGGTCAAGGTAGGCCAAGGCACGGCCAAGTTATAGCCGTTAGACCAAAACGGGCCAAATTTGGATATTGTTTGGGCATGGCTAATGGCCGTAGGATATAAAAATGTCTGAATTTTGTTAATGATTCTTGATCAGCTGAGAATTCTGATTCGTCTGACACCTCATTTGTCTGATTTGGTAGGACAAGCTTTGACTGTAAGGAAAAAGTATGATTTGCAAATTATGCAAATTAGCAAAAAATCTAAGTAGGCGGAGCTTCATGGTCCCATTGACTTTTTGGTAGGGCATGGCTGTCTGCATCAGTAGAAAAAAGAATTTCGAACGTAGGACAAACAGGACAGGAGATATCGTCCAAAACGCGTTGGGGGGCGCTACGGCGCCCCCCTTTGGCTGAGTCGGACGGGTCGGACACGCTGAGTAGTGGGTAGGAATTGCAATCATCCTACCAAATTTGGTCGGCCTAGGACTTACGGTTTAGGCTGGGCATTCAGTTTTACGGCAGAAAAATAATAATTATAAAAGAGAAAAATCCTAAGAAAAACAATAATGGTCCATAAGGACTTCGTCCTTTGGACCCTTAATAATAATACAGAATCATGAGAGGTTCACCTGCAAATCCAGTGTCTGTGAGGTAGCTGACATTCAGTGTAGTAGTTAATCACCATATCATTATTAACCAAGTATGGACAAACTAAAAGAACACATGAAAATGGACAAATTCCAGTCTGCAATCACATTTGTCTGACGATGAAAGTATCCATATTCTGCAGCTTTGAGCCTGCATGTCTTTACAGAATCACAATGAGAGAATGGTTCCAATGAAATTGCAGTTACATTAGCATTTATGTAGATTTCACAGCTGCCCTTTTGAGCTGTGTTTCAGCAAAGAATCTTATAATGCAGGGATGTCAAACTCAAGGCCATGGGCCACATCCGGCCCATGGTATGACTGTTTCCAGCTTGCGCGATAATATCTTGTGTCTATCAGAACATACAGCATGCACATTACTGGCACTACAAATTGCAGATCGCACAGCGATAGCTGGCACATTGGCCCGTTTATTTGATTAATAAACCTGCAGGACTTTAAATGGAAAAAAGTAACACCACACCCCCATTATCTTTTTCACCATGCTGCTGAGCTCTCCCTTTTTTCACCGCCATTTCAGTAATTATTGCTTCTATGGCATACAAAAACAGTTGCATGTGGTGCACTTCACTAACTGAATTTAGTAATAATAATAATAATTGACACTGAAATTGTCTATATGGCTCCCTCAACTTGCCTTTTGTAGAGTAAGCTGTCTGTGAAGGGCAGCCACCTGTTGGGTGGTCCAGGAAACTGGGGGTTAAGGGCCTTGCTCAAGGACCTGCAGATGTGCTGAGGTTGGGTTTGAACTGGTGTGATTACAGACACACAGGCTTAGCCCACTGAGCCACACACTGCCCCCCCAAATTGCAGATAAACATAGGGAAACACTAAATTTATACAGATTATTAACATGGGCATCACAATACATATCTTATTAAGATTTTAAAATAATGCCACTTTGTTTTTTGTGTAATCTCTCGTGCTTAATATAGAAGCTTGGTTTGTTCTGAATTCTAAGATGTTTTGGGATAAGTTCATATTTCTTATGAATAATTCGTCATAGTACATCTGACTAAACATGGTCAATTTCAATAAATATTGACCTGGTTTGGCCCTCAAATTCAATCCTATTTTAAATTTTGGCCCCCTATGTGACTGAGTTTGATACCCCTTGTCATAAAGAGTGAACACGACTAATGGAGGGATTAGTGGACAGCGAGTGCTGCCTTGTGAACAATATAAGAAGTGTGATTTAGAGTTTTAGCCCCAGGCGTTGTTGGTTGAATAAATAGTGCAGCTCACTCAGTTTGGGGAAGCGTGTGCGTCCAAAGAGCTGTAAGTTTGTGTTTGGTTAACGTTTATCCTCTTTACTGTAATTCATTATTATATGTTTATAGTTTAAGTTATGCATTTTTAGTACGTTTAAGTACTTCACTTATTAAGGATAGCGTAACATCGCATTCTTAATGCGTAGTTAGCCCATGCTAACTCATTTGCTATTGCTTATCAGTATTAAATATCAAAGACTGCTGATACTGTAGTTTATAATTTCTGACAGAGATAGTTGCTCTTATTTGGGTAATGTATAATGTTTACTGAGATTTCTATTTAATTGTTGCAGAACAAGACGCATACACGCACGCACGTGGCTGGTGCTAATAAAGACTGGTTGAACTATGGATTTAAGCATTCTCACTGACGCACACTCAGGGCTCATAAAGTAATGAGCAACCAACATTAATAGACAGCTACTAGGGCTGGATGATTTATCGATTTCAAATCGAAATCGCGATTTGAAACAACACGATTAGCAAGTCGCAAAAATCACGATTTAGTGCATTATACAGCACGTCGGACCCAGGGTTTACAGTTTTTCTCAGTTGCTTTGTTGCATTTCTCACAACAGACTTATCAGTTGCATAACAGCGAGTGCATTTCTCAAAACACTTAGTGCAAATGGCAAAACATCATGGATGACCAACAAAAGCAGGTAACCTCTTCAAAATACTTAGTCCATGCCTCAAAAGCGAGTATTTTTGTCATTTTTTTTTTTGTTTTATTTATTTATTTATTTATTTTTTATTATTTTCATCATTGAATATGTCAGTGCTAACCCTGGTAGGGTCTCCCAAGGCAAAAAGGTCCCAGGGGAGGGGCCAGACAAAGAGCAATCCAAAAGAACCCCATGAAAAAGTATAAAAACAAAGTCCCGTTTCCCTCGCCCGGACTAGGGTCACCGGGGCCCCACCCTGGAGCCAGGCCTGGGGGAGGGGCCCGTTGGCAAGCGCCTGGTAGCCGGGCCTTGGCCCGTGGGGCCCGGCCCGAAAGAGGCACGCGGGACTGTCCCCAGGTGGGCCCACCACCCACAAGGGGAACGTCAGGGGTTCGGTGCATTGTGGATCGGGTGGCGGCCAAGGGAGGCCCTGGCGGTCCGATCCCCGGCTGACAAAACTGGCTTTCGGGACATGGAATGTCACCTCTCTGGTGGGGAAGGAGCCTGAGCTTGTGCGTGAGGTTGAGAGGTATCGACTAGATATAGTCGGGCTCACCTCAACGCATAGCTTGGGTTCTGGAACCAATCTCCTGGAGAGGGGCTGGACGCTCTTTTACTCTGGAGTTGCGGCAGGTGAGCGACGCCGGGCTGGGGTGGGGCTATTGGTGGCCCCACAGCTCGGTGCATTAACACCGGAGTTTACCCCGGTGAACGAGAGGGCTGTTTCCCTGCACCTTCGGGTCGGGGATAGGTCTCTGACTGTCATCTGCGCTTATGCGCCGAATGTCAGTTCGGAGTACCCGGCCTTCTTGGATTCCCTTAGCGGTATGCTATTTGGCGTGCCACGGGGGGATTCCATCGTTTTGCTGGGGGACTTCAACGCTCACGTGGGCAATGACAGTGTGACCTGGAAGGGGGTGATTGGGAGGAACGGCCTCCCTGATCTGAATCCGAGTGGTGTTCTGTTATTGGACTTCTGTGCAATGCATGGTTTGTCCATAACGAACACCATGTTCGAGCATAAGGGTGTCCATAAGTGGACATGGTACGAACATGCCCGGGGCTACAGGTCGATGATCGATTTCATAATCATATCAACTGATCTGCGGCCCTCCGTCTTGGACACTCGGGTAAAGAGAGGGGCAGAGCTGTCAACTGATCACCACCTGGTGATGAGTTGGCTCAGGTGGCGGGGGAGGAAGCCGGTCAGACCTGGTAGGCCCAAGCGCATAGTGAGGGTCTGCTGGGAACGTCTGGCAGAGGCTCCTGTTCGCTGGAGCTTTAACTCGTGCCTCCGGCAGAATTCCGACTGCATGCCGGGGGAGGTAGGGGACATCGAGTCTGAATGGACACTGTTCCGGACCTCCATTGTGGAAGCGGCTGTACGGAGCTGTGGCTGCAGGGTGGTTGGTGCCTGTCATGGCGGTAACCCCCGTACCCGATGGTGGACACCAGAGGTGAGGGGGGCCATGAAGCTGAAGAAGGAGGCTTACCGGGAATTATTAGCCCGGGGGTCTCCGGAGGCAGCTGACGGGTACCGGCGGGCCAGGCGGAACGCGGCTCGGGCGGTCGCAGAAGCAAAAACCCGGGCGTGGGAGGAGTTCGGTGAGGCCATGGAAAGTGACTTTCGGTCGGCCTCAAAAAGGTTCTGGCAAACCATACGGAGTATCAGGAGGGGGAAGCAGCTCCTGGTTCCTACTATTTATAGTGGGGGGGGGGGGCTGTTGACCTCACCTGGGGACATCATCCGGAGGTGGAAGGAATACTTTGAGGACCTCCTCAACCCTCCCTCAGATACATCTACGCATACTGCCTCTGCCTTCGGCTGAGGTGGCCGAGGTGGTTAAACAACTCCGTGGTGGCCGGGCCCCGGGGGTGAACGAGATCCGCCCGGAGTACCTGAAGGCTCTAGATGTTGTGGGGCTGTCGTGGCTGACACGCCTTCTCAACAGTGCGTGGAGGTCAGGGACAGTGCCGCTGGATTGGCAGACCGGGGTGGTGGTCCCCTTATTTAAGAAAGGGGACCGGAGGGTGTGTTCCAACTACAGGGGGATCACACTTCTCAGCCTCCCTGGGAAAGTCTATTCCCGGGTACTGGAGAGGAGGGTGAGATCGATAGTCGAATCTCGGATTCAGGAGGAACAATGCGGTTTTCGTCCTGGTCGTGGAACGCTGGACCAGCTTTATACCCTTGCAAGGGTACTGGAGGGGGCCTGGGAGTTTGCCTATCCAGTCTACATGTGTTTTGTGGATTTGGAAAAGGCTTACGACCGGGTTCCCCGAGGTGCTCTGTGGGGGGTGCTTCAAGAGTATGGGGTCCGGGGTCCACTGTTGTGGGCGATCCGGTCCCTGTACGAACGGAGCAGAAGCTTGGTCCGCATTGCCGGCAATAAGTCGGACGTGTTCCAGGTGCGTGTTGGGCTCCGCCAGGGCTGCCCTTTGTCATCGGTCCTGTTTATCATATTTATGGAAAGGATTTCTAGGCGCAGCCAAGGCGTCGAGGGTGTCCAGTTTGGTGACCTCAGGATTGCCTCGCTGCTTTTTGCAGACGATGTCGTCCTGCTGGCTTCATCTGCTGGGGATCTCCAGCAGGCACTGGGGCGGTTCGCAGCCGAGTGCGAAGCGGCAGGGATGAGGATTAGCACCTCCAAGTCCGAGACCATGGTTCTCAGCCGGAAACGGGTGGTTTGCCCTCTTCGGGTTGGGGAAGACGTACTGCCTCAAGTGGAGGAGTTTAAGTATCTCGGGGTCTTGTTCACGAGTGAGGGTAGGCGAGATCGGGAGCTGGATAGACGGATCGGAGCGGGGTCTGCAGTTCTGCAGGCGCTTAACCGGTCCGTCGTGGCTAAGAAAGAACTGAGCCAAAAAGCCAAGCTCTCGATCTATTGGTCCATCTTTGTCCCTACCCTCACCTATGGTCATGAGCTATGGGTAATGACCGAAAGAACGAGATCGCGAATACAAGCGGCCAAAATGAGGTTTCTCCGCAAGGTGTCTGGGCTCTCCCTTAGGGATAGGGTGAGAAGTTCGGATATCCGGGAGGGCCTCAGAGTAGAACCGCTGCTTCTTCACGTCGAAAGGAGCCAGTTGAGGTGGTTTGGACATCTGGTGCGGATGCCTCCTGGGCGGCTACCCGGAGAGGTTTTCCGTGCATGTCCTACAGGGAGGAGGCCCCGGGGCAGGCCCAGGACTCGCTGGAGGGATTATATCTCTCGGCTGGCCTGGGAACGCCTCGGTGTCCCCCCCGAGGAGCTGGTGGGGTTAGCTGGGGAGAGGGAGGTCTGGGTGCCTCTACTGAAGCTGCTACCCCCGCGACCTGAACCCCGGACAAGCGGCAGATGATGGATGGATGGATGGATTTTTTGATGCACAAAACATCTGAATGACAAGGGCAGGAAACATAAAAATAAACACTGACTGCGGGAGATTGATTCAAGAAGAATATTTTACTGATTCTACAGGTATATGGTGACATACCAGGCACTGCAACTGCAGTCTAGAAAAAAATGCATTTCAATGCCTTATGTGCATAACATGTAAAATTAAACTGAAACTATAAATGCTTTCTACAATTGCTGTATATTGGGCCACATGTTCTCATCCACATCACAATGGGTATCTTCCTTTGCAATACCACGTGGAAAGAACCTCCTAAAATGTCTTGTCCAGCCTCTTCTGTTATATCCCCACACGCAGTTTCCATGGCAGCAAGCAGTGTCATTTGTATATGTGGGTTACAGTCATATACCTTCCACTTCCAAGCTGAGAAGAACTCCTCAATTGGGTTTAAGAACATAAGAAATTTACAAACGAGAGGAGGCCATTCGGCCCATCAAGCTCGTTTGGGGAGAACTTAACTAATAGCTCAGAGTTGTTAAAATCATATCTAGCTCTGATTTAAAGGAACCCAGGGTTTTAGCTTCCACTACACTAGCAGGAAGACTATTCCATACTCTAACTACACGCTGTGTAAAGAAGTGCTTCCTCAAATTTGTTTTAAAATGTTCTCCCGCTAATTTCCACTTATGGCCACGAGTTCTAGTACAGTATTTAGACTAATATTGAAATAGTCATTTGGCTGAACAGCATCCAGACCCGTTAGAATCTTATAGACCTGAATCATATCCCCCCTTAGTCTCCTTTGCTCAAGGCTAAACAGATTCAGTTCCGCTAACCTCTCCTCATAAGACATTCCTCTATGACCAGGAATCATTCTCGTAGCTCTTCGTTGCACCTTTTCTAAGGCAGCAATGTCCTTCTTGAGGTTTGGTGACCAAACCTGCACACAGTATTCTAGGTGGGGTCTTACCAAGGAATTATATAAGTGTAACATCACCTCCCTTGACTTAAACTCCACACATCTAGAGATATAACCCAACATTCTGTTCGCCTTTTTTATTGCTTCCCCACACTGGCGAGAGGGGGACATGGAAGCATCAACATACATACCGAGATCTTTCTCGTAATCAGCTACCTTTATTTCAGTGGAACCCATAAAATATCTGTACTTTATATTTCTGCTCCTTGCATGGATTACCTTGCATTTATCTGTGTTAAATTTCATCTGCCAAGTATCAGCCCATTCGCTAATTAAATCCAGATCCCGTTGAAGCCTCTCTGCTGCTAGATTAGTATCTGCTACCTCGCCCACCTTGGTGTCGTCTGCAAATTTAACCAGTTTACTGTATGTATTTGTGTCAATATCATTAATGTAAATTAGGAACAATAGAGGTCCTAAAATTGAACCCTGCGGTACCCCACTATGAACGCAGGCTCACTGTGACATTGTGCCTCTAATAACTACTCGCTGCTTCCTGTCAGTTAGCCAGTTTTTGATCCAAGTTGCCACAGTTCCTAAAATCCCTGCAGCTTTAAGCTTTAGCAAGAGACGTTTGTGGGGGACAACATCAAAGGCCTTCTGGAAATCTAAGTAAATCACATCATAGGCCTTTTTGTGATCAATTTCACTTGTAGCTTCCTCAAAGAACTCAAGTAGATTCGTTAAGCAGGATCTACCTCTCCTAAATCCATGTTGGCTATCCTTTATGATGTTATTTGCATCTAGGTAATCTACCATTTTCACTTGAATTATAGCTTCCATTATTTTTCCAGTAATGCTAGTTAAACTGATTGGCCTATAGTTTGCTGGATTACTTCTATCCCCTTTTTTGAATATGGGTGTTATATTAGCATGCTTCCAATCTGATGGTACCACACCCGCAGATAACGATTTCTGGAATATTAAAGTTAAAGGTTGGCTAATAATATCCCTCATCTCTTTTAAGACTATAGGTACTGTAAGATGCCATCAGGCCCCTGCGACCAAGAATGGGGAATATGCTGATAGAAATTCCATCAGCATCCTGTGGTGGTTGGCAAACCATTGTCTGATTAGGTTGGAGTGATGGAAACTCACATTATCACAAATGATCACATACTGTGGTACATTTTCTTGACCAATCTCCTCTTCAGGAATGAGATCCTTGTAGAAGGTGTTCAAGAAGGTAAGCAGATGTTAGGTGTTGTATGGCCCCATGAGAGGGATGCAAGTGTGGGCCCCATTGTCCGAAATACCCGCACTCATTGTAATATTCCCACCCCGCTGGCCTGGCACGTCAACAGTAGCTCTCTGTCCAATCAGATTACGTACATGACTTCTACTGTACCTTTGGCTAAGTTGAAGCCAGCCTCACCCATGTATATGAAAATATGTGGTGGTTCACTTGATTCCAGGTCCATTATACGCTGTGTCGAACAAGATACCACTGTAATTTTGATGTAAAATGCATTTTTATTTTGGAGACAATAGAGTCAAATCTAACATATTCATGTTGCTTTCACAGCGGTAGCAAATGTGTCAAGATGAAATCAACTGTACTGCATGTCGATATACGATGTTGGACTATTTGCTGTACAGTAGATTACAGTTACAGTATTACTGTACATGTTTAGTCTTACCTGCACATACTGGGATGTTCCTTCATTCCTTCACTACTCCTTTCAAATAGGGGTGCAACGATTATTCGACATTGTCGACAAAAATCGACAATAAAAATAGTCGCCGACGAATTTGATTGTCGATAATTGTCGCCAGACGTATTTTTAAACGGAGTGAGACGTTTTCCTTCCTTTATACTTGAGAAATAAGTGGCCCTTATTTCATCAGAAACTGACATACGTGTTGAACCTCTTCTACCTCTTCTGTTTTGTCTCCTTACACCACCTAGCACCCTTACTCTTCTTGGTCTGGGCTGTAGGCCCTATTCATTTTCTTGCTGTTCTTCCATTTTTAGGGTGTCCTTCCTTGATGTTCTTCCATGCTGCATTGTGCCTTGTCTTTATATGCTTGCCAGCTGCAGGTTACAGTTTTTCTCGGTCGCTTTGGAGCATTTCTCAGATCAGAAAGTGAATTCTCAAAACTACTTGTTCAACCGCCACGTAATTTAGTCACTTGTGCACAACACATGAACATTTCTCATTGCTTTGATCAAAATGCAAATGCTTTTGTACATTCAGATAATTGATTGTGTACAATTCTCTGCTGTTCCCTACATTTCCACTTGTTTATGTCATGTTGATCAAAATATATTATACTAGTTTCATCTAAATAATCTTAACCCCCAAATCATTTCAGCATCAGTACATTGCACAAGTCACTGAATGCAAAATAGTTAATCCAGTTGTCAAAATCTCCAAAAAATAAAACTACAGTTTTTCTCAATTGCTTTGGCACGTTTTTAACATTCTCTAAACTGTGAGTGCAAATGTCACAACTGTTTACAGGAACTTCAAAACTTTATAGCATGTCTGCAAAATGTAGTTACTCACCCAAAACATTTAATTCATGCTTCAAAACCTAGTTATTGTGTCAATAATTTGGCCAAGGCCACCAAAATCTAAAGTATTTTTGTCATTGTGTGAGCCACACTGGTCAAAATGTTTAGTTGTTTTTTCACCACAACAGTCAACCATGAAAATTAAGGGTTTAAACAAAAATCTCATATTTGTTGAGAAAAGTCAATAGTATGTAGAAGAAAAAAAAAAAGTCTATGGACATTTGTATTTGTACAGTGTTTATTTTTGTACTTCATGTGTATATACACAATACAAGTGTATTACTGCACATGTAAAGTAACTGAGAAGAGTAACAAGATTTCACTTTACATTTCATATTTGTGTATTACCACAAATACACAAAAACAACAAATAACATTCATGGGGAAAAAAAAATAATTATTCTTGGTGGACATCTTGTCGCTCACGTTGGTCAGGCCAAAGATTTTCATCAACATCACATCTGATGTTTTCCATTGCCACACACCGTGGAAAAAATCTCCTTGAATGCCGCACCCATCCCCTGCAATGGTCAGCTGTGATGTCCTCACATGCAGCATTCATGGCATCCAACAAAGACATCTGATTTTGTGGTCTATGATCATACACTTTCCACCTCCATGCTGAAAAAAACTCTTCTATTGGATTTAAGAATGGAGAGTATGGTGGAAGGAATTCCACTGTTATCCTTTCATGTGCAGCAAACCAGTCCCTAACACTGTTGGTTCGGTGGAAGCTGACATTATCCCAGACAACAACATAATTAGGCAAATGTGGTCTAACTAAACCTCTTTCTTGTTCTGGAATCAGGTCTCTGTAAAGTGCATTTAGGAAGGCCAGGAGAAGTTGGGTATTATAGGGCCCAATGTGTGGAATATGTGTGCTCACACCGTTCTCTGAAATGGCAGCACACATTGTAATATTGGCCCCACGTTGGCCTGGTGTGTCAATTGTGGCTCGGTGTCCAATGAGATTGCGACCACGTCTCCGGCCTTTGGACAGATTAAACCCAGCCTCGTCCACAAAAACAAGAATGTGGGTCGTTTCATGTACTTCTAACTCCATGATTCTCTATGAAGAAACACAGGAAAAAATGTAACAGTAAATGTATTTTCTTATGGGTTTCTGAAACTTACAGTAAAGTAATACAGGCATCTTAGAAATACAGGAAAACTCACTAAGTGCACACCAATGGTTTACCTGGACATACTGGTACCGCAACGCCTTGACTCTTTCACTGTTCCTCTCAAATGGCACCTTATAGAGCTGTTTCATAGTCATCTGATGTCTTTTTAAAACTGTCTATGGTGGAAATGCTGACAGAATTTATATTTGCAAAGACCTTATTGTCATTTATGATTGCACTTTGGATCTCTCTTAGCCTGATGGAATTGTTGGCTATGACCATGTTGCAAATTTCTTGTTCTTGCAGTTGGTTAAATACTGCTGCTCTGCCACCAGCGCGAGGTTGTCGTGCAGTTCTATAGAAAAAACAAATAGACTTGCATTTACCTTTACAATATTGTTGTTTATACTGTAAAAATACTTTACATACTGTAAAACAAAAAAATACATATTTACCTGTTTTCCCTACGAAAGGTTTGCACAATTGATGACACTGTGGACCTGTTTACATTAGGCTGTACTTTTCGACCAGCCTCTTCCATTGTAAAACCATGATTTATGACATGATCCACAAGTGTGGCTCTGATTTCATCAGAGACTCTGACTCTTCTATTTCCAATTGCTCTTCCACGAGCATGTTGCTGTAGTTCAGGGTTGTGATGTCCTCCATTCTCAAAAAATTCTACAGCAGTGATTGTGCTGTGGGCAATCTACATATATATACTCCCAAAGTTGATTGGTTAAATGGTTAAATGGTTGATTCATATTAGAGGTAATTTGCAATTAGATTGCGATTGCAATTAGAGGTAATGTGCCAATTTAGCAGACATTACAAATAATGTCAATGTCAGATATATTTTAGAATATACATTCATGTATACTAATTATGATAATTGAATAGATCGTTTTGAATGTGATGGCTTACAAAATAAAAAATGTCTGAGAAGTTCTGAAGTGTTTGACAGTGTAAGTGAGAATCGAGTCATCAGTTTTGATCAACAAGCCATATGCAATTATTTGTTGTCCAAACTGCAGACAGTTGTATGTACTCTTTGCACACATGTGCCAAAGCATTTGCAATTTGCTCAAATCAATAAGAAATTCCAATCTGATGTGAAAAAGAAGCGAATTGTTCAGAGATCTGAACTTAATGTTTTGGGAAATAAAAAAATCATTTGAGAACTGAGCCAAAGCAATTGAGAAAAACTGTAATAATAAAAAAAAAAAAAAAAAAACTGTTTTATGTAAATGTATTTTGAATTGACACACAGATGAAATTTGAATGTCACTAATAAAGGGGCGTGAAGAACCAATGATCAACTAGTTCTCTAAAACAGGTGAATCTTGTGAACCTATAATTGGCATGCCTATATAAAAAAAGAGCAAAACACATATTTACAATTTTTGAAAATGGATGAACAACCAGTACGTGGTCAACAGCCAGGAACAAATACGCATGCTGGAAGGGTAAGGAGGCAAAATAGAGGAAGAAGAAGAGGAAGAAGAGGCCAGAGACACAGACATATTTCTGATGACATTAGAGCCACTATTGTGGACCATGTTGTCAATCATGGCCTTACAATGGCTGAGGCGGGTCGGAGGGTACAGCCAAATATTGGGAGATCAACGGTTTTTTCAATTATTCAAACATTTCGTCGAGAGAACAGGTATGTAATCCACCAGTGTGGACTGTGCTGTTTATAGTGTATATACATTCTTTAACACACAAATATGTGTAAGTGTATCTGAATTTTATTACGTAGTGTATTTTTTCCACACAGGACTGAAAGGTTACAGTACCTCGTAGGGGTGGCAGAGGACCTCTTCTCACACCTGAGCAGGAGGAGGCTATTTGCACCATGGTCAGAGCAAACAATGCCATTAAGCTAAGGGAAATCCAGAGCGCTATTGTAGAAGACAACAATGTTTTTATAAAAACCCAATCTGTTAGCACCATTTGAAAGGAATGAAGACAGAGTGAAGGAGCTACGGTACCAGTATGTACAGGTAAACCATATACTGTATGTGCATATAATCACTAATTTACATAAACTTCTCATATATATATATATATATATATATATATATATATATATATATATATATATATATATATATATATATATATAAACAGTATGTGTGACCTATGTACATTTGCTATAGCTTTAGGAAAATAATACAATATGTGTGTACATTTGATATAACTGAATCTTGTGAAATGAAATGAAAATGCATAACTAATTGGGTATCTTCTGTGTTGTAGCGTATAATGGAATTGGAGTCAAGTGAACCACCTCACACTTTCATATACGTGGATGAGGCAGGCTTCAATCTGAACAGAAGCAGAAGACGTGGTCGAAATGTCATCGGCCACAGAGCTACTGTTGATTTGCCAGGCCAGCGGGGAGGAAATATCACTATGTGTGCTGCTATTTCAGAGCATGGTGTTCTAACTCGTATTCCCCTTATAGGCCCATACAATACACAGCGTCTCCTCACCTTCCTGGAGACCCTCTATAGGGCTCTCATCCCTGATAGGGGTCCATTTCAAGATGATTCGGCCAAATATGTGATACTTTGGGATAATGTGAGTTTTCATCACTCAAACACCATCAGGCAATGGTTTTTGACCCATAACAGAATGTTGATGGAATTCCTCCCACCATATTCTCCATTCTTTAACCCAATTGAGGAGTTTTACTCATCATGGAGATGGAAGGTCTATGATCGCCAGCCACATACACAGATGTCCCTTCTGGCTGCCATGGATGCAGCATGTGAGGATATCACCGTGGAAGCCTGCAGAGCCTGGATTAGACACTCAAGAAGATTTTTTCCACGTTGTATTGCAAGGGATGATATTTGCTGTGATGTTGATGAAAATCTGTGGCCTGGCAGACTGGGTCGTTAGGGGGTATAGAGACAGACAACAGCATGCACAGTTTTGCCTAAGAGGTGTTTCCTATGTTTACCATTTGTAATTTTATATTTTTCCCCATTGTGCTATTGTGTCCTTATTTTTCTTATCACAATGACATTATATGATGTTATATTGTAATTCTTTTTTCAGTCCACTAGTAAAAGTACAATAAAAAGTGTGAATCCTGTTCGGTCTCAATATACAGTCAATATTCCACAGTCTCACAGCATTTCATGCAATAGTCACGTAATTTGTGTAAACTTTGATTCGTGCATAACGATACAAATTTCGAGGGTTTTTTGAAAACAATTCACTTCCGAATAAATAAAACAGATTTAAATATACATACAGGAAAAATAGCTGTAAGGAAATCCGCAATAAAATCTAATATTGCAAAATATATTGATGAAACGTCCTGATAATATACACTCACCTAAAGGATTATTAGGAACACCATACTAATATGGTGTTTGACCCCCTTTCGCCTTCAGAACTGCCTTAATTCTATGTGGCATTGATTCAACAAGGTGCTGAAAGCATTCTTTAGAAATGTTGGCCCATATTGATAGGATAGCATCTTGCAGTTGATGGAGATTTGTGGGATGCACATCCAGGGCACGAAGCTCCCGTTCCACCACATCCCAAAGATGCTCTATTGGGTTGAGATCTGGTGACTATGGGGGCCATTGTAGTACAGTGAACTCATTGTCATGTTCAAGAAACCAATTTGAAATGATTCGAGCTTTGTGACATGGTGCATTATCCTGCTGGAAGTAGCCATCAGAGGATGGGTACATGGTGGTCATAAAGGGATGGACATGGTCAGAAACAATGCTCAGGTAGGCCGTGGCATTTAAACGATGCCCAATCGGCACTAAGGGGCCTAAAGTGTGCCAAGAAAACATCCCCCACACAATTACACCACCACCACCAGCCTGCACAGTGGTAACAAGGCATGATGGATCCATGTTCTCATTCTGTTTACGCCAAATTCTGACTCTAACATTTGAATGTCTCAACAGAAATCGAGACTCATCAGACCAGGCAACATTTTTCCAGTCTTCAACTGTCCAATTTTGGTGAGCTCGTCCAAATTGTAGCCTCTTTTTCCTATTTGTAGTGGAGATGAGTGGTACCCGGTGGGGTCTTCTGCTGTTGTAGCCCATCCGCCTCAAGGTTGTGCGTGTTGTGGCTTCACAAATGCTTTGCTGCATACCTCGGTTGTAACGAGTGGTTATTTCAGTCAAAGTTGCTCTTCTATCAGCTTGAATCAGTCGGCCCATTCTCCTCTGACCTCTAGCATCAACAAGGCATTTTCACCCACAGGACTGCCGCATACTGGATGTTTTTCCCTTTGCACACAATTCTTTGTAAACCCTAGAAATGGTTGTGCGTGAAAATCCCAGTTACTGAGCAGATTGGGAAATACTCAGACCGGCCCGTCTGGCACCAACAACCATGCCACGCTCAAAATTGCTTAAATCACCTTTCTTTCCCATTCTGACATTCAGTTTGGAGTTCAGGAGATTGTCTTGACCAGGACCACACCCCTAAATGCATTGAAGCAACTGCCATGTGATTGGTTGATTAGATAATTGCATTAATGAGAAATTGAACAGGTGTTCCTAATAATCCTTTAGGTGAGTGTAGCTGTTACTGTAATTGATCAAACATAGCGAAAATCAAAAGACAATTCCCATAGCAGTGAATTGGTTTGAAAATCGTACTGTCTGACACGAAAAAAAGCGCAATTTGTGTCAGTGGGCATGAATCAAATAGATGAAATAACGTGAATATTGCACATAATGCCGTGATACTGCGTTGGTAAATTTGTGCTGTTGAATTTCATAGATCCCATACAGAAGAAATTCAGCCTTTTGCATTATGAATTACTGTAAACCAAACCATATTTTATATCAGGAAATCCTGAAACCATGCAATGTCATTCTGACAACATAACTAAACATTTTGACTTCACCGTATATAAACAATGACAAAAGGACTTGTCATTCTGATGGTGATGACATTTTCATTGACACAAAAACTTACTTTTGAGGGAGTACCTAAGGATTTTGAGTAAAGTACATGCTTTTGCAAGAAATCCAATGTGTTGTGCTGTTTGTACTAATTGTTTTGAGAATGCACTAACTGTTATGCAAATATTAAGACTGATTCGAGAAATGCTCCAAAGCAACCGAGAAAAACTATAAGGAGCAATTTTAGGGTACTGCTCAGTGATTAGTTGCTTGATTGAGCTAAGATCTCACACATGCCCCTAATAATGTTTCACCTGAGAGCAATTTAAGGTGGTGCAGGAATCATTAGTATTGTGAATACAAACTAAAAAAAGTTATGTAGAAACCTATAAAATACACTTCACAGCCAATTATATCTTGTTGAACACTTTTGACTGCAATGACTTACACAATGAAAAAATGACGAGTTCTTCTGGAGTGTAAGACTATGAAAAGAGGGCTAGTGCAATGCATTTTGATCATCATGACATAAGTAACCGCTGTTGTATGATATAGCTGAAAATTGCACATAAGCATCTGCCTGAGTGTACTAAAGCAATTGCAAAATGACGAAAACAACCAGAAATTGCTGTTATGATGTGCACAACTGACTAGAAGTTGTAGGAATTGAATGAGCAGTTTTGAAAACTTCAATTCTGTTGTGAGAAATGCATCAAAGCAACTCAGAAAAACTGTAAAACTGCTGTGAGAATAGTTTTACAAATTCATGCGTGCTCCCTGTGTGATAGTCATTCTCACCAATCACAAGCGCCATGCTTCTCGCATGCCAGTCATGCTCACCAATCAGTAGTGGCCCAAGAATGTTACATTCGCGGTGTGGAAAAATACTGATTCCGCTACTGAGCTATAAGTGAATTGCCTTCCTAATTCATGGTCCGAGATTATTTCAGAAAAGTCCTATCATCAATAGAACCGGCGAGCTCCTTTTAAACACCAGCTGCAATATACTTCAGCGTATCATACTGTAACAGACTTTTCATGTTGGACAGGTGTCTTATTGTGAAGGCATGTTGTTATGGAATAGAAGAAGTGTAAGGGGAGGTGCTGGGTTGTGATGAGGTGAAGACGGAGTTGATATGCCAATAAAAAGACCGCGACTTGAGTTGAACATTAACGGGTTTGTTCCTTCCGTTTATTATTTTCTTTATTACCGTAAAGTCAGGCGAACCCAAATAACCGGCTAACTGACCTGCTGCGGTGTTCCAAGGCAAACTAACAGCCACAAGTGCAGACATGTGGTTTGATGATGAGGACCCTTTGAAACCAACGAGGAGGATGTTGGATATTCACTCAAATAGCAAAGATATAAGGGTGGACCTGCCGGATCCATTTGCTGGTAATGGGAGCCAAAGTTTTCTCAGCTGGGTGAGACGGCTGGACGTCGCTGTGAGCGCAATGGTGAGAGCTGGAGACTGATGCAGAGCTGGTGAAGATCCTACCCACCCGCCTGAGCGGTGCAGCCTTTTTGTTGTGGGATAGCTTTCCAGAGGGAGTCAAATCGGACTATGCAGCAGTTAAATAGAGACTTGGGGTGGCCTTTGGTTGGAGGCAGTTCATGGACCGCTTCAAGGCCAGCCTGTCAGCTCGAGTACGTGCTCCTGGAGAAAGTTTGGAGGTGTATGCTGCTGATGTGAGCCGGTTGGTTATGGAGGCCTTCCCGGACTATGGGGCTATGGCACTGAGGGAGGAAAAGTTTCAGCGTTTCCTCGCCAGCCTAGATCCAGCTTTGAGAGCCAAATGCCTGGAGCAGGGCGCAACTGATCTGGAGGAGGCATTGATTATTACTGAGAGGTGTGAGAATGCAAGGGAAGCTCTGCACAGGGTATATGGGGGCACCAGTGCTTCGGGCCCTCCCAGCTGTGGAAGGTATGTCCGTACAGTCCTTGTCAGTGACCGATACCCTACAGAGAGCTTTGGATAAATGAACAGAAGAGATGTATTACATGAGGATGAAGATGAAGAAGATGCGGGAGGAAAATCAGAGACTGAAGGCCCAGGACTCCGACAGGGGAGAACAGAGATTCAGTTCTGCCCCAAGGGGACGTTATGGCTGCGCATGTGATGCTATGGGCAGTCGTTCCCCGAATTGGGAGTCACCTTCCCCTCGAAGGGGCTACTGGACACGTAGCTAAGGTCGGGACCCAGGGGTTGGCCCCTCACCAAGGTCCTCGGGGTACCGGAGCCCCAGCCCTGGTTGGCGAGACAGTCGAACAAGGGAGCAGCGGAGCCGTGGTGTGCGTTTCCTGTTGCAGCAACTGGAGGGGAACGGTGCCCATCAGGGAAACGAACAGCAGCTGGTGTTGAGGCCCAGACACCGGCTTCTTCCCCTGAGGGCCGCCTAGAGGATTACCTTCCTGTGGATACTTTGTACATGGACAGTGTGAACTGCCCCACGTCTTATGTGAGGGGGGCGGTGGAAGGCACCGAAGTCTCCATGTTAGTCGACTAAGGGGCTTTGGTGTCTCTGATCAGTGAGAACTTCCGTATGTCGGTCCCTGCACTGTGGAGCCGGCCCCTGAAAAAGAACTATGTTGATTATCGTGCAGTAAATGAACAAATATTGGACACCTTGGGCACAATTTCAGTGACCTTCCGCCTGGGTCCCTCTTCCTGGCAACATAAGTTTTATGTGCTAAGGGGATCAACTCAGTCTGTTCTACTTGGACTGGACTTTTTAACAAAAAATCATGCCTTGTTGGACTTGGAGCGGGGAGTGTTACAGTTATGGGACATTTGTGTGCCCTTGCTCCGGGGTGCCGAATTGATTCCTGCATGCTGCAATGTATCCCTGGCTGATGCTGTAACTGTTACTCCCCTGAGTCAGGTTCTGGTGCCAGTGGCTGTGCTGGCACCTACTGGCATGGACTTGTCAGCTATCAGTTTTGAGGGATATTTGGAGCCTAACATCCCTGAGACAACGGGGCTGGTGGTGGCTCACACAGTCACTAGCAGGGCTCTGAACCGGTTCAAGTAACGAAAGCGAAAAACGAAAACAAATGACATTGAACAGGAACAAAAACGAAAACAAAATCAATTTTAATCGTTCTGAACAGAAACGGAAACAGAAATTCCAAATTAACCGGTTAATAACGGTATTTTTATCGTTCTCTTTATTATATCAATTTGGCAGACCAAAAACACGAATTCAAATTGTGTGCGCAAATGCGATGGTGACGCATACAACGTGAAATGCCCGCGAAGCAGACGTCATAAGCAGAGCCCTTTCTGATGCGACGAGCTTAAGGTTACCAAGCACCTGGCTGTTTCATGTGCAAAGGTATGTTTAGGTTTAAGTTATTGTAGCCTAATTAAAACTTGTAGTTAAAATTACAAAAAATAATTACTGATTGTCTATTGTTTTTAGATGGGTCGCCATAAAGAAAATCCCTTTCGTCAATTTTTTTCATATGACAAATCGTCTGATAAATCGATCTGTAATATTAAAGGATGCGGGGCAGAAATAGCTGGGAATCATGGCGGTAACCTGCAGAGACACATTCAACGTAAACATCCAACGAAATACAGTATGTTGAGTCGACCAGCAATAAAAGGTCAGCAGCTGATGGACAAATGACTCTAGACGCGGTCGTAGTGAAAAAGCCAAAGACAACAGGCCTACATGATCAAAAATTGTTGATCTGTTGTGTTAAATGTTAAAAAAAATCTGTTGTGCATCTGTAATGCATTGTAATGTTACAATGCATTACGTTTTCTTTTACTTTTATGCATTAAATGTAAAATCATAACTATCTGGAGTTCTGCTTTGTTTGAGTGAAAATAGCCTATAATAGGCAATTATGCATATTAGGTAAGGAATAAGTCAACAGGTTTTTATCGCAGATTAAGCCGTGTGGTCAGGATGTTAAGCGGATGGTCTTGAAGGGGCTTATTTCGCTATAGTATTATCAAACAAGAAAATTGTTTTTAAAAAATTATTAGCGCATTTGTAACGAGTTTCCAGGTGAACTCGTTTACTTTCGGTTTTAAAGACAAGAACTTCAAATGACACGAACACGGAATTTGGTTTAATCATTTGTAAACAATGCCAAACATGTTATTAAAAGGCACACACTATCTATCTATCTATCTATCTATCTATCGCGCCGTGTAATAAAATAACGTTTATTAACCGGTATTTTTTCTAGAAAACCGTTTTCGGAACGTATTGTTTAATGAGGAACACAAGAACAGAAACGTTATAATATCGATTCTGCTCGGAGTGAACCGAATGGATTTTTTTTTCGTTTTTAAGCCCTGGTCACTAGTGTCAAAGACGGTGCCTCAGTGGCTCAGATCCTCAATCCTACTGGACAAGCTGTTGAACTTAAGCGGGGGTTGCATCTGGGTGAGTTTTACCCGGTAGAGGAGTGTGGTGTGACACCAGTTATCCAACCTCCTGTGGCTGATTTGAACCAGGGGCCACCTGCTGCATCCCCTGTCACCCTAAGTGATTCCCCCATAACAGAGCAACAGAGAGCAGAACTGTCGCATCTGCCGCAGAGATTTGGGGATGTTTTCAACCTGTCTGGCACAAATACGGGCAGGTGCCCACTGCTTAAATACCACACTAGAACGGGTGATCACCCTCCCATTAAGCAGTGTGCCAATCGGGTGTCTCCTGAAAAGCGGGCAGAGATTGAGCGCCAGGTTGCTGCGCTGCTGGCGGATGGCTTAGTGGAGGAGAGCTGCAGCCCCTGGGCATCTTCAGTGGTGCTAGTGAAAAAGAAAGGGGGACAGTGGAGATTCTGCATTGATTATCGTCGTCTCAACTCCATGACTCTTAAGGACTCTCACCCCCTGCCACGGGTCGATGATAGTATGGATGCCCTAGCAGGTGTGGCTTGGTTCAGTACACTTGACTTTTCCAATGGCTATTAGCAGGTGGAGGTCGCCGAAGAGGACCGGGAGAAGACAGCCTTTACGACAGGCAGTGGTCTGTACCAGTGGCGGGCCATGCCTATGGGCCTACACTCTAAAAACTGCTGGGTTAAAAACAACCCAATTTGGGTTATTTTGGTAACCCAGCGCTGGGTAAAAAAGGGACTAACCCAACGCTGGGTTATTTTGACCCAACAAGTTGGGTTACACGTTTAACCCAGCATATTGGGTTCTGATTCTTAACCCAACTATTAGTTAAAAATGACTACACTGCTGGGTTGAATGTAACCCAAAATGGGTCAGAAATTTAATCTAGAAACTTTGGTGATTAAAATTACTAAAATAAAAACAATTCTACAGCAATACATACTTCAGTAATGGAATTTTATTTATGACAAAACATGTAAAAAATGTGTCCATATGAATTTAAGACATTTTTCCCATCTCCACCTCAGCATTAAGACAATTACTATTAAAATGTATCAAACTGTATCACAGAAACACTGTGACTGAAGTCAGTAACAATGCATCAGACTGAAGTCAGACAAATTAACTTTAGAAAAACACAATTTGAAATATGAAAACTTTTCATAACATTTACATCATGCATAAACATTAATATATCCTGAGATATACAGGAATCATCAGTAAGAATCAATTGCAATGTAATTGCAGAGTAGAGGAAAAATAAAAGTATGTAGAAGTAATAATGAAAAAGCATCTAACTGACTGAAGTCAGAAAGATTAACTTTAAAATACAAATTTGTGCATAAACATTAACATATCCTGATATATATAAATCATCAACTGCAATGTAGAAAAAAAAAATATGTAGAAGTAAAAATGAAACGGCATCAAACTGACTGAAAAAACAAACAAAACAAAAAAACTTAAGAAAATACAAATTTAAGATTAGGAAAAAATAGGAAAACATTTTATAACTTTCCCATTAACAATTATGTGCAAACATCAATATATCCTGAGATATAAAGTGACTGAAGTCAAATTTACTTCCAAGAAAATATGTATTTAAAATATGAAAACATTTCAAACGTCCACTGCAGCAAGTAATGTACTTTGCTCAAATGCTGTGCCATTTATTATAGCAAAGGCTTGAAAGCAGTGGTTGTCTCTGTAGGAATTATTAGCTCAGGTAAATTTTAATATCTCCACCAATATGTTTGAATTAATTAAAGTTTAATTAATTATTATTTAATGCTGATTATTAATCAATTGTTATGCCCAATGGTCGGCTCCTCCAAACTCGATTGCGGTATCCCCTTGAGTCTGTTAATGTGAGACTTAAATGGGATTCACTAATTACCAGCAGGGCTCCGAACCGGTTCAAGGAACGAAAGCGAAAAACGAAAACAAATGACATTGAACAGGAACAAAAACAAAAACGAAAACAAAATCAATTTTAATCGTTCTGAATAGAAACGGAAACAGAAATTCCAAATTAACCGGTTAATAACAGTATTTTTATCGTTCTCTTTATTATATCAATTTGGCAGACCAAAAACATGAATTCAAATTGTGTGCGCAAATGCGACGGTGACGCATACAACGTGAAATGCCCGCGAAGCAGACGTCATAAGCAGAGCCCTTTCTAATGCGACGAGCTTAAGGTTACCAAGCACCTGGCTGTTTCATGTGCAAAGGTATGTTTAGGTTTAAGTTATTGTAGCCTAATTAAAACTTGTAGTTAAAATTACGAAAAATAATTACTGATTGTCTATTGTTTTTAGATGGGTCGCCATAAAGAAAATCCCTTTCGTCAATTTTTTTCATATGACAAATCGTCTGATAAATCGATCTGTAATATTGAAGGATGCGGGGCAGAAATAGCTGGGAATCATGGCGGTAACCTGCAGAGACACATTCAACGTAAACATCCAACGAAATACAGTATGTTGAGTCGACCAGCAATAAAAGGTCAGCAGCTGATGGACAAACGACTATAGATGCGGTCGTAGTGAAAAAGCCAAAGACAACAGGCCTACATGTTCAAATGTCTCCAGAATATTTGGTATATTATAATTTAAGTTGTTGATCTGTTGTGTTAAATGTTAAAAAAAATCTGTTGTTGTTTTATAATGCATTACGTTTTCTTTTACTTTTATGCATTAAATGTAAAATCATAACTGTCAGCTGGCGGCCAGCAGGCGAGCAAGGAAGCAGGAGAGCGAGCCGGTAATACGGACAAACGGGGTTTAATCGAGTCAAACTGACGAACAAAGCACTGCACATGACAATACAATGACGGAACTGGGGACTACTGACTCAGACGAGGACTAAATACACAAGACAAGCTAGACTTAATAGGACACAGGCGAGCACAATCAGGGTTGAACACAAGGTAATGAGGGGGGCGTGGCACACATCGGGATCGTACGGAGCAGGATGTGACAGAACCCCCCCCCAAAGGCGCGCACACCGGGCGCGCCAGAGGAGAGGCGACGGACGAGACGAACCGGGAAAACAGGACCTGGAAAACAAAGCAGAACGTCAACCAAAAACAGGGAACAGAACGGAGACACAGAAGAAGAACAAGGACGAGAGGAAGGACAAGAGACGACACAGAACAGGGAAGGCAGACAGGCAGACAAGGAAGGGAGACACAGAAGGGGAGACAGGCGGAACAAAAGGGCCAGGAGTGAACGGAGGAGGAACAAAGGGACGAGGAGCAGAGACAGGCGGGACAAACGGAAAAGGAGGAGGAACAAGGGGAGCACGAGGGAGCCCAGGCGGGCGACGGGCAGCGGCCGGAGGGGCCGCAGGCGGGAGGGAGAAGGGAGCTGAAGGGGACCACCCAGGGGCCAAGGGAACGGGACGAGGGAGTGACGAAGGGGACACGGAGGGAGCAGGAGGGAACACCAGTGCAGGCGGGCAGAAGGGGGAAGCCGCGGCAGGCGGAGGCGCAGCCGGAGCCGGCGAAGGCGCCGTCCGACGCCCAGCCGGAGCAGGGGGGCCCGGAGGCGACCGACATGGAGCCGGAGGAGGGACCGAGGACCGGCACCGCGGAACCAGGGGGGAACCCGGCGGCGACCGCCGACCCCGAGCCGGAGGACCCGCAGGCAGCCACCGAGCTACAGCCAGGGGCCGAACGGGCGAGCCAGGGGGCAGGGAGGGCGGGACCCGGACCCGACGCCTGTGTCCTCTGCCCTTACGGGACACTGACAGGCGGGGTCCCGGGGGGCGTCGGCTTTGCTGGGGTAAGGGTGAGGGAGTCAAGGCCTCTAAAGAGGCAACAGGCGGGGCAGTCAGAGCCGCGGGCGTAGCCGCAGGCGGGGCAGTCAGAGCCGCGGGCGTGGCCGCAGGCGGGGCAGTCAGAGCCGCGGGCGTGGCCGCAGGCGGGGCAGTCAGAGCCGCGGGCGTGGCCGCAGGCGGGGCCGTGGGCAGGACAGGAATGGCGGCCTCAGGCGGGGCCACGGGCAGGACAGGAACGGCGGCCTCAAGCGGGGCAGCAGGCAGGACAGGAACGGCGGCCGGCTGGACAGGCGAGCAGGGCTGGGCCGGCTGGACAGGCGAGACGGACAGGTCAGGTGAGATGGGCTTGGGCGTGCGGCCAGCAGGAGGGGCCGCAGCGAGCGCCGCCAGCACGCGGGCAGCAGGGGGCGCAACCGTGGCAACCTCAGGAGGGTCAGACGCCGGCAGGACCGGCGAGACAGGCAGGACAGGAGCCGGCGATACAGGCAGTTCAGGTGCCGGCAGGACAGGCGAGACAGGCAGTTCAGGTGCCGGCAGGACAGGCAAAACGGGCAGTTCAGGTGCCGGCAGGATGGGCGCCGCCTTCACGCGGCTGGCAAGGGGCACCTTGGCATGCACCTTCGTCGTGCGGCCAGCAGGGGGCGCCTCGTCGGGCGCTGCAGTCACTTGGCCAGCAGGGGGCGCCGCAGCGGGCGCCGCCAGCACGCGGCCAGCAGGGGGCGGCGTCGCAGCAGGCGGTGCCGCGGGCAGAGCGGCGGCATCAGCAGCAGGCGGTGCCGCGGGCAGAGCGGCGGCAGCGGCAGCAGCCGGCGGTGCCGCGGGCAGATCGGCGGCGGCAGCAGGCAGCGCAGCCGCGGGCAGATCGGCGACGGCAGCAGGCAGCGCAGCCGCGGGCAGATCGGCGGCGGCAGCAGGCAGCGCAGCCGCGGGCAGATCGTCCCAGGCAGGGAGAAGAGAGCAAGCCCCCAAGAAGAGAGTCTGGGCGGCTTCTTCTCCCTTTCCCCTTCGCCTCTTTCTCCGCCGTCCGGATCTTGTAGGAGGAGGCGGGGTTTGAGCGGCGGAAGCCGCGTTAAGCTCAGTCATGCGCTCGGAGACGGCCGTCTTTCGCCGGGCGGCGGAAGCTTTTGCCGGCTTGGGGAAGACCGGGATGAAGGTAGGTGGCGAGCCGGGGGGCGGTTCCCAGTTGGCATACCCCAGGGGGGCCAGCCAAACCGCCGCTCTCTCCCTTAGCAGCAGTAGGTTTCTGCCTACCTCGATTCGCTGCTGTTGCTCACTGGGGTGGACCTTCCTGTGCAGGAGATCCCAACACCGGTCGACCAATCGACGGGCCACTGGATCCTCCTGCAGCTCGAGGAGGTTAGTCCAATGGAGGACTTCTTCTTCCGGGGGGAGACCTTCCCCAGAAGCGCTGAGCTTGTGTGAGAGTTCCGTCATTCTGTCAGCTGGCGGCCAGCAGGCGAGCAAGGAAGCAGGAGAGCGAGCCGGTAATACGGACAAACGGGGTTTAATCGAGTCAAACTGACGAACAAAGCACTGCACATGACAATACAATGACGGAACTGGGGACTACTGACTCAGACGAGGACTAAATACACAAGACAAGCTAGACTTAATAGGACACAGGCGAGCACAATCAGGGTTGAACACGAGGTAATGAGGGGGGCGTGGCACACAATACAATGACGGAACTGGGGACTACTGACTCAGACGAGGACTAAATACACAAGACAAGCTAGACTTAATAGGACACAGGCGAGCACAATCAGGGTTGAACACAAGGTAATGAGGGGGGCGTGGCACACATCGGGATCGTACGGAGCAGGATGTGACAATAACTATCTGGAGTTGTGTTTTGTTTGAGTGAAAATAGCCTATAATAGGCTATTATGCATATTAGGTAAGGAATAAGTCAACAGGTTTTTATCGCAGATTAAGCCGTGTGGTCAGGATGTTAAGCGGATGGTCTTGAAGGGGCTTATTTCGCTATAGTATTATCAAACAAGAAAATTGTTTTAAAAAAATTATTAGCGCATTTGTAACGAGTTTCCAGGTGAAACTCGGTTTTAAAGACAAGAAGTTCAAATGACACGAACACGGAATTTGGTTTAATCATTTGTAAACATAATGCCAAACATGTTATCAAAAGGCACACACTATCTATCTATCGCGCCGTGTAATAAAATAACGTTTATTAACCGGTATTTTTTCTAGAAAACCGTTTTCGGAACGTATTGTTTAATGAGGAACACAAGAACAGAAACGTTATAATATTGATTCTGCTCGGAGTGAACCGAATGGATTTTTTTTTCGTTTTTAAGCCCTGATTACCAGTATCGCTTAGTAACCTGGGTTAGAAGGCTCGTCCACCGAGCTGCGTCACCAGGGAATGTAAACAATTGGTAGCGAAGCCCCCCTCACGGCCGATGAGAGAGAGTCTCGCGATGTGTCAGGCGAGTTTGAGGTTCAGAGCGTGTAGCAAGATCGCACAGAGGCAGGAACTTAGTGTGAGTACTCAATGACGGAGGCTGAAGTTGTGTAAAAGACATGCATTTATTCCTAGCTAACACTACAACTGACATAAGACAGACATTACACCTAACACAGACAACAAACACGAAATAACGGAATAAAACAAACAATGTAATTATGAAGATGCAATGACCGGATTTAAATGAGTAACCTGAAATGGGAAATACTGTTCTGCAAAGCAAGCACAGTTTGTGGAAACACGACCCTAAAGTCTTATAGCAGGTTAAGAGAACAGCTTATGTTGTTAGAATGAAAGGAAGTTGGTTTACTTGGTTGAAGATTGGGGGGGGGGGTGTCTTGGCAGTTGATGGCAGAGCTGCTGAGCCGATGGCACTCAGGAAGGCGCGGCGTTTGAAGCAGTGGAGTGGAGCCCCTTTGGATTCTCTCTCCTGGTGAAGCTTTGTCTTGGGTGCTGTTCTCTGTTCAGCTGGGCCTTCACCGGAGGGTTTCTGGTGGGCTTCTCTGCTCCCGGGCTGATGGTCTTTTCTGTGCGGCTGCTGGGTGTTCTCTACGCTTGATGATCTGTTTGCCCCGGCTGATGTTCTTCTTCGGGCTGGCGGTTATTCTCTGCACACCTTTGTTCTGAGGCGCTAGATTTTTATGGTCTAAAGTTCATGAATAGGGATGACCAGGAATTCGACTCCTGGCCCAATGGCTGGCCATCCATTTGGTGGGCTTTCGGAAGGGGGTCTGTATCAGTCCTTTTGGGATTTATGGCCTAACTGATTCTCCCTTTACCGATGATTTTCATTAAGCTGTTATAACTTTTGATACATCCACTTTTATGGTAATCACTGACCAGATTTGGAATCAGGGGTGATTGTCCATCAGTTTGACACCAAACATGCCATACCAGCTTCACAGGTACATACCTCATACCTTCTGTATTAACTGATTAAACAATTAATTATTTTATCTATGTGACTGATTCACATCAGTATAGGATACAGGTGTTTTGGGTTGCACCTCAACAGATGTTACACTTTGTGAGGTTATTACATCAAATATTCCTATTACAAACAGCACATCTTATCCATAGATAGGCGTGGCCGTTAGTTTGTGGTAATATCAATATAAGTTGCACATCTGGAAACAACATAGTTTGTTTGGTGTGACTTATGCCAATTCATCTTCTCCAGAATGGATAAGATACACCTTAATTCAGTTCTTTTAACATAGCATGGTAGAAACAAAGAAACTTGGTGACTGTCCACCAAGATCAGATAAGGACCACAAAGGAATGTTGGAAGAGAAGGGGGGGTTTTTAACAAAGCAGACTCTCTAAAAGTTAGGACACATTGGTTACACTCACTTTCCAGATTCTTCTGGTATACCATGAGAACATACATACAATGGTAGCTATACCTATCTATTTATTTAAATTTATATGTGTTCAAGTGCAAAGGGGTAAAATAGGTGATACTCCGTGAACATGGTTATAAGGGTGGCACACAAAACACTAAGATTGTCTAAGGACACATACAAACATAACGTATCTGTATATTGAGACTAGTAGTCGTGAGTAAATCAATATACAGGGTATACAAAAGCCAAACTTAAATGAAATTTCCTTTAGGGTGTTCGTCTGTTGGGTGAGTGACATGTAAGGCAGAGTGTATGTGGAGGGGGTTGTGTGCCAAGTCAAGGGACCCCTGTCCGTGAAGTCCACTCTGCTTGTCTGTAGGTCCCTAAATCTTTGGGCAATAAAAGTTGGAGTGCTAGCCTCCCTTGTTATCTGTGTGTGTGTGTTTATGTGTGTAACCCCCCTTTGGTGCCTCTCGTACCAGGCTCGGCCTTGTCTCAGGCCACCTGGAATTTAGGCCCTGTGATATGTGCATGTGTGATCCTACATCTCCAAGCATGAGAACATTCAATGGACTCTTCTGAACGAAGGTACTCAGCCATATTGGTCCCAATCTGAAAAAAGGAAAAATAAATAAAAAAGAAATGGTATAGATTCATTAAGAACTCAAAAATGTGTAAAAGTTAAATATCCTTAGAGCTACCTTCAGAACACTTAAAAAACCTTTAGGAGCATTAAAGACCATAACACACCAAGCTATCAGCATTAGTTAACCACTGACCATGGCCTTGGCACTATGCTTAGAAAATGTCGGTCGAACATGCTTAGTTTCAAGCCTCATTTAGCCTGAGCTGAGCTCAGACATTCCCGCCTGCATCAAACCATTTACAGGATTAAAGAAATTACATGTTCGCAGTAAATTAACATCGTTTGCTGTCGAATGTACAACTAAGTCAAACGAATTGAACGAAATGTACCTTACAAGCAGAGCGGGAAATTTATGTGGATGTGCTGACAAAATCAAATTAGTTAAGTAAACTCCGCTATATCAAAACCGTATCTAACACAGTAAATCATTAATAATAAACAAAGTAGATTTAACATATACAAAAGTAATATTTAAAAATTTTACGTTATCCTTTCCAAGCTCCTTCCGATGATGATGTCACACGCGCTTTCCCGTCCACTGAGCAAGAGATCGGCCGTGAGGCGGAGCACGACCGTCGCTTAGTCGTTAGGTAATCTCAGTTCAACTGACCGAAAGCCTAAAATTTGCGTGTATATACACTCACCTAAAGGATTATTAGGAACACCATACTAATACCCCCTTTCGCCTTCAGAACTGCCTTAATTCTACGTGCCATTGATTCAACAAGGTGCTGAAAGCATTCTTTAGAAATGTTGGCCCATATTGATAGGATAGCATCTTGCAGTTGATGGAGATTTGTGAGATGCACATCCAGGGCACGAAGCTCCCGTTCCACCACATCCCAAAGATGCTCTATTGGGTTGAGATCTGGTGACTGTGGGGGGCATTTTAGTACAGTGAACTCATTGTCATGTTCAAGAAACCAATTTGAAATGATTCGAGCTTTGTGACATGGTGCATTATCCTGCTGGAAGTAGCCATCAGAAGATGGGTACATGGTGGTCATAAAGGGATGGACATGGTCAGAAACAATGCTCAGGTAGGCCGTGGCATTTAAATGATGCCCAATTGGCACTAAGGGGCATAAAGTGTGCCAAGAAAACATCCCCCACACAATTACACCACCACCACCAGCCTGCACAGTGGTAACAAGGCATGATGGATCCATGTTCTCATTCTGTTTCCGCCAAATTCTGACTCAACCATTTGAATGTCTCAACAGAAATCGAGACTCATCAGACCAGGCAACATTTTTCCAGTCTTCAACTGTCCAATTTTGGTGAGCTTGTGCAAATTGTAGCCTCTTTATCCTATTTGTAGTGGAGATGAGTGGTACCCGGTGGGGTCATCTGCTGTTGTAGCCCATCCGCCTCAAGGTTGTGCGTGTTGTGGCTTCACAAATGCTTTGCTGCATACCTTGGTTGTAACGAGTGGTTATTTCAGTCAAAGTTGCTCTTCTATCAGCTTGAATCAGTCGGCCCATTCTCCTCTGACCTCTAGCATCAACAAGGCATTTTCGCCCACAGGACTGCCGCATACTGGATGTTTTTCCCTTTGCACACCATTCTTTGTAAACCCTAGAAATGGTTGTGCGTGAAAATCCCAGTCACTGAGCAGATCTGAAATACTCAGACCGGCCCGTCTGGCACCAACAACCATGCCACGCTCAAAATTGCTTAAATCACCTTTCTTTCCCATTCTGACATTCAGTTTGGAGTTCAGGAGATTGTCTTGACCAGGACCACACCCCTAAATGCATTGAAGCAACTGCCATGTGATTGGTTGATTAGATAATTGCATTAATGAGAAATTGAACAGGTGTTCCTAATAATCCTTTAGGTGAGTGTATATTATACAGTAAAGCAAATGTTTTATTTATTATGAACATTGTTAAATACACACTGAATAACTTACGTTTCAGACAGAATTTCACTGGCTTCCCTCTAAAGACGGCGCAAAACTCCGTCAACTCTCGCTGATGTCCCTGGATGTTGATGTGACGTGCGTGCTCTCTTTCACGTCCGCGTTCCCAACCCAGCACTGCTGGATTATAGATCAAGACCGATTTTCAACCAAAATTGGGTTAAATCAACCCAACTTTGTTACCCAGCAGTCTCAACCCAGCATTTGGGTTGAAAAAACAACCCAGCGTTTTTTAGAATGTAACCAACTCCCCTGCCACGTTCCAGCGCATGATGGAGCTGATTCTCAGAGGCCTGCCATGGCACATTTGTCTGGTGTATCTGGACGACATTTTGATTTACAGCCGAACATTTAGTGACCACCTTATACACTTGGAGGAGGTCTTGTCCAGGATTCAAAGGGCGGGCCTAGAGCTGAATCCCAGGAAATATCACTTTGCCAGGGATCACGTGGTATTCTTGGGTCACGTGGTTTCCAGAGAAGGCTTCCAGCCGGACCCACGTAACACAGAAAAGGTGAGAAGTTGGCCAACGCCTCGCACCCCTTCTGAGGTCAGGGCTTTTGTTGGCCTGTGTTCATATTACAGACGCTTTGTGAGGAATTTTTCACAGTGGGCAGCAGCCTTGAATCATCTGGCTCCTGTTCAAGATCTACACAGATGCGTCTCAGGATGCTGTGAGGGCTGTGTTAGCACAGGACGCTGAAGCTTGAACATGTGGTAGCCTATGCCAGCCAGGCTCTCACACATACACAGAAGAGATGGTCCACTTTTGACAGGGAACTGTGGGCCATAGTGTGGGCAGTCTGTGAGTTTAAACATTATGTGGGCCTATCTGCATTCACCATTATCACTGACCATTGGCCCCTGCTGGGCCTCAGGAAGCTGCTATTGAGAATGACCCCACGGGGCATAGGGGCAGGTGGGTACTGGAACTGGATCCATTTGAATCCATGTGGACTGTTGTGCACAGAGACGGCTTACGTCACATAAACGCGGATGCCCTGTTGCGCAGGCCTGTTTATTCTGACCCAGTCCAGCCAGGTGACCCTCCCTGTGGTTGGGCTTCCATTGCTTCTGTGGATGGACTAGACTGCCCACAACCTCAAGTGGCACAGGGGGTGGCCATGGACTTACAGGCTGGGTATTCTCTCTGCCACAGTGATTCTGACCTGCAGTCATTACAGCGTAATGACTGCAGGTCATTACACTGGACACCACACTGATTCTGACATCAGTGTGGTGTTGGGCTGGCTGGAGCGGGGTGTAGCAAGGCCCCCTCGTCGGCAGTTGAGAGGTTCCTCAGGCTATCTCAGGAAACTGTGGACTGAATACAGTCACCTGTCTATGGTAGGTGGACTGTTGTGCCGCACCTTGCGCTCATTACATTCTGGGGAAGGTCAGGCCCAGGTGGTGGTTCTGTTGTCCATGGTGCCATGGTGCCAAATGCTGCTGCACATTATTCTGCTGACCGTGTGTGGGAGAGGGCCAGAAAGACCTACTATTGGCCTTTTATGTTGAGGGACATTAAACGATGGTGTGAGCAGTGCAGGGCCTGTCAGACTCCCCAGTCCCCTGTCCCTAACCAGAGGGCTCCTATGGGGGGATCCCAGGCGGGCCGTCCACTGCATCGGGTGGCTGCTGACATCCTGGAATTGCCGGTGACATCACAGGGGAACCGGTACATCTTGATAGTGGAAGACTGCTTCACTAAGTTTGTGAACTTGTATGCACTGCCTAATCAGACAGCGCAAACAGTGGCCCGCTGCCTATTCGAGGACTATGTGTTAGTGCACGGGGTCCCGGAGGTTCTGCATAGTGACCAAGGCCGCCAATTCGAGGCGGAGGTTGTCCAGACCCTCTGTCAGCAACTGGGGATCAAGAAGACACGCACCACTGCCTACAACCCCAAGTCAGATGGTATGGTGGAGCGTCATAACAGGACTCTGATTGACCAGCTGGCTAAGATGTTGCTCTCCTATGGCGGTGAGTGGGACTCTTATGTGAAACAAGTAGCTTTTGCATACAACACATCTGTACATGCCAGCACTCGTTTCACCCCTTTCTTCCTGATGCACGGCCATGAGGCGCAGGTGCCTGCTGAGGTGCTGGTGCCCGCTTGTGTCCTGGACAGTCGGGGCCCAGGTTCTCTCCCAGCTTTTGTGTCCTCTCTGGTGGAGAGACTGGGGTCCGCTTTCAGGGCAGTGAACCTGAATGCCACAGAGGCCCGTGAGAAACAGCAACTGTATTATGACAAGGGTGTTTGCCACAGTGCCTATGCAGTTGGTGCGTTGGTGTGGCTCCACAACCCCACTGAGAGCCGCACTAAGCTGGCTCCGCACTGGGAGGGCCCCTATTGTGTGGAGCAAGCCCTGGGCTCTGGTGAGGAGACCACTTTGACATAACGCATTGTGAACCCTCTGGATCCGCTGGAGAGGGCTCAGGTGGTGCATCATGACAGGCTGAAGCAGTCAGTGGTGGAGGAAGTACTGAAGCTTAGTACTGTAAAAGTACAAATATCCTGCAAAATATGTACTCAATTAAAAGTAGAAGTGCTACATCAACAATCTTACTTAAGTGAAAGTACTAAGTACTTACTTTTATATTTACTAAGGTTTGTCTCAACGTCTGGGGCGTGCCATTTTGTAAAAGAATAGTAGATATACTGACTTATGCCTCTACTGATGTCACTGCTCGTAATAATTACAAGCAACTAAACAGTATATGTGTATTGGCTCTGGGTCAATGTTGAATGTCTCCTCTTCTTGAAATCAAGCAAGTCTACCAGCTCGTGCTGCTAATTGACGCGCGCTCTGCCATCGTTGGAGCTAATAAAGCCACCTGATTGGTAGGAATTGGCAAACAACACCAGAACGCAATAGGCTAACAATTTTTTCATGCAAGATTTTGAGGATTGTGTTCATAAAATGTAACGACTAACGGCACAGATAATTGCCGCAAAATGTAATGGAGTAAAATAAAAAGTATGCATTATTATTTTTACTTAAGTAAAGTACAGATACGTAAAAATGTACTTACAGTAAGTACAGTAACGAAATACAAATACTTCGTTACATTCCACCACTGGAAGCGGTACACTCTGCCTCTTCCTTCACAGGCTGGTTCTGGGACTTGTCCTGCTGTTCCAGCTTCTCCTGCCTTGGGGGCGTTGCCAGACTCTGGGTCTTCCCCGGCTGGGGACATGACCATTGAACAGGAGGCAGGACTATTGACGCATGATCTTGTGCAGTCTCGCGACGTTTCTTGTGTAGGGGGGGGGGACATATGCAACAGACTGTTCATGTTGGATAGCTGTCTTATTGAGAAGGGTCCAGCTGCAGACGCCTGTAGAGTGGAGCTCCACCGGAAATACGTCACCTCCACAGGAAATATGTGATTTTAAGGGGCGTAAAGTGGATCTCATGATCTTTACGGATGTAAAGTGGAGCTCCACAGGAAACACGTGACCTCTACCGGAAACTACCACTCTTTTAGCGAAAAGAGACAAAATAGAATCCAAGGAGCCATTCCTCTTTGGTTTTCAGATCCAAGAGGACATGGAATTATTTTTACAGGCCTGTGTTGACCAGCGGGGCTTCCGGGTTAATGCTGTCTGTTATGAGAAAGATTAAATTACTGGCACATGAGTGTGTTGATTGATTTTTTTTTTATTTCATTCTGTTTGTTGTTGCTGTCTAAATAAATTTAGCAGTTGATTGAATATAATTGTTACATGTTGATAACTGGTACGCAAGTACGCATTCACCTTTAAAAGCGATACGTGCGGCAACCTATTGCTGTGACAGTGTAAATGCGTACGTATTTTATGTGCATTTGCGCTGATATGACAAGAAAATACCATGCATTTCAACCTATATACCGCAAATGAAGTACGAATTAGCATATACAGGTTAAAATGCACAATAATTTCTTGTCATATCAACGCAAATGCACATAAAATACGTATGCATTTGCGCTGTTCCAGCAATCGTATATAGTATATGTTTATAACAGTTAAGGTAAGACCAATATATATATTAGTAATGTGTATGGAAAGTAACATAATAGCAATTGCGTATCTTATGACCAATATATATATTCCACAAACTAGATCAGACCAGATATATATATATATATATATGTGTGTGTGTGTGTGTGTATATATATATATATAATTTCTCTAGCGTATAAATGAACAAAAACATACTTTTTGAGAATTTTACAACTGAAATTCCGCTGTAACACACAGTTTGGTCACGTGTTTCCTGTGGAGCTCCATTTTACGTCCGTAAAGATCATGAGATCCACTTTACGCCCCTTAAAATCAAGTATTTCCTGTGGAGATGACGTATTTCCGGTGGATCTCCACTCTACAGGCGTCTGCAGCTGGACACTCTTTGGCCCAATCCCAAACTGGTCCCTACACACTCCGCCTCACCACTCCGCCTTCGTTTGCACGTTCCCGAGACCCGTCGCCATGTTGAAGTGTGTCTCAAAGCAGCAAGGGCTAAGGGGGAGTGGTCGATTATGCCCTCCTTCAGCGAGTCAGCAACCATGGTGGCTCGCGCGATTCCACTACCACTTCCATATCCCACAATTCCTAGCGCACAGGAAACAGAACAGCGCGATAATTTAATAATTGGATTCTAACAGCACTGTGAAATACATATAGAAAGTCTATGTTACATGTTATAATTCATCGCTGCAGAAAAAAAATTAGGAAAGCAGTTATTTATAGCTGGTCAGTACAGATAGATTTTATCGTGATCCGATTACGAGAGATTTTGTGTACTTTTCAAACTAGAAACCACGCGAAGAAACATTCGTACGCAAACTCGATCAACATCACACCAGCAATAACAATTTATGTTTCATATTTGCCTGTTTTTTCCTCTACAGATCTGGATCTGGTATTTGGTACAGAAATAATGCGTAATGTTTTATGCGTGTAAACTAATTAAGTTTACACACATGGTAGAAATTGTACAATCGTCAATATGATATGTGTACATACTTAAAATTGCTCAGTGCAATAAGACGATGTAGCCGTCGTCTTCTCGCATTAGATAAACTTTGTGCTTTTTTAAAATAACTGATATGTCATTAAAGAAAATACAATACAGCTTCTTGATGGATCCATTTCGTCAAATCACTACGTAATGCATTTCCTCTTTCCGGTTAAGAAGACTGTAAAAACGCGCTGCGAGGGCAAGTCTGTCTCAAATCTTTCTTGTGACAGTTTCCTTCAGTTTAAGTGCATAGGGCGTGTTGTGAGGGTGACTCGGCGGGAGTGTGACTCGAAATGAAGGCGGAGTGTCGAGGGTATAGTTTGGGATTGGGCCTTTGACTCTTGTTGGTCTTATTGTGAAGGCATGTTGTTATGGGATAGAGGAAGTGTAAGGGGAGGTTCCGGGTTGTGACTAGGTGACGACGGAGTTCGTATGGCAATAAAAAGACCGCGACTTGAGTTGAACATTAACGGGTCTGTTCCTTCCGTTTATTGTTTTATTTATTACCGTAAAGTCAGGCGAACCCAAATAACCGGCTACAATACCTTTGGTTTTTGTTAATAGGCAATATCATTAGTATACCGCTAACCCATCAAACAACAATGAGACAGTCAGTAATTCTCACAGCAGCGGAGTTGGTGACCTCCAAAAAAGCCGTAAAACCCACAATACGTGCAGACGTGTTTATGTCATATGTTTTTGAGCTTATTAAATTTAAGTGTTTCCAAAGATTAATCCCACAACAGTAATAAAATAAAAGTATTGCTTTAACATAAATACTAAAAGAATAGATCGCTTTAATCGCTATTACAGTTGGGTATGGGCACCCGGTCTTATTTAGAAAACATACAAAAAGAGACGCATATAATGTTTAATCATTCGTTTTGTATTTGTCCGAGTAACAAAGCAAAGAAATGATAAGCTGTTTCAGTCGAAAACTGCATTTTACTTCTCATTTAAAATGAAATGCAGGGTTGGCAACTTTGGTCAGTTGCATGGAGTGAGATTTTCTGTTTTCTGTTCTGCACGCACATCTGCACACATAGTCTGTAGGGTTTGCAAACTGCCGTAACGGTTTTGATTTGATGCAGCTAATTTTAAGTTGGAATATAGATTTGCCGTAAGATTTCTTGCGTGAGAGTCTGAAAGAGTTTAATGCAAACATGAACACGTACATTTTTTGTTTCACCTGAATTTATTTGTATTGAAAATAACCGTATACAGTTGTTAAAAAGCGGAAACTTTGACTAACATGAAATTACCAATAAACGACTTCTATTTATTCAACATTTTATAAAATGCATACTACGTTAAAAAAATTCCAGCTTTACGGTTTCAGGACAGAACAGCCACTCTGTTATGAACATTACGGTTTTTTGAGTGTTATTAGTGTTAATAACAGCAGCTCACAACACAATAGCGCAAACAAAAGGGCCGCATACACCGAAGTAGTTCTCGCTTGTTCACTGGTGTGGGAAAAGGCGGTTCTAGTGTTATTAGGAGGGTAATAAGCGTTACCTGCAAGATCGCTATTTTTCTTTTTGCTGCAATTGTTTTCATTATTACTTTAACTTGACCATCACATCTTTAAATTCTCATCTTTGCATTAGAATATAGATCAGTTAATACTGATGGTATCTCATGCTGCGTCATATGTTTTAAAATTACTACACACTGAATATTGAACTGAAGCTTGACATAAAATTAAATCGCAAATCAAATCGTAATCGCAATTTCCGTCAGAAAAATCGCCATTCGATATTTTCCCCAAATCGTGCAGCCCTAACAGCTACTTATTCTTCCACTTCTTCACACCCCTGTTATACTGGCGCCAAATACTGCAGTGCCCCTCCACCCCCCAACCCAACCCAAGTGGGAGAACTAAGAATAGATGGGGATTTTTACTTTTATAGTTGTAAGATTCAGTATCAGTATTATCTTATACGGCAAGTTCACATAAGACAGTTTGACACCTGTGCCCTATGTGGCATGACAACCACCTTCCTTACAAAAAACTAGTCATGCTGAAATTGCAAGAAAGACACTTATAACATCTGCCCTCAGACCTGCAGAAAGACGATTCACTGTTTGTCCTCTGAGAGAAGGGATGCAAAAATAAGTAAGAAAGGCACTTAGGAAATTAGACCGTAGCTGTATGTAAATGTCACCCACGCTTTTGTTAGAATGACTAGATTCATAAGTTCAGAAACATCACAAGTGTTAACAAAGGGACTGATCAGTGAACACTCACATTGGGCTAACAGTCCTGTATGCTGATCACAGCCATCAAATGGGAAACATTTGGCAGGCCTAGGGGAAGGGGACACATGACTAACATAATTCCTAGGGAGCATTTTTGTTTTGCCCCAGCACAGAGTTCCCACATGCATGGGATGGGATGACACAAAAGGCTGCAGTTTTGTATCAAAGCTTTTAGTAATAATTACAAAAAAATGAGCAGTTTCTTGCATTTCAACTTCAAACTTCTTCAAACTGCAGAGTAAACCCAGTTAGTCTTATACTATTTGCTAAAATGCACAAAACACAGGTCTTGTGATAGGTTTGTCTCGAACATAAAGCTCCCACTACACAGACAGCTGGGCCAGCTGATCATCCGCAGTTGTATTAAGGTGGCCAGGATGATTACAACAGTGTCTTTTTATGTATGATGCAAAGCTTCACACATCCGGTGTGAAATTGCAGCTTGTTACTCACCATTTTAACATTTCATCTCCCCTCTCTTGACAAACTAGATTACAAAACAAACCTCAAAAAAGGGTGGATAACTTTGCAATCACAACACAAGCTGAATAAGCAAAAAATGCAGGACCCTGAGGTACAGTCAGAATGCATCTCATTTTTACTGCAATACATTACATTTAAACCTAAACAGTGAGGCTAGTGTTTTAAAGCCATACCCCATAGGTAGATCAGACTGAACCCCCCCGTAATGTATATCATCTGTTGGCATGAAAACCATGGTCCAAGGCACAGAAGATGGTTTTCAGTTCTCTCCCCTCTTCTCCAGGAGATGAGTGATAGCATCGTGCACAGGCTTGCACACGTTATGGTAGCCCTGAGGGGTCAGGTGCAGGTAGTCGTACATGTCCTGGTGAGATATCTTGCCATTGGACTGCACAAAGCCGCGATCCACAGAGAGGTAGGAGGCGCGGGGCAGAGAGGGCACAGCCTGCTGGAGCAGCTCGTTGACCTTTGCATTCCTGTCACGGAGCGTGTTGGGGATTTCACCCCTAGGTAGCAAGCCCTACATGACAGAGGAACTGTCATCATGGACAGCAAGGACAAATATGTCGGCCATGACCTGGGCCATACAGGATGAAAAACAAAACACTCACACACTGCATTCTCAATATATTGTGCAACTGCGATTGCAACAGGCTACTTTGGTGTCCTGTATACATAATGACACACCTTGTGTTGCATTATTAACTGTTATTCACAAAAATAAGACTTTACAAAATAATATTTAGAATTTGTTATTCAACAAACACTGCACTGGTGAAAGGTAGATAAGCAATGCAGACTATGTTAAACTAAGGATTGTCTGAAATGTAAAGATGGCAGTACTAACCAGAATTAAAGTGTGAGCATGGAGAAGCTTGTTGCTTATAAGCCGTGCAATAGCAATGATGCCCTCACAGATCTGCTCTGGTGTGTGACCATGGTTATTAGTGCCCACCCACAGCACAACCACCTGGAAAAAGACAGTGGGGAGGACAAATAAGAAAAATGAATAGACATCACTTAACCTATTATAATTAACCATACTAACTGATCCCTTATCAGCATATACAGTCAGGTCCATAAATATTGGGACATCGACACAATTCTAATCTTTTTGGCTATATACAACACCACAATGGATTTGAAATGAAACAAACAAGATGTGTTTTAACTGCAGACTTTCAGCTTTAATTTCAGGGTATTTACATGCAAATCAGGTGAACGGTGTATTACAACAGTTTGTATATGTGCCTCCCACTTTTTAAGGGACCAAAAGTAATGGGACAATTGGCTGCTCAGCTGTTCCATGGCCAGCTGTGTGTTATCCCCTCATTATCTTATTTACAAGGAGCAGATAAAAGGTCTAGAGTTCATTTCAAGTGTGCTATTTGCATTTGGAATCTGTTGCTGTCAACTCTCAATACGAGATCCAAAGAGCTGTCACTATCAGTGAAGCAAGCCATCATTAGGCTGAAAAATAAAAACAAACCCATCAGAGAGATAGCAAAAACATGGCCAAGTCAATTGTTTGGAACATTCTTAAAAAGACCGCACCGGTGAGCTCAGCAACACCAAAAGACCCGGAAGACCAAGGAAAACAACTGTGGTGGATGACCGAAGAATTCTTTCCCTGGTGAAGAAAAACCCCTTCAGAACAGTTGGTCAGATCAAGAACACTCTTCAGGAGGTAGGTGTATGTGTGTCAAAGTCAACAATCAAGAGAAGACTTCACCAGAGTGAATACAGAGGGTTCACCACAAGATGTAAACCATTGGTGAGCCTCAAAAACAGGAAGGCCAGATTAGAGTTTGCTGAAAAACATCTAAAAAAGCCTTTACAGTTCTGGAACAACATCCTATGGACAGAAGAGACAAAGATCAACTTGTACCAGAGTGCTGGGAAGAGTATGGAGAAGGAAAGGAACTGCTCATGATCCAAAACATACCACCTCATCAGTGAAGCATGGTGGTGGTGGTAGTGTCATGGCGTGGGCATGTATGGCTGCCAATGGAACTGATTCCCTTGTATTTATTGATGATGTGACTGCTGACAAAAACAGCAGGATGAATTCTGAAGTGTTTCGGGCAATATTATCTGCTCATATTCAGCCAAATGCTTCAGAATTCATTGGACGGCGCTTCACAGTGCAGATGGACAATGACCCAAAGCATACTGTGAAAGCAACCAAAGAGTTTTTTAAGGCAAAGAAGTGGAATGTTATGCAATGACCAAGTCAATAACCTGACCTGAATCCGACTGAGCATGCATTTCACTTGCTGAAAGCAAAACTGAAGGGAAAATGCTCCAAGAACAAGCAGGAACTGAAGATAGTTGCAGTATATGCCTAGCAGAGCATCACCAGAGATGTAACCCAGCGTCTGATGATGTCTATGCATTCCAGAGTTCGGGCTGTAATTGACTGCAAAGGATTTGCAACCAAGTATTAAAAAGTGAAAGTTTGATTTATGATTGTTAATTTGTCCCAATACTTTTGGTCCCTTAAAAAGTGGGAGGCACATATACAAACTGTTTTAATTCCTACACTGTTCACCTGATTTGTATGTAAATACCCTCAAATTAAAGCTGAAAGTCTGTAGTTAAAGCACATCTTGTTTGTTTCATTTCAAATCCATTGTGGTGGTGTATAGAGCGAAAAAGATTAGAATTGTGTCAATGTCCCAATATTTATGGACCTGACTGTAAATGTTTGCTTTCAAGTCACACTGAAAAAAGTGAACATAAAATTAAACAGAAGAGACAAGAGCCCAGATTTTATAAAGCATCAGTAAATTTGTTAGTGACATCAAACAAACTGCTGGATTTTTTTCATTAGATAGTTTAAACAGTAGTTTGGGGAAATGCCTCTTGGGTTTTCAAGTTAAAACATTGGGCCATATTGTTCTATTCAACTGTACATGGAAAGACTAAACAACCACAAGTTGATTATGTCTATCATTCTTTTTGTATTCACAAATATCAGAAACAAACAGGGTTACAACTGTACTTTGAGAAGTGAATGTGTTGATCATAAAACAACTGCCAAAAACAGGGATGCTAGGGGATTACTATTTCAGAAAAATGCTGAAATGCATCTTTAAAGACTTGTGGTCAGGGGGAAAAAAACTGGGTTGATGTGCATGTAATGTACGGATATACCTTAGGGCTGATATGGTCAAGCTCTCCGTTGCTTAATCTCCAAAGGACATGCTGTGTGGCATCACCACCCACTCCGAAATTCAGAGCATGGAGTGGAGAAAACAGGTCTCGCCAAACCTACCAGCGACAGACCATTACACCAAGGATAAGAGAAAATGCACATTTAAATTTAACAACAATTGAAAAACATGCAATTTGATGTTCGAGTGGTTATTTGGTATCTCTAAAGTGCCTTTAGCGTTTCAGTGCATTAGCCTGTGAGCCTCATGAGAATCTGGCATCCCATTCTGGGTGTCCCTTGCCCTGTACCCTTTCCAGGTCCCATCATGCTCACCATATTTGGCTATGGACAATATATAAAATTTACATGGTAATGCTTTCCCCGTTACATAAAAAATATGAGTCAACACATGACAGACTGTACAGGCATCTAACAGCTACATCACATTTCAAAGAAAAATGTAACCTCAAACTGTTGTAAAAGCTGAACCAGGGAATCTCCAACAAAGAGGACATCAGGCTCCTTGTCCTTACTGTCTGACACAAAGCGATTATGCTGTAAAGAGGATTACAAGAGTCATCACCACATTCGTTGGGTTGTATTTCCAGATTAAAATGTAGGATTAAAATTTTATCAGAAAACATACCAAAGACATCCACCGACCATCTCCCTGAATGTCCACACAAGGAGTTGGTATGGTAGCCGGGTTAGAATCTGCACAACTCATGACTTTATCTGAAACAAAATTAGATTCATATTACTTATACATATGAGAAATAATTGTCCCCTATATAAATAAATAGGACCGATTGTCGATTAAATTTAAATGAACTATTTGTCGTTTGACTCGGATTTCAGTAATATAATGCAAGTCAAAAAAATGTGAATTGGCCGGCTAAATAAGTGGCCTTCTCCATGCCTTGAAGGGTTGCTAACATTTAGCAATAATGCATAAAAGATAAAATAAATGGACGTGCCATTAAGGTTTGTTTTAGCCGTACTGTTATCACCTTGACTAATTAACTGTGGAAAATAATGTAAAGAATAGCTTGTCAACAACACTGTGGTAGTATCGATATAGCATGACATGTTGGATAGCAATTCTGGCTTATGCGTGAATCTGCCACAAAGAACAGAGCGCAGAGCTGCGGAAAAATACATCTGTGTAAACCTCTTTTACATGTCTTATTAGGAAAGGACATTAGCGGATTTTGTAATAACATTTTTCATAATCACCTAAACAAAGGAAAAGAAAGATAGCTGACGAACTCCTTCACAAACGTTCACTGTGTAAAGAAGAAACAATGACATCTGCATACACCATTTACAAACACAGGGGACATCTTTCAATGTTTGACAATGTTAATATTAATTTATCGTGTAACGTTGGCATAATATCTAATGGCGATAATATAAATTTAAATAAATAAGATGTAATATGTTTTACAAAGAGCAAAAGTAATTTCTTTAATACTGATTACTTTATAATCTTATAACCCCCCCTCCTTTTTTTCAAATTTAGACCTTTCCACAGCCACTGCTCAGTTCACTAGGAAGTGCCGTCTATTTTTCCAAAATAGCAAGTACTTTGGTTCACGCTCCTCTGGCTTTATTGCTTATAATATAATATTATATTATATTATATTATATTCAACATATGGCAAAATAAAGGAGGGAAACAGTTCATATCATAAATAGGTTTAAATGAATGCATAGCAGAACTGCATGCAGACATGCAAAAGTGGAGCAACGGAGCATTGTTAAACGCAATTTAAAAAAATCCAAAATGCAGTTAACAGTTAACTATGATACGCTGTATTGTATGTAAACAACAGAAGTGTTTTTACGTAAAATGACTGTGACAATAATCGTATGTTTTTTTACTAATACGCAAATAGATTTTTATCTTGGAAAATTCGTTGCGCAAATTGTATGGGTATCACGGGCAGGTAACCTAGCAACCGTGTTTCAGTCAGGTTTTAAATCTGACTAGCTCATAAACTCTTTTTGAAAAGATTAAAAGAATTAATAATATTACCTGCAAAAATACACGCCTACATTTATACAACCATGCGCTTTATAAATTAACCAACGCTCTCTAATGGAAGTTTCAATCGTGACTCCAGCAGTTTGTTGTATACTCAGTAGCACCCGCTTTTTGAACGAAGGTAAGATGGGTAGTAAATAACGTCGGTTTAACTACTGAAGTAACTGTCTGAAATACAGTGTAACTGTCTAAAATACATAACCGAAGATATGCATTTTAAAATTTACCACAAACTCGTTTCTTAATAAACTTAAACCAGAGTGATTACAAATCATATACTAGTCTACTTATAAATGTACTGTAACCATTAAAAAGCTATCTAGATAAGGAACCATGTAAATTTTCTGCCTTGTTGACTTCTGTAAGAATTTACAGGAGATTAACACAGTAACAGTAAGTGTGTTTGTGTAACTTCTCAACCCAATGTCCCTTTCAGAATGAGCCAGACTCATGGTGAGACAATGAGAGACAGGCAGAATGTATTGGATGTTTTTAATAAGCACTTCAATATGCATGAAGAACTCAGTGGTTCATCTACCCAATGCACCCAAGATCCTTCTGGTGTAAGCTTTTGTAAAAATCAAGCAAGAAAATTCAAAGTGAAACGACTAAAGACTCGTAAGGAAAGAAGTCAATTCAGAAATCAGAAAGGACAAGAGACCAAACAAAGCTATCGGCAATACAGTAGGAGGGAAGTTAAAACATCTAAATGCCCCATTTGCTGTCCAAAATGCCAAAAGCCCCCTCTGTCCAGAGAACCTCTGTCTGGCAGGACTTTCTCCAAGCAGGAGCCCTGCATCATTACTGACAGTCGTCTAATTGGTCATCGTGGTCTGTTTAGCCATGAAGTAAAATCCATCAACATTGTACGACTGTTAACGGACCAGAGTAAGAAAACCGATGGAGGAAGAAGAGAAAACCTTAGTAAAATTTGTACCACTAAAAATACTGTTCCTTCATCTTGTTATCCATCTCCTGATCCTGGACCCAGTACATACTGTGGCCCTTTTCTTAGTCCATATAAGAAAAATCGGAAAAAAAGCAGAGAAGGAATTACACAGAAAAATACAAACCGAGAGTACTCCTGTATAACTCCCTCGAAAGCTGTTGTGCTAGAAAAAATGGTGAAGACAGGTGAATCTTTTCTGGTAGGCCTAATTTCAGGAGAAGTTGAAAAAACAGGATTTTCTGCTTCTCAACAAGATTCCAACAGCCAGGGAACAAGTTCTCTTCAAGAAAAATTGGCAGCAGATTCCAGATTTCTATCATGTCATTCATCTGAAAATGAACCTGCCTTCCAGTTATCCTCAGACAGTTCTGATGGTAGGATTTCAAATAAAATTGAGTTGAGCTCTTTGGGTGTAGTACTGGATAATGATTCGCTGCAATCGCATACTGCAGAGAGGGAGAGGCAACAATGCAATGATTCAAAGACAATGACAACATCAACACCCCTGCAGGTGTCTGAGATTAGCAATTCTCAAAGCAGTCTTAGAAATGATGTCAGTTTAGACTCTGACCCACCTACTGTGGAAGATGTGACACAAAATAAAGCTGAGAATTATCCTTCTGCACGCGTGGCCACAGTAGTCTCGCGCTTGCATCACTCCCTAGACATGCCACTGTGGCGCCGGGGATGTCTGCTGGTCGAAAGCAAGGAGGCTCTGCTCCAGGCACTTCAAGAGAGCCATGGTGTCCAGCTGCAAAACAATCTCCATGCAGTGCAGCATACCCTTGGCTGTGATGCAATGGTGGCAGAAAGAGGTCAGACAATGTACTTGTATGTTTATCCAGTTCATTCAGACACCAGTGTAAACGGAGGTCAATAGTGCCATGTAATATGTTGCATTTAATAAGCAATGTGACTGTAAATTGAAGCTGGTTACTTAGACCTCCATGCAGTTGATTGTTGGTTTTCATGTAGCTATTTTAAATTGGGCATTCTGCATTACTGGTTTTGCTCAACTGCTCCACAGCTGCTTCTTCCCATCCAGATTCCAAGTATATTCCATCCCATTCAAATGGAGGCAATAGCCCAGACAGAGAGCCACCCTGGACCAGGACACACAAAGCTGGCTGTCATCGGAGGAGGAAACAGAAGAACCCCCAGAAACTGGAGCCGCAGCTGCTCTCTGAGTCACCACAAGCTAAAATAGCAGTGAGAAATCTACACTATTATTTCTCCTTATTTGTATTTAAAGTAGTAAATGTATTGTTGATGTGTGTTTCTGAGGTATATATTTAAATTGTGTGCATGCACATTCAATGGAGAAATCTTAAGAATTATATTAGCTGGAACTTGCTACCTGAGGGTACATGAATTTTGCTCTGTTTAGGCTTCCAATACACAGTGGGGAATAAACTGCCTCCAGGTAGTACCAGCGAGTGACATTTATTTGAAAACAGTGGGGATGTTGTAAATACAAGGCATCCATCCATCCATCAGCTATACTGCTTTATCCATCTGGGTCGCGGGGAATACAAGGCATCATGACATTTAATTAAAAATGTGTTTTTTTTCTAGTGGAATTACCTTTTGCATTCAGATCAGATTGCATTGTTAAATGTGTATTACTTATGAACGCTTTTAAAATACTTAATAATGTATTTTAATGTATAATTATGCTGCCTGCTTTTGTATTCATCTAGGCAAGAGAGTGGAATTCAAGCACTACAATCCAGCAATCCAGTGTGTCCGTTAATGTTTTGAGGCCACACTCCTCAGAGTTTTTTATGGATCTCCAACCAGCATTTGATGCATTATCTCCAGTTCCAGCTAAAACACATGACGGGTCTCCATTGCCTTGGGTATATCCTTCAAACAAAGGAACAACAGCTTTTATTGTTGGTGAGAAGAAGTGTGACACTAATGTGTCCTTTTTAAACCTAACAGAAAGTTTTGAGAGGAACAGAAAGCCTTTCTTAAAATATACTCTTTCAGCTCCTAGAAATGGCTCAAGTCATTTGAAGTTTTGGGAAGAGTGTTCAATTGACACAGAGAAAAGCTATTTAAACAAGTTATTTAAAAATTCTTCTCCTCCCCATCACTGTCCACTTTTGCATCAGTATATGCAGTCATACTATCCCTCTCACACACTTCCTTCAACATCTAAATTCTATAGATTGGACATGAGTCAATATCCACCCTCTGACAGGCTAGAAAAAGGATTGTCTCCCCGAAAACTGTCCTTCCCTTTTTACCCCAGCCCTGAACATTGGTCTTACCCTCGAATGAAGCTTTACTGATCTGCATTTATTACAAAATATTTTTCAGTGGAAAGAACAACATGCGTTGTGCAAAAAAAAAAATAATAATTCACACAGGCTTGGATGTTTTCATAAAACTTTTACTTGGAAAGCTCAGAGTACTGTGAAATTGAATGTGGTCAAATATGTAATACAAAATACTTAAAATTTCAGTTTAGAAGTTCAGTTTGTTAGGAATCTTTATATTTTGCAAATATTGTTATGTAATAAACATACATACTTAAAACTAATAGTCTGTACTAAATTTTCATATGATAAGCTATATCTCATTAATTTGATGATGAGATATTTACAGTTCACTCTACAAAGTAATTTACATTTTATAATAGTGTACTTAAATTGGCCTATCTAAATATTTTTTCTCATATCATGCAGAGTACACAAAAAACTACATGCAGAGTTAGGGCAAGCCTGGTGCCAATCCCAGGAAGCACAGCACATGGGAAAACTCAGGACGGGATGCCAAACCATTCCAGAGCACACACTCACATACCAGTTTAACCAACCACATGCTTCTGGACTTTGGCAGTACTGAAAGGAACCTTCAGCTAACACAGGGAGAATATGCATACTCCCCACAGACAGCTTGGGACAGGAATCGAGCTCACAGGTATAAGGCTGTTATGCTGACCACATTTCCATCTTGTTGTTAAAAAATACATATGAAGATAAATATAGCAAAGCTTAGTTTCTGCCTATAATTTCTTATTATGAAAAGATATCAATGCTGAATCTAGTTAGAAGATTAAGATTCACTTCCAGGATTGATAACTGCAGGTGTTACAAAAGGTGATGAGCATTTACAATCAGGGCATTAAATAACTGATTTCATCATCAGTCACTTCATTAATAGGACAGTGCTCTTCCCTTACTTCTTGCACTTTCTCACCATGTTGATTAATGCTGCTACTCCTCAGTGCTCTCCTAAGCTGACTCCAGAAGAGTTCCTGTGCTTGAACAGGGTCTGAGCAGTCAGGGCTTGGCCATTGCAAGTAAGTCTTCCTGAGCATGACTTTCCTCATGCGGTGATAGACAGACAATTGCCTCTCTGATATTGGCTCAAGGAAGACCAGTATCAACACATCTCGATATTCATGGAAAAGGCGGTAACTGGCTAGCTGAATCTCCAGAGAACACCATTCACTGCTGAGGTAGTGTTGGCTCACGACACAAAGTGTCTTACGGCTGGCATATATTGCTGACACAATATTATCCACAATATTTCGTCCTACTTCAAAGTCTCTGTGATGCAGGCAGAGCCGGTATGAAGACTCCCTCCCTTCTAAATTTGGCAGCAACTCATTTAGCACCCATTTCTCATCTGCAGAGTTATAGGAGATGAATGCATCATATTTCCATTGCTCTTCATTATCTTGAAGTCGACGCCAATACTCACCAAACCAGGATGAAAACGCATAATAAGTGTATTTTAAGTGCCAGTAGAGCTTAACATAGAGCAATGGAAAAACAGTCATCAAAAAAAGCAAGGCGCTGGTGGTGGCAAAAAGATAAACACCAAAGTCCTGGTAACATACTTTGAGGTCAAAGCTGTAGAAATTAGACTGTGAAAGGTCTGGGCAGGTTAGATTATATAAGTAGACAAGCTGAACTTTGTTGTTATTCTTAGTCCAGTTCTGTAACCAGCTGTTAATGCATGTACAACTTAAGGGACAGAGACGAAGGTCAAGGTAGCGTAGATTGGGAAGCTGGTTTAAGAGAGCAGAATCCACAGACTTTATGTTGTTATGGGTCAGCTGCAAGATATGCAGCTTGGTAAGGTTACCAAAAACTTTTGCTGAAAGTGTTTCTGTGCCTATGTTCTCTGCAGAGAGTCTCTTAAGATTGCGAAGGTTTTTGAAAATTCCTGGCCGTAGTGGTGCAACTCCCCTACAGCAGTTGTCCAAAGATAGGAATTCCAGGCTGATTAAGTCATCAAATGTATCAGTTTGGAAAGTATAGATCTTATTATTTGTGAGATAGAGGGATTTAAGAGATTTGAGACCTTGGAAAAATCCATGAGGCAACAAGGTAATCCCAAATGGCTGCTGTCCATCCAATTTTAAGTCTTGCAGCTTAGATAGTTTCACAAATGGAGAGCTTGTATGGATGGACATGAAGTGGATCAAGTTCCTTTGAAGGTCCAGGACTTGCAGTGTAACTTGTACATGCTCAAACTGCTCTCTGTAAATTTCTTTCAGATAGTTTCGGTCCAAGTACAGGTTTTTGAGGTTTTTAAGGCCCACAAATGCTTCAGGTTGAAGATGCGAAATCTTATTTCCACCTAGATCTAGAATATTCAGCTGATTAAGGGTGTGGAATGTCTTATTGAAAATGACTGCAATGCGATTGTTACGAAGGTTAAGGATCTGCAATCTGTCCAAGCCCACAAAACTTTCCTCATAGAGGTCCGTCAGAAGATTATTGTCAAGACGGAGTGTGATTAAGTCTTTTAATCCTTTGAATGCTCTCTTTACCATATATGCAATGTTATTTATGTTCAGTTTGAGGACCTGTAGTCTAGGAGTTGGGGTAAATGCATGGGATTTCACACTGAGGATTCGGTTGTAGCGGTAACTTAATTGAGTCACATTATGAAAACGCAAGCTCCTTGAGCAATTTTCAAGGCCATTGAGACGGTTGTGCTCCAAAATGACTTCTACCAATGATTTCTGATCTTCGAGAAAACTTAGACAATTTGTTTTTTTTAACTTGTTGTGAGACAGATTGATTGTTTTAAACAAGGGGCAGGTAGAGAATATTGCTCTCTCCAGGTTTCGAATCCCATTGTTCTGAAGATTTAGCATATGCAAACTGGCATTTCTGTTTTTCAAAAGACTGCACAGGTTTTCCAGAAGATTTTTAGTTGATAAATTCATACCTGAGAAATCCACATGACCTGGGTTCACACTGCTGTCATTCAAAAGCTGATAGGGTGAGACTTGGGTGAAACCCAAATGTAGTGAATTAATATTCTTCAGATTTAGATTCTGTAAGGCACTTGATTGGAGTTGCATGTTGTATGACAGGTCCAATAAGTGGATATTGCTAAGAAAGCTATACTCACATGATAACGTGGCAAGATGGTTTTTACACAAGTAGAGGATGGCAAGGGACCGAGGAAAGCCAGAGAAATGCTGAAGAGATGACAAACTATTACCACAAAGGTCTAATTCCCTAAGCTGTGACAGATGTGTTACCGATTCAGTTATCTCTGAGAAATTAATCAAACTGTTTGTGCGCAAACTTAAAATTTCTAAATTTGAAAGTCCTGAAAAAATTTGGGTTGACAAATTTTGCAAAACATTGTTGCTCAGGATAAGCCAAGTTAGGTTAACAAGGTCAGCAAATGCTGCAGAACTGAGATGGGCAATGTTATTGGAAGACAGATTCAAGGTTTCCAAGTGTCCCAAACCAGAAAAGGCATTGTCACTTATATTTTGTAAGTTATTAGAATCCATTCTAAGGGTTTTCAGCTGGCGGAGCTGGGAAAATGAACTTTCTGGAATGTCTTGCAGATAATTATGGGAGACGTTGAGAACTGTAGCCCAGGAAGGTAGATCTCCAACCAGTGCAGATATGTTCCTTTGCCTACGGTGAATGCAGTTGAATGAATTATTTTGTGATGGGTTTTCTATACAGTTTTGGAAGCTGTATCCAGCTGCAAGCAGTACGAGCTGAAATAAAAGCCCTGAAAAAACAAGAGCAATGTATATGGACTTAGTCATGTCATCTAGCTGAGGATGCAATGTTAAAACGTAGAAGCTTGATATTCTTCTGTTTTTTTGCTTTGCAGTGTCAGATGTTGTCATCATATATCTTCATGGTATAACATTCTGAAACTGCTACAATGGAAAATGTATTTTAACAGTTGTCCAGGTGAACCAGACTTGGCAGGGATTTCACAAAGAGAATCCACCAGTAATATTCCTGAGATATCCCTAAAATAAATAAATAAAAATGTTAGTTACTATACAACATTTCCCTTTCAATTTATTATTCAATTCCTTTATTATACATACCTGTTTTAAAATTACAGAATTACAGTATTCATTTATAGTTCCACTTTTGTGATATTTCTTGAGCAGAAGCAGTTTTCCTTTGAACAAATATCATTGAAAATATTAATCTGCACTTGCAACTTGCTGTAACATATTAAACAGCTATTTTGTACTGTGCTATGCTTTTCACAAAAGGTTTCTTTTTAACTAAACACATGATTATCACTAGTTCTATACCATTATGTAGTAATGCAGTTTAATTAAGTATAATTAATACAAAACATTTGTTGCAGTAAAACAATGAACAAATTACTGAATTCTTCTTTAGATTTTATCAAGTTGCATTGTCTTACCTCTGTTAGTGCTGATTATGCTTTGTGATTGATTTCCTAGTTGAAGAAACATCTCAAACTGCTCTAAATGAGGAAGATAAAGTCCCTTTCCTGTTTCCCCTGAAAGACATGTTAACCACAATCTTCTCCCTCTGCTTTGGTTTTAATCAAAAATGAGGAACAAGAAGAAAGTAACAAAGAGTATATTCAGAAAAGAAAATTTTAGAATACAGCCTAGCCATACAAAAAGGTAGTTTTACGACAATTAACTACTGCTGATGAAATTAAAATAATACTAGGCATATTATATAGAGTTAATAAATTAGAACTAATTTACAATTTTGTTACCAACAAAAAATTTAAATGCTATTTTAGATATATGATACAGAAGTTGACAAATTAATAAATGACTAAATATTACATATACTGATCACAATTCCTAGAAATAATGTCCATATTCAAAAATGATTTTAAGGTACAAAGACAGTTGGATTCAGTTTCAGTATTTATCCTTGTTCCTTGTTTATTGAAGGTTTATTATACAGTTTGGTTTCAGCCATACTCTGCTGCAGTAGTTGCCTGTTGTAGGGTGGTCCACATACCGTTCTGTCATTTGGCTAAGATGGCTGGGTTCCTTTTCCTGCCCTCACTGTTTAACACAGGTGTCAAACTGAAGGCACTTGGGCGGAATGTGGTCAGCTGTTTTGTTTCATGCAGCTGGCATGAACTTACCAAAAATGTAACTGATTAACATTCTAATCCACACTGTAAGATGACTGTAGTATACTGGAATCGATTTTTGGTAAAAAATCATTTTTTCATGTTGAAAAATCCAGTCCCTGCTATTTATAGTTTTTTCACTTGGAGGGGCACTTCACTGCTTAAGAAATATAATATTATATATAATAAATATAAAATATAATAAACTGACTAAGCTGAGAAATGCCACGGCTTGCGAGGGCAACTCAGAACAGACAGAGTAAAAGAATTGTTGGAGAGAACGAAGAAACAGTAAGCTCTGTGAAGTTATGCAGGTTCAAAGCTCCAGATATATAATCCTTAGTCTGACAAGAAATGCAGCTACAGAAATGAATTGAGAATGATCTTGAAATTCAAATTCAATTCATAAAATTGGTTGAAAACAGGTTGCAGAATCGCAATTCAAATTTGACTGTAAGGAATTAGAATTAAAATGTTGAATTCACATTTAGCTCATATACATAGTGTAGGAGCTGATGTAGAAATATAGCTTAGTATTTCAATATGAATTACAGATAAGCATGTTAAAAACACAGCATGGTAACATACACAGCATATACTGAATTCCAGGTCAGCCACGTCCCCTCCATTTGAGCACCTGCCTGAAAAATCTATGCTTGTCACTGTTATTCAGAATGAAAGAATGCCATTAACTTATCCGTGCTGGTGGTAAGGCTGTCCTCCTGGGATTATAGACAATGTTTGCTTCCATTTGGGAGTCAGGCATCATCCAAACTGACTGGAAAACGGGACTTGTAGTCCATACCTAGAAAGGGAAGGGTGATCGCCTGGATTGTGGTGACTGCAGGGGAATAACACTGCTTTCAGTGCCGGGTAAGGTCCTTGTTAGGGTCATCCTTAATAGGATCTGTGATCACTTGCTTGTCTGTCAGTGACTGGAACAGTCTGGTTTTATGCCTAAGAAGTCTACCATTGACCTTATACTTGCACTGAGGGTTCTCATCGAGCACAAGCATGAATATCGGCAGAGATTCTTTGCAGCCTTTGTCGATTTCCGTAAAGCATTCGACTCAGTTGATCAAGTTGCCATGTGGGATATCCTGAGTCTTTGCAGGATCCTCCGAAGTTGCTGGACATCATGGTCGGCCTAAACACTGGTACTATGAGTGCTGTGCAGAGTGGAGGGAGAACCTCTGTGTTCTTTCCAGTTGATTCTGGAGTTCGCCAGGGGTGTGTTCCTGCTCCTACTGGGTGTTGGGCAGGGTCGTGGGGTCCAGCAGATGTGGGGCGTCCATTGGTGAAGAAATATTTACTGATCTTGACTTTGCCAACGATGTGGTGATCTTAGCAGAGTTGATGGAGGCTCTGATTGGGGCTCTCGAGAGACTGAGTGAGGAGTCTGAGTGTCTGGGATTGCGGGTGTCCTGGATAAAGACCAAGATCCAGGCATTTAATGACTTCTTGGGCACAGCCATCAGTAGTGTGTCTGTCTGCAGGGAGAATGTCGACCATGTCAAGAGATTTACCTACCTCGGCAGTGACATTCATGTCTCTGGTGACTCTTCCTATGAAGTCAGCAGACGGCTGCGTCAGTTACAGCACTACGGCCATGTGGCGCGTTTCCCTGAGGGTGATCCGACTCACAGGATCCTCATTGCTGAGGACCAAGCAGTTGGAACAGGCCAAGGGGACACCCACGTAACACCTGCCTGCAGCAGATGGATGGCCACTTCCAGAGGGTGGGACAGGACCGTGTATTTGCCTGGGGGATCACCGGCCAGGATCTTGAGGAGTTTCGCTGTATAGTGGGTGTGGCAATGTGCTGCATCAGCGCATGCTCCCCAACCTAACCTGATCTGACTCCATACAGTCATACAAGTAACTCTATCCATGACATTATCCATCTGAAAAACCACTGACACTCACAAGAAAAGGTACTGCAGGCTCCTCACGATTGAAAACACACGTAAGCAGTTAAATATGCAAAATCAATCAATATATGTCCATGGAAAAGGACTTAATGGGCTGACATAAACTAAATATATATATTGATAGAATACAGTTTAAATCAATTAAATAATTTTTATCTTACAATACTGCAGATGTAATGTACACATCATTCACTAGTACATACACTCACCTAAAGGATTATTAGGAACACCTGTTCAATTTATCATTAATGCAATTATCTAATCAACCAATCACATGGCAGTTGCTTCAATGCATTTAGGGGTGTGGTCCTGGTCAAGACAATCTCCTGAACTCCAAACTGAATGTCAGAATGGGAAAGAAAGGTGATTTAAGCCATTTTGAGCGTGGCATGGTTGTTGGTGCCAGACGGGCCGGTCTGAGTATTTCACAATCTGCTCAGTTACTGGGATTTTCACGCACAACCATTTCTAGGGTTTACAAAGAATGGTGTGCAAAGGGAAAAACATCCAGAATGCGGTAGTCCTGTGGGCGAAAATGCCTTGTTGATGCTAGAGGTCAGAGGAGAATGGGCCGACTGATTCAAGCTGATAGAAGAGCAACTTTGACTGAAATAACCACTCGTTACAACCGAGGTATGCAGCAAAGCATTTGTGAAGCCACAACACGCACAACCTTGAGGCGGATGGGCTACAACAGCAGAAGACCCCACCGGGTACCACTCATCTCCACTACAAATAGGAAAGAGGCTACAATTTGGACGAGCTCACCAAAATTGGACAGTTGAAGACTGGAAAAATGTTGCCTGGTCTGATGAGTCTCGATTTCTGTTGAGACATTCAAATGGTAGAGTCAGAATTTGGCGTAAACAGAATGAGAACATGGATCCATCATGCCTTGTTACCACTGTGCAGGCTGGTGGTGGTGGTGTAATGGTGTGGGGGATGTTTACTTGGCACACTTTAGGCCCCTTAGTGCCAATTGGGCATCGTTTAAATGCCACGGCCTACCTGAGCATTGTTTCTGACCATGTCCATCCCTTTATGACCACCATGTACCCATCCTCTGATGGCTACTTCCAGCAGGATAATGCACCATGTCACAAAGCTCGAATCATTTCAAATTGGTTTCTTGAACATGACAATGAGTTCACTGTACTACAATGGCCCCCACAGTCAACAGATCTCAACCCAATAGAGCATCTTTGGGATGTGGTGGAACGGGAGCTTCGTGCCCTGGATGTGCATCCCACAAATCTCCATCAACTGCAAGATGCTATCCTATCAATATGGGCCAACATTTCTAAAGAATGCTTTCAACACCTTGTTGAATCAATGCCACGTAGAATTAAGGCAGTTCTGAAGGCGAAAGGGGGTCAAACACCGCATTAGTATGGTGTTCCTAATAATCCTTTAGGTGAGTGTATATAAGGTCGATATCGACATGTACTATCTAGAAAGTTAATCTATTGTATAATTATATTTTGCTGGATTATGTGACATTCATATGTATTGTGATTGCATTGAATTTCTTTGAATTGAAATGAATAAAATTCTTCTTCCTGTAATGCACTTATGGAGCTTATGGATAAGGTGAAACAATCCAAATCAGGTTCCATTATTAACTCTGACATAGTATTACGAGACCAGTTTTGTGAAAATGTATGGGATCATTTGCTGCATAGGGAACTTAAAAGACTGGTTAGAGCAAATGAGGGTTTGTCTTTGTTGGAAATGAGACGTGAGGCCACTAGATGGGTGGAAGAGGGGCAGTCTAGCCGTGACCAAGGTCCTCGTGCTCCTGGGCGCAGTAGTGAGACCACTTACATATCTCAGTGCGAAGTCACCGTTGCTCAGACATTGGAAGTAGCAGAGTTAAAAGAGATGGTCTTAAAACAACAAGCCCAACTTGACCTTCTGGTTAAACATCTAGGGCAGCCTCATGGCAAATTCCAGGCTCCTCAGTCCTACCGAGCTGGCCGTTTTAAACGGACGGCTGATGATCAGCCAATTTGTATTAAGTGTGATCAGCCAGGCCATATAGCTCGGTATTGCCAGTATGTTCCCCATCCGAGAAATAGTAGGCCAGTTTCTCTTTTGCTAACTGAGGACCCTACCAGTCAGTCAGTACCCCTGGCCAGTAGTACTACTAGCCAGTTGGGAAACTAGACCCCCCCCCAGTGTCACACACTGGGAGGGGAGGACACTGGCTCTGCATGTTTATCCTCACTGGGTCAGTTAGTGGGAAAGTGCCCGGTGTTGAGTGTGGTGATGGGTGGGATGGTAGTCCCATGTTTAGTTGATACTGGATCGATGGTTACAACTGTAACAGAGAGTTTCTTTAACAAGCATTTTAGTCATATGCAGAGGAAAAATTGTAAGTGGTTGGGGCTTAAGGCAGCCAATGGGCTAGATGTACCTTACACAGGATTCATGGAGGTAGATGTGGTTGTTCTGGGGCAGCATATTGTGGGGAGAGGGGTGTTGGTTGTCAGGGACCCCATTAATGACACCCTACAAGACCGTAAGGCAATAACACCAGGCATATTAGGTATGAATGTTCTTGGGGAGTGTTACAGGGTTCTTTTTGAGCAGCATGGCCCACAGCTCTTTCATTCCCCTCCAGTTAAGTCGGCAGGCCCAGCCGCTCAACGGGTTCTGCGGCATTGCGAGAACATCCAAGCTGTCCTTCATGCCTCCAAGCCTTTTAAGGTGAGGGTTCAAGGGAAGATCCCAGTTTGTCTTGGGCCTGGTACGCTTACTATGGTCCCGGTCACATGCCCCCAGCTGGAGGCTGTTGAGTTTTTACTTGAACCGTTGTGCAGCGAGGATGGGCAATTGCCCGAAGGTCTTCTGGTATCCCCGACACTCATTTCGGCCAAGAAGGGCCTCCTGCATGCCCCGGTGGTTAATGTAGGTTATTCTGAAGTGTGGCTTCCCTCGCGCCATGCCATCGGGACTGGGAGGAGTGCTGTGCTTTTGTCTCTACCCAGGAGGTTACTCCGGACTCTGATGTTCATCTTCCTTCCCTCCCTGACTTCAAGGGACTGACACCACAGCAAGCATCCCAGGCTAAGGCTCTCTTTGCCAAATATGAGGACATCTTTTCCAGGGGTGATGGGGATTTGGGGTATCCCTCCTTGATTGTTCACGAGATTCCCTTAGTTGACAATATTCCGGTCCGTCAGCCTTATCGATGAATTCCCCCTTCTCAGAATGAGACGGTCAAAGATCATATTCAACAGCTACTGGAGAGTCAAGTCATAAGGGAAAGTTGTAGCCCCTATTCTTCACCAATTGTTTTAGTGACTAAGAAAGACGGGAGTCTTCGTCTTTGTGTCGATTACCAACAGTTGAACTCCAAAACCCGGCGTGATGCTTACCCGCTTCCCAGGATAGACGAGTCTTTGGATGCGCTTTCTGGGGCAAGGTGGTTTCCACCCTGGATCTTGCCAGCGGGTATAACCAGGTTCCAGTTGCAGAAGCTGATAAGTCAAAGACTGCTTTTTGCACCCCCTTTGGCCTCTTCAAATTTAATAGAATGCCTTTTGGATTATGTAATGCTCCTGGCACGTTCCAGCGCCTTATGGAGCGCATTTTTAGGGATCAGCGGTATCAGTCTGTCCTCCTGTACCTTGATGATGTCATTGTTTTCTCCACAACTGTAGAACAACATCTGGGATGGTTAAAAGAACTGTTTGCTCGGTTGCAGAAACAGAATTTGAAGGTTAAGTTGTCCAAGTGTCAGTTTTTCCAGTCCCAAGTGAGTTATCTAGGGCATGTGATCTCTGCTGAGGGAGTGGCCACCGATCCCGCAAAGATAGAAGTAGTCAAGGAGTGGAGGCGACCAGGCCACCTAGCAGAGTTGCGGTCATTTCTTGGGTTTGCAAGTTATTATTGTCGGTTCGTGAAAGGCTTCTCTAAGATCTCAGCCCCTCTGCATTGCCTTGTGGGAAGGCTTAGTGGGCCACGACAGAAAGGGAAGACTCCTTCTGTTCCCCTTTTGACAGCTTGGGATGAGGCGTGTGAAAACGCCTTTCAGACCCTGAAGGAGAGGCTTACCTCTGCTCCTGTCCTGGCCTATGCTGACTTCAAAAAGCCCTTTCTTCTGGAAATTGACGCTAGCCATGGGGGCCTTGGGGCAGTCCTCTCTCAAGAGCATGATGGGAAGGTGCGGCCAATCAAATTTGCTAGCAGAGGGCTGAAGCCCACTGAGAGGAACATGGACAACTACAGTTCAATGAAACTTGAACTTCTTGCATTGAAGTGGGCGGTGACAGAAAAGTTTAGAGAATACTTGCTCGGGAATCAGTTTACCATCTTGACTGATAACAATCCTCTTAGCCACCTGCAGACTGCCAAGTTGGGGGCGATTGAACAACGTTGGGCCGCTCAGCTGGCTTCTTTTAATTTTTCTATGAAGTATCGCCCAGGAAGAAGTAATGGAAATGCGTATGCATTGTCTCGGCAGTACTTGGAGCGTTTTACTGTCGGGACCGAGGTTCCATTGCTGTGACCCCTGGCCGCTGCCTGCCAATCATCTAACCCTGAGGCTCAGTGTGGAGAAGTTGTAGCATTACCTGGCCGTGCACCTCAAGATTTGGGTCTGCTACAGGAGGCAGACCCTGTCATTGGCCCAGTCCGTAAGTTTTATCAAGAGAGGCGATGTCCACGGGCAGAAGAGCGGGAGTCATTATCCAGCTCTAGCAGAGCACTGCTGCGCCAATGGGATCATCTCACTCAGCGGGAAGAGGTATTATACCGAATTGTCCAGGGGGGGGCTCGGAGACACTTCAGCTATTACTTCCCTTGTGTTTGCAAGATGAGGTCCTACGTAGTGTCCACGACCATCAGGGGCGTCATGGCACAGAGAGAACCCTCCAGCTCCTATTTTTGGCCAAATATGGCAAGGGATGCTGAACGGTGGTGCCGGCAGTGTTGGCGGTGTGTACTGGGGAAGGCTGTTCAGCCAAAGGTTCGTGCTCACTGGGGGACGTTACAGGCAGCCCGGCCTAATGAGATCCTGGCCATTGATTTTACCATCTTGGAACCTGCCAGCGATGGTCAAGAGAACGTGTTGATTTTTACCAATGTTTTTACTAAATACACTCAAGCAATTCCCACCCAAGACCAAAGGGCCTCCACTGTGGCCCGGATTTAGGTCCAACAGTGGTTTCATCGTTTTGGGCCCCCAGCCCGTATCTACTCAGACCAAGGGCGAAACTTTGAGAGTAGGTTGATTCAACAGTTGTGCCAGCTCTACGGTATTCAGAAGAGCAGGACGCCACCTTATCACCCGCAGGGTAATGGCCAGTGTGAAAGATTCAATCACACATTGCACGACCTATTACGTACCCTGCCACCCACTGAAAAACGACATTGGCCCCACCACTTATCCCAGCTGACCTTTGCGTATAATACAACACCACATCAGACTATGGGTCACACCCCATATTATCTCATGTTTGGACACCATCCAAGATTGCCAGTGGATTTCCTGCTTGGAACTGGAGTGGGGGCCCAGGGCATTGGTACCTTGGAAGAGTGGATACAACAACATGAATGGAGTGTGAGGATAACCCAGGAGCATGTTCGGCAGAGAGCAGCAGCATTGACAAACCAGCAGAATCAGAGGCATAATGACACCGTGGATGATCCTGGACTGGAAGCAGGCCAGATGGTGTACCTGCGTAATCATGTACCGGGGTGCAACAAGATTCAAGACAACTGGAACCCTTGGGCACTGCAACATTGTATACTGTGGCCCCTGTAGATGAAGATGGACCAGCTCGTCAGGTACACCGCTCTGAGCTGAGGGCAGTCCCCGAGGGGTTGCAACCAAGAGCAAGAGGTGGTTCTCCCCTCTGCGGAACAAGTAGATGTATCTGTTGACCCTGACATCCTAGAGGACGGTGCCGAGGTAGGCGTGGTTGGCCTGTATCTGGATGAGCCTCAGGATGCCTATGGTTTGCCTCCTTCCTGGGCCCCTGCTGAAGTTGACACCACACCGGGGAATATGGCCCAAGCTTTGAGACGTTCATCCAGAGCTACAGCAGGCCAGCATTCCAACCCCTACCGGCTTCCCCGGGCGGTTGCTATCAGGATGGAAGAAGGGGTGCAGCCAGGTAGTGAAGGCTAATGTGTTTACCTGGGCTGCATCGTCGGGCCGCCGATTCATTTGGAGGGGGTGGATTGTAGCCTGTGGGTCATGTTTGGATTGGGGGCTGGTAGTGACAGCCATTTTTCTGTCCTGTGGTTCCCTCCCTCTTTTGCTTGGGCGCAGTTATGCAGTCCCGCTCTGCCGGTGTTGATAATTGGAGATTAGGACGGGCATTGATTGGGCCACCTATATATCATGTAGTTTGGAACACGAAGGTATGTGGGGTCCTCGCGGCAGCAGGGTATCTGATGCAGTTTGTGGTGTAGCAGCGTTTGGGCTGTCTCTGCTTTCAGGTTTACATGGCTGTGCTGCATTGCTAGTTGCTGTTCTCCGTACAGTGTGAATGTGGTGCTGCTCATAGCTTATTTATATGTATTTTGTTTTCCTCTAGCCTGTGCGCTATAGCGTAAGTGTTAATGGACACTGTATGTGAGATTGCTCTGTATGTCACAGGCTAGAGTAGGCTTATTTTTATTTTTGTATATTTTCCTTGTCAATTCCTCAGCCCCCTTCCTGTATCTTTAATTAGTAAGTAAAGTAAGTAAAATTTATTTATAAAGCACATTTAAACACAGCTATTGCTTACCAAAGTGCTGTACATCAATGATAAAATAATAAAAAGTAAATAAAAAGTAAATAAAAAATAAATGATAATAATAAAAATAATAATAATTGCATGTTATAACAAGCAGAACTTATCCAACAAGAATAGACACATTAGGACACCAGAAATAAGAGAATTACGGCTATAGGAAAGCCTGTGAATAGAGGTGAGTTTTTAATCTAGATTTAAAGATGGCAATAGAGGGGGCACATCTAATATCTGTGGGTAGCTGGCTCCAAAGGCGAGGAGCAGCCACAGCAAAGGCCCTATCACCTTTCTGTTTCAGACGTGACCGTGGCACATATAATAGTCCTGTGTTAGCGGACCTAAGAGACCGTGGGGCTGAATTTGGCTGGAGGAGGTCAGTAATGTAAGCAGGGCCCTGCCCATTTAAAGCAGTGTGCCCATTTAAAGCCCATTTAAACCTGGGCGTGGGTTGTACAGGGTAGCTTAATGCGTTTAAGGGAGATCACACTGGAAAGCTGGGTTTTCTAGTGTTTTTTGTGTTAACGTTTGCAGTGCCACATAGTGTGAAGCTCTGTTGTCCTTACCATTTAAAGTACCTGAGTATGGTGAGGGTTGCAGGGTGTTGGATTGAAGTGTACACTAGGATAAGCATGTTTGCACAGTCATGTGCAATTCCCAGCCTCCCTCCAGGGTGTCTACCCTCCCTGGGTTCAATAGGCCTCTGCCCCAATGTCTTGGTGATTTTGTGTTTGCTTACTGTCTTTTCCCCTCTATTAAGGTAGTGACCTACTTAACTGGTGACCAATCCAGCCACATGAGTATTTATTAAAGATTGTATTTTTATATTTTTGTAAAACCTGTGTTTGTATTTATTTAAGCGTTGGTCCCCTTGCTCTGGCACTTTTTTAGTCAGTGAATTGCAAGGGGTGGCGTAGTCCGGTACATTTAGGGGTGCCACACAATTAAGATAAATACAAGTTGGCCTAGGGTGATATAATGAGCCTCCTTGGTCTGGTACATGATGCATTGAAAAGAGGAACACACAAGAATTTTGCTCTCAGTCCACTGTGTACCGTCTGACAGCTCACTGTTTCTGTGCCACCAGTGTCAGTGAGGCACATGGCCTTGGCAAGGCTGATGTATCCAAATCTGTGCATGCATTGATTACATTTCTATTGCACCATGGGCACAACTACAAACAATTTCCAGTAGGAGGGGAAGCAGGCACAAGAGTCCAGGGAGTTGGGGGGAATGCAGGATTTATTCAGGGTATGAAACCCTCAGGAGCACGAAATATGATAATATGAATTTACCTTACTGAATTTAGGTCTATGTCATAATAGAGCAGTAAGAATCATGTAAATTAAGGTTAATTGTAACCATATATGAACATAAAAATGCAAGAGAATGATATGCAACCTGTGCACCCTCCCACACAATGCTGCATGATCACACACACACAACGTAAATTCTATGTGCTTTCAATGAAGTGCGCTTGTGCGGTTCAAGTGTCACACATCCTCTATCATGCTGATACTGAATATTCTAGTTCTTTCTCTCTCACACACACACACACAGCAGACACTATTAATAACACATTTGAACAGAATTAAGAATAGTCTAGGCCCAGAGACATTCAGGTGAATATTTAGCTGTTTAGATGTTACTTTTAGCTCTTAAAAAAATTACCAAGGTCTGGACCCTGGTGATCCCATAGCTGGGTACGGCGCTTTGTACCTGTTGAAAAGAGTTCTCTGCATTAGGTCTAAATGTCCAGGTAATATACAACCATCAAGGACATTTCAGGGACATTGTGGCCAAGTGGCCTGGGAGTACACTGATCCTTAGACCTGGTCCAGCTTTGGAGTGTGACAGATGGCAAAAGATGGTGTGTTTGCTGGTGGCTGGTTATTGGAAGACATCTTAGCTAACAGCTGCTGACTCCAGTGTTGAATCCCCAAACCGTGGCTGAGGAGAGGTATAACACTGCACACCAAAGACACACACTGCTCTAGATGGTGTATTGTGCATGTGAAAGATGTGATTCTGGTGCCTGCATAAGTCCTCGGGAGCTCTAAGATTTTGTCCTGAATGCTGCAGTGATGTTTTTGTTGTGTGGGGTATGCTGCACACAGAGTCGGGTAATTCAGGTCCAGACTAAGATTTTGTTTCAACCACCCAAGTGAGCATAGAGAGTCACAGTCACAGAGTATTCAACTGGTTGGTTGAAACAAATTCCTGGTCTGGACTTTTACTCTCTGGACCTGAATTACCCAACTTTGGCTGCACAACACTATAGGAATTGTTTTATTAGCATTCATTTTTGGTCACCTCCTCAATAAATTGTTTTAACTCTTCTTTTAAAGAAGTGTTGCTTCGTTTTCTGATTGCTTGTTGCCATTATTCTTTTTGTACAAGGGATCACCGTCCTGTTTTGAGCCCATTTATATATTTTTGACAAATAGGTTAATTTATTTTGGTTTTAATTTTGTGTGCAATTAGCATTGGGGCCAGAGCTATACAATATGCTACAAACTAAGAATCTAATAAGAGAGATATTCATATTAAAGACAAGTGCAAAAATAAAAGCATCCAAAGACACACAGGGAACCATCTATGGGAAAGCAGACAAAAACAAAGCAGGTCAGTTGTTGGATGGCTAGTTAGGGCTGAATATCACCTTTTGCTTGGGTGCTAACAGGGCTGGTAGAACTGAACAAATATCAAGCACTATCCTAAGAGTGTTCAACCCCTAGAGGGAAACCAAGTAGGTGCTGAGAGCTGCACATGTCAGACATAATATGCGGCATTCCAGATTGGGTGAAATTAAGGGACCATAAATATTTAATGGAAAGTATTCATAATACTAAAAGTGCCACAGAATGCATTTTTTTTTTTTTTACCAAATTGTTCTTTGGTGCCTACATAGTCAAAAAAATATCATGCAGTGATTTTACAGGCCCATTTACCACCCCTATGTTTTGGCCCTAGAATGAAAGTCTGTTTTCCCTTATTTGGTCTGCTCATTAATATGTGCATGAGCTTTGCTCTGATTGGCTCGTTTACAGTGAGGCACTGCGACAGCTCACACATAACGAACAAGATCAAAAGGGGCGACATCCCCGTCACAGCCTCATGCAGCCTGCCATTTTAGCTGCTGTCCTCCGCCTCGTTCTTCACAATACCTGTGTAACTGTTTAAGCCTGAATGTGCATGCCCTTTGAGCTTGAAAGAGTGTGGGCATATGTTACGATTGGGGGCATGGTTAAGACGATTATGTAATAATTTAGGGATTTCAAAACAGCCCGTTTCACTTCCTTTTTTTCATATTCAGGAATTATATTTGAAAGAGAGGACAATATATATTTGCAATTCATGGTATTTCATTTCCATGTCATGTAATTTCTCCAACTCTCCCTTTTCAGCTATGCGGAGGTAAAGTCAGATTTTCATTCTATAGCACCTTTAAAGGAAAAACAAGCCAAATGTATCAAGGAGATTTATTATTTTGAATTGTAATTTACCATTTGATTGATTTTAATTAAGCTGCTTTTCTACCAGCATTTTTCAGACTGTTTTTCATGTATTTCACTGTTTTCACCTGCATTCCATGACACAGATATAATTGTAAAATACTGTAAGATATGTCATTTCAGACAGCTGTTAGAATAATGTGATGCTACGGTCAGAATTAAAAAAAAGGCTTATTGGAATAACTTCCATAACAATCACTGACTAATAAAATCCTGTATTAACATTAATATTTACTGAATTGTAATTATTTATTCTGTGGACATTCTCATATGTTAGATTCACCTTAACAGAATTTACTTAAAATTAGTTAGAACGGTTTACTTAGATTAAGTTTAACTTAAGTTTCGTTCAATTAAGTTTAAGTTTAGTTAGAACTTTAAATCAGTGAATGTCCATGGCCCCTCCCTTCTGAGTCACATGATCAGCTTCTCATCCTTTGCTCTCTTGCCATCTGACAGAGTCCACATAGAGGCACACAAGACATGACAACCCAGTCACCACATATAGATCCCTAAGGGAAGAAAAACAAAATGGTTAACAAACACATCATGTGTAATACTCTGTAATATTTAATATACATTACATACAGCAATTAAGCTATATCAAGTATATGAGATCGTTTCACCTGTTTCTCAGAAATGTAGAGAAAGGCACACATTAACACTAGAAAGACTGACTGGGTCAATTGACCCAAATCAAACAAAATCACTGCTATTTCTCATTGAAGTTCTTGCTACAAAAATCTGAAAAAATCTGACTTTTATTTTTTTATCATTCTTGGACAGAACATGGTAACACAAATGAAGTTGCTGGTGAAATTAGTATTTTACAGCAGTATATACCTAGAAAGACTGACTGGGTCAATTGACGTAATGTCATGCAAATGAATTAGATAACCAAGTCATAATAACAATAACATAATAGTCATAACACCATCACCGACAGGGCAACTTGAGAGAAGAGTCAGCTGTCAAGTCACGGTCGCTTGTAAACGCAACAAAACTGTCACTACCTGTGACACGTGCAAGCGTCCTGTTTGCGGCAAATGCTTGGCCAAAATATGCATGAGCTGTCAAACGAAAGCTAACTGAAGCTAACTTTTTTCAGATTTTTGTAGCAAGAACTTCAATGAGAAATAGCAGTGATTTTGTTTGATTTGGGTCAATTGACCCAGTCAGTCTTTCTAGTGTTAAAACAGGAAGCAAGACATTGACTGTTCCTGTAATATTTTTCTTGTCTTTCTTTTTTGAAGACACACCATTATTTTTTAATGCAAGGCATCAATTTAGGAGGCTTGGATTTTATTTGTACTGAAATCCACTTACAGAGATTCTGTACTTGTCTCGGATGCTGGTTCTTAGGGCAACTAATGCTCCGGGCAGGAAGACCAGGCAGCAGGTTTCCCCATGGTCCTCTGCTACCTTACACCCCAGGACGCAGGGGATGAAGGCTCCACAAAGGCCTGTTCGGTACACAGAGCAGAGCCATGTCCATACAGCTACTGCTCTCTCATGAAATACAGGCCAGTGGTGGCTTAATGGTTATGGACACGCACTTATAATTGAAAGACTGTGGGTTTGAATCCCCAACCAACAAGGCACCACTGAGGGACCCTGAGCAAGGTACTGGCTCCAAGCACTGCTCCCTGGGTGCCTGGGTGCAGAATTAGCTGTTTCCTGCTATGTCACATTGTCACATATGGGTTAAATGCAGAGAACACATTTTGTTCTTGTGTCCTGTGGTGTGTCAAAAATGACAATTAATCACTAAATAAAATATATATATATATCCATCCACAGTCATTTCCATCTGCTTATTCATTTTTAAGTTTTCAACTTTACAAGTACAGTTGGTATCATAATTTTACTTAATATTTGCAGTCAGTGCTACTGATTATTAATTATGGGGGCGTCATTAAATAAAAAAAATCTCTGATACGTTTTTATCTTACAATACTGCAGATGCAATGTATACATCATTCACTAGTATTTTTGTTAAAGAAAAAAATCCAAAAATTTTACGTTGACGCTGTCGGTCCAGCATTATGGGCTTCGGTGTCCGTAACAACTCAATAAATGAGCACGGATCTTCAAGCCTTCATGGCGGATGCGCGTGTTTGGCGTGCATGTCTCGATCCCTAATGCAACGTGAACGCGTATGTTCTGCCTACAAGTCTCCATTCCGAATACGAACGTGTACTTTCCGTATGTTTGTCTTCATGCCGCATATGCGTGTTCAGCATGCATGTATTCCATCATCTTAATAATGGCATTAATGACCCCTCATAATTGATATTATCACACTGTATGAAAACATTTTTGTATTTTTTTTTTCTTCAAATAGCTACGTAGCGTGAGTATATGACAGTTTCCATCCCGACTGCCGGCAGCGCATGCATCCCCGCTCTTTTATTCGTCTTGTGCTCAGGCTGTCACGACACGCCTGCGGGAAGCAGCTGCCGCCGACCAATGCCCATGAATCACACTAGATATACAGTATAAGCACGACAATAACTGCAATCCAACGCGAGGTATTGCTTCATGCATTGGAAAACACTCCTGCCCTTCCTCCCCTCGCTCTTCTTCCCTGTGAGTTCCTCGTGTGCTCGGACGGATTCCCTAGTTGCCGAAACTCTGGCCTGCAACCACGAACCTGGATCCCGACCTTGTTTCAGCCGTTGCTTTCTGATCTCTTGGATTTCAACCCTGTCTGCATGACCACGTCTCTGCCTGATCCATATTGCCTGTCACACTCTGCCTGGTTAGTAAAGGCTCAGCAGTTAGTCCATCAGCGGTCCAAGTGTGTTCATTACACAGGCTACTGCACAGTATACATTTATATCCGTTTGTGTAGCAATAATGAACTAAAATGGCGATTAAAATGTTAAAAACACCAAACAATATGATGTAAAGATTATTTTATTTTACGGTATACTACACAAGGATCATTTTTGCATTTAAAACAAAGGGCCGACATAACGACCGGTCAGTCAGAACCAATCGCAGTAGTAAGTAGACGACGACCTTTACAAAGACGGGTATTTTCAACTACCAGGTGTTTCTGATTGGTGTTTTCTGCTTGAATACTCTGGGGATGGATGTTAAAGTGTTGAAAAATCCTTCATGTCATACAATATTTTAGACATTTTAATTAAAACGCATCAAAGCACTTTGGTTCTCCGACAGATTTTTTTGTTGTAACCCTTCTAATTTTCACAAAGCACTCGTGAAGTACTATTGGTTTACACCAAATCCTGAAACCTTATTGTGATTTGACATTACATTGTTAAAAATACAGATTTTCGTTTAAACTTTTAACATCATATTTCACATTTTTAAATTAATTTGCTTTAAAAGTATCCTACAGCACAAATATTAAGTACTGCTGGATGAAATAGCTTCAATGTAGTTAGCTATTAATCATATTAATCATAAGTAGCTTGTAGCTTGAAAAGCTATCCTTTTAAAAGCAACTTCCCCAACACTGCATACCACTTTCAGGCCACAAAATGAAGTGTGAAAATCTGTCTTTTGTCAGTAACAAATGTCTGTTTTACATATTGTTTTTCTTGCAATGGCTTCCTACTTTTAAGCTCCCTCTTTTATTTTATGATTCTGTAGTAACTCACAGATGCCACAGTCTTGACAACAGTCACATAAGTTCGAGCTCCATTCTGAAGACTGGGAGGTCATGGTGTAGCTGGTGATGGTGACCTGAGGCTGGCTGGTCATCACGTTGGCTTGGTACTCCATGGCTGTGGGACTGAATCCTGCTGGAAATTAAACTGTGAAAATGCAAGAATGCCTTGAGTGCAGCAGGGTTTGTACTGAAATCCGCAGACAAGCTGGCTTCTAAGCTACATGTTTAATCTACTTTTGCAATATCAGTGTCAGTAGATGGTTTTGGTGTTGTTTGTATGTTTTATTTAGAGACATTATGCTACCCACCAAAGCATGTACTCTGAAAAACACAAACATTAATCCATTTTCAGTGTATGAGAGTTTCTGAGATACTGAGGCTGTTATGGAGATATGTGGTTTAACACTTTTTAATTTAATGTAATTTAATTTATGTAGCATATGCATTCAAAGTGACAAGTTAGGCAAATAGCACATTACAAGCACATAGCTGTGTAAGTGCAGCTAGGCTGAGCTTCCAAATAATGTCCCGGCACAGATGTAAGTAGTATTGGAGCAAAAGCTTTATATGATGTGATACACACTGCACAACATGAAGCATTCACATTAACAGACTGCTGTTTCAAAGTGATCAGGTTATCTCATCAGTACACTTCGGCATCACATAAATAACATATAGTTCCCACAGGAAAATCAGACATAACTACTGGGCAATATAAGGTCAGCACAGCCCAGAACACTAAGTAATATAAATGTTACTGACTATTTAAGTGCTGCCTGACTGATGCAGTGTGGCTGAATTGATTGGAATATTCACACTGCCTTGCTCTCTACACATCAACATTCAGCTGTGGGCTCATTGTGGCCATGTATTGGATAAACAGCTGTAGAAAGGAATGGATAATTTAGTATTCACCAATTTTTAGTGTAAACATAAAATGCTACTATAAAATGCAAAGTTTTCTCATATGGCTTTAAATCGTAGGTTCAGGCAGAAATATCTCCTCCAGAACATAACCACAATGTTTTTATACAACTTGCCATCAAACTTTGACAAGATGTGAAAAACTTATCTCATTTACCCCATATTCTCTATATATATTTTTTTAATGTCTTTCTCTGTTTCTGGACCCTATGCAAATGAAAAGAGTGGAAATTCACTTACCTACCTGGTCAAACACTTTGGCTGATGAAACAGGATCACCTTCCAAGATACATCCAAATAAACCAAGAATTAAGTGCTCACAAGTGACGCCCAAAACGCCCAAAACACTTATACCCAGAGTCTCCATAGAAATAAGATAAGCCATATTAAATGTTTGACTTTGGGGCGTGTGTGATTTCTGCTCATTGAAAATGCCACGTACCTTTGGCCATATTATTTCTGAAATGGAACAAGAACTTGACATTCTATCCATTGCCCTGTTTATAATATACTCCTTTTGAAATTAGTCAGGAGCAGTTTGTATGAGTTACACTGTGTGTTGAAGGTGTGGATGTGTGGATTGCTTTTAGCATATTGTTAGAACTTCTCTGCGATGATGAGAAATAGTACAGGCAGTAGAAGCTCTAAGCTTGGTTTTTGTACTATTTCTATGCTCTGATAAATTTTACACCCATCTACCTTTTTTTAAAGTCTCCTAAGTGGTAATTGTGTCTTATTATTGTTGATTGACAAACTAAAAAACAGAATACCTTTTTGTGCACTTCCATCCAAGAAATTTAAATTTAAATTCCTTTAAAATGAATTTTGACAGTTTTTTTGTCCATCCATCTTCTATAAATCCACTCATCCACTACGCTTATCCTGGATCCTATGCCAGAATACACAGGCAGAGGACACCCTGGATAAGATGCCTATGCATTGCAGGGCACATGGACAATTTAGAAATACCATTTATTATAATTATATGTTAATTGATAATAGATGTGTTTATTTTTTGATCCCTGTAGGGAAATTCTATTTTGCACCTCCAGTGACTTGCTTTTTGTAGAGCAGTAGCATAGCACTGCCCAGAGAGCTAGGAGTTAAGGGCCTTGCTTAAGGACCTGCAGATATGCTAAGGCTGGGCTTAAACTGATAACCTTCTGATCAGTGAGGCTTAGCCCACTGAGATATACACTGCTCCCCCCCATTGTTTTCAGACTGCAGGAAAAAAAGAAGGGGATATGCAAACTCCACACATACAGAAGCAGGATTTTGCAAAAAAAACCTTTGGGACAATCAACTTCAATCAGAAATGCATGTTTCAAAATAATATGTGATTCTCTGTGTATGGTGTGTATGTAACAGGATAGCCTGCTCAGTGATTCTTTACAGGGCTGGGTCTGTCCCAACACACCACCACTGCTCACTGTGTGGGACCGCACTGTGTGACACTGGCTATAGTGGTGTGTATGTAACACGGTAACCTGCTCAGTGATTCTGTACAGGGCTGAATAAAGTTTAACGGTAAAAGGCATTTGTAAACCTTAAAATCATACATATTTGTTCCTGTCTGTTGTTAGTAGGATGGTCTGGCCTACACATAATTTCCTATTTGTGTCACCAGCTGTTCCTGCCCTTACCCTTGAGTCACAAAGCACTTCTCCTATCACCTACAGTAGTTAGGACACACCCACTTTAACTCTGCGCAGTGGGATATGTTGGGACCCTTCAAGACTTAGAAAAAGAAGTATACATTTCTAGACCTCATTTGATGGGGCCTTTGAAATGGGACAGCTTTGTCGCACCACCCTGACACTTTTGGTCTTTGAACGCAGCCTTAGAAGGATGCAGTCCCTGATTTCAGCCCCTGAATTTGGACACAGCTAAAGTCAGCACAGAGAGGTGGGGCAGGGGGTATGGGGGGTAATTGAGCTTGGTTATGGTATAAGGAGCCTCACATGTGGACCAAATTGCAGGTTGGATAAATGTTTCTGCTAAGCAAATTTTCTTCCAGCGCAGAGCCCCTGAGGACCATTCCAGAGCTTTTGAGACTTACAAAAGGACAAGTTACTTATCTGTTATTTCTTCTGCGGGTGAAATTGTTGCTGCTACTGTGTTAATGCGCTCAAGGACTTGACATCCATCTGATATCGCTTGGTGTCCATCCATCTGCACATCAGACTGCTTATAATGTCTTCACTGATCAAAAATACTGCAGTACACATGATACAAGACAGACCAGGGCTGTTAATTAATATGTGTACTTGATCATTCTTGCGTTCTTGTGTATCCATTTCACATCATCTTCCATTGTTGAAGCATAGTTCCAATACTCAAGAACAGAAGTACAGAGGATGTTAAAAATCCCTGGATGTTGGACTTGCCCCATCCCAAATATCAAGGATGCATCAGTTGCATCCTCACCAAACGAGACCAATCCCATGGTTCATTACGTGCCAAGTTCGTTCTTGGGATGCAGGTTAGCAAGACTGATCTTGCCAAGACTACAAGTATGATCTTTGCATTCTTGGGGTTGAGATATACTCCTAGTTTTGGGTAAACGGCACCATGTTTGTATTCCTGAAGTGGCTTCACTGAGGGCAAAATGTCAGCATGAGCCAGTTGTGGAATAGGACTCTTCCAACAAAAATACATATCTCACAAATGGAATATCACTGAAAGAAAATTTATTCTGGAGACTTCACAAAATCCAACAAACTCCAGTTGGGTCCTAAATATATCCATGTAATCACCCCAGTCCTGCAGAACTAAATTGCCAAACAGGTTAGAATTTCACTTCTCTAGGTGTGTTTTAAGGGTTTCAGAGCCCAAAATTAAATTGAAGCTAAATTCATATAATGACACTAAGTAGTTAGCAGTTATCATTAGCTTCCGCAAAATGATTTAGTGATTTATTGGTTTAGTGCTATCGAATTAAACTTTGGAGTTAGTGAATTAGTAGTTATCAAAGCTAACTTTTTGGTTAGCTGTGCCCCCCACTGCCAACTTCCCAGTCATTTTAACATTCTTATGGAGAAAACTCTACTACAACTGCTGATTTTTTAATGACCTTGTACAGGTACATCTCAAAAAATGAGAATATCGTGAAAAAGTTCAATATTTCTTGACATTCCTTTCAGAAGGTGAAATTCATATATTATATACTGTAGATTCATTACACATAGAGTGAAATATTTCAAGCCTTTATTTCTTGGAATTTCGATGATTATGGCTTACAGAAATAAAACCCAAAATTCACTATCTCAGAAAATTAGAATATTGTGAAAAAGTTCAATATTGGAAAGTCATGGTGTCACACCCTAATCAGCTAATTAACTCAAAACACCTGCAAAGGTTTCCTGAGCCCTTAAATGGTCTCAGTCTGGGTCAGGAGTCTACACAATCATGGGGAAGACTGCTAACTTGACACCCTCCACAAGGAGGGTAAGCCACAAAAGGTCATTGCTAAAGACTCTGGTTGTTCACAGAGTGCTGTATCCAAGCATATTCATAGAAAGTTGAGACAAAAAAAGTGTGGTAGGAAAATGTGCACCAGCAACAGGGACAACCGCAGCCTTGAGAAGGATTGTCAAGCAAAATCCATTCAAGAATTCTAAGACACGGGTTACAAATGTCACATTCCTCGTGTCAAGCCATTCCTGAACCAGGGACAACGTCAGAAGCGTCTTACCTGGGCTAAGGAGAAAAAGTGCTGGAGTGTTGCTCTTTTCAGATGAAAGTAAAATTTGCAAATCATTTGGAAATCAAGGTCCCAGAGTCTGGAGAAAGAGTGCAGAGACACAGAATCCATGTTGCTTGAAGTCCAGTGTGAAGTTTCCACAGTCAGTGATGATTTGGAGTGCCATGTCATCTGCTGGTGTTGGTCCACTGTTTTCTGAAGTCCACAGTCAACGCAGCCATCTACCAGGAAATCTTAGAGCACTTCATGCTTCCTTCTGCTGACAAGCTTTATGGAGATGCTGATTTTATTTTCCAGCAGGGCTTGGCACCTGCCCACACTGCCAAAGGTACCAAAAGCTGGTTCAACGACCATGGTGTTACTGTGCTTGATTGGCCAGCAAACTTGTCTGACCTGAACCCCATAGAGAATCTATGGGGTATTGTCAAGAGGAAGATGAGAGACACCAGATCCAACAATGCAAATGACCTGAAGGCTGCTATCAAAGCAACCTGAGCTTCCATTACACCTCAGCAGTGCCAGAGGCTGAACGCCTCCATGCCACGCCGCATTGATGCTGTAATTCATGCAAAAGGAGGCCCAATCAAGTATTGAGTGCATAGGAATGAACATACTTTTCAGAAGCCTGACATTTCTGTTTAAAATATCCTTTTTCTTAATTGATCTTATGTGATATTCTAATTTTCTGAGACAGTGAATTTTGGGTTTTATTATCTATAAGCCATAATCATCGAAATTCCAATAAATAAAGGCTTGACATATTTCACTCCATGTGTAATGAATCTACAGTATATAATATATGAATTTCACTTTCTGAAAGGATTGTCAAGAAATATTGAACTTTTCCATGATATTCAAATTTTTTGAGATGTACCTGTATATATTTTGTTTTGTTGTAATGAACCTTGTGCTCACTTGTTATGATTCCTGTCTTGTTGCCTGATTTTTCATTATTTTCTATAATTTCATTGAGCTTAAAGGGTGTGACCGTAGACACCACCCACATGAAAATATGGCGTGTGTAGCGGATTGAAAAGCTCAGCAATCAGATTGTGGTTTTGAACAACCCAGTTTCACATTGCAAAGCCTCTTGTCTTCTTATTGAAACAGGAAATTGTGGACATGTTTTATATATCATAAAATTAAGGCTTAAAACTTAATTCATTATATGATTACTGCTGAAGTGCCTATATTACTTTTTTATGCTTTCTTTTTATTTAACATGATTATCAACTAGTGGTAATTTACTATTGTAGCAATAACAACAGTAAGTTAGTAACCATGAATGATCTTCTTAATCTGTATCAAGATTCTGTGTATTTCCGTGTATATGATCTAGAAAAATCTGCACTGTATATTTCTACATTTAAATGAATTTCATTTTCATTCAGCTTAATATTGCTGCACTGTATAATTTTGTTCTCAGCAGCAAATTTATCTGTATTTATCTACATGTCCAAAATATACATTTTATGTAAACCAGACAGACACAGAGTAATGACTAAGGCACAGATCCCTGTGATTCTCCACCACTTCCACTGGGACTCCTAAAATTTCACATTTGCTCATGCATGATAATTAACAATCATTAAAATAAACAGCAGTGTACATCAATGATGCCTTTTTCACCATATTAGAAGTAACAGACTATAAACACGCTCAGGAGCACTTTATTGCAGGGGCTAACCCTGGACCCTCTGCTAAACCGTGCCTCAGGGTGCGATGCAAACAGCACAAAACAAAGCAAACCATAAGCTGAACCGAACCGCAAGCACAAACTCAGTGTAGCAGTTTTACTTCCTGAGATCAGACACTTTGTACTTTTCCGGCCAAACTTCACCACTCTACCCTCTTTTATCTCCAAAATTTGGAGTCATTTAGCCCTTGTACCATCTTGCTGGCTTTGATGCAAGACATGCTTTTGCATGACAGATTCTCATCAGAAAGAAGTAAGAAATAACCATACAAATCGCAAAAGAAAAGTCTAAACAGCAAAATCCCGAAACCATGACAGCTTGCTGGGTTCTGCAGATTGATTAAACACCGATAATATTGTGTTATCTGTTCCTCACTTGTTTAATAAAATCTGTTGATTACAAACCAATATTTATGACTATAGACACAGTGGTTGTGGAGGGGGTGTATGGTTTCTTCTTGCTGTCTAACTTCCTTATTTTAGTACCCTGTTGAGCTGACAAAGAGCATAGAGTTTGTCTGGCAAGACACATCACTTTGCAGCTATAGTGTTGTGCGAGACCTCCTGCCAAAATGGCTGAGCAGCAGCTCTCCACGATGACCCCGGAGTACTATGATGAGGTGAGTAACCCTGAATCTGTCTCAGGATCTGCCTGATAAACAATGCCAGGAAGGGTGGGCATTTGGAAAAGCAAGAATAGTTTATAAAACAGTTGTCCTAAAATCTAATCATAATGTTTAAATGCTTTACATGTTTTTTTATGCAAAATGTTTTAAATAAATGTGCTGCATTATTAGATGACACCATCACCAAAATCATCAACCTGATATTCAGTGTTAATACCAAAAATGAAAACATTTTATTTCTCTATCAAAAGAAGCCCAATCAGGAATTGCATGAGATGCATCAAGGATTAAACATATAATCTGGCAATAGTTTTTAAACAAAAATAAACCTGATTATGCTTATGCATAGCATGGGATTTTACAGCTGCAAGTAACCATGTTATATATATTGTGTTTTGATTGTTTTTTGAGACTGTATAAACCTGAATGCTGTGTGTATACCCATATAGAAAAGATTTTAAAAACAAAATATGACTCTTATGTGTTTTACCCAAATCATATAAGCTCTTTATATAACACTATACAATATACAATGCATATTAACTTAATGTGTCATTAGACATATATGTAAAATACATATGAAATTACTGTACTGTCAAACATATATGTCCTGCATTCGTGTACAATCCACATTAAATGAATGTGTCATTAGTCATATGTTTTGTGAAATATATACACTTTACATAGATGTCTAATGCATATTAAATCGATGTACTGTCAGAGATACAAGTCCTATATAACATCCACCCATCCATTATCGTAACCGCTTAATCCCCACTGGGGTCGTGGGGGGCCCAGAGCCTATCCCGGGAATAACGGGCATAGCCAGAAACCAACCCTGGGCGGTCACCAACACACCACAGATCCTATATGACATGTACAATGCATATTAAATTAATGTTTTGTCAGTATTAGTTTTTAATTCTTTGACTGAACTCAAATTAATCATGGACAGTGGTTCCACATAACTAGATTGAGTTTTGTGAGACGGAAACATTCTTTTTCATTTTATGTGTTCACTTTGTGTTCTGAGAATATAACATAGTTGAGTTAATCTCACTGATTTTTCTCATGTCTAATTAAACCAACTGAATGTGGGAAGATCATAGATGTATTTCATCAGAATAATATAAAAAAATATATAAAATTTTAAGAAACAACAAACAATAAAAATATACTTTCTACTACAGCCTTGTGTAGTAGAAAATGGTAAAATGTAATGTAATGTAAAAGTATTATATTTTTCGTATAGATTTTTCCCTTGAATGCCTCACATGTCAAGTGTGTGTTTTGGTATGAATATGGCCATAATCATACAAATAAAAACATTGAATTGTAGTGAATACTGTATATAATAAACATCATGTGTTGTTATATATAATTGAAATAAGAAAAATTCTTGATAGCCTTATACAGTATGAACCATGCTGTTTATTTTCATATGGGTATTGCTACTTCTTGGCTTTATATACAGAAACTTAGTGTTGCCTAAAGGAAGAGTAATTCTGAAAAAAACACCATCCCAGGCCAGGCAAAGTGTGATTCTGAAAACATCCCATGTCCCTCATGACTAAAATAGTGAGGAGCTACAATATGTAAACTTTTTTCACACAATGTTCTTGCTGATCATTCTAAATAATTATAATGCTTGCAATTTAAAAGTATCCATTTTGATATACAGTATTTAAGCTGTTTTTGAGGTGCCATTGCTGAGTCAGATTATAAGAGCTTAATTTGTTTTGTTTGTGTCCTTGGCTAAGCAAAAAGCCGTCGGTTTTCTTCCACTAAGTGCTGATTTATCTGAAGACTTCATGAGCTCTTTCTGCTCTGCTTTCAGGACGACGATTACCTAAACATGACAGATGATCACACATCATCTTATGCCACACCTTGCAGCTACCAGATCACGTTTGAGTTTGCAGAGACCTTCATTCCAGTGGTCTTCATCCTGGTCTTCGTCATAGCAGTGGTGGGCAATGTGCTAGTGCTGTGCGTAGTGCGGCGCTACCGGCGGTCTCGTGAAGGTCCCTGTTCATACTCTCTCACTGACACCTTCCTGTTGCATCTGGCAGTGTCAGACTTCCTGCTCGCCATGACACTTCCCTTCTATGCTATTCAGTGGGCAAAGGGGTGGGTGTTCGGAGTAATGGGCTGCAAGATGATCAGCGCCATCTTCTCTGTCAACCTCTACAGTGGAATCCTGCTCCTGGCATGCATCAGCTTCGACCGCTACCTGGCTATCGTGCATGTGGTAACTGCAGGGTGGCACCGCCGGAGCTGCCATGCCCAGATGGCTTGTGCTGTGGTGTGGACAGCTTGCCTTGGATTAGCTTGCGTGGATGTCACATACCAGACTGTCATTCCACTGAAACACTCGAATCGTCAAGTCTGTTACCTCGTTTTCCCTGAGAAGACAAATTGGCACGTGGTGCTGCCAATGGTCAACCTGATCTTAGGCTTTGGGCTCCCCCTGCTGGTCATGCTGTACTGTTACATCAGGATCTTCCGCTCCTTGTGTCATGCAAGTCGTTGGCAGAAGCGCAAGTCAATGCGTCTCATCATCTCTTTGGTCTCCATCTTCCTGCTCTGCTGGGCTCCTTACAATGGATTCCGGCTCATTGAATACTTGAATCGCTTGAACCTGTTTCAACTGGGATGTGAAATGAATAAGGCGCTGGACATTGGGACCATGATATCCGAGAGCTTGGGACTTACACACTGTGCCTTCAATCCCCTGCTTTATGGATTCGTGGGGGTGAAGTTCCGAAAGGAACTGCTGATCATGTGGAAGGGGCTTCTGTGCTCTCTGGGCTACCAAGGTCTGGAAGGATGGGGGATGAACCAGCAGAGACGCAGAAGATCTGGTACCCTCAGCACAGATAGCGAAAACACGTCCTACTTCTCTGTCATCATGTAATTCTGCGATTCATATCTGAGAAAGGATGGAGGTCTGACAAGACAAAGAGCAACAAACATAGAACAGGGAACAAAGCTATGGAATGCAGAAGTGAAAAAGCAAGAAACACCTAGGACAGCAAAATAAAAAAAACAGCAAAAAGACATCTAAAAAAATTCCTAAATTCCCACAAAAATGCAGAGCAAAGGGAAAAATGCAGAGTAGTGCAGAGGAAAAAAAACATCTGCATTACTTTTTCATTTTTGCAGGATATTGAATTGTAGCAAGTACTTCTCAGGTTAAATAATTTTTTACGGATCTAGTATCGGCATTTAATAGTATTGTATATTGCATCAGGCCATGAAATATGTAGCAGCATCCAGCTGGTGTCAAAAACACCACTGGTCTCCTGAAGGATTCATTCACGCTCTGCTCGTTCGGCCCTCCTGTGTGCCAATCCCCCCTCGTTAACCTCATGTGAAATCCCTGCGTTTACCAGCTGTTCCTTGTTTCTGTCATTAGTTCTGTGTATTTCAGTCCGCATTCGAGTATGTTTCCCCAGTCCTGTCATTGAAGTCATTGCTGTTTTTGTGCCTCACTTTGTTGTTTTCCTTAATAAACCTCTCCTTCTGTATTCTCCGTCTTCCCGCTCCTGATTCCCCGGTCCGTGCTCACCTTCGCTCACGACATCATGCTTGCAGCTTATATTTTTGGTGCTGTATCATTCTCATGGTGATGACAGCCTTTGACAGACAACAAAATTTACATTTACTGGACTTCCAATCAGTGGCCATTCACTGTAAATGGGAAACAGGCTGTGGTTTACTGTGACTGTTTATTGTGACAGTTTATTGTTGACAACAGTAACTGCAATTATTGTTATTGGGAATACCAACAATGTTGTATTTAGACATCACGCATAAATGTAAAGGGAATCATGGTGTGTAATGCCTTTTAGCTATAAATACATTGCTTGACTAAGATTTCCAGTCCCAGAAGTGTTGTATAATAATTTCAGCTATGTGACCATTGTATTCTGCGATTCTAGAGGCGCTGTTTCATGTGTTGTTGGGAATATTGTTGATTTATATTCATGTTAACAACATCATAATGTTCTTTTACAGTACTTCACCATAGTCCTGGTATGTGCAGGCTTTTCAGGACTTTTTAGGCTTAAGCAGCCTTAGTCCTGAAATAGAAGGCATACATTTTTGTATACTAGGGCTAAACGATTTGGGGAAAATATCTACTCACGATTTTTACAACAGATTTTTTAAAAGTTAAGCTTCAGTTAAATATTCAGTGTGTAATATATTTAAACCATATGACACAGCATTACGATGAGATACCATCAAAATATTAATTGGTCTATATTTTAATGTAAGGATGAGAACTTTTATTAAATACGTCATTCCGGAACAGTTTCTAAACAAACCAAACTTTTTATGTTGTCAAATATAAAAATGTAGAACTACTCTCACAACAGTTTTAAACCCTGGGTCACACATGGCATATAATGCATAAACTAAAATCGCAGCCTTTGTGATTTACTAATCACATTGTTTCAAATCATGATTTCAATTTGAAATAAATTATTCAGTCCTATTGTATACATTGAAGTCCAGTATCTCATGCAGAACACCAACCAAAGATTTTAAGTGGCTGACATAAAAGGAGCTTTAATATTAACTCAAAAAAGGACAGGAAATAAGAGCAACAAGGGGTCTACACAAAGACCAGTGAAACACAATGGGATTAACAAAAGCACATATGCAAGGTAAGAGCACACAGAATCAACATATTAACCATGAAAAAAAGCACACAGCAAATACAAAGATCAACAAGAGAAAAAGGAAAGTGCATGCACCTATATACACTGCATGGTTAACTATAGAGCTGAATGATAGACAGGTGTAAGCTATCACTGTCATTAACAATCACTTCAAAACTGAAATGGGGTGGTCAGCAACACCTACTGACCAAACAGGGAAATGAAGAGCAGAACGGGCAGGGCAGGGCCCAATACTTACACTATCATCAAGCTAGATTGTATGGATTGTAATGGTATATTAAGGCAAAAGATTAATCTGTTCAAAAGACTTTGAAAATTTTCTAATTGAATTCCTTAGCATGGAGCACTGTATGCATTTTCTGTAACGTAATTAGACCTATTCTAACTTTTTCAAGGCATCATCATTTACTTTTGTCATTCCGTGATCTTTGTATTTCTTAATGTTGTCAGAGAAGTCATGGCAGGAAAGAACAATATAAAATTTTAATAAATCAATTTTAAAATCAACATTCGGAAAATATGGAGGTGACTTCCAGAATTTCTGAGCTCCAAAACATGCCAATGTTGGGTCTTATTACCACGTTTCTTCATTTTATTAAATTTTATTGATTTATCTCAATTTTACATTTTTTTGCAGTATATATAAAGGCATATTCCAAATAAATAAATGTTTGAAAATAACACTATTGTCACGCCCGGCTCGTACAATCCTAGTGTGTGCCACGCCCCCCTCGCTACCTCGTGTTACTTCCAGATTGTAATCACTTGTTGCTTGTTAAGTTCAGCCTGTCTTGTGTATTTACTTAGTCCGCGTCTAAGTCAGTATCCCCCAGATCTGTCATTGTTTAATGTCATGTGCAGTGGTGAGGTTTACTGTTCGTTGCTGTCTGCCCTGAATAAACCCCCATGTTATTGTATTATAGAATAGGTCTATATCTCCTCTAAACCTAGCTGCTCCTTTTCACCATCTTCCCTCTCAGACTGTCTAATGGAGATTAAATCATGGTTCTCCTCTAACTTTCTCAAACTCAACAGCAATAAAACTGAAACTCTACTTGTGGTACAACTTCCACTCTATCCAATTCCCATAGTTTTTCCATCAATATTGATAATTCTGCTATACACCCCTCCACCCAGGTTAAGAGTCTGGGCGTCATCCTAGATAGTACTCTTTCATTTCAGTCACACATTAGTCATATCACCCGGTCTGCATACTTCCATCTGCGCAACATAAACCGACTCCGCCCCTTCCTCACTCCCCATGCTGCTGCCATCCTTGTTCATAGCCTCGTCACATCTAGGATTGATTATTGTAACTCTCTTCTCTTTGGTCTCCCTAACAAGTCCCTCTGTAAACTCCAAATCCTTCAGAATGCTGCAGCTCGGGTAGTAACTCGTACCCCCTCCAGGGAACATATCACCCCAGTCCTTCAACAGCTTCACTGGTTGCCCATAGAAACTAGAATAGTATTCAAAATTCTAGTTCTCACTTTCAAATGCATTTACAAGCTTGCCCCTCGCTATCTGTCTGCCCTGCTTCACATTGCCACCCCATCCCGAACTCTCAGATCTTCATCTTCCACCCATCTTATTGTTCCATCTGCCCGCCTTATCACCATGGGACACAGAGCTTTTACTTGCTCTGCTCCCCGTCTTTAGAATTCTCTTCACTTGTTTAGGTCAAACCTCAAAACTAATCTGTTTAAGTTGGCTTATTTGCTTTAGACCTATTGTTGTCTGATTATGTAAATAACTTTTTTAATTATTTGTTTTATTGTTTGTTTTTTATGGACTATGTAAGGTGACCTTGGGTTTTAGAAAAGCGCCCACAAATAAAATGCATTATTATTATTATTATTATTATTATTATTATTATTATTCACGGCTCTCTGGCCTGATTCTCCGCTCGCCCGACACGGAGTGTGACAATTATAATTCTGGTTTTCAGTTTCATCAGTTTACTTTCTGTTACTTAACCGTTGTCCTACTCTCTGACACATACAGCTGTTACCAAATCGGTTGATGCAGCCATTTTGTGATGACCGAGGTGAAATTAGTTTTAGGTTGGATATTTGACAGATATTCGGTTCCACACTCTCCAGAACTTGTGGCGGTGTTTCACTCACGCCGGCATTAGCGGTCGAAAGACGCCTACTACAATTCCACAGCCGCACATATGATCGCCTACAGCTGATTTAGGGGCCGTCAACAACTTACTGTCTGAATAACAAAATACTTGCAATAAATGCTTGCAATAACTTCCGTGCCATGGGATCCAGTGATGTCAAAATTGGTGCAAGTTGTAGTACTACTCGAGATGCACAGGACACAGCAAAGCCAGCTATGTCACCCAGTTTTCCTATCGAGTATTCCTAATGTCAGTAAATGCAGTGCACTACAGTACACAGTATGGTACATGCATCACAAAATAGGCTGCATCAACCGAATTAGTAACAGCTGTATCAGAAAGTAAGTGAAATTGAAAAGAAAAATTATGTTTTTTAAAATTTTTATCTGAAATATGCCTTCATATATATTGCAAAAAAAAAAAAAAGCTGAGATAAAACAATAAAATAAAATGAGACTGTGACGACTGCGTGTGGGCGAGTGGGGAAACAGGCGAGAGAGACGTAAATACGACAAAACGGGGTTTATTTAGGTCTGACAGCACACATGGGAGCACACAGCAAAACCATATCAATGACAGACTTGTGGCCTGTACTACGAAGCCGGGTTACTGGCTTATCGGGGTAACTTGTTAGATTTAAGGTAGTCTGGGCAAAATGTAAGTGAGCGAATATGAAGTCCATTTAAACTGTGGTACCTTAAATCCGACAAGTTGCCCCGATAAGCCAGTAACCCCGCTTCGTAGTACAGGCCACTGGGGAAACAGACTTGAACACGGACTGAAATACACAAGACAAGCTGAAATAACAGGAAACAGGTGATCACAATCTGGGTAGCACGCGTAGGTAATGAGGGGGCGTGGCACACACGAGGATCGTACAAGCTGGGCGTGACAGAAACGTGGAAACAAAATCCAACATTGGCTACATGTTTTGGAGCTCAGAAATACCCTTTCTCATAGCCACCTATATTTTTTTCAAATGTTGATTTTAAAATTACGAGGAGTTCTTCCCTGCCAGAACTCCTCAGACAACACTAAGAAATACAAATAAGATCACAGAATGACAATCCTGAATGGCGATGTCTTGAAAAAGTTATAATAACATTAAGGCAAATGCATAGAGGGCTCGTTCCCGTGAACGGGAACTACTGTACAGTGGTACTTCAGTTCTCGAACTCATTAGAACTCGAATTTCTTAAAAGTCGAACCAACTAGTTCGAAAAAAAATTACCTAGAGCTCGATCTGAATCTCAGAAGTAAAACCTCGAACGCCGACCTAAGATAACTTGTACGCACGGGGAATGAGTCACGTGGCACGTCTCTCAGTGGAAACAAAGTGTAAAGCTTCAGTCTTAGTCTACCATTAGCTGTGATAGCATCGTGCATGTTTACACTAACTGAATACATATATTTAGACAGTAAAAATACATTTAGACAATGATAGACAGTAACAGTAATTATTATATAATAAAATACATTTAAAAATAAAGATTTCTTATTCATTATTTTAATATTAATAATAAACCATTAATACATTTAATTATAATAATATTGTTGTGCTTCGCGAGGACGGAACGGAGACAAAGGCGCAGATGTCAGGGTATTGGGGAATATTGGGTTTAATTACAGGTAAGGCAGGCAAAACGCAGACGGACAATACAATGACCGGACTGGGGAAACAAACTGAAACGCGGATGAAATACAGAGGACTAATGACAACAACCAGAGACAGCTGATCACACGGGGATTACACACGGGGTTAACAAGGGGGCGTGGCACACGGAAGCAGCGGACAATCGGGGCAGGACACATTGTTTGGATACATTTATTTTCTTACTTTACAAATTACTGTTTCGATAAATGTGCTTGATAGATGTGTTTAGTACAGTATATGTTCTTCTTGTTTTATCCGGTGTCATGCCCAGCTCAATACGATCCTTGTGTGTGCCACGCCCACCTCGTTACCTCGTGTTTATGCCTGATTGTTTTCAACTGTTGCTCATTAAACTCAGTTTGTCTTGTGTATTTAGTCCTCGTCTGAGTCAGTCTTCCCCAGACTTGTCATTAATGTTTGCTGTCGTGCTTCCCCAGTCCTGTTTCCACGGAATAAATTCCTCGTCTCACCCGACTTCCTGGCTCCTCTCCCCTGCTTGCCGGTTCGCCGGTGCCCGATCGTGACATCCGGTCCATATTTACATATTTAGGTGTAATTTTTTGGGGCTGGGAACCAATTAATTGGTTTTCCATTATTTCTTATGGGGAAAATTTGATCACAACTCGAACTTAAATTCGATTAAATTCGAGTTCTGAAATACCACTGTATATATATTCATTCCGAACAACAGCACCTAGAGTCACAGAATACAATGGCCACAAAATGTTACAACAGAACAGAACGTAAGGGGTCGTAAAAAATAATAGTTTATTTCTGGAAATTAACAAATCCTCCTGTGAAACCCCCAGTGTTCTGAGGGAACATAATTAGCTGCTTTGTTTGTCATCGCTTGACAATGCTACACATGAGACTCAGGGGCCGGTTGCACAAAACACCTTAAGATTTTCCTTAAAGTCCGAGTTAAGGTCTCCTTAAAATAAAGTCGGTTGCACAAAACATCCTTAAGTCTCCTCCTTAAGGTTTCCTTAAAAATTTCTTAAGTATTTAAGTTTTTCTCCTTATCTTGGTCTTACACTTAAGGAATCCCTTAACGGTTACACAAAAGACCTTAGAAACCAAACTAAGGGAAAAAAAATTAAGGTACCTCTAACCGTACCTTAACTGCAACATGGCCGAGTTTATTATAAATAATAACGAAAATGAACGCATCCTAAAAAGTTTCCGCGACCAGGAGAACCCCTTAGATTCGATTTGATTTTGCTTTATAAATTTGACCGGCAGTCAATTGATGATTTGTCCGATCGTCTACAGTTGGATTACTCCACAATCCGAAGCTGTGCTCTCCCAGCTGCGTTGCTCTGCGGTTTTATGCTATGGGCTCGTTCCAAGCTGTAAATCCCTTTTGGAACTCAGAAATACCCTTTCTCGTAGCCACCTGTATGACAATACTTAAGGGGAAAACTTAAGGTGTTTTGTGCAACCGACCCCTGGTTTTCAAACCAATTTCTAAGAATAAAAACCACTCCTAATCAGACCACATTCATCTTGGGTTTCATCGCATTGCAGACCTTTACGTTTACAAACCAACCATCTAAATCAATTACTGTACCTTTATTTCTCTTTTGATTTACTATATCTGCCGATAGTGGGGGCTGTTGGTTTTTCTCACTACATTTTTTACAGATTTCCATGTATTTTTGTTATTAGAGGTCCAAGAATAGAATAACAGATAGTTATTCTATTCTTTATTCTATAAATAATAGAACCCTATTGTTTTTATCATTAATCCCTGCTGAAAAAACAGCATAGAACAGCAGAGCTGGTTACCAGCAGGACCAGCATAATGCCTGCTGGTTACACCAACATATGCTGTGTTTTCGCGCTGGTGGACCAACATCATTAATTAAATATTGCTGTTGCGACAGCGGTGGCCTAATGGTTAGGGAAACATGCTCATGATTGAAATGTTGCTGGTTCAAATCTCTGATCTGCAAGGTACTGCTCCGTGGGTGGTGAATTAGCTGCCCACTGTTATGTCACAAATGGGTTAAAGGCAAAGAACACATTTTGTTGAGTCTATGCTGTTTTTTTCATCTGGTTATTATTATTGTAGCACCGATGAGATGGCTCCATATAGCGGAGCCTTCCCGGCATGCTTGTGAGCCTTGTCCATAGCCTCTGTGTTATGTGCCATTGTAAATACTTGAGGTGTTCCCAATTGGCAGCTTGGGGAGACCTGCGACTTGCACATCGACAGCCTGGCGGATGGGACTCCTGCTGAGCCTTGATGGAACGGGGGTCCATCACCACCCTGATTGCCCAGACATGGTGCCAGCCGGCTGGGAAGTGATGGACATCCAGCTGACTTAAGTGACGGCATTGTGCACAGCTATGAGGGGGAAAAGACAGCTGGGAATCATGCTGGCAGGACACACAGTGGTGCAGGAGGTCTGGCCGGCCGACATCGTCGACCCCTGCGGTGTCTAGTCTAGGCTAATGATGGACCTGCCAGGTGGAGAAACAGGACAAGCTCAGGACTCCTCTGAACTCATTCCGGGACATCTTCGCTGCCTGGAACAGAGGTTGCCAGCCCACTTCCCTGGTGCAGCAAAACATCAACATAGGAGATGCCCCACTCATCTGCCTGTGTCCGCACCATCTGCCCCTGGTGAAGCAGCACAGTAGCAGATCCAGGAGGTGGGAGTCATTGAGCCAGTGGGTGACTCTTCATCACGAGCTCCTCAAGGAGGACGGTTCTTGGTGTTTTGGTGTCAATTACCAATGACTGAATGCAGTGTCGAGGAAGGACTCTTCTCCACTGCCATGCATCCATGAGTGTGTTATCTATCTCATGATCTGCTAATCCATGTCACTGACTTCGTTGGGGCAGTGTGGAACCTAAAAACTGAACCCCGAGAAGTGTTCCCTACTCTGGCAAGACAGACTTCCTGGACTACCTGATCAGCAGGGAGGACATGGCCAGCGACCCATAAAAAACTGTGGCTGTGCAAGACAGGCCAGGTCTGTGGACTGTGGCAAAGCTGCATAGCTTCCTTGGGCTAGGCTCATATTACCAATGCTTTGTAAAAGACTTTCTTTGTAAAGCCACTGCACTTACTTACTGAGAAGGGAAGTGGTTTTGTGTGGACGGATGCCTGCACCACAGCTTTCAACCAGCTCTTGCGGCACTCACCGATGCTCCCTTGCTAGCATACCCAGACCACCACCTTCCATTACAATACGGAGGCTAGCAATGAGGGGCTAGGCACGGTGCTAATAATACTTCTTGTACACTATTTAGCAAATCAATTTACTTTACCTTGCTTCATAGAAACTGTCCAGCTTTTGGTCCGTGATACTCCAGAACAAGTGGGACAACAAAAGTATAGAGGCTCACATTTTGCCACAAACCAACAAGGTCAGTGGAAATTCTTGAATCTCATGTAAAGCTCCCAGCTGCAAATGCAACAAGATGGGACAGCTAGCTGAAAATAATGGGCATTTCTTATGATACATTCATATGTTTTGTCAGAGCTGGAAGCCCCTGTTTGGTTTACAGTAAATGACACCATGACTAATTGCTCTGTGAAACCCAGGAACCTTTTGAGGAAGCAACAGACAGATACCAGACTGATAGAGTTGTAAGTGTGAGTTATGTCACTTCATGTGTCAGAGACCTTCGCCATGCTGCAGCAACAATGACAACGCATACAATGGTCACTGCCGTAAAATCCTTGATTGGGGTACGGCTGGCCGAGTTTGGTATGGAGTGAATTCAGTTGGCTGTGACCCTGGACCCAAGATTTAAACTTGACTGATGCATGAGCAGAGAAAGAGAAAACATCCACATTCTAATTGAGAAGGTCTTGTTACTTCCTCCACCAAAAGAAGCAACAGCTAAGAACCACCCTTCTCCACCAAAATGGAGAACAAAACATTTTGCATTTATGGACACCTAAGTGCCATCCACATTTACACAGGTACCAGCATCAGAGGAGATACCCAGTTACCTAAACCTACCATGCCATACTCCTGAACTGGAAGGAAAACCAGAGCTGGTTCTCCTATTTGGCCCAACTCTCATATCAGTATCCAGCCATTCCTGCCCCATCTGTGCCAGTAGAATGAGTTTTCAGTATTGCAGGCAAGATATTTTGACCTGGGAGATGCAATCTTAGTCATGCCAGAATGTAATGATTATTCATATATATATAAATTTATTTATGAATATATGAATGAGCATGATTATTTTGAGGTTGGAGATGTCATGTGGTAGCATTTATCAAACTAAACTGGAAATCATATATATAGTATATTCAAATCCTTATCATGGCGCCAGTGTCATTTACATAAACTCACTCACCATTCGTGGATTGTTAACTTTAAGTTCTCAGTTTTATTTAATTTAAATGTAATCAACTGTTTTTCATGCATCTCTTGGTATCTGTAAGGTACATGACTATTGTATTGTTTGGCCTCGTTTTACCAGCACAAGGCCCAAAGTGTCATGGATCCCTGCCACCCTCGAGTTTGGCCATGAACTGCGGTTTGGCTCGCCCCTTGAACCAGAGTTGTCAGCGACCAGGACTAGATCACCTGTGCCAACTCCGTTTCCATCAGGAAAAAGGGGAGGTCACCTAAACTCAGCAGCCCCTGAAGGTGTCCTGAGGAAGTCCTGGGGCGGATCTCCAGAGTGGTGCAGGACTGCACTAATAGCATCATTCCAACTGAACCAGTTAGGCTCTATCCTAATAACAATCCCTGTATTAACAGAGAGATGAAATATTGTTTCAGCCTCAAATAAATGGCATTTATTCAAGGAGACCAAAAACATGTTGATGAACTGTAAAGGCAGCTGAAGCACAAAAGTGAGCTGGCTGAGGTCCAGCACAAAGTTACGAAGGAGAAGGAGGTCACCAGGATAAAGGGGAGGGAGGTATGGAGGACTCCAAACACCATGATGGGCAGAGCTCAGAAAGCTGACAGGTTACAGTCCCGTAACGCCACCTCCTTCTCAGAGCAGTTGAACTCCTTCTATGCCAGGTTCAACGGGACCAGTTTTGTGGAGGACTGGACCCTGACAAATTCCAGCCATTCAGTCAGTGTGATGGAGCCGAAGGTCATTGCCATCCTCTCCAAGCTACAGTACCAGTCAAAAGTTTGGGGACGCCAAGCTGCCTACAAATGAGAGTAATCGAGTGTCACATCACAAGTAGGGCTGCAACAACTAATCGATTTAATCGATTAAAATCGATTATTAAAATAGTTGCCAACTAATTTAATAATCGATTAGTTGGGTCTACGTTATTATACACATAAGTACAGTGGCAACCTCCTAATTTGGGAGCAGTAAGCTAACCAAAGCCGCGGTGGCAGTAAAGTACCATTAAGCTGGATGCCGACCGCCATAAAAGAAAAAAGTAAATGCACATAAACGCCATTTACGCACCTTTTAAATTTACAAAACAGCTTTTACTCACCTTTTTTAAGATCACTAATGTTAATGATATACTGTAGTTACCCACCGTTTTTACTGCTGTGCATATAGTTTACCCACCTTAAATTTCTTGTTACCACTACACCACTGCTTCATTTCTTCACGATAGAAATTTATAGTAATATCAAATGTTGTAGTACTCAAGACCAGTTTTTGAAGGTCTCGATCTTGTCTTTGAATCAGCCGTATTTGTACTCATTCTTGTCATGGACTCGGGATTTTTTATTTCGAGACCATAACTCTGAAAATATTCTTATTAATGAGCCGTTTACTGTCGGATTGGATAACTAATAACTGCAACCAATGGCGTTACTGCCGGCCGCGTTACCCGCCCCGTCCCTTCACACACGCACATGTGTTTAAATGAACGCAGGGGAAGTCGTGGTTGTCAACACAATCAGCTATTATGGGGATAGAAATGCGGCTACATATACCACAACGTGTTTACCCTACCATTCTATTAGGTGGGCGCCCCAAGTTAATTTTATTTAATTTCATTTTCTATATAGCTCCAGATCGCAACAGAAGTCATTTAAGGCTACCTTTCCGATAGAACAGGTTTATATCTTGTCCTTTTATTAAACAAACTAAATAGCCTTATGTTATTTATCTTATTTACAGTTCATCACTGTAGTATGCTGAAACAACCGGACACGTTTTAAAACAAAATTTGCCGCCCGCCGTTCACGGGTTTTTCGTCACCAATCGTCTTATTTGCGTTGCTCAGTAATTTTTAGCGTAAGATGCGGAAAAGGCTTTTTCTTCGCAATAAATGTTTACTTTATTTGTCCGTAATAAATGCAGACAGACTCGCTGGCGTGCTCTCTCCCCCTGTCATATATGTGTATCAACATTAAATAACATTAGACAATTATTTAATAATATTCTTAGTAGCAGCAGCGGTAGTCTGTGGTTTTACATTAAAAAACTGGAGTACTGAATACATTATCTAAAGCACCATGCTGGTTGCACTTTATAAAACAAGATTTTGCGTATTTCATTACGTTGATTCAGCTGCTACAAATTATTAATTTTTTTTTGTATACTCTTAATGTAGCATACATTTGTTTTTTATGTGAGTTGCTGGAAACAACTTTTGTACAAAGACAGACTGGGTTATTAAAAATTGCTGGAAATCAAATTGTTTCTTGCCCCCCCCCCCCCATCTGATTAATCGATTAATCAAAAAAGTAATCGACAGATTAATCGATTATCAAAATAATCGTTAGTTGCAGCCCTAATCACAAGACCTGGCCACCTGACCCTTACACAGCTGAAATGGTTTTCGAGGAGTTTGACCAGAGAGTATAGAAAAATCATCCAAAGAGTGCTCAGCATATATGTGTGACCTCCTTCAGGACAGCTGGAAAAGCATCCCAGAAGGCCACATCACGAAACTGGTGTAGAGGAGACAGTAGGGTCAGCCAGTCCCTGGAGCAATTGGGGTTAAAGGTCTTGTTCAAGGGCCCAGTGGTGGGATCACTCTGCCAACCCAAGGATTTGAACCAGCAGCCTTCCAAATCCTAACGCACAGAACAGACTTTTTTTGGTCAGTGCATAATCGCAAATATGTTATTTTATAGTATATTTTATTTTATTAATATTTTAATATATTTTTATTTTATATTTAATGTTGTTGTAATTATTCTAGAATGTAGAGAATACTACAAATAAACCATTCTATGGTCCAAACCTTTGACTGATACTGTACATCCAGGGAAGGCTCCTGGACAGGATGGGCTTAAAGTCCGTGTGCCGAAAGATTGTGCAGCTCGACTGCATGGGTGGTGTGGAGGCACCCCTTTTTCAGCTGTTCCTGAATGTCAGCTTTGTCCCTATGGAAGGAGATAAACATCATCCCCATTCCCATAAAGTCCCATAGAAAAACTATGAATGACTTCAGGCCTGTAGTGCTTACCTCCATCCTCTGCAAATGCATGGAGATGGTGGATATGTGGGAGCTTACCACGATGGTAGGTGAAAGTCTGCACCTGTTTCAGTTTGCCTATAAGGGAGTTGAGGATGCCAGCATAAACAGCAAACAAACAAAATTATTTTTGTGTGGCACGTTTTCACAACATTACACTGTCTCAAAGGGCTTTACAGCATTCCTGCCCAAAGCCCCCAGCGAGTAAACCAGAGGCGACAGTGGCAAGGAAAAACTCCCTAGGAGGAAGAAACCTTGGGAGGGACTAGACTCAAAGGGGGAGCCCATTCTCCTGGGGCCAGCAAGGAAAGTCAAATCATAGAGATGGCTAAGTGGCAAGTCACACAGTCTAAGTCATAAAATATGAGTAACAACCAGGGAGCAAGGAGGTGATGACAAGCTGGTATTGGCGCTCCTTCCGATCGCCGGGCAACCAGTAGTAAAGCAGCCGGGCATACATGGAGGATGGCACAGGCAGAAGGGCTAGCTGTACAGAAGGATGTCATGGGTAGTGGAGATGTCACATGTAGCAGAGTGTGCAGGATATCTTGATAGATTGGGGTCTCCAGGCGGCATACCCCAGGAGGGGTAGGGGAAAAAAATATGCAATTAGTCAAAGTAGGGGAGACAATAGACAGTGTTAACAGTTAGGTTAGTGCAATATGTAAGTGCAATGTAAAAGCTCCGGCAGATATGGCTATGGCAGCATAAGTAGGAGAGGGAGAGGCAAGTGGGAATGCAGGCATGGGGAGTCCCTGAAATGTCAGTACTCCAATTCCAAGGGATTGTGAAGCTAGAGTGACAGCACTGACAGCTCAGTTTATCCAAAGCCAGTGGCACCGATCCCCACCCAGCTCTACACCTCACACTACAGATCTAACTGGAAGTGAGGAGTTAGCTAAAGCTAGAACTAGAGTCCCCATAGGTCAGACTGAACCAGTATGTTTTTAGTCTAGACTTGAATATTGAGAGTGAGCCTGAATCCCACACATCCGGTGGAAGACCATTCCACTGCTGAGGAGCTCTATAGGAGAAAGCTCTGCAGCCTGCCGTAGCTCTTTCTACCCTAGGTACTAACAGATATCCTGCGCCTTGAGAACGATGCAAGCACGGAGGGCTGTACGAGGCCAGCATCTCACTACGGTATTCTGGTGCAAGGCCATTCAGTGCTTTATAAGTTAATAGCAGTATTTTATAGTCAATCAGAGGCTTAACTGGAAGCCAGTGAAGGGAGGATAAGACAGGGCTAATGTGATCAAATTTTTTAGCGTTTGTGAGGACATAGTGGCTAGGCACCTCGATTCTCCAATCTCATATGTTAGGATTTTATTTTTGGACTTTTCATCTGCTTTTAATTTAGCAAACACAAGTACACTTTTACTCCGCCTCCAAGCTTTGCAGGTCAACACAACATTTGTTTTATGGACTTTTTAAAGTACAGACCTAAACATGAATGATTTTATATTCAACAACATTGTTTTAAATACTGCAGTCCCACAGGGCTGTGTACTGTCACCCATATTGTTCTCTATATACACAAATGAAATTACTTGCAATAGCAATGGCCTGTCTCTTTTTAAATATGCTGATGACATGGCCTTGGTGGCCTCCCTGTCCACATACAGGCAGTACGGAGACACCACGGACTTTTGGCTCCAGGAACTGAACATCAGCAAGACTAAGGAACTTTGTTGTGGGCTGAGCCAGACACCTGACACCACAACCTCATCTTCAGTCCACTCAGGATGGCGGGGCAGGTGGTAGAACGGGTTGAGAGCTTTAAGTTCCTGGGTAAGGAGATCGATCACCACCTATCCTTTGCACTACATGTGGATTGATGAATCATAACGCATCTTTTATCTCAAGTAGGCACTATATTTCCATGTTCATGATTTCTACTTGAGTAGTATCTGAGTTACTATCCATCCATCCATCCATTGTCCAACCCGCTTATCCTACTGGGTCGCGGGGTATCTGAGTTACTAAGGAACCAAATTGTTGTTACCATTCAGCTTTTAGCCTACTTTTCCAACACCCCCCGCAACTTCATGAGCAAATACTTCCTGAGATGGTATGTGGTGTTTGTGAACCACTGCTTTAGGCCCATGATGTGTTTTTAAATCATAATTAAATCAACCTGCTGTAAGGCTGGAGGCCTTGCAGACCCCGTCGGTCTGAGCTCTGGCAAGCCTCTCTGGAATGCTTGATTCTGATTGGTCAGTTGAGACATTTGCAGGTTCGTTCTTTTCAAATAATAACCACTCCAAAGTAATAACGCATAGCCGGTACTACTTGTATGTTTAAAATCCCTCCGCGCCAACAAAGATTACCGTTTAAAAATGTTAACTTAAAACAAATATGCCAATAAAATGTTTCAAATTCATATTCATGTCCAGTTTTTTTCCTTATGTGGCAAGTAACCATGTAATAAGCGGGATAATGTACAGGCAGCCGGTAGTTATCCCTTACGTAGTGGTTGTCCAACTTCTAAACCTACATAGCAGATCCACGGATCGCCTTATCGGCACAGCCCAGAAGTAATCTAAATAACAGAAATGTCATGACTAAAATTGCCAATAAAGATCTTTAATTAAATTGGAGTCAGATATAATTCGGTCTTTACCTAAAACGGGTAAGTAACTTTACAGAAGCGCTCGGAAGGATCCACACGCATTTCAAGCCTTCGGCTGTCCAATTGGATTCCGCCATTGGGCCAGTGGACGGTTCCCCTACACTGCCAATCGATCGTTTTCCACAGAAACTAAAAAAAAAAAGACAAAAAACAACACTGCTAATCAGCACTACCCACCATTTTCCCTTTTTGACTTGAAAATTAAAAGCTCCCTTAAATGCAGCCAGAGAATATCTTTTAGTACCAGTCCTAAAAACTGCCAATCTGTAGATTTACTAGATACACCTTCGATGGTCCTGCTTGTCAGCTAAATGCAAGTTATTACGACTTGCAGCGGCCTGTCCCCACGCTCTGGTTTGCACTTTGTCATGTGACCCTTTGACTTTTTTCCCTTTTTTTTTTACAGTGGGTGTTTATGTACTTGTGGAGCCTGTATCAGGAAGTGAGATTTGTTCGTTAACTAGATTTAAGGTAGTCTGGGGTAAGTGTAAGTGAAAGAAGATAAAGCATGTTTAAAATGGGCTACCTTAAATCCAAGATTCAAGAACTAATAAAAGGGCATTATTTCCATCTCTTCCACCTGACTCAACTCGTTCCTGTCACTGCAATTCTTAGGTCTATTGAATGTTACAATACTTAAGTAAAAGTAGATATTTGAATATACAAATATACTCTGTTCTTGTAATGTGTAAATTTACTTTGTTACTTTCCACCCCTGCTTTTAACGTGAAGTACAATACATAAAGGAATATAAAATATATACTATGAGAAATGTATAATCAGGGTTAAAGGAGGAGCATTGAGACCCAGGGCCTAAAAGCGTAACACTTCTCCCCATCTGCCGCCCAAGGACACATCTTGTCAGGCGTCCTTAAATTTCTTGCTACGCCCCTCTATATAGTATTTTGAATTATATAACACTCCAAACAATTTTAAGTGCAAACTTCAATGACTGCTTCTGAAAGAATTATTTATTTAAACGACCTTTAAAATACAGATTCATTGAAAAGATTTATAACACTGCCCAATTTTTTGAAAAGTTTTGCTTCCTAGAAAGTTTTTGCTGATTGAGACAGGTACCTGGTGGGTATGCACACATATAACTTTGGTTTTGCTGCATCACAAAGGAACTGTTAACTCTTTACCAGCAATAATGTATTCAATCGTGTTTATGTTTCTCATACACTATTAAATTCAACATAATTAGAATTTTGCTCTTGATTTTCATTTGTATTCAATGTCAGGTGCATCACATTACATTGTTAAACAGTAGTCAGCAGAAATATTAATACCTGGTGACATCAAACACCATTCCAACAGTCTCGAACCCAACAATTTGGCTTTTGCTTTTGACAAACCCAAATCCCTGACCGGATTGTTTAATTCTGACTATGTTATGAGATGTGGATCACTGGATGAGCACGGTTCAAAATCCGGATCAATGTCCCTGCTAGTTCCCTGCATTGCAATTTGTTCATCTGGCTCGTCTAAGGTACATTCCTCTGGTGGTTTTGGAATTGGAAGACTGTGGTCATGTGGCACGGGTCTCATTGCTGAAGGCAGATTAGGGTATTCAATTGACTACTTTTGGCAGAGAAACCATACACATTAGTCAAACAGAAGTAACAGTCCGTCACATGGTCTTTCTGTTCTTGCCATAACATCGGGACAGCAAACGACATTGTCTTTCAAGTACCTCTGAGGTAGGGTCTCAGACAGACAGCACATGTCGCACAACAAATGTGAGGTGCCCATTACTTGTCTCGATTACTGATTTTACAGCTGTACAGATGATATGCTTTCTTCACAAGAGCAGTCATTGAGCATCTCTGAGGTACAAGCATATATTTACAGAATATAGCAGAATGTATTGCGGCTGTTAAGACGAGACATATGGACCGACACCAATCATCCTGTAAATTTTTATAGCATCTACCTTGCTTGTTACATTGCTACTGAAGCAATGCTATATTCTGAAACAATACATACACACTATCAGTTCTATATTAACCCAATGAGCAGCATCTGTGTATGCAAGCCACTTTTCTAGCCTGCTGAAGCAGTGTCAAGCTGGCTCCAGCTTGCCCAGGCAGCAAACTTCCACAAAACAGTTTCCAACCTGGCCTGATTCCATTCTCAGACTGTACAAAACATTGTTGATAGGTCTCTTACAGAAATGAAAATTTTTGGACACAAATATGAGAAAAATACATGACAAAACTGAAGATTTCTATTAATTGATGGGCAAATTTGGATGAATTTTTGTGATCAGCAGCGAAAAATCTATAAGGAACACCCAACAGTGTTCAAGAAGCAAAAACTTTGTTGTGCAGTGTAATTTCCACCCCCTGCTCAACTGCCTTTGCTCAACCACGTCGCCCGACCCCCCTTCACAGTGTCCAATGGGAAATCAGTTCTTTACTATGCGAAAGACACGGAGTGCTCATAAGAGAACCGCCTCGAGTTCCCTTTAATTCACGGCCATCTTTTGAATATGCCGTCCTGAGTCTGAATGTATGCTTAAATTATTCCATTATTAAACACTTTCCCCCTACTTTTTCTTTTGTGTATAACATCATTGTTTGACATTTAAAATATAACTGCTTTGACCGTTATATATTTAAATGATCTCTTTTAAGGGGTGGCCCAGTGGTTAGCACATCTAAAGTTGCGGGTTCTATGCTGTGTGGAGTCTGTAAATTCTCCGGGCTCCTGCCGCATGTGTGACGGACTGGCAATTCATCCAGAGTGTACCCCCTACCCAGCTTGTGCCGTACGCCGCCTTCTTCCAGCTCCGTCGCGATGCGGATATGCATTTAGAAGATGGTTATATATCTTTGAACTGAAATGCTAATACCGCCTATGCAGTGCATGGGACCACTAATTAAATGTTGTTAGTATAATTATTACCCTACAAATGTCGAATTTCTTGGTTTAGTATTTTGTGATTTAGCTGTCTCAACAACATTACATTGTTATATTGTAGCGATATCTTTTTCTAAAACGGCTTGTGTTTTAGTTGCTATTTTTATTTTCGCGGGTTGAAATGACGTTAAAAAAAGGAAACGTTCTTTGCATGAACGCTGGGAGGATCGAAGCTCACTTGTAGAGTCTTAGGGAGACGTTCGGTCTTGCTTTTCCACTGGCTTTCAGTTTGACATTCTTTGCATTTCTTTCTTGATGCATATCTGTGTTTTCCCAGTCTTGCGAAACAGCCAAAGCGCTGTTGCCATATCCTATGTGAGCCGCAGAAGAAAAATATCGACGTCAGCAGACACTTCTCCGAAGAGCAAAGTCATGGACAATTTGGTAAGTTCGTTCGAAGTTGTATATCTTTGCCATCTTTTATTGCGGATTTAATTTTTGTATGTTTAATATATGTATATGTGTTATATATGAATATAGTACATCGCTTATCTTAAACTTTGGAACGTACTTATAATTGCCATCTACATGAACTTGTATGACCTAAAGCAAAACTGAAAGCGGAACATTGTTTTTTTTTGTGGGCTACAAAATGTCATTATTATGTCACGAGTGATGAATGTTTAAATGTGGCTCATGTTTTTGTATCTTTCTAGATTTATATATATATATATATATATATATATAAAAACAAATAATCGACTTATACGCAGATGTATTTATGGTTCTGGTTACCTTGCCTGAGTTTTTTTGATGACTGGCGACACATGCGACAGTCATGTGTTAAAAGCGTTGTTCACAGATAAGTCATCTCCTTGATCTTAATGCTGAAACTCTTCAAATTTGTGTTCTGTATAACACGGATATTTAAATTACTGCTATTTCATTCTGAATTTATGCTAACGAACTGCTAATTAAGGAAAAGCTGTAATAAATAAATTTATAAAACAAACCATATTTTCAGCAAAACGGCGACTTATCGATTAATTATGTACTGATTAATGTAAAAACATATTTGCAGAAATATGCCTTGTCCTTAGTTTCAACGGGGATACTGCAGTCTGAAGTTGCCATGACCGTGTAATTAAATGTCACTCCTAATGTTTAAATATGCTTGTTTGCTAACAGAAAAAGTTTGAATTAGATCTGGACGGACTGTTCTTGGAAAATACCACATATGACTACATTGATTACAAAACCGACGTGGATAACTTCCAGCAGGTTCGGTCTGTGTTCATCCCCATTCTGTACTCCTTGGTCCTGCTTGGAGGCCTGCTTGGGAATGTCTTAGTTCTGGTGGTTCTGTGCTGGTCGCAGCGGTGCTGGAGCTATATAGATACCTTCATCCTGCACCTGTCTGTGGCTGACCTTCTCCTGCTCATCACGCTGCCTTTCTGGGCTGCTGAAGCTGCCTGGGACTGGACCATTGGAACTCCTCTCTGCAAGCTGATGGGAGCCGTTTTCAAGGTAGTGGCTGATCCTTCCATGGGCCAATTCTTTTGTACACTGTGCATAGACTATTTAACTGGGGATACAGGGAGCATAGAACTGGTCAGATGAAAATGCTATAACATATTAAGTCAAAATTATATTGTATTGCAAAGTTATAACCTATTTGATTCAAGATTCAAGAGGTTTATTCGTCACATACAGTAGTACACATACAACATGTAGTGAAATGTAAGCCTGGTTACTCCGAGCAGCTTTGCATGATAAGAGAATAACAAAATATAGAAAAATAACAATATAAAATAAGATATGTAATGTTCAGCTGTACATAATCTATACATAAGTGATAAGGTAAAAGTGATTGTGCTGTGCAATATAAGTGCAATGTGCAAGAGACCTGAGAAATGTACCGACAATTTGGATAGTATGAACTCAATGTAAGCAGCACTCATAGGATTATGGGCGCTCGTACAAAGTGTGTAAACAGAGTGATGTCAGTGTTACCATCTAGGGGCACTGAGACACTTGTCCTGGTTTAGGAGCCTTATGACCTGGGGAAAAAGCTTCTCCTTGACCTTTCAGTTCTGGTCATAAGGCTGTGGAACCGTTTGCCTGAGTTCAGCAGGCAGAACAGAGAGTTATTGGGGTGGGATGGATGCTTGAAGATTTTTGTTGCTCTGGTCCTACATGTAGCGGCTGGTGTAAATTCTAATGTGGATATTGTTACTCAGTGTGTAGTAATAATTTATTGTAATTGTACTTAGTATTTTTGATGTGTGGTGTGTTTGGGGTGTATAATGAATGATTGTTTGGGCTCCCTCAGCTGTAGTTTAGATGTTACTCAAAGCATTCGCTTTAATATAAATACATCAAAGTGTTTTAGATCTACCCCCTGTAAAACAGTGAAGCTACTGCAGAAATGGATAAATAGCATGCAAAGTTTAAAGGCTCCATCTAGTATCATTTTGTTTCACTTTCCTCTTTTTTTTTCATTTTGCTTTTCTGTATCGTTCTGCTCTCATGCTGTCTTTAACCTCAATGTTTTTCTTCATTTTTTTTTTCTTCAGATCAGCTTCTTCTGTGGCATCTTCCTGCTCGCATGCATAAGTCTGGATCGTTACCTGTCCATCGTCCACGCTGTGCAGATGTATTCATGTCGAAAGCCCTGGCAGGTGCAGGCCAGCTGTCTGTTCTTCTGGTTCTTCTGCCTCATCCTGTCTATTCCTGACTGGGTCTTCCTAGAGCAATTAAAAAGGCTTAAATGTGACTACAACTACAATGGGTATTCCACCAATGGCAGCAATTGGCGTTTGGCTTCCCACCTGCTGTACTTCACTCTCGGCTTCCTCATCCCCACAGTGGTCATGGTCTTCTCTCACGTCTCCATAATGCTGTTGCTGCACAGTAAGTCACAAAGACTACAAACACAAAAGAACCTACTGCTTATCCTGGCACTAGTGGTGGCCTTTTTTATCTGCTGGACACCGCTTAGCATAACCTTAATGGTGGACACCATGTATAGAAGGAAAGACTTTGATTATTCTGAGACCCCAGTGGCCCTCAGTACAGCTTTGGCTCTGACCACTGCGCTGTGCTATCTGCACACTTTGTTAAACCCCATACTTTACAGCTGCTTGTGCATGAATTTTCGACACCATATGCTTCACCGGCTGAGGCTGAGCTCCGCCTCGCCCCCTGATCACCAAATCTCACTGTGGGATGAGCCTATTGTTCCTGAGGAGAAATACACCAACCAAATGGTAGACATGGGAAAGACCTGTTACTGAGTATGTAACAGCTAATGTAGCTTTATTGCCCTTAAGGCTGTTTTCTGGTTTTGGGAGAAGCAATTTTCTTTTGATAGCATATTTAAATTGCTGCTCCAAGATGATATATATGATATGATATGATATGATGTGATATATGATATATAGTGTAATGTATGGAGACTCACACGGCTTAGTTTTAATTGTTTGCCATTTTTGTTGGGGAGAAAACATCTAACCAGCTGCTCATGCTGAGAAAATATGATTTATTCTGCTGTGCAGTCAGAAAGCAAACTTGCAGCAAGTATTTATGAATCACTGTAGCCCTTTCAGTAACAAAACGCTCTAGGTTGGGGAACAGCCTCTCTTGACTGTAGTCCTGGTAGCATGGTATGTGGGAATTCTCCTCGGGCTGGGATGTTTCAGGTCTCCCGGGTTTTCCTAGATCTAAGTGAAGGGGAAATTGAAATTATCTTCGGTTATGTGTCCAGTCAAAGAAGCTCTGAGAGGCTATTTCTTACAAAAAGTTATGAGTAATAGGGTTGCAAAGGGGTGGAAATGTCCAGAAACTTTCTATGGGAAGTTAAGCTAGGGAATTTTGGAAATGTTGAACTCCGTGCAAGTTGTCAGATACGGCAAACTATACAAATAATACAACATAGAATGTGACTTATAAGCGTTGCATTTTGATGCAGATGCTTATTTTGGGATGTTTTTACGCACACATGATTACTCCCACGCACTTCAGGATTTTTTTTCAACTACATTTAAGTTCCCTTTTGTAGGCTCACCTGCAAATTTCCAGTTTATTCCCATAAATTCTCTTATTTGCCTGTTATTTTTGATGGAAAGTTTGCAAATTTGAAATTTCTTAGAATTTTGCAATTGTAAAGAGTAATAGTTTCAGCATGTTGTAAATGTATGTAAATGTTAGATTTTATAAAGGGATGAAATGCCGGCGTTCAAGCACAATATGTGACAAGGTGATAATTATTGTCCATTTTTGTGGCAATTACTTTAAAATCATGTAATAGATTTTCCAGATTTTTATTGTTACAATATTTTTTAATAGTAGTTTTAATATTCCGTTTCTGTAATTGCACTTTCAGGAATATTGAGATAGGAAAGTAACCATGGAAAGTAGTGGCCCTTCTCCTGTGTAATGTCTGTTTTTACATTTCATTTATAACTCTAAAAATCTATTTTTGTGTATTATAATACAGCGGTGGAACAGATTTTATGTGTTATTTTATAAAACTGGGTTTGAGTTGGGAGTGTTAATGTGTTCTTCACTTTAGCCCAATTTATTGCATGAGTTTCAGTTTTGGGATGATCTTATTGAAGAGACATAAGCTCTTATGTTATTATTAACAAAAGTGGGATTCACAATATTTTCTCTCTGATGCAAATTAAGAATATCTAATTTTTCTAAATGTTCTTGTTGTCATCAAAAGTAGATTTTCTACTACAACTACCTTTTCGCGTGTATTATTTGCGCCATTCAATATAGCACAAAACATTAGCATAATACAACAAATCAGGTGACATTTTAAAATGCTGTCCTGTAAAATGTAGCAAATTCCTACAGAATCTGGGTGACTTAGCCAGACATTTTCACCAAGAGTTTTATGACTGGCATCCATAGAACCAAAGGCCATAAAGAATAAATTCAGACATTATATGGGGTTTGTCACGATCCGCTTCGTCCGATCCCAATGTGTGCCACGCCCACCTCGTTACCTCGTGTGATTCCCGGATTGTTCTCACCTGTGATTCGTTACCCTTAGCCTGTCTCTTGTATTTAGTCCGTGTCTGAGTCAGTAGTCCCCAGTTCTGTCATTGACGTTGCTGTCTTGTTTCCCCGGTCCTGTCTTTGTGCAATAAAGTCACGTTTACCCTGCTTCCTGGGTCAGCTCGTCTACTTGCCCGCTCGCCTGCACCACCGATTGTGACAGGGTTTATCTTATAGTGTTCATGTTCTATTTTTTTCTGAACTGTGAAGACAATTTTCATGATTACTATTCATGTTCTTCACTTCCTAAAAGCAAGTCAATGTTGGCATGGAAACATTCTGTCCCTGATGTCCAACTATTTTGATCAGTCGTTTCCTTCATTTTGCTTAGTTTACAGTCATGAAATGCTAATACATTCATTGTTTTTCTGTATTTTTTTCGGAAATTCCAGCTGTCTTCCACGAATGTAAGAGATCATACCTCGTTAGGGCAACAGTTGAGTCTTGCCTCATTTTCAGGAAAGTTAGTTTGTACTGTAACATTTCAGTAATTGCTGCTGTTTTTATGCTTCAAGTTTATTATTATTAAGGGTCCAAAGCACATAGTGCTATGAAACCTTATTGTTTTTCTTAAGATTTTTTTTTCTTTTATTATTATTTTTCTGCCCTAAAACTGAATGCCCAGCCTAAACCGTAAGTCCTAGGCCGACCAAATTTGGCAGCAAGATGCCTATTCCTACCCACTACTCAGCCCCTCCGACTCGTCCGACTCAGTCTGATGTTTCGGTCGATATCTCCTGTCCTATATGTCCGACAATCGAAATTCTTTTTTCTGCTGATAGACAGACATGCCCTACCAAAAAGTCAATGGGACTGTGAAGCTCCGCCTACTTAGATGTTTTGCTAATTTGCATAATTTGAAAATCCTACTTTTTCCTTGAAGTCCTAGCTTGTCCTACCAAATCAGACAAATGCATGTTTTTGCATGATTTATATTTGTCTGAAAACAGGTTATTTCGTTAACCTCCTAGAATTTTCGCCCAGCCTACATAAATCTGGTGTCATTCAAATCAGGAGACAGTCCTTTTAAAGATTTAGAAAAAAAAATTAAACTTTCGGTAAGGTATGGCCACCAGCCGCACCCTGACTCTACTGGTGCCACGCCCATTTCAATCAGACAGCTATATCTCTGGCATGCTTCAGCCAATCATTACCAAATTTCTCTCACTACTGTAGGGCTGTACCATAGACAGACCCTCCAAATTTTGTTTTGATCGGTCAAACGGGAGCACTACGGCCACTGTTTATATATGTCTAAGACCCACCTAGGCTAATTCAGCTAAAATGAGTTACCAGATCAGGTAGGAAGTTACCAGATCAGGAAGAAATTTGGCATTAACTTTCATTGTTATGCTGATGATACTCAGCTTTATCTTTCAGCTAAACCCAATAGTGTGTTTCCACCTGAGCCTCTTCTGAAAGCAATTCAGGATGTAGAAGTTTGGTTCTCATAATTTCCTTAAATTAAATGGGTCCAAAACTGAAATACTCTTAGTTGGTAAAAAGTCCACACTTTCAAATCTTAGCACCTTTTCTTTCTCCTTCCCCCCAGGTTAAGATCCTCTGGGTTATTTTTGATAGCACTCTCTCTTTTGTTTCACATATTAATAATATTATTCAGGCTTCTTACTTTCACCTTTGTAACATCACTGACTTCCAATCCATTCTCGTATAGATTTTAAAATTCTTCTCCTAACTTTTAAAACTTTACACAATTTGGGCCCACCATACCTCTCTGAACTCCTTGAACCATACGTATACCATCTCGCTCTCTCCGTTCTTCCTCTGCTGCTTTTCTCTCTATACCCTCTGCATTACTACCCACTGTAGGATTAAGATCTTTTAGCTGCAGTGCTCCTCGGCTATGGAATGCTCTTCCTCTTCACATACCCACAGTTACTTCACTTACTGAGTTTAAATCTCTTCTCAAAACCCACTTATTCACACTGGCCTGTACTGTGTGTAAAATTATTGCTCTTACCTTGTAAGGTGACCTAGAGAGTTTTGAAAGGCACCCACAAATAAAATGTATTATTATTATTATTATTTTATTATTAGTGCAGTGCTGTGCCATTTACATTATGGAATGATAAAATTTATTAAGTGTCTTGTTAGCTAGGGATTGTCCTCCTTCAGGATAGAAACATCTGGAAGGAAGAAGCGGTTCGCCAGTCACACTTTCTCGGCCTTCAGGCTGTGGTGGGGCCTCCCTCACTGCAGCAGTGAGAAGAAGCAAATGTGGGCTGGGTGGGCTCTATTTTTAATTTTAGCAAATTTCCACTGCCTCCAAGAACTGAGCCGAAGTGTGAAGAAGCGGTTTTCCATTGTAAATTATGCAAGTCGTACCCAAGCCATACCCATGCTGACATGGCCCTGCTTACTCGCAGGACTGAAAGCGTGACCAAACCAAGCTGGTTGTATCCCTACCATCTGATTGGCTGAAATACCAGCTATTCTGCATAGGCATTCATGGACTATGTAAAGGAAGCCGAGCATATTTCTCTCTTTCACTGCTCCGTCCTTGCACCATTTCCTGTGGGTGGTCTGCCAGCCTGTGCTGTCCTGCTTGTTCCAGCTCCCAAACCAGATGGTGATGCTCTGAGTCAGGACGCTCTTCATGGTGCAGGTTTAAAACACCTCCTGAATCTTGCCAGTTGTTATCATAATAAATTTCATTGTAGAGATTGTCACATCCATTGCATTCATCTACCTGTATAAAAAAAAATCTAAATTTCTAAATATACCTCTTTGAGTTAAAATTGTACACAAGCCTATAGAGCTCAGATCTTTCACTTTCATTTTGCATGAACCATTTAATACAAAACAATCCCTGTTGTAATTTGTGATTCTTTGCTTAATGCATATTTCAAAATGCAAATTGCACAAATTATTTTTTGTCTGTACTGTAGTCTGCACGATAAACTTTAACTACTTTCCAGGTATCATTCAACTGTAATCTTTCATATTGTGATAGGAATAATTCAAAGGCTTTGCTCAAGTCAACTGCTTTACGTTTGTCACTGGCTGATTCAGGTTTCATAATGATATCATTTCCTGCACTAGAGGACAATGAGATCTCCATAATGGGCTTCTTTTTGTTTAATGCTGTTAATGATACTTGAAAACTGTAAGGCTGGAGTCCTTGCAGGCCCCGTCGGTCTGAGCTCTGGCAAGCCTGTAATGCTCCACCCAGTGTCCTGAAGCAAAGGTCCACCGGCTCCGACAAGACTGGACCCAAATCACCTGATCACCACATCAAAAGGGACACCTCACCCCCACTGGGCAGCCAGAACCCTGCAGACAGATTCCAGTGACAAGGCCTGGCTGCGTCAAGACACAGATGCATCCTACATTCACTAACTCACACTAACACTGGAGGTATACATTAGGGACACATACACCCATGTTTGGTCTCGTTTGAATGGTCACAGTACGACGGGCACAATACTCTCAACATTAAAGTGGCATGTTCTAACATAAGAGAAATATAGAAAATAAGACTAAACCCACCAAAGTGGATGATCTTATCACCTGGTAGAACAAAGGAATTGTCACATTCCTCCTAAAGCAATTTGATTGGCTGAGGGTCTGAGAATTGATAAGATCAATAGTTCTCCAGGACACACACAGAAGATCAGAGCAGGCCCTAAAATAATCAATCACAACCTTTGATACAGTCTGTCACTTGGTTTGGAATACTTAAGGAAGAACTCCAGAGTAGCATGGGGAGTCAATCTGTAATCAGAGCTCCCACATAGTGCTGTATGAATCTTCATCTGTAATCAGATATTTTCTGCAGTTACTACGTGTCCACTCAGCTGAGGTATGGAATTGTATACTTTTAATTGGATTATATAGTTTAGGAATTGTGGCCACATGTTAGAATTACTATTATGTTATATTTGATTAAACTGATGTGATATACAGTATATTAATTGTGAATAAACTGTGTTTTGATTACTTCTTGGCTGTCTGACTTTGCTAAACCTCTGCATGTTCCTCAGAGACTGGGGTTATTCTAACACTCTCTTGCAGCCTCTGACTCGACCCCGTTTCTCCGAGACCCGATGCGGCTGCCAAGTTGAATTACGGTGAATGCCGGCTCAGCCTCTGAGGTGCGCACACGCTGGGTTACGGTAAAAGACCAGCTCAGCCTCTGAGGCGCGCACACACTGGGTCACGGCAAAGTCTGGCCCAGCCTCTGAGGCGCGCACACGCTGAGTTACGGCACAAAGTCCGGCTCAGCCTCTGAGGTACGCACACACTGGGTTACGGTAACGTCCGGCCCAGCCTCTGAGGCGTGCACACGCTGAGTTACGGCATAAAGTCCGGCTCAGCCTCTGAGGTGCGCACACGCTGGGTTATGGTAATAGACCGGCTCAGCCTCTGAGGCGTGCACACGCTGAGTTATGGCACAAAATCCGGCCCAGCCTCTGAGGTGTGCACACGCTGAGTTACAGCAGACATCAGCTTAACCTCTGTGGCCCTCACTAGCTCAGATTCGACGATTGTCAGCTGAGCCTCTGGGGCGTTATGGGCCGCCGGGTCATGACGGGTATCTAGGCTGGCACTGTATTACATTGTAGTGGTTGCCCAACTTCTAAACCTACATAGCAGATCCTTGGATCTCCCTATCGGCCAAGGCAAATCCGGTGTGCCTCACTGTCCGGGATTAGTGGGAGTTCAGCAATAAAATCGGCACAGCCAAGAAGTAATCTAAATAACAGAAATGTCATGACTAAAATTGCCGTAAAGATCTTTAATTAAATTGGAGTCAGATATAATTCGGTCTTTACCTAAAACGGGTAAGTAACTTTACAGAAGCACACGGATGGATCCACACGCATTTCAAGCCTTCGGCTGTCCAATTGGATTCCGCCATTCGGCCAGTGGACGGTTCCCCTACAAAAGTGATAAGCAACTTTGCTTAAACCTTGCCAGATAGAGCTTTAATAATAATTGGTATATTTGGATTGGTTTTTCTTCACTAACCCTAATGATAATGAGAAGTTTAAAGCATTTTTCTGTAGAAAGAAGCAAACATAGGAGGCCATTATCTGCAAACCGAATTATGTTATCTAGTGTCATGTTAGATTCCTGACATATTTGTAAACTTGTTTAAATTGTGCATTATTGTGACGCCCGGCTCGTCCGATCCTCGTGTGTGCCACACCCCCCTCGTTACCTCGTGTTAATTCCTGATTGTACTCACCTGTTGTTTGTTGAAGTCAGCCTGTCTTGTGTATATTAGTCCACGTCTGCCTTTGTTTCCCAGATCCGTAATTGTTGTTGTGTCGTGCTTTTTCATGTTTGCTGAGAATAAACTCCGTTTATTCGTATTCATGGCTTTGCTCGCCTGTTTCCCCACTCGCCTCGCACGCCCGCCGTCACAATTATCTTTGTAAGACAGGAAATTACCAAATTTTTGGTGCTGGTATGAAACACATTCCTTGGTTCTTTTTCTTCGAAAAATGTTAACTTGTTTATTATGGAAGATTATAAGCACAAAAATTCAAATGGCTATTCCTTTTGCAATTGGCAATTCAATATTCAGTCAGAGCATGTATTTGTCATTTCAATATTTAATCTGAGCATGTAATTTGAAAATACATTTTGCAATCGGCAATTCAATGTGCCAAGTGCTTATGCAATCCTTAATTCATTACAGAATAATTCATAGAATAACAAGGCACTGAATTTCGTATTGCCATGGGTTTTTTGCCTCTTTATTCAAATGCAATGGCAATTGCATTGTGTGTTGGGGGGAAAACTCAATTGGCTATTCCCAACTTTTAGACCGCTCATCAAGGTGGACCTTCATTAAAGATGTCATTTCCTTGTTTAGGGCCTCACCAGCATTCAACGGATTTGTTCGTTTAGAGGCCATCCCAAAAACCTGCACCCACACTGGCCCTCCATTGAACAGGTTCCCCTCCCCTGGTTTAGAATAAGGGCGACAGGAGAGCTTGTAGCAAATATTTCTACCTTAGCAGATGACATGGAAAACAATTGGGTATCAGAAATAGATGCGTTTGATAGGTTGTTTTTGCTCTCACAGATGGTACAGGAACTTACTATGGGCTGATATTTGTGCCACTAGAAACTGAATATGAATTGTGTATATTTCAATCTGCAGTTGTCGCATTAAAACACTGAATCTGAATTTATTAGTTTGAATCTGAATTCAGTTCACAAATTCAATTTCAACCTATTGAGATGCACAATCCGGGTCCTTGAGGAAAAGTAATCAACTGCAGGTTCACAACGCAACTCATTTTCATGTTTATGACAGTTCGGCAGGTCGGGGTAAAGTGGAATATTGTTTTCTAAGACTGCTTCTTAGAATCTTGGTTCCTCTCATGTTTTTTTTTTGCTGTATTTAAGCTGTGGGGAACTGTGGCCGTCCCTAAATGTGCTTATTATGTTTTGAGAAGTTATCAAGATCTTCATAGTGTAAGCAAAACAAAATTATCACTGTGTCAACCTGAAATGGTGCATTATATATAGCTCAGATGAAATATAAGGAATGAAACAATAAGAGAAGAAATACTGGAAATGCAAATCTAAGCCATACAAGAACATAATAAAATATTAGGTCAGTGTGCAGATAGCATTAGCAGTGGTAAGTTCAAGATCAATTTATCTTCAGATTGTGTGCAACTCATTTACTGTGGAAAGTGAAGAATAAGTGAAGAGCAAAAACATTATGAGGGTAGTCAGTACTTGCTTTATATATAAATTATTAATTGCGAGTAGTGTAAAGTAAAATTTCTCTTTTGAGAAAAGAAAAAAAAACTATTAGAAAAGTGAAAAGCAATAACAAAAATGTACAGTCCTACAGCAGACCGTCCTTTTTCATTTGACAGGTTATTCACCGGTCAAAGTCTTCAATCTCACTAGAACAGACAAAAAAACGTACACAGTTAACAATGTTACATGCACCATTTAATCTTGCAGGTCTTTTCCTTCAACTCTTACCTTCTGCTGTGCTGAGGACCAGCAAGGAACAAGTTCTCTGCTTCCTGTATGGACAAACCGGTCAGCTGAGCTAGAGCACAGATGATGGACTAAAAACAAACGAAAATACATTATGAAACACTGTTGTACTAAAATCATGCAAGGTTGTCATTGTATTTCAGTAAAAGAACTAATAGGCCATTAAAAGCAAATATAGTACAAGATGCATTTATATGGGAACCTTTCAGATCTGTAGGGCAAATCATGAATGAGAAAGACATGAGGAAATATATTACTCGTCAAAATAAGGCATTTGTTATGTGTGTTGGTGTTTCCACTGGAGTTGTTTCTGCCTGTGGCTATCATCTGTCATAAATATCATCACTGATATAAAAAAGAATTGCATTCTGCATTAAATTAATTTGATAACATCTGTCAATTTAGAAGCTTTAAATTAACTTTTTTGACATGGATACCATAGGGATAGAATATCCTACATCTATATTTATAGTAAATTGATATGCATCATTTATCCATGTTAAGCTCAGATACTTTAATAGAAAAAAAAAACTTTAACGCACATAACATACACTCACCTAAAGGATTATTAGGAACACCTGTTCAATTTCTCATTAATTCAATTATCTAATCAACCAATCACATGGCAGTTGCTTCAATGCATTTAGGGGTGTGGTCCTGGTCAAGACAATCTCCTGAACTCCAAACTGAATGTCAGAATGGGAAAGAAAGGTGATTTAAGCAATTTTGAGCGTGGCATGGTTGTTGGTGCCAGATGGGCCGGTCTGAGTATTTCACAATCTGCTCAGTTACTGGGATTTTCACGCACAACCATTTCTAGGGTTTACAAAGAATGGTGTGCAAAGGGAAAAACATCCAGTATGCGGCAGTCCTTTGGGCGAAAATGCCTTGTTGATGCTAGAGAATGGGCCGACTGATTCAAGCTGATAGAAGAGCAACTTTGACTGAAATAACCACTAGTTACAACCGAGGTATGCAGCAAAGCATTTGTGAAGCCACAACGCGCACAACCTTAAGGCGGATGGGCTACAACAGCAGAAGACCCCACCGGGTACCACTCATCTCCACTACAAATAGGAAAAAGAGGCTACAATTTGCACGAGCTCACCAAAATTGGACAGTTGAAGACTGGAAAAATGTTTCCTGGTCTGATGAGTCTCGATTTCTGTTGAGACATTCAAATTCAGTCAGAATTTGGCGTAAACAGAATGAGAACATGGATCCATCATGCCTTGTTACCACTGTGCAGGCTGGTGGTGGTGGTGTAATGGTGTGGGGGATGTTTTCTTGGCACACTTTAGGCCCTTTAGTGCCAATTGGGCATCGTTTAAATGCCACAGCCTACCTGAGCATTGTTTCTGACCATGTCCATCCCTTTATGACCACCATGTACCCATCCTCTGATGGCTACTTCCAGCAGGATAATGCACCATGTCACAAAGCTCGAATCATTTCAAATTGGTTTCTTGAACATGACAATGAGTTCACTGTACTAAAATGGCCCCCACAGTCACCAGATCTCAACCCAATAGAGCATCTTTGGGATGTGGTGGAACGGGAGCTTCGTGCCCTGGATGTGCATCCCACAAATCTCCATCAACTGCAAGATGCTATCCTATCAATATGGGCCAACATTTCTAAAGAATGCTTTCAGCACCTTGTTGAATTAATGCCACGTAGAATTAAGGCAGTTCTGAAGGCGAAAGGGGGTCAAACACCATATTAGTATGGTGTTCCTAATAATCCTTTAGGTGAGTGCATATACATGCATAGCAAAACAGAATATGTATGGGCTTGCTTTAAATAATTATTCACTACATTTCATCAAGATTTGGTTGTACTGAGATGCAGAGACGTATGCAGGGCTAAAATAAATAATAATAAGAAAAGTTAAAATTCAACATCAATAATCAACATGATTATTGCATGGCAATTCATTAGTCAACACAGTTGATGGCAAAAGACATTTTCAACAATATTAAAAATTAAAATAACCTAAATTTTGGACGGATGGATGTCGAATGTATAACAACACATATACCAGTACTTAACTCAATTTCGCACCGTGTGAAACAAGCAGATATAAATTAACATACCTTTGATTGTATAATTTGGGGATACACGGCGCAGTACGCCATGTCCCTAGGTGAGAGATCACTGACCAATTTTCTACCTGTAAAATTCTGGAAAAAAATCTGACCGCGCACTTTTCCTACTGTATACACTTCACTGCCACGCTCGGCGGCTGGTGTCACGCATGCGTACTGAGATCGGGCAAGAATCGCAGATCGGACAGCCACAGCCAGGCAGTCAGTATACAGATCAAATAGTGACGTACGTGGAAAACCACTTTACGCATGCGTCCGCAGATCGGGCCAGGATCGCCGATCGGGCAACCACAGTTACCCCTTTTCCACTGCAAAAGTGCCGGTGCTATTCCAGTGCCGATCCCCACTTTGGAATCAGTGCCTCGTTTTTCCACAGAAAAAAAAAAATGGCGCCGGTGCCTTAAAATCGGCTCCGAACCGGCACCAAACCTTTGCTGGTCTGGATGAAGCACCTGTGTTGTCATGAGAGGTGGGCGGAGTAACCGAGGCAACGCAAAATAAAGATAATGTCCGAAAGTGGGCGTGGTTTGTGACGTGGCCGCAGTGTTGTCACCTGGTTCCCACTGGGCTCTCAAGTCCGTGGAAATGCAGGCAGGCTCTTGCTGGTTCCCAACTTCAGCACCGGCCGAGCACCAGCCCCAGTGCCAGCACTGGCACCAGTGGAGTGGAAAAGGGGCCAGTAACAAAAGTGTCACTACGTGATCCATACACTCTACGGGATCCGTAGCTTTCGGATCCAGTTCATGCATAGTTTACATGTGTGCCTGCGTATGTCACCAGCATTTTGGACCGGAAGCCCTATTTACGGCAGCCTCCCTATCTATGATAATGCATGCGTGAGAACGCGTCTACGCTAATGGTATAGTCTAGTTACTATTGTTTCAGCTTTTGATCCCTGTGGAGCAAATGTGGGAAACGTGTTTCTCAGTAAGTCACAACAATAAAAGAATCTTTTTCTACAAGATAATGTATCTGTACCTCACGTGGTTTCATATTGGACTGGTATTGTTGTTAGTAATTTCAATAAAAGTAACTGAATGAATGTTATTTTTTATTAATACTTCTTAAAGATAGCAATTTAACATTATACACATAATACAGTTTTATAGTAACCAAGCAGCAATCATAAATTAAAAACAGTATACGCGGAAAACCAGTTTGCGCATGCATCCGCAGATCGGGTCAGGATCGCAATTTGGGCAGCCACAGGGTCCAGCTACAGATGCCTGTAGAGTGGAGCTCCACCGGAAATACGTCACCTCCACAGGAAACACGTGACCTCAACTCCATTCCAGCGAATAAACCCTAACCTTAACCTTAACCCTAACCGGAGCTCCACTTTAAGTCCTTAAAGATCACGTGTCTCCTGTGGAGGTGATGTATTTTGGGTGGAGCTCCACTCTACAGGCGTCTGCAGCTAGACCCTCTTGACTGTAAACGAACAAATCCATTGAATGTTGGTGAGGTCCTAAACAAGGAAGTGACGTCGTTAAATGAAGGTCCTCCTTGATGAGCGGTCTGACAGTTGGGAATTGCCAATTGAGTTTTCCCCCCAACACACAATGCAATTGCCGGGGATGCCATTGCATTTGAATAAAGAGGCAAAAACCCATGGCAATACGAAATGCAATTCAGTGAATTGTTATTCTATTTTTTATTTCAAATATTTTGAAATGAATTAAGGATTGCATAAGCACTTTGCACATTAAATTGCAGATTGCAAAATGTATTTTCAAATTACATGCTCAGATTAAATATTGAAATGACAAATGCATGCTCTGTGTCCTGCCCCGATCGTCCGTTCCTTCCGTGTGCCACACCCCCTCGCTAACCCTGTGTGGATTCCCCATGTTTACCAGCTGTTTCTGATTGTTGTCATTAGTCCTATGTATTTAGTCCACGTTTCCGTTTGTTTCCCCGGTCCGGTATAGTCAGTCTGCATTTGCTTGCCATTCTGTTTCATTAAACCCCGTATTTTCCCGATTATCCGTCTCCCTGCTCTTACTTCCTTGGTGCGGCATGACAGAATGACCGGACTCCGCGAGCAAGGTAGTATATTGGCTACAACAGCCGAGGTCCTGCGGGACCCTGCTGCTTTCGCTCTTGCAACTCGCTCCAGGGATATTCTGGAGACCCTGTCCCCGTTCAAAGATGCGTGCCTCGTGTAGGAGGTGCGCGAAAATGTGCGTCAGCTGAGGAGGGGCGCAGCGGAGTCTATGATAATGTCCGAAAGTGGGCGTGGTTTGTGACGTGGCCGCAGTGTTGTCACCTGGTTCCCACTGGGCTCTCAAGTCCGTGGAAATGCAGGCAGGCTCTTGCTGTCATTTCAAGTGACTTCCCCTGTGACTCCCCGTGGGACTCCCCCTCCATCATCACAACACGGCAGATCCTGACTGGGTTCCCACCTCTCGGTCTCCCGGAGAGGAAGGGGACACTGATGTTGGGGTCGATTCCCTGACCCACCTCCGCTCCCCCAGGTTCTGTTCCCACAGACTCTGGTGGGTTCCCCATCTACGAGTCCTCAGGAGCCTGCGCCTAGGCAGACGAGGACTGCACCTCCACCTCTGAAGCGCATGTCGCCGGTGCCAGAGCCAGTGGTGGCAACACCTCCATCTGCTGTGGCTACGGTTCCCTTCACCCCAGGGACGGATTATGGGTTGTGTGGGCCCCTGGGCAAAACGTTGTCTATTTTAGAGGCCCTATAGGGTCAGGGGCCCATGTAGGCAGAGGATCAAAGAATGTAGGCCCTCTAAAATAGACAAACGAAAATACATTGTTGATAAGCGTTGCAAATTGTTTTGGGCACCCCAAGGGCCCCTGGGCAGCGGCCCCGCTGGCCCGGTCCATAATCCGTCCCTGCTTCACCCCTCTGTCACAGTCCCCTTCGACTCCATCCTTGCCATTTCCACCAGCCCCATCACCCTCCTCCTCATCCCCTTCAGCCCCGGCTCCGGTCTCAAGGCCACCGGCACCCCCCCCCCCCCGATGTCCTCCTCGCCTCTCCTGGTTCCCCTTTCGACTCCCTCCTCACCACCCTCAGCATCCCAATCAGCCCCTATTCCGGCCCCGTGGAGGCCTGCTGCTCCAACGTGCCCCACCTCACGCCTGCTGAGGGTTCCCCTTGCCCTTAGCTCCCTCGCCCCCTGCGTTCACTGCCTGTCCTGCTTCACCGTCTTTCCCCTCTAGTTCCTTCATGCCCTCCATGTTTACTCCTCCTCCCTCCATGCCTTTGCTCCCTTCTGGTCCCTTTGTGCCCCCTGTGTTTCCCCCTCGTCCCTGAGTGCTCTCTAGTCCCTATGTACCCCCCGCGTTTTCTCCCCGTCCCTCTGTGCCTTCGTCTCTGGTTGGTCTCTTTGTGCCCCCTGTGTCTCTTCCGTGTTCCTTTGTGCCTCCTGTGTGTCCTTCCCATCCTTCTGTGCCTAGGTCCCCTGCTAGTCCCTATGTGCCTTCTGTGGGTGTGCCCCCTGGTGTGGTCCCTCCGTTGTCCCTATTAGTGTCCCCAGGTCCCATGCTTCCTTTTTTGGTGTCCCTGTGCATGTCTGCGTTTCCTGTGGTTTATCGTCTGTTGTCAGAGTTGGTCTCCTTGTGTTTGTTCTGTGTGTCTGTGCTGTTCCCTGTGCCCCATTGATGTTGTTGCTTTTGTCTCCCCAGATGCTGTTGTGTCCCCAGTCCCCATCGCTTCGCTCCCCTTAGGCACTCCCGGAGTGCCCCAATTGTCCGTTCCTTCCGTGTGCCACACCCCCTCGCTAACCCTGTGTGGATTCCCTATGTTTACCAGCTGTTTCTGATTGTTGTCATTAGTCCAATGTATTTAGTCCACATTTCCGTTTGTTTCCCCAGTCTGGTCATTGTATAGTCAGTCTGCGTTTGCTTGCCATTGTGTTTCATTAAACCCCGTATTTTCCCAATCATCTGTCTCTGTGCTCTTACTTCCCCGGTGCGGCATGACACTCTGAATATTGAATTGCCAATTGCAAAATGAATAGCCATTTAAATTTTTGTGCTTATAATCTTCCATAGTTTATAATCTTTAAAATGAGTGAAGACGTTTACATATACACTGCCCAGCCAAAAAAAAAAGTTGCCATTTGAATTTTTCATTGGACCGCATTTAGCTTTGATTATGGCGCACATTTGTCATGGCATTGTTTCCACAGGCTTAAGCAATATCTCACCCTTTATTTTAATCCATATTTGCATTAATTTCTCACCGAGATCCTGTATTGAAAAGTGAATTGAACCACTCCGTAAAGCCTTCTTCAGCACATCCCAAAGACCTTCAATGAGGTTAAGGTCACAACTCTGTGGTGACCAAGTCATGTGTGAAAATGATTCCTCATGCTTCCTGAACCACTCTTTGACAATTCGAACCCAATGAATCTTGGCATTCTTGTCCTGGAATATGCCCATGCCAACAGGGAAGAAAAAAATCCATTGATGATGAATGGAGGTGTAACCTGGCCATTCAGTAGATTCAGTTACTCAGCTGATTTCACTTTATTGCTGCATAACGTAGCTGAGCTGTAATAATGATCCAGTCATTGGCTCTTAAGTATTTGCTGATATAAATTCAAATGGCGACTTTTTTTTTGGCCGGGCAGTGTACATAATAGTGCAATAACTTTTCAATATACATAAAGCATTTCATATTTTATCCCTTCTTTTACTCATGCATATATCAACTATTACACCTAACTAAAAATTATACAAATATTTTTACAGCATGTTCTGTTCAGATAAACTTATATGCAAACTATGCACGTACAATGGCTGTTATGTCTTGTTTCTACCACTTGTTGGCAGCAGAAGTATGTATACAAGGCATAACTTACAAGTGCGACCACTAGTTTCAGGTTTTATTTGTTCCATGCACATGCGCTCTACATGTGTGTAGTAAAATGCATTTTAAACTTGCTTTCAGGATTGTACCATATTGTAGAAAGAAAAAATATATAAAGAGATCAGATTGAGACAATAAAAGAAGATTGTGAATGTACATCAATGATATCAGTAATTGTATTTACGTAAGGAATGATCTGTCAATGAAAAGTGAGAAACAGTCATGCTCCAAATAAGGACATGTCCGTCAACGACGGACTGCACATACGACGGCAGTCTCATAAGATTATGACGGAGCCATAAAATTCCTATCGCCTAGTGACCTCATAGCTCAACGCATTACTCTCCTGTTTGTGGTGATTCCATTCATTTCAATTCAATTCGGTATTTTATTGTAATTAACGCAATGTGCGGGGACATGTGTAAATGAAAATAGAGTTGTGGCTTCAGAAGAACGTGAAACGTAGGGAGACAGGGGAGGTGGTGGGAGGGAATATACATAGACTAGACATAAGTTGCGTACATTATACATAAACTATACATATATACATAAATGAGACATATATTAGCAACATTATACATAAGGTATCCAGACGTACATAAATTAAAGGTAGATACTGGTTAGATACAGATAACACACTGAGATGCAGCTGGTTAGGATGTTTTCAATAGTGCAGCGATAGAAGGTGGAGAGGATTTTGGGAAAGAGGAGTGTACTCCTCAGTCTCCTCAGGAAATGCAGACATTGTTGTGCTGTTCTAACGAGGAAGTGTGTGTTATTCGTGCAGGACAGATTCTCGCTGATGTGTAGTCCTAGAGATTTAAATCTGGGTTCACGCTCCGCTTCAACCCCGTTGATATACATGGGGGGATGGTAGCAGCTTTCGGACATCCTGACGTCCACAATCAGCTCCTTCGTCTTCTGCACATTGAGGATGAGACTGTTGGAGGCACACCATGTTGTTAGGGTGTAAACTGATGCTGGTGTAAACAAACCTACTGCACTACCAGTCTAAGAAAAATATAGCACATACACAATTATCTACATTATATTTGATAATGATAATAGGCAGCTATGTTACTGGTTTATATAGGTCTAATTAGTGCACATTTTATCATTATTTTGGAGTGTATTCAATCTTCTTTAGTAGTAGGCTACACCATCTAGGTTTATCTAAGTACGTACACTATTAGAAAAAAAGAGTACAGCCCTGGTACAGTCTTATTCCCCAACTACAAATATGAATGCACCACCAATGATGCATGTTCTTCTGAGTCCATTTCTGTACCATAAAAGGTACATTTACTTACAGCTAGGGTACAGCTGGCAGACCCCTGAGGGTACAGCCCCAGTGACAATTAATTGTACTCTCAAAGGTTCAAATTGATGTTTTTTTCTGTTAGTGTACAAGGACGAAACCGCCTAATGACGCATTATAAGGAACGTATCCCGGTCCTTAAGCGTCGCAAGACTGCAGTATGAAGTGCGTGAACTGGCTGTTTTCTATTCGAGTAGGAGTTAAATGAAACGGGTATGGAAAGTTACTAACCCACCCAGGCCTCGGCACTAACTTGGAAGCTGCGAAATATCGTTAGTTGTGCAGGGTATCCTAAAGTCTGTCCGTCCGGAGCCGTCAGCGCACCTGTTTACTCATATGTAAGCCCATGGCTTCCTCGTATGCATATTATCGAAAAACCACAGAAGCAAAAATTATGTTTCATCTTACTTTAAGGAAACATTGCTTATCAGATCTGATCATCTAAAAAGCACTTCCTTCTGGGGTTTTGGGTTTACTCAGAAACACATCAGTAACGTGAACGCTGAAAAAAATATAGACCTATATAGGCGAATGACTGGTTTTCCTTTTTTTTTTACTTCTCTGGTTTTTGTTACGATATGCGCTTAGAGTGTATTTGGCCTCAGTGACGAGCAATATTTTGTAACAGACAGTGATGCATTACCCGTTCATACTTAGTAGCTATTTCATAGTGAGTTAATAGACGAGTACAAATCACAATCCTGAAGATGTGATACTATAGTGCTACCCACCGAGCAACCACACCGCCCAATTTAAGAAATACAAATACCCCGTCGTATGACACGTGGTAAGACCATTTCACTGATTTTTACGATTTAACCTAAACAATACCAACAGTTACAAACACGCAACAACAAAAGGACATTAGATTGAACTTTTATTAAGGAAAAAGCCAAATATGTGTGACATGCATAAAAAAATAAATTGAACCATAGCTTGCATGTTAATAAAATTGTTTAAAATAACATTTCTGAACATATAAAACTAAAACATAGGCTAAATCGCAAATGTATTTTCACCAAAACACATTAAATCTCCCATGTTAAAAAACTGCAAAATGTAAAAATGTGAAAATATATTTGCAAGAATATAAATTATAAAAAAAGTTAGAAAGTGCATACCTAAGAGGATAAACTGTGTTAAAACGTTTCTGTATTTTACGCGTAATCAACTTTTAAGGCTACATAGCTCGTAGATAACAATATGCATCGAAACACAATTGATGATGTTTATTTTCAGATCTTATATTTTAAATAAGTAAAACGTATACCTTTTTCAGCCGATCAGATTGAACTTCGTTACAGTAAGTAGGCCTACCTCCGATGAGAGTTTCACACCAAGTAAGAACTGAACGATTTCTATGAGACAAATAGCTCATTTTAAAATATACAATGCAAACGAAAAAGGCTCTGACTTGATCTGAGGAAAGATAATTAAGTTGGCAGATGAGTCCGCAGTTACGTTCGTTTTTCTATTTATTTAAATTGGTTGCTTTTATATTTTTTTGTAGTATATTTTATGCCAGTGTGTCCGCCCCACGTACATTCAAAATGCTTCTGACGCCCCTGCTATAGCCTATAGCTACCATTTGTCCATTACAAGTCAAATATGCCGTTTTTTCAGACGCCAGATAGCTACAAAGTAAGGGGTTGTAAATAAAGTGGCTTGGGCAAAAATACACCCCGTCGTTCTGGTTTTACATAATTTATCCCAGGTTACATGTGGACGAAGTAAAGAAGGGAACTGAGAAATTCAGTTGTTCCTCAAAAAAAATCTACACGTTTCCTTTAAGTGCAGGACACTGATGAATTTGCCTCGCGACTGAGAAGGTTTGAAGGAGGTACTTCCAGATTTATGACAGCGTACACGCCCTGCCTTGTCCCTTTGTCGTTCACCTCAATGATCTTTCGTCTATTTCATTTTTAGTAAGACCTTTCTTACTTACTGTAAGGACGTCGGTTAAAGTATGTTGAGCTGAGTTATAGGAAAAAGCAAGTCGCGAAGACACTGCTGGGTACTGATACTTCTGAAAGATTCAAGACTGAAATATTTACCACAGGGTACAACTCACATTTGTCCCCGTGTTGTGTGGATTTCCCCCGGGGTGGAAAATGTTAGGCAGTTAGGCCAGTGGTGTCTCTAAATTCCCAGTTGTGTCTTCCATACTTATGCTGAAATTAGCTTGACCAGGATAATAAGTTGGGAGATGGATGGAGTGATGGACCATTCACAAGCCCTAAAGCAAAACATTGGGATGGCATATAAAACATACTTATGACAACCTTTCAAATTTGTTAAAAGTTATTAAAAACAGAAATGTTTTTCTATTAATCTTTTCTCCTGTACCTAGAATAACAACAAAAAAGAACACAATACTGTACACACTGATGTTCAACAAAAGAGGATCTACATTTTCAGTTCAAACACATCCATATAAGCAACAGAAAAGAGAAGCACATTCCTATGATTATCTGTGGAAAATACCTCAAACTCAGCTATATTTGTAGCTCAGTAAGTAGCAAGCTGTGCTTATAACCTAAAATCCCTGAGAATGCAAATAAACTACAGCTTTTTCCTCTACTGTAAATTGCTTTGGACAAAAGCATCAGATAAATGTATTAGGTAGGTTTATAGCAGACCAGCACTACTTTACCAAAAATGACATAATGCTAGTTTACTGATTTATTCTGTAATGGAAGCACTTGTGATTAATAATGACTGTACTATGGAGCCTTTTCAGAGCAAAATATGTTTAGCACAGTGAACAACAATAGCATTATTATTATATAACAAGAAACCAAATCCAGATATCATCTCTGATCGAAATTTTGAAAGTTTCTTGTTTGACTTTTGGTTTCTGATATATAGGCCTAGTCATTTCATGAGCTAGCATTCTATGGCAGACACCATAGCTCAAAACAGGAAATTTGTTCCATATGATGCATATGAAGCATCAGTTTTCCTCATCACCCTCTCTCATCTTATTTCAAGAAATGACCACTCTCTGCTAGTTTCATTATTACGTGTTACACTTTTGTTCCTTTTTCTGATCAATTTTTGGCATCACACCATCATATATTTTCACCATCCTTAAAAAGTCATGACCAATTAAAAAAATATATCTGCTGATGTAAAAGGCATGTGGCCAATCGAAAAAAAGGAGCTGGTGATGTAAGAGGCATTCCTCAGAAGCCAGAGGTGTAGGATGTGTCTCCAGACTCAGACCACACAGAGCTCTTCCGTGAGGGCATGCGATATTGCCCATGCAGCCTGCAGCCCAGGGCCTTCAACATCTCCAGGAGTTGATTTCGGAACTTGATGCCGACAAATGCATAGAGTATGGGGTTCAGGCAGCAGTGCATGTAGCCCAGTGTGGTCGTGGCTGTCATGGATATGTCCAAGGCTGTGGTGCTCTCACAAGTCCTATTTATTGTATCGTTGGCGTGTAGGGTATTTACAATGAGAGTTATGTTGAAAGGTGTCCAGCAGATGAAAAAGGCCACCACTAGCACCAGGATCACACGTATGGCTCTCTGTTTCTGGATGCCTTGGGAGCCGCGGTGAAGCCGTAGCAGGATACAGGAGTAGCAGAAGACCATGACCACAGAGGGGATGAGGAAGCCCACAATGTGGTAGAGCAGGCGGGAAGCCAAGCGCCAATTAGTAACATTGGCAGAATACTTACTGTAGTTGTGTTCACACTTATACATTTCTGATCTACTGTCATACTGCCCCTCTAGGAAGACCCAGTCAGGGACAGACAGGATGAGGCAGAAGAACCAGACGAACAGACAGCTGGCCTGCACCTGCCAGGGCTTTCGACGGGAATACATCTGCACAGCGTGGACGATGGACAGGTAACGATCCAGACTGATGCAAGCGAGTAGGAAGATGCCACAGAAGAAGTTGATCTGAAGAAAAATATGAGGAGAAACTTTGAATGTGAGGGAGCTTAGAGAGAGCAAAAGGCCAGAATGATACAGAAAAAAATATGGGCTCAATGTGGTACTAGATTAAACTTGTGAACATGACATATATGCATTTCTATAGTATTCACTGTATTTTAGATGGTAGAACTTGTTGTCAATCTCCATATGTAGTTTGATATGCCTGTTAAAGTGAATGTTTTGAGGAACATCTGATCTGCTTCAGAATGTATTTATGACAGATTTTGCCCATAACCTAGGTGGAAGGATTAGCCATTACCTTGAAAATGGCTCCCATCAGTTTGCAGAGAGGAGTTCCAAACTTCCAGCCCTGGACAGCTTCAGCAGCCCAGAAAGGCAGCGTGATGAGCAGAAGAAGATCAGCCACAGACAAGTGCAGGATGAAGGTATCGGTGATGCTCCAGGTGCGTCGCATCTGGCAGAGAATGGCCAGAACTAAGCCATTCCCCAGCAGACCCACTAGCAGAGTCAGGGTGTAGAGCACCGGGATGAACACAGCATCAAATCGCATCATCTTCTCTGGGTCGCACACTTGGCCAGAACAGCATGTGTCACTGGTGTTGTCAAAAATTTGGTCGCTGTAGTTATCATAGTCCCACAAGCCGTTTAATTCTTCTCCAGAGAATATTTGTTTCTCATAAGCCATTTTCTCTCCTGCAAGAACAAACAATTAATTTCTGAGAACTATTTGTCAATTTCAGGCAATTAAAGACCATGTACCCATATTACCATTGTAAACCAGAAAATGAATTTAACCTGTAACTGAGCTTTGAGGCCTAATCTGTGTGCATTGTACCAAGCTGACAAATACTTCACATCATCACTGAAACCAGTGCTTCCAGCTGTCCCAGATGAACTTAGTTTCCCACTGTAAATGAAATGTTATCTGAAAAAACCATATGTCTCTGTGTCTTTGCCAACACTAAAAACGTAATTTCTGGGATCTTCCTAGTGGCACAGCAGGCAAAGTAAGCTATGCTACACTGTAAAAAATCAAATTAACTGAGAAATTCTGTAAAATAACGACATAAAAAAACTGTGAAAGGAAAAACAATAGAGCAGCATATATTTGACATTAAGATTTTGTAAAATATTTAACAAAAAACAACTGTTAATTTTTCAGTAAAAATATGTTTTTAAAAAATATTTTTTTGGTATAGTTAACAAATTACTGTAGTTTAAACGCAAACAAACTGTAATATAAAAACCAGTACAATACAGTTAAAATTACACCATAACGGTGTGAAAATAATATTTTTTTAATCAGGTCAACTTTGTTTATACTGAAAGAAACATTTTACAAATTAATATTCTGTGCTTTACAGATGAGAAACAGTAAAACTTTAAATGATATATCACACTTGCTTTTGCGTTACGAACCAACAAGAAATAGTCCACACAACTCAGGATTTTCTGGTTTGTCAGACAGCTTTTGACGGTACATTCGGAGCAACACCTCTGGTCTGTTGATAAGAAGATATTTTTCCACTGAGGTGATAAAAAATACTGCAGCACCGGCGGGGCTCATGTCCCAGCATGCCCCGCGCGCATTTGTAAATAGCCCTTGTATTGTTGTTGTTATTGCTAATGGTTATATTTCCTTATTGTCGCGTGTGTTTACCTGTGTCTTATGTGTACCCTGTCCGATCCTCGTGTGTAATTAGTGTCCGTAAATCTCCCACCGTGTATGTGTCCTACAGTTGAGCGTCTGACAACCTCGTGTTTCCTGTATACAATAGGTTCGGGGCTCTTTGGCTGCCTGATGTAGTTTTTTTTCCGGACTACTAATAAAGAGCGTGTTACCTCGGCAAGAAAGTGCTGGCAGCTGTGGCTACCAGAGTAATTCTGTAAAAAAATTCGTTAAGAATGAAAATAGCTTTATAAAACAGTCTGTCAATTTCACATACTAGAACTGTAACATTTTACATAGTTATTTATAGATTCAACTTCTTTCTGTTAATTTAGCAGGGCCATGCTGCTGTTGTACCAGTTATTTCGGTATAATTTACATCTAATCGTTGTTTATTCTACACTGAAAGTAAACTTCACATGTAGTTGGTGGTTGTTTTACATTGAAATCCAGTACAATTTATAGATTTTTCTGTAAAGTTGTTTACACGTGTACAGTATTTTTTACAGAATAATTCTGGTAACCACAGCTGCCAGCTTTTTTCCGTAAAAACAACGGAATTTTTTTTACAGTGTAGGCAGGGTGTAGCTCTGTGCTGCTCACTGGAAGGTTGCTGGTTTAAGTCCTGTGACTGATTTAAGTAATGTCACCATTGGGCCTTGAGCAAGGCTCCTAATCACAAATGCTCCTGGGACCGGATGACCTGCTCTCTCGCTTCCCTCCTGCCATTTATGCAGCAGAATGAAACCTGCAGCTTGGAATATGAAAAGAAGCAGGTGGCTGACAGTGCACACACAGAAGGTGGGTGTTGGGTCTCAGCCTACAGAGTAGAGGAATGAGGTAGGCAGGTGGCTGACCATTGCACCGGCCAAGAAACTGCAGGAACAGTAACATTTATCACCTAGAAACAACCAACTTTTACAGACCACTGCTGGGGTGGGGGGGCTGTAACTACCAATCAGCACAGGGCTAGCAAAACATGAGATACTGTTTAGACAGGTACCCAATTAAATGTTCCAGTATTATTTAATATTGAAATCAGAAATCAAGACAAAACCACATGGCAGCACATAAATCAAACACAAATGTACTTAAAAACACATAATTTCGAACATCCTTCTAATTCACTGGCACCCTTCTAAATCACCATGCTGTGTTCATACTTATTTATTATATTTGGGGGAGGGGGGTAGTCAAATATGTCAACTTGGAACCACCAGATAGGAGAGTCTTCCGCTTGTTGCACAGTATATGAAATTGTTAACTTAGCTTCCTTAATGTCCTGTTTTTCAGGATGTGTGGCGTAGGATTATGTGTCTGTCACCTTTCTAAATGGCAGTACAAGGTATCCTGTACTTAGAAACAGTTTTCCGCATTGGGTTAAACTGAAATACGCAATGCCATTACAGTCGGGAAAACGTATTTTACATAACTAAAATTGCTAACAGTGTATCTTTTGTTTTACAATATGTATGCTGTTCATAGGGCTATTGTAAACCGAGTGTGCCTACACTTCAACTCACGTCGAGTAAAAATACAGCAGAATTGGTACAGCTTGTATCTGTCATGGGTCGCCTTGTATTATTAGCATTGCTGTTTATTTACGTTTACGCTGTTTCTGTCTTTTTCGCTCTGATTTCCTTGACGTCACATTTCTGAGAAGACCCGTACATGTTTAAATAGGCTATCCATTAAATATAGGCTACTCATTTAAAAAGAGAAACTCGGGTTGCGTTATATTTAGACGCATTAAACGAATAGTTCATGTTACTGATAGACGTTAAATATGTAATATTTAATATTTAATAATATTTTTGGATTTTCCGAACGCAAAAATTACTGATAAAGTAGTATACATTTCATTTTAACGTAGCCTATATATATCCCATTCTATATAATGCCCGTATAGAGTCAGGCATAATCTGCATGCAATTCTTATGTATAAAACGAACGCACGGCAAGTGAATATCTAAGATGATTTTAAATTGTACTTATGTCTACATATACATTTTAATAATAATAGGGAATATTGCTATATTAAAGAAAGTGAAATAATAGGCTACTATACATATTACATGGTGAGGGAAAAAACTTAAATATAGCTCTGGTGTATAAAACAAGCATGGGAAATCCAGAATTGTATAAAGCAAATGTAAACCCGAGGCACAGAGATAAAGGAGACTCACCCTTTCCAAAGACGGAGTGAAGCGTGATACTTTTCAGAAAGCGCGTCTGTGTACGTTTGAGGATTTTTTTCAGTCGAATAAGCAGAAATGGGAGGTGACAGTGAAGAAAGCGAAAACTAGAAGGATATTCAGTCGCTTCATTCACAATTTCTGTTGCTTGATAATTAAATGAGGAAATTTTTCGTTCTTAAGTTACACATTTCCAAATGCATGCCCTAAGTTTAACAGACAGTTCTGTCCAAAGCGCTATACCAGCAGAGTTGCCAACTCGTTAGCTGGCTGGAGTGAGATTTTCAATGTAAGACAAGTTTCGCGTTTGTGCGCGCGCTTATGCACACACAATTACATTTGTCTAGTAGTTTCCTTATAGTCTGTGGGGTTTGCACACTACCCCAACGCTGTTGCTACGGCTAATTTTAGGTTTATAATGCAATAATTTATATGAATGAATGAATCACGTTTATTGGCCAAGTGTGTGTGTGGCACGCACAAGTAATTTGTTTCTGGCATGCAGTTGCTGTTTCTCCGGTACATTACAACACAATAGACCACAGTACAGCTTAAATGTAGAATCTTACTTACGGAGAGAAAATATACATAAAGTGCAAACAACATAGAAGGTGCAGATCGAGTGTATGGGATGGCTTAGATTCAGTTCAACGGTGTGTTGTGAGTGGAGCTGGGTGTAGCAGTCAGGGAAACAGTGTAGGTTGATGCTGCAGGTCAGGTGCTTGTAAGGGTGATGGCTTGAGCGAAGAGACTGTTCCTGTGGTGACTGGTCCTGGTCTGCAGACTTATGAATTGTTTGCCAGAGGGGAGGAGTTCAAAAACACAGTGATCAGGCTGTGATGGGTCAATGATGATTTCCCCTGCCCTTTTCCTGTTTCTTGAAGTGTATAAGTCCTGGAAGGAGGGCAGGGGAGCACCAATGATTCATTCTGCTGTCCTAACTGTCCGTTGCAGTCTGTTCCTGCCTGTTTGGTGGCTGCTCCAAAACAAACTGTGATGGATGAGCACAGGGCAGACTTGGTGACTGCCAAGTAGAACTGGATCAGTAGTTCCTGTGGGAGATCTTACTTCCTCAGATGTCGCAGAATTACATCCTCTGCTGGACCTTTTTGAGTATGGAGGAGATGTTGCTCTCCCATATAAATGCCCCTTCAAAATGTTTCATTACAGTAACAAAATAACAAGCATCTTTGTGGGCCCAGTCCTTATAGGACACAGGGTGCACATTCAGATTAGGCAGTTGCAAACTTGACATTCTTTAGCACCTGAGCAGGGGGATCGTCTGTAACAGGGCTTGAGGTCACTCATTCTGATTGGCATAATGGATGCCAATGTCGCCCCGGCAAATGACATTAATTGGAATAGCCTAGTATTTGCTTAACTTATTAAAAACCCGGTCCGTTTTGGGGGAGCCCAATTTTCCAGCGTGCTCCACGACTTCCCAACTCACATGCACACATATACATATAAGTGCGCAGCCAACAACGGGGTTACTGCAAAAAACATTCTACTATACGTAGTACCGTCAGTAACATTTATATAGGCCCAGTAACAACATAAGAATCAAAGAAGTTTAATAGCCTAATCTACGGTGGCCCTGAAGGTCAAAACACAACAACATTTCAGAAAACACAACATTTCAGAAAACACAACGACATTTCAAAAAACACAACATTTCAAAAAACACAACGACATTACAGAAAACACAACAACATTTCAGAAAACACAACAACATTTCAAAAAACACAACATTACAGAAAACACATTTCAAAAAACACAACGACATTTCAAAAAACACATTACAGAAAACACAACAACATTTCAAAAAACACGACATTTCAAAAAGCACAACGACATTACAGAAAACACATTTCAGAAAACGGAAAGGGTAGGACCACACTTCTTGTTCGTGATTGGACAGTACCCTTGGAGTGACATGTGTTGTGTATGTGTATGTTCACTACAACTCCCTGGATTCAAAGCGTCATGAGGGCCCTCCCTACAGGTGAAGTCTCTGGGAAATGTGCGATTGTTGTATGATTAAAAACGTTTGGTTCTAACAGCACAACTTGGTCTCCGTCTATCTTGTTCTATTAATAGTATGTAATCTGTGTGTTACTTTACGGACATAACAACATGGTGAATTAAACATAAGAACATAAGAACTACACAAACGAGAGGAGGCCATTCGGCCCATCAAGCTCGCTTGGGGAGAACTTGTTAAAGATGTTCAAATCTTATCTAGCTCTGATTTAAAGGAACCCAAGGATTCAGCTTGCACTATGTTATCAGGAAGACTATTCCATACTCGTGAACGTGAACGCCCTGCTGTGTGTTGTTGCTTTATATTTTAGCAGATTTGGAGTGAGATTATTTTTCCGAGACAAACAAACAAGAAACACGAACTAGTCAAACCACATTAAAAACTTTATAAAATATTTTAGCACATTCATAGCAATATTCTTTTTTCGAACGGCAAACCAACTACAAACAAACCACAGACACTAACAAGTCTGGTAAAAACCTGATATTGCATGCTAGGATACTGTTTACGTATGGAAGCATACTGTATGTGTAGCAAAATTCAATTTGCAATGCAATATGCAAAATGGCAATACAATATGCAAAATGACAATGCAATATTCAAAATGGCAACGCAATATTCAAAATGGCAATGTAATTCTGTATTTAAATGTACATTTTCCATCACCTCCATGCGTGCAAAATTTGGTGCAGAATGAAATTGAAAATTAAATTATATTATTTACATTTGCCATTTCCAACAGTAGTCTTAAGTTGTAAAGTGCATACTATTTTAATGCTTTATAAGTAGCAAAATGAAAATGAAAATGTATAACCCAAATTGATTTGATATGTGTAACGTGTCCAAGCAGAAACAAAGCAAAATTATCATTTAAATGTTATTTGTCCTAAATGCATTTAGACTAACAGTTAGGACACTTACCATTGCATTTTCATCATGACGCCGTGGGATATTTGTAGCAAAATTCAATGCGGCTTTGAAAATGCATTCCGAGCTGACCACGCCCACCCTACGGCAATCATTGCGTCAAGGCGGGGATTGGCGGAAGCGTGTTACGTTTAGATCGTTTGAAACATGGCGGCTGGAGATCTGGGGCCTGTACTACGAAGCGGGGTTACTGGCTTATCAGGGTAACTTATCGGATTTAAGGTAGTCTGGGCAAAATGTAAGCGAACGAATATGAAGTCCATTTAAACTGTGGTACCTTAAATCCGACAAGTTACCCCGATAAGCCAGTAACCCCGCTTCGTAGTACAGGCCACTGATCTGATAAGATCGTTGAATTCATTGGCAGATGAAGTGGAGCGTGAACAGAGAAATAATGTTTTTGAAGCATCATAGAAACACATAGGCTGACTTGAATAATCTAGGGTATTCAAATCACTTGAGTAAATAAGAAACTTCACAGAGGCATGTTTCCCTGCTTGAAAAAAAAACAAAAAAAAAAAAACAATAGAAGCCCAATAGAAATCATCACAGAAATTCTAATGGTTTCCATTATAATACCATTATGAACCATTAACTTTTTCAAGTAAAACCATTACAAAATTCCAATAGGTTTTAACACCAATAAAATCCATCACATACCAGTATACACCATTAAAACCAATGCAATTCTCATTATAACCATTAAATCCATTGCTTATTTTCTATTGTGTTTTGGGCAGGGATCTATTGTTTTTTTTTGTTTGTTTTTTTGTTTTTTTCAAGCAGGGATACATGCCTCTGTGAAGTTTCTTATTTACTCAAGTGATCTGAATTCCCTAGTTCAATTTTTTTCAGATTATTCAAGTCAGCCTATGTGTTTCTATGATGCTTCAAAAACATTATTTCTCTGTTCACGCTCCACTTCATCTGCCAATGAATTCAACGATCCTATCAGATCAGTGGCCTGTACTACGAAGCGGGGTTACTGGCTTATCGGGGTAACTTGTCAGATTTAAGGTACCACAGTTTAAATGGACTTCATATTCGTTCGCTTACATTTTGCCCAGACTACCTTAAATCCGATAAGTTACCCCGATAAGCCAGTAACCCCGCTTCGTAGTACAGGCCCCAGATCTCCAGCCGCCATGTTTCAAACGATCTAAACGTAACACGCTTCCGCCAATCCCCGCCTTGACGCAATGATTGCCGTAGGGTGGGCGTGGTCAGCTCGGAATGCATTTTCAAAGCCGCATTGAATTTTGCTACAAATATCCCACGGCGTCATGATGAAAATGCAATCGTAAGTGTCCTAACTGTTAGCCTAAATGCATTTAGGACAAATAACATTTAAGTGATAATTTTGCTACTGTTTCTGCTTGGACACGTTACACATATCAAATCAATTTGGGTTATACATTTTCATTTTCATTTTGCTACTTATAAAGCATTAAAATAGTATGCACTTTACAACTTAAGACTACTGTTGGAAATGGCAAATGTAAATAATATAATTTAATTTTCAATTTCATTCTGCACCAAATTTTGCACGTGTGGAGGTGATGGAAAATGTAAATTTAAATACAGAATTACATTGCCATTTTGAATATTGCATTGCCATTTTGAATATTGCATTGTCATTTTGCATATTGTATTGCCATTTTGCATATTGCATTGCAAATTGAATTTTGCTACACATATGCTTCCATATTTACGGTCATGATATGGTATTCTCTAAATTGAGCACGTACAATTACATTTATAACTATTAATACATTTAACAAAATAAACATTTTTAAAGATTTATAAAATAGAATTACTGTTGAGTGTGTAAGCTGCCATGTTGAAATTACGTCACAGGGGCAACTCGGACAACAAAGTCTTGTCCGACATCAACGTCATAAAAGAGGCGTGTTTCCGACGGGAAGTGACGTTTTTTGTGACGTTTCGTGGCGTTTTCATCCGAGTTCCGACTTGGAGAGAAATAATCGAACGCACCATAAGCCCTAGTGATGGGTCGTTCTTGAACGATTCGTTCATTTTGAACTAAACTTTCATGTGACTCGGGAAGAACAAGTCGTCTTGTGGGAGTGATTCGTTCAGTCGCGGATGCGCATTTGCGCAACTTCCTATAGTTTCTGTATTGGAATTATTGATTCACCTGTTTCCAGTCTTCGGGTTTTTCGAGTCGTTCGTTCATCACGTGACAGCCCCATAAGCTTAACCTATGCAGTCTGAGCCGGAAACAGAATTGATTAGTTCATAAGAACATAAGAAATTTACAAACGAGAGAAGGCCATTCGGCCCATCAAGCTCGTTTGGGGAAAACTTAACTAATAGCTCAGAGTTGTTAAAATCTTATCTAGCTCTAATTTAAAGGAACCCATGGTTTTAGCTTCTGCTACACTAGCAGGAAGACTATTCCATACTCTAACTACACGCTGTGTAAAGAAGTGCTTCCTCAAATTTGTTTTAAAATGTTCTCCCGCTAATTTCCACTTATGGCCACGAGTTCTAGTATTTAGACTAATATTGAAATAGTCATTTGGCTGAACAGCATCCAAACCCGTTAGAATCTTATAGACCTGACTCACATCCCCCTTTAGTCTCCTTTGCTCAAGGCTAAACAGATTCAGTTCCGCTAACCTCTCCTCATAAGACATTCCTCTAAGACCAGGAATCATTCTCGTAGCTCTTCGTTGCACCTTTTCTAAGGCAGCAATGTCCTTCTTGAGGTATGGTGACCAAACCTGCACACAGTATTCTAGGTGGGGTCTTACCAAGGAATTATATAAGTGTAACATCACCTCCCTTGACCTAAACTCCACACATCTAGAGATATAACCCAACATTCTGTTCGCCTTTTTTATTGCTTCCCCACACTGGCAAGAGTGGGACATGGAAGCATCAACATACATACCGAGATCTTTCTCGTAATCAGCTACCTTTATTTCAGTGGAACCCATAATATCTGTACTTTATATTTCTGCTCCCTGCATGGATTACCTTACATTTATCTGTGTTAAATTTCATCTGCCAAGTATCAGCCCATTTGCTAATTAAATCCAGATCCCGTTGAAGCCTCTCTGCTGCTAGATCAGTATCTGCTACACCACCCACCTTGGTGTCGTCTGCAAATTTAACCAGTTTACTGTATGTATTTGTGTCAATATCATTAATGTAAATATCATTAATGTATCATTAATCATCTCTCGAGTCTTCGGGTTTGAGACGTTCGTTCATCACGTGACAGCCCCATAAACTTAACCTATGCAGTCTGAGCCGGAAACAGAATTTTGGTTAGCTAATTGGGCTGTCACGTGATGAACGAACGACTCAAACCTGAGAACTTGTCAGATAAGCAAATCATAGACTAAAGACCCAGGTAAACAATGAATGAATATTTTCTGTTTCTTATAGCATTATAGTTTTGTCTTGTTTGTAGTGTGATCAACATTTGTGTAAGCAGTAGATGTGTTATGGAGGTAACAGGTAACATTTTAATTATATTTTGCTAAAATGAACGAAATGACTCAAAAAAAGATTCGTTCATTTTGCTGAACGAGACTCAAAGGTCCGAGTCGGTAAAATCATCCGAACTTCCCATCACTACTAAGCCCAAGTCGAACGCACCCATTAAATGAACTGTCGTGAGTGACAGGCACTCAGGAAAAGGGTAGGGCCACATTTCTTGTTCCTGATTGGACAGTAGCCATGTCACTCCAAGGGTACTGTCTAATTGCAAACAAGAAGTGTGGTCCTACCCTTTCCGTTTTTTGAAATGTCGTTGTGTTTTCTGTAATGTTGTGTTTTTTGAAATGTCGTTGTGTTTTCTGTAATGTCGTGTTTTTTGAAATGTGTTTTCTGTAATGTGTTTTCTGAAATGTTGTGTTTTCTGTAATGTCGTTGTGTTTTTTTAAATGTTGTTGTGTTTTCTGTAATGTCGTTGTGTTTTTTGAAATGTTGTCGTGTTTTGACCTTCAGGGCCACTGTACTCTGTCGCTCCAGCAGGGTTGTTTCCATTTTGATATTATGACTATCCACAAACCGCCTCGAAATACTGAATAAAAATACTTTCCGTTTTCTTAACAACTTCCATAAAATACTGCGCCCACTCGACGACGAGGAGTTCAGCTGGCTACGTAAATCTAATAAGTCTAGTGCAGCGCCGCCACGCATGGATGGCCACAGCAAGAATAGACACAGAATTATGTGAATTAGTGGGGATAGATATTTGGAAAATGGAACGTAATTAACGAATAAACACACAACATTGACACATTTATAATTTTTTTTTTTAATTTCAGGAACCTTAATGTACGGAAAATAAAATATAACCTGTAACTCAAAATGGACATTTTTTTATAGCCCCCCATCGCAGGGGAGGCATTCAAGGGAGCTTGTGTCCTTTCTAGCGGTGCCTTAGCTCCCCTGTAATTTGAAACATGGATACACCCCAATCCAGTAATTATCACCCCCTCACCCCTTCCATTATATCATTTTATAATTTTATGTATTCAAGGGCACCTGTAAAGTGCTGGGCCTCCTGAATCTGTCAGGGTATCTATGCCCCTCCAACACTCCTGAATGTCTCTAACAGTAACTGCCCTACTAACAACAGGCACTTTGCACTTAAGTCATTTTTCACTCTACCCAGCATCATCCCTGTATACACACAACTGTTAATTTATTTCACCCTCTGTTCCATCCCACGCTGCTTCTGTCAGTAGACAATCTAGTGTAAAAGTATGTGTAAAATTCTCATGTGTACACACATGTTATACCAGAGCACATACATAAAGACATATTCCTTGTAAGTTTAATACACTTGACCAATAAAGATCTTTCTGAGTCTGATTCTTAAGCCCCGTAGCTCCAGGGACTATCAGTAAATGTTTAGAGCAATGTTGAAAGCATCTGCTGAATAAATAATAAAAATTGATACTTTATTGATCCCTGTGAGGAAATTTGTCTTTATGCCTCCCTCAACTTGCTCTTTGTAGAGTTAGCTGGCCATAAAGGCCAACCACCTCTTAGGGCACCCAGGGAGCTGGGGGTTAAGGGCCTTGCTTAAGGACCTGCAGATGTGCTGAAGCTGGGTTTGAAACAATGACCATCTGATTACAGGCATAGCCCACTGAGCCACGCGCTGCATTTATCTTATATATAAATATAATATAAATCCAATATGAAAGGGAAAAAAGGCAGCAATCCTTTGATACATCTCTGCAGGCAGGTGGACCTTAAGAAATGTAAAGCGATAAAGCAGTAATGCACTAGCGAGGCACATATGTAGATTGTAAACCTGCGGCTTTCCCACAGAATTGTGGTTATTTCGACTGTCGGGCTGTCAGGGGGCTGCAGAGCGCATGCTAGGGGTGCAGCGTGTGGCTCAGTTGGTGAGGATGCTGTGCAAAAGAAAGTCACCAGTTCAAAACCTAGGGCCACCTGCTAAATAAATGTACATATGCTATTAACTACAAGGGAAGGGAAACTCTTGCTTAGACATGTACATTTTGAGATATGAATTCATTAGCAATTTATCAAAAGCATCAGCAATGGACTGGCATCCCATCCAAGGGGCAGGGCTGCCAACTCTCAAGCATCTGGCATAACACTCACGCTTTCAAACTCTCAGGCAAGAGATCTTACGGCAACAATTATTCAATTATTCCATTGTAAACATAAAAATAGAACTCGTGGCCATAGGTGGAAATTAGCGGGAGAACATTTCAAACTGGATTTAAGGAAGCACTTCTTTACACAGCGTGTAGTCAGAGTATGGAATAGTCTTCCTGATAACGTAGTGCAAGCTGAATCCTTGGGTTCCTTTAAATCAGAGCTAGATAAAATTTTAACAACTCTGAGCTATTAGTTAAGTTCTCCCCAAGCGAGCTCGATGGGCCGAATGGCCTCCTCTCGTTTGTATAGTTCTTATGTTCTTATGTTCTTATGTTCTTAATTAGCTACATCAGAAGTGTTGGAGTAGTTTGCAAACCCTACAAACTATTTACAAGGTAGTAAAACTGTTACATACATGTAAATGTGTGTACAGACTTGTCTCGAATTGAAAATCTCACGCCAGCCAGCTGACCAAAGGTGACTAACCTGAGGCTGTTCCCTTGCCTGGTGTCTTACGTGGCTGAGGTAGTGTGCATCTAGGGTGCACTGCTTTAAAGGCAGGCCTGCAGCACTTGCAACGAACTCTACAGGGCTTAGCCACTGCATTGCTGCATGATATAAACTTAAAATGCTTTTTATAGGATTGTTCCTCAACTTATTAAGTTTGCAACAACAGCAATTAACAGTGGCAGATGAGAAAGTTTTTGTGGGTAGTGCGGCTGAGTGGTCTAAGCTGCTGAATTCAGACCCCCTTTCTGGGACGCTCCTCTGCAAAGCTCTCTAGGATATATCAAACATAGCAATTTGACATCCTATGACTCCCATAGCCACATTGTCATGGGATTGTATGGGATTTGTGGGAAAAATGTGGTTAAAAAAGTGGCCATTCAGGGATGTGTCCGATGCTAAGTATGTCAAACTGAATTTGGGTGGCATGAGTGGAAGAATCTGTACATATACAATATACAAGATAAAGTTGAATGCTCTTCAGACAGTCAAAGATTTTCAAATGAAGATCTGTAGTGGTTTGTCAACCTTTGGCAAAGGCCTTCTTGGTTTTTATGGTTGTGCCTTTCAGAGGGGTGCAACTGGGGACTTTAACCAAAGAGAAAAGCAAAGGAAGACACTGAGCAAGGTTACTATGTTTATCTCTAGCTCAAGGCTATTACTCTTTTGTAAATGCTGGCATGGCATATATGACAGTTTGAGAATTCACACACTCTCACGGAGTGATAACAGCAAGGTCAAAGCAAAGCAAGGTTTCCTGAAAACACAGAGAAAGATAAAGAAAAAAACAGGCTTTAGGTGTGTTTGCTCAACAATGTTGTATAGAGCAATCAGAGTGGCTTTCTAATTTTTTTCTATTCAGCTCATCAGCTAAAATAATCCATAATATATTAATGCACAAGGTAATAAAAAGGGACTCATATCACATCATCAACAGTTTTCATAGAAGCATTTCACTCCATACATATACTGCCCAGCCGTCAGTTTCCTTTTGGAATAAACCTATTGGTGATGCAGTTTCTAACAATATAGTTTCCCTGTAAAAACTGAACCACTGCAGTAAACACACCACACAGATCTGTAATTGATGCAATTTCATTTAGAAAAACGCACAAAAACCCCATATTTGCCCCCCCCCCCCCCCACCCCCACCCCCACCCCCACAAAACTTTCAAAGCTATTCACCAAGTCTCTTTACAGATTCTCAGAAAACCTGACAATAAGCAAACTGAAACTTATGTGTTAATAAAATGAAGTGAGGGAGTAGCAAATTAGAAAGGTAATAATACAAACAATAGTAAAAATACATAAATGCTAACAGATACTAATAATACTAAGGATTCATATTAGTAAATTAATTCATTCATTTACATAAATATAGTTTTATTATTATTTACATTTTGTAAATGGCAGGCTACAGATGCGAAAATGTACTGTAAGGGTATATTTACTGCAATACATAATTACAGTACAAACCAGCCATATTTTCAGTAATATATTACTTATTCTGTGAAGGAATTTATAGAATCATGAATAAATAAGAGTTCAAATATATTTGCAGAAGCATGATTACAATTTGTGTGATGCATTCATAGATCACCGCAGTTCTGTGCTGGATAAAAAAGGGATGGGATGATAAATATTTAAAAAAAAGAAGATAATGAAATACAACCATATTGCTTGCAATGATAAATATATCAGGTTTTGTTGAGATTCAGTCATTTGAGCTTATTCATTTTTAACAGTGAAGGGCCTGTTCTGAACAGCTCATCAGCACCTGTGCCAGGTCATTGGTGGTCGTGAGGGGTAATTTTTGGCGTATGTTTTAAACTGTTAAGAAGTCGCATACACCCTTCCGCATGAGGGTCTGCGTTTCCCTTTACTGAGCTCTCGAAACTGAGGGTGACAAAACCACTGCACACCGATGTCTCTGCAGCGTAATAAGTTTTTACATCTCCTATATTTCACCCGTGTCTAAAAGGTTAATAGGCATTTTAAAATGTTTAGAGCCACGTTGTTACAATGTTGATCCAAAAAAATCCTTTTCAAAATACAAAGCAAAATTCACTGTAATTAATAAATGAGATTGCATTAGACTAAGATGTTTTTTAACAACAGCAGAACAATACTTCAATACTTACTAATGAATTCAATTGTAACGAGGTAAGACAGACCTACCATGATTTAGTGAGTTGAAAGAAGGCACAAAATATTTCATTAAAAAGGTGTGATTTCAGTTTTTAAGTATCACCTTATACTTTCTGATCTCTGTGTGGCTTTGAAACATCTGTCATTACCAAAAGTGAAAATAACACTCATTTGTGAAATTTTAAACATGAAACGAATGTTCAGTGTTTAAATGGATTCCCCTGTAGGTTTCAAATTTTATCTGCACTTATAAGAAGTCACAGTGTTTCTTTGTTCCTTGAGTGAAAAAGGTCATTTGATTCTTTTTCTGACAGGTGGAAGGCATACTCAATCCATTGGAACAGGGAGGTTGATTACATGATGCCTTACAATACTGACCTTTATTTTCTATCCTTACATTTGAACTGCATTCAAACATCGAGCACCAAACTTCCTCACTACAGAGTCAAAGACGAAGCTAAACAAGAAATTCTAATTTTTGCCATTGTATGTGGTGATCCTTTCTATTTAGAGAAACTAGACATACATTTTCATGGAGAGATGTCATAATCTTTGAGCAATTTCTCAATTTTCACTTAGTTTTGCATATCAGTCATTTGATTATTTAGACATTATTCTTTCTTGTGTCTCCTCTTTCCTATCCCTCGCTTTTTTCACTTCCTTTATCTCCGGATGTTATCTAACCCCAGATCAAGATGTTTATCAACACCTCTGAAAGAAAAAAAAGGGGGTTAAGCACCCTGTGGTGTTCTGCTTGCTTTACTAGGGCAAAAGACTGCAATTTCTTTCACACTTAAGAAAAAGAAAAAAAATCAAATGCACTGATCAAAGAGGAAAGGAATTCCAGGACTTTATGCCCATCTGATATCGCTTGGCGTCCATCCTTCTGCGGGTCAGACTGCTCATAGTGTCTTCACTGACCAAAAACACTGCAGTAAACATAATACGAGACAGACCAGAGCTGTTTACCAATATGCATACTTGACCATTCTTGTGTTCTCATGTACCTGTTTAATGTAATCTTTTTTTTCCAAAGTACAGTTCCAATACTTTTGAACACAAGTGCGGAGTACGGGAAAAAACACTGGATGTCATTCTTGCCAAGCCTGAAATATCAAAGATGCATCATCTGCAAACAAAACCAATCCTGTGATTCACTGTGCACTAAATTTGTTCTTTATCAAGAAACACAGAAAGACAAAAGAGGGTGCAAACTTTAAATATGGAAAATAAACACAAATTGACATAAAGGACCATTATAAATTCATTTGTGAACCTGATTTTTTCTGTGAAAGCTGAAAGGGCACCATACCTGATCTGTCAATTGCACAAGCATTCACTTCCACTGAAGGAAGGAAGTGAAAGTGCAAAGATTTAAGATTGCAAGGTTTAAGACACCTGTCAACCAGCAACTTAATTGTTAGTACAGCTCCTGGTGCTTCACAAGTTAGAACTGTGACGAATAGTTAAAAAATACACTGTTATTTGCTGTGGGGGATTTTTAATACTGCTGTGAGTTTGGTTAATATCACTAACAATTGTTCAAATTAGTAAAATATTTTGTTGATGGGTGGGACTTTACAATTTTTATTTGATTGTTTGAGCTACAGGAAAGATAAAAAACCACTTCCAGAGGTGCTTTGTGCATATAGGGAATTATTTTACCACATTGCTGGTTTGACACACTGACCTATTGACAATAACCGAATCTCACAAGTGCAGACTGTTGTGTTGCTTTGAATATGATTTTACCACATTGCTGGTAAAATCATGATGATATATTGCGTACATACATATATCTCATTTATACAGCTTTTTTTTTTTAAAGAGAGCACTCATGTCAACTGTTTATTTCAGGGCAAAATAGAAATAAAGGTCATAGCCTGGCTGATTGTGTGAGCATGCAGGTGTCAAACCCATACCTTTCCAAAGGACTGTTACCTAGAATTATCAATATAAACCATAGTGTAGTAGAGTATTTAAGATAGTGGTTTGACTGGTGCCTTGTGTTGGTCCCACTATGTGGTGTATACATTCTGATCTCTGTAGGACTGAAGGATTCACTAGCAAAATTCTAAACATTGTTAAGAAATGGTTAGTGTAATACAGTCTATCTCCAGATCACTTGCATATTATTAGCTATAGTACTGTTCTAATACTAATTTAAAAGGTTCACAACAGTTAGCCATCTGAAGTACAGAGTATTTGCATATTGGATATAAAATATTAGGGGACTACCTCTCTTGGTTTTGTAAACTAATGCATAAAAGCCCAGCTTGCATTCATTTAGTCTCTATGGAGAGCACTACCGTGCTCTCTATTCTAGTCTGGTGCACCTCTGTGGTTTCCTGCACTTCACATCGAAAGAGCTGCTGCACCTCTGCAAAACAGCTTTCTGTGCAATGTATTAACCCCTTACTGTGACTTACCTTAATTACAAATTATTGACTTAAGAAAATTCATTTATCTGAAGCACTCAGTAAAGATTTAGTGCCTCAGTCATTTTTGTATCTTAATTTAATAATAGTGTTAATTGTTCATATGATTTGAAATAATGGTATTAATTATTCTGTATTGAATTTACTGTGCATGAAGCTGTGTTCTAGGCATAAGGTACTTTGCATCGTTTGGATGAGTAGATCTCAGAAAGATAGCTAGATAGTAACAGATAGATAGATAGATAGATAGATAGATAGACAGACTGTATATTTACTATAAAAGTGCCTGTGATGTTGAAAGTGAACAAAATTTGTTATCAACTGCAATGTGCCCTCACACATCATACAGAAACAGTTCCACTGCACTGATGATGCAGACAGTGTGCAAAAACAAGCGAGCTTTTCTCGAAAACAGCAGTCCGCCCTCGAGTGACCGTATCTCACTACCCGTATAGCCCCATTGCTTCCTCACTTCTCTAGTAAAAAAGTTATGTTTCATTTATGCAGCTCCAGTCGCCGCACTAGGCGACATAGGCATCTTAATTTTTTCCAACTTTGTTGGTTAAATTTTACACAATATACAATTACAACCAGGACATTTAGAATGTGAAAATGACACAAGTATTTGAATCATAAGAAATATGACACAACAGCATTATAAATCGTGTGAATTATAACTTAGTGAAAGCCCTGGGATAATAAATAACCTCAATTTACAATGGGGTGATTTCCCTTCTTCTCAGACAGAGGGCCGGCAGCACCACATTGGCCCGACTGGTCTACATTTATGTTACCTTGCAGTCTGTTTACATTCCCGTGGCTGAATTCCTTAGTTACCACTTTCTTATTTGCCTTTCTGGAAAATTTGACCTGAAGGAGCATTAATATATGTATTTTGTGCATTTTTATTGCACAGTTTACCAATAAAGCACTAAAAATAATAGAGTATATATTTACAGAATATTTAGATCATATAAAATGGTACATATAAAGATTTCAGGCTAATCAATTAAGATTTGAGGATTTACTATTGATCAAATTTTGTGAGGATATACAAATATGTTTATAACATTACAGAATAGTGACTCTTTCCTTCTCTGTCAACCATTTTCCATTAAAGGTGGCTTTATAGCTATTTTGTATAGTCCTATCTGCGTAAATATCTGGTTAAGTTCGCCTCTGGCATCCGATCAGTGACAACAGGAAATTTTCATGTAGAATGAACATAATTTCAGGTTGACAGAAGTGTCACTAGGGATTTATGAGAATGGAGGCTAAGCCTTTTCATGGGGAGTCTGATTGTAATGGAAATTAATGAGAATGCGCTATTTGAACTAATTAGTGTACATTTATTGGGATAAATCCCCCCTAAAACAGCCCTAGCAACATCCTTGACAGTCACCCTGTAACTACACATTATACAATACTGCATTATTTAATAACTCGACACAATGTAACAAATTTTCTCTTCATAATATGACACCACTTGCATTTTGTAATCTGCTGCATTTTGGAATAGTTTGAATGCAATATGTAATATTAAATTTTACTTATTACAAAATGCAGGGAAATGAGAGTAAAATGGTGCGAATAAAATAAATCACATAAATAACCGGGGGCCTGACCATGAAAAACCTTAAAATTGTTAAAATCTCAAACTGCATTCTATAAGAAACTGGGAATAATAAGATTGATTTTAAAAGGGGAGTCACATGGGACAATTTACTAAATTTAGTAAGCAGATGTGCTGAAGCTACTCAAACTGACTGTAAATGGAGGAAAGATGGTGTACTAAGGGAGGGAAAAGACAAATACAGTAGTCAATGCGAGAAAACACAAATGTGCAAGCATCTCCATATGCAGTTTAGAAACAATTGTTGTGAAAATAGTATAAGCAAGTGCAAAGTAACATGATTAATATGGGAGTCTAGTTAAAGAAAAAATTGTGCAAAATGTGTTAGCTTTGACATTATAACATGTTTATGAAGATAATGTTCCAATTTTGTTCTTATTTATAGGTTATCAAAATCACTAGGGACTGTGGGCAGTGCTGGCTTAATGGTCAGGGACGCGCACTTATAATTGAAAGATTGCAGGTTTGAATCCCTGACCAGCAAGGTACCCCCCCCAGGTACTGCGCCCTGGGCACCGAATTAGCTGCCCCCTGCTGTCATAATGTCACATATGGGTTAAATGCAGAGGATACGTTTTGTTGTTGTGCACTGTGCTGTGGTGTGTCAACAATGACCACTGATCACTAAATTCTAATAAAACTTCCATTTTGGCAACAAGTTGTAAAAAAAAAAAAAAAAACACCCGCTAACCAGTCCCTGATAGCATTCATACAGTCAACAAATACCATTAATTTATTCATTATGTTTAAAAGAGCAATAGAAATTAATATCACCAGCATAAAAATAGTAACCAATTTTGAAGCTATTGATAATCATACCCAGAGGCAGCATAAACAAAATGAATACTCTAAAGGCACCAAGACAGAACAATCACCCAAATCAGCAGAAGATCATTCAACCAAATTACATAAATGAATCTCGTCAAATTAACAAATATAAATGTTAAGTGTGGTGGATATTATAAATGTAAAAATATGGTGCATTGTCTTAAACAACCAAAATGGATATTTTCATTCACAGTTTGTCTATTATTATATAATGCGCTGTTACATATCCTCCAAAAAAGAAGGCTGACGTAATTCTCCAGAGGTGCCAGTGTACAGCTCCCCCCAGTGGCCACCAAGGCTGCTTAAAAGAAACAATCCTCCAGAAAAAACAGATTCCCAAAGAAATCCACTCCTTATACAAATAAGCAGCAACATTTTTCTCAAATATGTTTTAGCAGTATCTATAAGACTTATACCAGACAGTTTTACATGTCAACTTAAATCTTAATATTTATATGCTTAAGATTGCGTATCCTAGCGCAGGATATACTAAGGAATCCGGCAGAAAAGCCATTCGATTCTCTAAGCCACATGGCTACAGTCTTTATGTAATCATGCATGTGTGTAACCCCAATGTGCAGTGCCTACACTGCTCTTATGATGACTTTAGCTGGGCACACGGTCATGGGAGTGCTGTGTAGTCCCGGCCCAAAAAGGGGAAAGACCCTCTCAGTGAACTTCTCGGTGAAGGTGCAGATGTGACTCCCGTCACTCGGGTTGAAAAAAGACACCTCTCCCTTGTCCATATTCAGCTTCACCCTCACTGTGTCAGGCTTCATCTCCAGATTCAGCACCGTGCGTGGGGTAGTCAGCACATTGTAGGTGCCCTTGCTGAGCCCGATGGTCCAGACGCCGGCACTGGGGGTCACGGTGAAACGACGCTTGCGCACCACCGACTCCTTGCACACTCCCAGAATCCATTTGGGGTTGTCACCCACGCGGACGTCCCAACGGTGGCGGCCTGAGGTGAAACCCTGGGAGCCCATAATGAATACACAGGGGTCAAAGCGCTCCAGGTTGTCCGGGAGCTGCTGCCTCCCATGGTTGTCTTTCACGCTGGACAGATCAGGTGATATCCAGAGCCAGGGTGAGGCCGTGTTGGGGTCCAGTATGACCGGAACTACAGACAAGAATATTAAGGGTCATGACTGGGCCATCACAATGGTTGTTGCACAGTGTTTACATACCTCCCCTTTACTTATTTTGGCATATATTTCTAAATAACAGTCTTGACAGTTTATATTTAATGAAATTTTCCTGTATATAGTATGTTACATTATCATCATCAATATCATTATTGTAATGCATTTATGTTAAGACCATTGGCACGGTCCTCATTTTTGGAGTTTACACAAACATACAGTACATTTTGTTTTAAACATGCTCTGGCATTGTATAATTGTAGTCGAATTGCAGTACAATTCGATTGAACTGAATTGAATTGAAAGGGCATCAGAATGGTTCTTCATCCATTCAAGAAAGGTGTGGGAAAAGTCTCATTAGACGGCTGAAAGAACTGAGTGTAACCTCCTGAGACCCGACCTATTCATTTATGTCCATTGTAGTGGACATTGTATTTTTGCATTTATTTTTTCACTGATGTTGGGAAACGTATTTATTCTTGTTGTGCACTAAAGAATATATGCTGTGAAATAAAAATGAGAATAAATTTTAAAAAATCTAAATTGTAAGACGTCTTATTTCCTCCAAAGACAAATAACCTACAATTGAAGGACACTTTTTTCCTTGGGTCTCAGGAGGATAATATAGTGATCTGTAGGTCAGGCAGCGTAATCATGCAAATCAATTTGATGATTCAGGAATAATTTATGTATAAATGATTCCTGGTCTTAGAGGAATGTCATACGAGGAAAGGTTAGTTGAACTAAATCTGTTCAGCATCAAGCAAAGGAGACTTGATCCAGGTCTATAAGATTCTAACAGGTTTGGATGCTGTTCAACTGAATAGTTACTTCAGCATTAGTTCAAATACAAGAACTCGTGGCCATAGGTAGAAATTAGCGGGAGAACATTTCAAACTGGATTTAAGGAAGCACTTCTTTACACAGCGTGTAGTCAGAGTATGGAATAGTCTTCCTGATAACGTAGTGCAAGCTGAATCCTTGGGTTCCTTTAAATCAGAGCTAGATAAGATTTTAACAACTCTGAGCTATTAGTTGAGTTCTCCCCAAGTGAGCTCGATGGGCCGAATGGCCTCCTCTCGTTTGTATAGTTCTTATGTTCTTATAATATATTAATTGCAATTAATAATAATAATAATAATATATTTTATTTAAAGGCGCCTTTCAAGGCACTCAAGGACACCTTAACAATTCACACAATATGCAAACATACTACTGTGCGTGTATAAATACATAAAAAATTACCATAATCAAATAAATTAAAAGCTACCTAAATAAAGTAAAAAAGTAAAGTGAATAAGCAAGACACCTCTGAGGTGCAAGGTAGGAAGCAAACATCCATTGCAGGGTGCACACTTTACAGCCAGTTTAGGCTCTCTAATGCACTTAAGTTGCATGCTCATAGGGCTGCACAATCAATCATTAAAAAAAACTGTGACCTCATTTCTATATTACAACTGTTCTTCTGCATTGTATTATCAGCTGGATCAAAAGAAGTGATCCTACTTTTCCCCAGAGTCTCAAGTGTCCCATAATTCTACATTCTCTTTAAAGGGCGCTATTCCCACATACCAGGTATAGTCAGGGAAAAAATTATTTGAACCCCTGCTGATTTTGTAAGTTTTCCCACTAACAAAGAAATTATCAGTCTATAATTTTGATGGAAGGTTTATTTGAACAGTGAGAGACAGGACAATAACAAAAAAATGCTTTAGTACTTGGTGACAAAACCTTTGTTGGCAATCAAAGAGGTCAGACGTGTCCTGTAGTTGGCCACAAGTTTTGCACACATCTCAGGGGGGATTTTGTCCCACTCCTTTTTCCAGATCCTCTCCAAGTCATTAATGTTTCGTGGCTGATGTTTGGTAACTCGAACCTTCCCATAGAAAACCCAAATTTTCTATGGGATTAAGGTCTGGAGACTGACTAGGCCACTCCAAGACCTTAATATGCTTCTTCTTGAGCCAATCCGTGTGTTTTGGATCATTGTCATGCTGGAATACCCACCCATGACCCATTTTAAATGCTCTGGCTAAGGGAAGGAGGTTCTCACCCAAGATTTGACGGTACATGGCCCCATCCATCCTCCGTTTTATGCGGTGAAGTTGTCCTGTCCCCTTGGCAGAAACACACCCCCAAAGCATAATGTTTTCACCTCCATGTTTGATGGTGGGGACGGTGTTCTTGGAGTCACAGGCAGCATTCTTTCTCCTCCAAACACGCCGAGTTGAGTTGATGCCAAAGAGCTCGATTTTGGTGTCATCTGACCACAACACTTTCACCCAGTCCTCCTCTGAATCATTTAGATGTTCAGTGGCAAACTTCAAATGGGCCTGTACATGTGCTTTCTTGAGCAGGGGGACCTTGTGGGCACTGCAGGATTTCAGTCCTTCATGGCGTAGTGTGTTACGAGTATCAACTGTTTTCTTGGTGACTATTGTCCCAGCTGCCTTGAGACCACTGACAAGTTCCTCCTGAGTAGTTCTGGGCTGGTTCCACACCATTCTCATTATCATTGAAACTCCACGAGGTGAGATCTTGCATGGAGCTCCAGACCGAAAGAGACTGGCAGTTATTTTATGGTTCTTCTATTTGCGAATAAATCGTACCAACTGTTGTCAATATCCTCTTGGACCGGTTAGAAGGTGTAGTTGGCATTACGGGGACAGCACTCTCTTGATTCCGCTCATATTTAACTGATCGCTATCAGTATGCCCATGTGAACAATGAATCATCCAAGGCCACCAAAGTCAAATATGGCATCCCACAGGGATCAGTACTGGGCCCACTACTATTTACCCTATACATGCTACCTCTTGGCAACATTATTAGAAATCATGGTGTTGGGTTTCATTGTCATGCAGATGATACACAGTTGTATATATCTGTTAACCCTGATGATACATCACTCCTATCTCAGTTAGAAGACTGTCTATTAGATATCTGGTGCTGGATGGCAAAAAAATTCCCAATGTTAAACACAGAAAAAAACAGAAGTACTGGTAATTGGTCCCAAGGCTGCAAGAAATAAGTTTCACCACCTCAGCATTAGTGGCCTTCCTACACAACCTAACACTGTGGTTAGAAATCTTGGTCTTCTAGTTGATTCAGATCTATGTTTTGATGCTCACATAAGAAGTATTACTAGAACTGCGTTTCATCTACGGAACATAGCCAAGCTTCGTAAGATGCTCTCATTTCGTGATGCAGAAAAATTAATACATGCCTTTGTAACTTCCAGACTGGACTACTGTAATGCCCTCCTTTCTGGTTGCCCATCTGGATCCTTACATAAACTTCAGCTGGTACAGAATGCAGCAGCCAGAGTTCTCACAATCACTAAAAAATTTGTGGGGATGCCCATTACTGCTATTAACCTACACTCACCTAAAGGATTATTAGGAACACCGTACTAATACGGTGTTTGACCCCCTTTCGCCTTTAGAACTGCCTTAATTCTACGTGGCATTGATTCAACAAGGTGCTGAAAGTATTCTTTAGAAATGTTGGCCCATATTGATAGGATAGCATCTTGCAGTTGATGGAGATTTGTGGGATGCACATCCAGGGCACGAAGCTCCCGTTCCACCACATCCCAAAGATGCTCTATTGGGCTGAGATCTGGTGACTGTGGGGGCCATTTTAGTACAGTGAACTCACTGTCATGTTCAAGAAACCAATTTGAAATGATTCGAGCTTTGTGACATGGTGCATTATCCTGCTGGAAGTAGCCATCAGAGGATGGGTACATGGTGGTCATAAAGGGATGGATATGGTCAGAAACAATGCTCAGGTAGGCTGTGGCATTTAAACGATGCCCAATTGGCACTAAAGGGCCTAAAGTGTGCCAAGAAAACATCCCCCACACCATTACACCACCACCACCAGCCTGCACAGTGGTAACAAGGCATGATGGATCCATGTTCTCATTCTGTTTACGCCAAATTCTGACTGAATTTGAATGTCTCAACAGAAATCGAGACTCATCAGACCAGGAAACATTTTTCCAGTCTTCAACTGTTCAATTTTGGTGAGCTCGTGCAAATTGTAGCCTCTTTTTCCTATTTGTAGTGGAGATGAGTGGTACCCGGTGGGGTCTTCTGCTGTTGTAGCCCATCCGCCTTAAGGTTGTGCGCGTTGTGGCTTCACAAATGCTTTGCTGCATACCTCGGTTGTAACTAGTGGTTATTTCAGTCAAAGTTGCTCTTCTATCAGCTTGAATCAGTCGGCCCATTCTCCTCTGACCTCTAGCATCAACAAGGCATTTTCGCCCACAGGACTTTGCACACCATTCTTTGTAAACCCTAGAAATGGTTGTGCGTGAAAATCCCAGTAGCTGAGCAGATTGTGAAATACTCAGACCGGCCCGTCTGGCACCAACAACCATGCCACACTCAAAATTGCTTAAATCACCTTTCTTTCCCATTCTGACATTCAGTTTGGAGTTCAGGAGATTGCCTTGACCAGGACCACACCCCTAAATGCATTGAAGCAACTGCCATGTGATTGGTTGATTAGATAATTGCATTAATGAGAAATTGAACAGGTGTTCCTAATAATCCTTTAGGTGAGTGTATAAAGCACTGAATGGCCTTGCACCAGAATACCTCAGTGATCTGCTGACCTCATACAACCCTCCGCGCTTGCTTCGTTCTCAAGGCGTGGGATATCTGTTAGTACTTAGGGTAGAAAGAGCTACGGCAGGCTGCAGAGCTTTCTCCTATAGAGCTCCTCAGCTGTGGAATGGTCTTCCACCGGATATGCGGGTTTCAGGCTCACTCTCAATATTCAAGTCTAGACTAAAAACACACCTGTTTAGTTTAGCTTATAGGGACACTAGTTCTAGCTCTAGCTAACTCCTCACTCCCAGTTAGACCTATAGTGTGAGGTGTAGAGCTGGGTGGGGATCGGTGCCATTGGCTTTGGATTAACTGAATTGACAGTGCTGTCACTCTAGCTTCACAATCGCTTGTGGGACTGGAGTGCTGACATTTCAGGGACTCCCCATGCCTGCATTCCCACTTGCCTTTCCCTCCTACTTATGCTGCCATAGCCATATCTGCCGGAGCTTGCACATTGCACTTCATATTGCACTCGCCTAACTTTTAGCACTTCCTATAGTCTCTCCTACTTTGACTAATTGCATATTTTATTTCCCCTACTCCTCCTGGGGGGTGCTGCCTGGAGACCTCAATCTATCAAGATGTCCAGCACACCCTGCTACATGTGACGTCGCCACTACCAATGATGTCCGTGCATTCAGCTCACCGTTCTGCCTGTATCATCTGCCTTCTGGTTGCCTGGCAATTGGAGGGAGCGTTGGCACCGGCTTGTCATCTCCCCATTTGTGTCTCAAATTTTATTGTTTGACTCTTCCTGCCGGCCCCTGGAGGATGGGCTCCCCCTTTGAGTCTGGTCCCTCCCAAGGTTTCTTCCTTCTCGGGAGTTTTTCCTTGCCACTGTCGCCTATGGCTTACTCACTGCGGGCTTTGGGTGGGGATGCTGTAAAGCGCTTTGAGACGATGTAATGTTGTGATAATGCGCTATACAAAAATAAATTTGTTTGTTTGTTTGTCACCTTCTCACCCAGCTGCTTGGCGATGGTCTTGTAGCCCATTCCAGCCTTGTGTAGGTCCACAATCTTGTCCCTGACATCCTTGGGAAGCTCTTTGGTCTTGGCCATGGTGCAGAGTTTGGAATCTAGATAGATTGATTGCTTCTATGGACAGGTGTCTTTTACACATGTAATGAGTTGAGAAAGCTCCCAATGTCAGCTCGTTACCTGTACAGAATACACCTGGGAGCCAGAAATCTTGCTGACTGATAGGGGATCAAATACTTATTTCATTCATGAAAATGCGACAATTTAAAACTTTTTTTGAAATGCATTTTTCTGGATTTTTTTGTTATTGTTCTGTCTCTCACTGTTCAAATAAACCTACCAATGCAATTATAGACTGATCATTTCTTTGTTAGTGGGCAAACTTAGAAAAATCAGCAGGGGTTCAAATGATTTTTTTCCCTGAGTGTACCTTACTTTTGGTACTTCAATAAAGTACCAAAAGTACGCTACTTCAAGGTGCTGGTTTTCCACTAGCGTAAAAACTGGTACCAGCACTGAATTACATCACAACACGAGGCAGGGTATTTTGTACTCAATTTGACAAATGGCTGTAATATATTATAGGGCTGGACGATGTGCGATATTAATACCAATATTGCATATTATGCACATGTAATTCTTACATCGTCAATCAGCTAGATTAAGATCAGGCTTTTTCTTACCTTCAATTCGAAACAGACATTATAGTTTCAGCATTAGTGGCCTTCCTACACAACCTAACACGGCGGTTAGAAATCTTGGTCTTCTAGTTGATTCAGATCTATGTTTTGATGCCCACATAAGAAGTATTACTAGAACTGCGTTTCATCATCTACGGAACATAGCCAAGCTTCGTAAGATGCTTTCACTTCGTGATGAAGAAAAATACATGCCTTTGTAACTTCCAGACTGGACTACTGTAATGCCCTCCTTTCTGGTTGCCCATCTGGATCCTTACATAAACTTCAGCTAGTACAGAATGCAGCAGCCAGATGTGCGATATTAATACCAATATTGCATGTTATGCACATGCAATTCTTACATCGTCAATCAGCTAGATTAAGATCAGGCTTTTTCTTACCTTCAATTCGGAACAGACATTATAGTTCAGGGAATTTAAGTCTCGCTAAAACATCTTTATTCTGTCATAAGAAAAATTTAACTTAGCAAGTTTTCTAATTTTAATGATTATTTTTTTCAAGATATTCTAGTTTGTTTAAAAATCTGTTTAAAGTTTATCACCGCTGCTTTTGCATGAGCGCTGCATGCATTCTCCAAGACAATCATAACCATTTTCATCCTTGCTGTCCAAATCACTCCTAGACAGGTTTGTGAAAAACTGCTTTTTAAATAAGTACCCCTATATTACAATGCTTAGAAATTACCCAATACCGTGCTGTCCTAGTGCATTATATAAAATACTTAATTTCGTTTCATGCTATTCTGATCTCTGGTTCTTCTAACCAGATCGCAATTAAAGCTTGGGTCACTTCATTTATCCACGCATCCGTTGTTATTATTATTATTATTATTATTATTATTATGTTTTTACCTTGTTAATCATTGTTTTCTAAGTTCGCAACCGTTTTCAAGACCGTAGTTGTAGTGCGTTTCAGAGGCCGGCTATTTGCATGACCAATCAACAAAGAAAGCATTTCAAATCCCACCCCAAAGTACCAAAAAAGTACCTCCTGGCACTTTTGGTACTGGAACTTTTGCTATGGTCTATGGCTGTTTTGGTTACTCTAACTGAATGGCCAATTGAGTGATTCCTTTCTTTTGTCAGTAGTTAATATGCTGGTCCTGGATCAATCATATGTTTGACACACATGTTTTGTTGTTTCCTTTTTCAGTTTAATGACTGCAATAAATGTTGACATTTGAGGAAAAAAAATAATTACATTGAATAGTGATCTCAATTCTAAGCAAAAAAAAATAAAAAATCATGATTCACATTTTTTCAGAACCGTGCAGCTCTAGGTGCTTGTATCTTTTGCATTCTGATACAGTTGGTGTGTTGGAGTTTGGTAGAAGGAAATAGTTCGTACCTTAAACTGCTCACTACAGAGTCTGTGGATTATCATCAAAAACCAGGTCATGATTTCTGGTAAGAGACATTAATGTTGAATTTCTCAAATGTATTTTCTGGTGTTTTAATCACCACAGAAAGAATGCCACACACTCCCTTTATATTTGACAGAAGCCCAACATTTTTACAACTGATATCTCCAAAACTAGTAAACTCCCAGCAGAACAATTTAGATGATTGATAGCAATAAAGCCCCTCTAAAACATATCTTTTTTTCAGTTTTGGGGTGAACTGCCCCTTTGACTGATTTGATTGACAAATACAAGATTTGGATTTTGAGACCAGCCATGCTTTCATTTATTTTCATAAAATTTTTTATCTCTTAATTATAATTCCTGTAATTACCTATATGATTAACTGAATAATTTGGACCCTTTTTTCTTGATTTTTGCCTAGGGGCAGCGTATGTCGGTTCAAATCCCAGGGCCAACAGACAAATGATGCCACTGGGTCCTTGAACCTTCGATCTCAACAGGGGCCTTGAATGCTGGCTGGACCTGCGCTGTGACTCCAATCTTACTATCACCTGTAGAAATACGTTTATGCGTCTCACAGAGATCATGACTCTGATTTTCACATGCTGTGCTGAACCTTCAATAGGCGGATATCCCAGGTAACTGTAAAACTCACATTTTGTCTTCACAGACCCCAGTTATACTCACTCTTTTGAACACACGACTGCATCTTCTCCCAGACCCTGTAACCCAAGGATCCCAGGTGACCAGCCACATCAATGAGCCCTCCCGCGACATTCGGGGGATCCTCGTTGATCCACTGGGCCCTGAAGCGACATTTCGGAGTTGGCTGCTGTGTGGGATTGGGCGAAGAATTGGAAAACTGCATGCTGGTATATGTAGTGAAGTGTACTTACCTTCTTTTTAAGGATTGGAAATTCTGAAAAAAAAAACAACGCATCATTGACAATGCATTTTTAAATGTACAAATATGAAGAAAAAAAAAACTCCATGAAATCCATGATATTGAAAGGCAAACAATAATATTTTCTGGAAAGTTTTTGTGAATTCACTTACTTCTACAATTTTGACAGACTAAAAAAATTGCAGTGATGTACTGTACGGGTTAAATGATCCCACACTAACTAGAAAACTATAAAATGAAGCAATTAATAACTTTACTACCCACCTCCTATAAGAGTTAATCTAGTACAGGGTCACAATGTTACTGTGTACTGTTATTATTACCATTATTAATGTAAATGCTTTATTAGACTTCTTTTTCACAAGTGGTGACAGTAGCAAAGAGGACGTTGGCAAAAATGGACAACATTATGAACCAATTCTAGCCAAGCACTCAGGGGGCGCTGTCCTGGAGCACATTTACCCAATGGTGTGCAACAAAGCATTACTGGAGATCCTTCCAACTGCTGCCATCAGGCCCCACAATACCTCCCCCTGACGAGTCACCCTCCACCACTGGCCAGAACACATCAGGAAGCATCCCGTTTTTTGTCATATTACGGAGATATATATATTATATTATCCTTATCGTCATCATTATTACTAGTTAGTATGTTAGTTTAATATTCCAATATTCCGTTTCTCAAGATATTCTATTTGTGTACTGTGTACTTTTTTGATCCGTTTGAACCATGTTCACTTGTTTGCACTGGATACTGAGATCAATAAAGTTTCATCTTAACCTTAAATGCTTGTGATGTCAGTTCTGGCCAAGTATGCAAAAAGATCTCATACTTGCAAGAAGGTCAGGTCCTCTGCCCCCATCTCCCTCTTTATGGACTGGAGCAGCTCTGACAGCTTTGAGATGTCTTTATTCAGCTCTGAAATCCTGCTCTTCATTTTCTGCTTCTTTTCTTCCTCCTCTGACTTCAGCTCAGCAATCCTTCGTGCTTCTTCTTCTGCCAGGAACTTTCGGAGCTTCTCAAACTCGCTGCTTATCTGCACTTGCGTTTGCTGAGTCTGAATCTGAAGAGAGCAGCCCGAGTTATTTTCTACTCTGATTGCACACAATGCAAAAAAAATTCAATCATCTATCTTCGACAGCTTCACCAGCACAAGGTCACAGTGAGCTCAGAGCATATCCCAGGAAGCACAGAGCAGAGGCCTGGACTGGATGCCATTGGACCACATGGCATAGTCACACTCTGTGGACAATTCAGAGATGCCAGTTTTCCAAATGTATGTGTTTGTACTGCAGGAAGAATCCAGAGGCAACTCACATGAATTCAAGCTTGTCAAAAAATAGTGGAGGCAGAATTGTACCTACAACTCTGAAGATCTGAGGCCAAAGTCTGACCCATTGAGCTACACATTCCCCTCAAATGATCATCTATCTGAAAATACAATTAATGTACAGAGTGTAATATTTGGGCTAATCTTGGGCTTAACAAACATGACATGGAACTGCCTGAGCAAAAGGACCAGGATCAGCACGCAGGATCAGCTATTTATGTTTCTTAAAGCAGTTTAGCACAATATACCAGGCCCCTTAATGGAGTGAATCATGTCAAAGCAGGGGTCTCCAACTCAGATCCTGGAGAGATACTATACAGAAGGGTTTTCTATCATACCAGGGTTTGGATGAGCCACGCCTGTTCCTGGTATTTACCTGAGAACAGGTGTGGCTCATCAGAAGCCAAGTAGGATAGAAAACCTACAGGACAGGAGCTCTCCAAAACTGGAGTTGGAGACCCCTATTTATCTCTGGAAAAACTAACTGTGCAGTAATTTAACTAGCCATCTTCTTTCACTTTGGTCAGGGATTTTCAACTGAGGGTCTACAGAAGCACATTGTATGTTTACAGGTTAACAGTAATTCAGTTCATGCAATGCAAAAAATATTTAAGGGGTGACTGGTCCAATTTCTTATATGTGTGCACACATATAGTTCTTAGCTCTGGACTATTTTCATTTGATCCTGGTTTAATAAAGCTTTGAAACCCCTGATTCTGAGTCAAAAATTCAACCGGGCATTTTTCTAAGTAGCAGAAGTTAACAGACAGGGTGAATCTGGAGTCAAAACATTAAACTAGCAAGCTAGCTTGCCACATCGTGTCACACAAAAAAATCAGAGCACCCTGTCCTGTCTGAAATAATGTCAGTTTAAAATGAATGGCAAACAGCCATATTACCTTTATGTGTTCCAGTGTTTCACTGTATTTTCTTTTTATTTTCTTATATAGGTCCAACTTCTCCTCCAAGACCTTTATTTTAATATTAAGCTCTTCCTAAAGTGGACAGGATACAAATGACAAATTTAAAACAATGTTATGTGTGAAATTTCCCTGTCAAACAGGTTCCACACTCACAGCTCCCCCTAATGCCTGTGAATGATGATCGCAAAGTTCCATGCCTCCTACCTTGCAGGCCGGCACTCCCCGGTCCACTGGCCTCAGCTCGTGCCCCGGGTGCAGTGTGACACACTCGACGCACACCGGTTCCTCATCCTTTACACAGTACAACACCAGCTCCCGACGGTGCAGACCGCAGAGCGGCTCGAGCCCGGATGGCGCCCAGCAGCCCTTCTCCTTCCGGTAGGACTCGCAAGTGTTCCTCAGGGCCAGGTTAGGTATGGGTTCCCCTTCGCACCGTTTCCGACACACCGGGCATTCACGGATTCCCTTCTGCTGCCAATAGCGCTCCAGACAGTCACGACAGAAGCTATGACTACAGGGCAGGAGCCCGGGCTCCTTGAATATATCCTTGCACACAGGACATGTGAGGTCCTCCTCAAGGAGAGAGGGCCTCTCTTGCATTTCGTAGTCCTCCATGACTCCCGTCTCGATACTTTACTTTCACTTTCTCATCAGTTCACCGAGGAAATGACGGCTCACTTCTCCAGGGTTCAAAACAAAAAAAGGTCTGGTTCCTCTACCGATCCGTAGAGGTGTCAGTGGCACTTGTTTTTAAATGTAAACACTTATACTTAACAATTTTCTGTAATCCAATCAATCCGCAAGTGGCGAGGCTACGCTAGGCTAGGTCAACAGCTCCTCCTTCTTCCTGTTTAAAAAAAAAAATGCATGTAGATGCAGTACTACATAGGCGCCTATAGGGGGGCACAATTTAGGCCAAGAACGTGAACAAATATAGCAATGTAGGAATACTACTTCTGTCAGGGATGAAGAAGTGATTTAAGACAAAACTGGATGGCATTTACGAATGACAACAAAAATTATAACTTCCTTGCTGCTACCTTGTGTTGCTCATATAGCTAAGTCCTTGCTCATCCCTGGCTTAGGAAAACCGCTATCCTGTGTGTATGGCGGTTCATTGTTCACACTAAAACCAGTTTTCCGGGGGGTATTCCACAAAGCAGGATTTTTTCTTTAGCCAGATAAGTAAAATGTAAGTACTGTCCAACAGGAATGTTTACTTACCTTTCCACCTATTGGACAGTTTTACTGTTTGGCTTAAGTTATCCAGCTAACCGGGACGTTCTGCTTTGGGGAACACCCAAAACTGCCTGTTCTACATAATATTTATAGTAATATTATCTGTATATTTTGTTGGAATATGACCATATGGTGGCGCGCAGTTGCCTCACACCTATGGCACCAGGGAAAACATGTAATGAATTTGTATGTTTATTTCTATTTGGGCTCCAGTTACCAGTTACCCGGATCGTTGAGCCGGACACACCGCCGCTCGTCCCCTGGTTCGGTGCCCGTTTCGGCAGTATTCGGCCCGTGTTTCGTGACCGAACGTGGCCGTGACGTCACGGCGCTGGGCACGCTAGCGGACACGCCGTCTTGTTTGTACCATCTTCTGTCTATCCGTCTGTCACTACCGAAAATGTTACACCTTGTCACTTCCGAAAATGTTACTCCTACCGAAAATGTAACTTCCACTACTACGCATGCGCACATAAATCACGCATGCGTCCACAAAACCACATTTTCCGGCACTTCTTTATTACGCATGCGTAATGTACACTTCCACAGGCCCAATACTGCGCATGTATTCACGTTTTGCGGCAGACCGTGATTGCGTGATTCAGGGCGTGGACGTCTTGTATCATCATTCATTGGTCACGTATTGTGAGATGGGTCATTGATGTTTATATTTAGTTCAGCCGTCACTTTATTGTGGTATTTAAACCATATTGCTTTGCCAATTGTAATATTTGCATCTGTGTACGCGTTGCTTTTAGTGCTTGACAGTAATCTTGCATAAGGTTTTCGGTAGGTGTAACATTTTCGATAGTGACACCGTCCATCCGTTGTCCCCGTTTTGTGTGGCCCGAGCTGGTATCCGGTCCGTGGCCGCAGTGATCGCCGCAGTTTTCTTCAAATGGCGGACTGACATGCCCCTCAGTGGTGTTTACGACGCCGTGCATCTGCCGTGTGTCGTTTTGCAGCTCCGCTAGCGGCCGCCTTTGTGTTTGCATCCGAAGCGGTCCTTTCTACAGGCCCCAACAAATCCTCAGACTGGAGTGGGTGGCCGGCTGGAGGCCGTCCTTTAGCCGTGTAAGCTCAGTGCGGCGGCCGCTTGGCAGTGCTGCGGACGGCCGCCTCGTTTGGGGAGTGTGTGGGAGGATAAATAGAAATGTGAATATGACGACGTGGAAACCGGTAAGTAGTACAAATATCATTATCGTTATTTAAAATAATAATAATAGCGATAGTGTTATAATAACGGTAATCGTCATCATTATTACCGTTTTATTTTTTGTTGTGATTATTATGGGCTAGCGGCTGTATATTATGATGTGTACATTATTTAACGGTAATATTTGAACGATAGTTAATAACAATTATCGAATTGTTTACATTTTTTATATAAAAGGAAATGTATAAAGATCTCGCTCGCTGGATGCGTAGCTGTTTATAACTTCGGCGAACAGCCTAAATTGCTTGGTGAGGTTTGGAAAACCTTTGTCGTTTTCAACTTACAGTTTCATTTAAATATTGAGTTAGTTTAATACTCTGCGTATTATTTGCCTAGCGATTAAATTCTATTTAAGGCTTGCATAGCGAAGCCTTTCCTTCCAAGCGGAGATGATACAGTTCTCAGCTTTTACTGTGCATTATTATCATACTGCACGTTATGCAAGTATATTACTGCAGCTGAATGAAAAGTTATCTTTTAGCTTACCTGGACTCCTGTTGAAATATAGCTGGTGCTCTAGTCGCTTTTTTAAAATATGTTGTCCAGAAAGAAATTGTCGTAGGAAGACAAAATGCAAATAAATAATTACCAGTAAACGCTAAGGTGATTCCTTGTTATATTTGACTTGTGTTCTGTTTCCGTGACTTTACAGTTATTAAGACCTGAACTTTTCTACTTCTCAAACATTAGCCAGGCTTCAGCATTTGATCCGACCCTTCCCCATTTTCCCCATCATGGTGTTGTTATAGTGTTTGTTTGGACTGGACTGGGCCACATGCAGGGCAACTTTAATCAGTCACATTTCTGGGTTTCAGTTTTAGGTTCCCAGTTTTTAAACTAGCTGAAGGACTGACTCCTGCCTTGATCTTGTGCCCCCGGACTGGATGTGGGAGAGATGGCTGGCTGGCTCTCTCCCCTCCTGATGGTCCTGCTGTGGGCCTGGGTCTCCAGTAGCCAGGCTGGGGACTGTAAGGGCCAACGGCAGGTGCTCAGGGGACCTCCAGGGTATGTCACAGATGGGCCGGGAAACTACTCTGTCAATGGCAACTGCGAGTGGCTGATTAAGGGTAAGGAAAGGTTGGGTTGACAGAATAATGGTGTTAGTTCAGTGTGCCTTATTTAGGGTGACCAGATAATCAATGTCTGGGACACTTTGAGCTACTTCAAGTTTTACAAACTGCTTTAAAACCGAAAGGCTCTTGTGCTTGGCTAAATAGTTAAATTCTTCTTGTGTTTTGACTGATTTGTTTGCTTGATAGAAAGACACATTCAGCTATTTCACAATAACATTAGTGATACACGCATGATGAGACTGACCAATCAGCACACAGCAAGAATTACGCCCTTTAGTGACCTCCTGCAGATCCTTTTCATTGAAAATGTTGTTTACAAATACAGTGGTACCTCGGTTCTTGAACTCAATAGAACTCGAATTTCTTGAAAGTCGAACAAACCAGTTTGACCTAGAACTCGATCTGAATATCAGAAGTCGAACCGAGAGCGCTGACCTAATATAAATTGTATGCGCCAGGAAATGAGTCATACTACAATGCAATTCTTACTTGAATGCCTTCTTCACAGACTGGACGATTAACCAAATAAAGCAGCGCAACATTACAGTAACTAACAATAAATAAACCACTAACGTGTACTATTAGAACATTTGTGTCATTTATTTAAACTTTATTTTACCAGGTAAATTAACTGAAAACCAGTTCTCACTGCTTTACGTGATATTCGGGAGAAATAACAGATTACGCATCGGAACTGCCTGGGATACAAACGTCATGCGTGTAACTAAACTCTTCAGCCAATAAGGGCAAAGGTGTGTCGTCATGGAGGCGGTTCCAGTTTGTGCAGCCGGGTGAGAGGTCGCAATGCATCTAACCATAATGCATTGCGTCAGGATCAGGATGCGTTGCTTTAAGCCAGCGCTGTAAGCAAGTCGAACACACCCAATGACCGGACTGGGGAAACAAACTGAAACACGAACTTAATACAGAGGACTAATGACAACAACCAGAAACAGCTGATCACATGGGGATCCCACATGAGGTTAACGAGGGGTGTGGCACACGGAAGGAGCGGACGATCGGGGCAGGACAGGGTTTAACAGTTCTTCATTTGGTGCAGAAAACATACGCCCGACTGATGTTGAAGTTTATTCCGTCTTTATTTTTCTAACACCGTGAAAAACTATAAAATAAACATATTACTAAATTCCTACATTACATTTAATCTTACAAACATAAAAGATCCACAATATTACTGCTAAACAGCACAATCAACACAAGACAACAAGTAAATACAATAAATAGAAATTACCGTGTGTGCCTTCTGACCAAATGTTTAGGAGTTATTACAGGTTCTGCCGTGACAAGCTTCCCCACAAGTCGACTACATGAATCTCCCAGAGTGCATTCACTCCTGCCCAATTCAGTCACATGACCATGTGTTCAAAGGTTAACACGGATCAATTAAATAGTCAGCAGAGGGCACTGATACACATTTAACACAGTATGAATTCTATATTAAATCAAACCAACAAAAAAGTAATTATAAAATAACCATCTTAGCGACAGTTACACAGGGGTAATGTTGGGATAAGATCTTTATCGTTTTGGAAGCCATTAAGAAAAAAATGCTGCTCTTGTTTTATCCTGTTCATTTTGTGTTTTTTTTTAAAAAAAAAGCATTTAAAGAAAAAAACACATTTAGGTGTAATTTTGGGGGGCCGGGAACCAATTAATTGGTTTTCCATTATTTCTTATGGGAAGAATTCGCTCAGAACTCAAACTTTTTAGGATTCGATCCAGAGTCCGGAATGGATTAAGTTCGAGAACTGAGGTACCACTGTACTGTCCTAGCTCAAAGTGTCCTCCCTGACATGGATTTTCTGGTCACCCTACCTAGAATGGATGCAACATAATGTTCTGGAAAATAAGTGCAGTTTAAAAAACCTGCCTTGAGGAACATGGTGAAGTATATCTCACAATTAAGCACTACCTAATCTGTCTTCAAAACCAGCTTAGTTAACTATCTTAAGGGAAAAAAGCGAGAACCCCAACAGATAGTAATTCAGGCAGTTACCTAAACTGTGCATTTATATTAATTTCTGACATAATTCCACAATTGTAGCTTTGTTACCACCAAACCAAAAAATCCTAAATCCTTTAGTTTATTGGTGATCTTTAAAATGCATTCAATTCGAATGCAATAAGGAATTTCCTGATATTCTGCCCTTTTTCTTCACCGCCACAGCCCCGAGCAGCAGTTACAGCATTGTTCTGAACTTCACCTTCATGGAGACGGAGTGCACTTACGATTACCTGTTTGTTTATGATGGCGACTCATACCGGAGCCCCCTGCTGGCCAGCCTCAGCGGTACGACCCTGCCACAGCCTATCGAGGCTAAGTCTGGCAAGGTAATAATACATTTGTATATATACGTGTAATATACACATGGTAACACGTTTGCATAGCCAGAAATAAGACAGCCGTGATATGCTACAAATCAGCTGCACAAAACAGTATCAGCATTGTATACATCATAATGTCTGGGAAGTTCTGTCTGGAGGTCCGAAGGAGTGCTGTAAAAAGGAGCGCTCTCTCTTTGGATCTGTGTTGTTTTTGTCGACTCCCAGCCCATGCATCTGGCCTGGTCTGCTTCTCTCTCTCCCAGATGCTGCTGCACCTGTTCAGTGATGCAAACTACAACCTGCTGGGCTTCAATGCCACCTACTCCTTCTCGGTGTGCCCGGGAGCCTGCAGCGGGCATGGGCGCTGCGACACACTATCAGCCCACTGCCTCTGTCCTGAGGGCTGGGGGGGGCCTGACTGCAGCAGCCCGCTCTGCCCTCATGTCTGCCCCCTGCACGGCTCCTGTGACAAGGTGGGCCGGCCACATTAGAGCTTACTGTTTCTTCTGTCCCTTTACTTCAGGTTACTCTCCTCACTCACCACACTCACCAAAAGATGCAGTCAATCCCATAAATAATAAAGAACTTGAAAATATGCTGAATTAAGATCAAATAGGGCACAAAGATATGCTTCTCTGTGTGGAGGCTCTCACTTCCCCAGTTATTGATTCAGGATGTTGTCTCCACAGAAGGGTGAGCGCTGCCTGTGCAGCTCCGGTTTTGTCGGGCAGAGCTGCCAGCTGGGTCTCCGTGACGACAGCGGGGCAGGGCAGTGGTGGGAGGTCAGCGGGGGCGACGCCAACACGCCACGCCGCACGGCTGCCGCTGGGGTGTACCTGCCCTCCACTGAAGCCATGTACTTGTTTGGGGGTGAGACTCTCAACACCTCTTATTGCTTTTATTACAATTGCAAAAATCCATGTGTTTTTCCATTAAATAAAACTGTAACACGTGTGAATTGAAATCGGGAATCTAACTAAGGGATTCCTGATGCCTGTTTTGGTGTTACTGGTCTATTCTGATAAGATGATGACATACTAGATGTTCAATGTCTGTTCCGTCGTCCATTGTGGCCTCTACAGCTTGCCGTTGGCTCATCTTACCTGTTGAGCACATCAATGTTTTTGTGTTATCTGACGTTTGCTGTGTCCATTGCCCATGTCAGGGTTTGACTTGAACAAGGCTCTGGGGGACCTGGTGAAGTACAATTTCACAAGTAACCAGTGGGAGGAGGTGCAGCACATGGTTACACCGGTGAGAACCGCCCCTGGTTCAGCTCCTACCGATGAGAGCTCTCATTGGTCCCATTTCCCTGCGGGGCCGTCTTACTGCCTTGCCTTAACCAGCTGCCAGCCAGCTCACCCTCCCTTCATATGCTGTTGTGATTTAATGCGACTGACAAATCATTATCACCCCCCTGCTGGTGAGAATAGGGAAATAACATTGCTCTCATGGCAGGCGGCTCGACACTCCCACACGGCCGTCGAATGGCAGGGGAAGATGCTTGTGTATGGCGGCGAGCTTGCCAATGGCTCTCTAGCAGGCGACATTTGGATGTACCGCCCCCTGGAGGACAGGTGGGAGCAGTTTGGGAGAGGGGACCTTCCAGGGGCTCCCCTACTGGCGAACCATGCGGCCGCTGTGGTGGATGGCTACCTTTACATCTTTGGGGGTACGTTAGCCACGTTTGGGTGTGAGGCGGGTGGCGGCCTCCAGCACTGACTGTCACCTCTCCCGCAGGACGCACCCCAGAGGACATGTTTTCCTCGATTTTGTACCGGTTTGACCTGCGGAAACACCAGTGGGAGGTGGTGCATCCGTCTGGGGGGAAGCCCCCGGCCACAGCGGGCCACTCCATGGTGTTCCACCGGCCGTCCCGGACCCTGCTGGTCTACGGTGGCCACAGACCCACCACCGCCAGGTAAGGGTGATGGCCCGCGGAGTCCGCTGGGGCGGCGACACCCTATAAGCATGTTGACACGGTGCGGTCGCCCTCAGGTTCAGCGTGCGCGTCAACTCCACGGACATGTTCCACCTGGACCGGCGCTTCTGGACCTCTCTGCGCTCCCGGTTCCCGGCCAACGGCCCCAGGGAGAGGGCATTCCACTCTGCCACCGTCATCGGCAACTATATGGTTGTGTTCGGTGAGGAGACCGCCGTGCCGCTCGGCATGACCAAGAGGAACGGGAAACCTGCCTGTCTGCTGGTCGTGGTCAGCCTCCCCTCTTCTGCTCCATCCATCCCCTCCCTCTTTTTCAGGTGGGAACGTGCACATCCATTATCAAGAGGAAAAGTGCTATGACGAGGACATTTTCTTCTATCACCTGGGCTGTCACCAGTGGGTCACTGGCGGGGTGGACCCCATACAGCGTGAGTCAGCTCCACCTGAGCGCGTTGGCTGTCGATGCGGGTTAGGGTTAAGTACGGTGGCCCTGAAGGTCAAAACACAACAACATTACAGAAAACACAACAACATTTTAGAAAACTGAAAGGGTAGGACCACACTTCTTGTTCGTGATTGGACAGTAGTCTTGGAGTGATTGCGATTGGACGGTACCCATATCACTCATGACAGTTCATTTAATATTTCTCATGAATCCCTGTGTGATCAGCTGTTTCGAGTTGCTGTCATTAGTCCTGTGTATTTAAGTCTACGTTTAAGTATGTTTCCTGAGTCCGGTCATTGACGTCATTTTCAGTTTGCTGCCTGTCCCGTTGTCCTGCTTGTCTTTCCCATTTGATTAAAACCCGTGTTTCCCCGATTTCCTTGCGTCCTGTCCCTGCTTCCCCGGTCCGTGCCCCGGCAATATGTGACAGGAACGCTAATGGTTACATGTAAATTAACTGTTTTGTAATAGTAAGTACATGCTAATGTAAATTCAATGCACAAAAATTATACATTTCTTGAAAGATGCTAATGTTTACGTACATAGCAAATGCGTCCCGGGTTTCCCTCTCGAGACGCATTTGCTATAAACACTGAAAGGGTTCGTTTACTCATTTTATCTTACTGTGAATGCAAAAGAAAACTGCAGCCAATGCCGTGTTCTATGAATTAGTAGGGGTAACATTAGTATACTGTACCGTAAATGTGCTAGTGACAAATATCCGTTAGGCGATACTGTACTCTATTTTTACATGAAACATTTGTTTTTTTAAAGGTAATGTGTTAAGCTAACTTTTAATTTAAAGTGTTTTGGGAGCATATTTATGGTTTAAACTATAGAAATAAGCACATATTACCATTTTTAGTGACTCTACCAAACATCTGCGAATCCTTCTCATTCGCTACTGGTTCTGGAACACAGTGTTAATTTTGTTGATGAAAAATTTTCGTCATAGTTATCATCAACTACCTTTATTTTTTGTGGACCTACCCTTTCCATTTTCTGAAATGTCGTTGTGTTTTCAATACTGTTGTGTTTTTTGAAATGTTGTTGTGGTTTGACATTCAGGGCCACTGTAGTTAGGCCTGTACCGTGCAGGGAGGGCCGAGTGAGGGCCCCAGGAAGCGGTGGAAAAAGAAATCCGTATTCCTGAGCTGTGCTCACAACTGAATGACTTATAACACCAGCCACGTCTAGCTGAATGCACGGATGCTCCAGGGTTTAATGTCATCACCACCACTGACAGCTGTCATGCCCCCCCCACCCACCAGGAGGGGGCATTGTGCGGGGACGATACTCCCACGTTGCTGCGGTGATGGAGGGCCGCCTGCTCCTGGTTGCTGGGGGTTACAGCGGGATCGCCCGTGGAGACCTGCTGGCTTACAAAGTCCCGCTCTTCGTCAGCAGTGATCCTGGAGACAGGGTGAGGAAAGTCATTTGGGGAAAAAATGTAATGCATGTGTTAACGGTGATGTGATTTAGGGGTGGACCAGTGTGTAGAGATGTAGCCTCACACCTGCGGGGTTGTGGGATCAGTTCCCACCTTTGACTTTCTGTGGGTTTGCACTTTCCTCACACAATCTGTGATGTGCTTTGGTGAGTCGCTGTATCTGCATGTAACGCGGGCGTGTGGGCCCTGTCACTCAGGACGCTGTGTGCGCTGAGGCCCCTGATGAGAGCTCATGCCTGAAGAACCCCGAGTGCAGCTGGTGTGAAGGCCGTTGTCGCGAGTACCAGCCCACTGACCCGGTACACCCCACCTGCCTGCTTTGGCGCTCCAGGCTCATGCCACCTCTCCCCACCCATAACCACGTTTCTGTCTCGCACCACAGTGTGGCAGCACCGGCTGCCTGGGCCTGGCCCGCTTCCTGTCGGACTGTCAGTCGTGCCTGGTGTTCAGCGGGAGCCCGGCCTCGCTCCCCCGCGCCCCGGGGGATTTTGGGTGGTGCGTGCAGAATGAGTCCTGCTTGCCCGTCTCAGGTGAGGAGTCGCTTGTGTGTGGTGGATCTGTGACACCAGCCGAATGGAAAGCTCAACTGCTGAACCTGCCTCTTGTCCTCATCTGGCCTATCAGAGCAGAGCGCCTGCCGCGTGGACCAGATCTCAGGGGCCTACGGCTGGTGGGGGGAGCGCACGCGCTTTCTTACCTTCTTCAATTCCTGCCGTGCTGAGAACTTCGTCCCTGGGATGCACCTGCTCACTTTCCAGCACCCACGCAACAACTCCCAGCCAGACAAGGTGCTGAGGCCACCCTTGTCCGCCTGCTTTCATTACGCTTAACACTCAACACTGCAGCATATCACATATCTCTCCCTCCCTCTCTCCATCCCTCCTCCTTTCTCTCTCTCTCACCCCCCACTCTGTCTGTCTCGCTCCCTCCCTCACTTGCACTCCCCCCCAGGTCTCCATCTTGCGTAGCACCTCCATCACTCTCAGCCCCTCCACCGAGATGGACGTCACCCTGCAGTTCCGTGGCTTCATCCACCCACTGTGGGGCTCCCCTCCCCCCGCACCCCCGACCACAGAGACGGTCTCCATGTGGGCGCGCATCCAGAGGCTCCACTTCATGGCCCGCATGGCTGCAGGGCCCAACTCCCTGAAACTGGTGAGCGAGGGCACCTGCGGGACAGTGCTGCAGCCCACTGACCTGACATAGACGCCCTGACACTTTTTTCTCTCAAACCTCAATCCCCCCCCCAACTGTTCAGTCAGATGTCATTGGCCGCTGGGGGGCCCAACAGGAAAAGGAAAGCCATCTGCTGGCTAGGCCCAGTGGATTCCGTCTCTTCCAGAACCTGACCCGGGGTAACCGCTACCTGGTGGCGGCAGAGGGCTACCTTAACAACTCTGGGTCGGGCCACACCAGTGAGATGGCCCTGACCTGGAACCGGACCGTCTTTCCTGGAGGCAGCGTCAGTACTGGCCCATTTAACATTTTATAACATTTATTTTCCTGGTTTCTTGCCGGAACCTCCTGACTGGTGTCTCCTCCTTCTTGCCCTGGTCCCGTTTGCAGGAGATCTCCTTCCTCTTCCTGGAGCCGTACCGCTCAAGCTCCTGCTCAGAGTACTACTCCTGCCTGGCCTGTCTCTCAGATCAGTCCTGTGGCTGGTGCCCCCCACAGAACCGTTGTCTGCTCCGCACCTCTGTGGAACCCTGCTTGGAGATGTCTGGCGAGTTGGAACGCCACCTGCTGATCACTCCACAGCACTGTACCCTCTGTGAGGACTACCGTGACTGCGCTGCTTGCACTCAGGTATACTAGGTTTTTTTTGCCATTGTAAGGCCCGTTAGGTTGGTCTTCCCAGCCAGGCAATCTCTCGCCCCCAGCTTTAACACCCTTCAGCCAATGATAAACTGTCACCTCACATGTCACCCTCAAACCACAGGACCCTTACTGCGAGTGGCAGATCAGCTCCAGCAAGAAGGGTGACTACCAGTGCAGCAGGCGGGGAAGGCTGGAAGGATCTATCCGCGACTCGCGGGGGTGCCCCAAAGTGTGCAACCAGTGAGTGGCCCATTGCTGCCTGTGTCTCGATCTGCTGGCCAGATGGAAAGTCCCACCTGTCCCCTCTGAAGCGGGTGTCCAGGGGCCATTAAAATGTCATAAAATGTCTGAAATTTGAGTTGAAATAATTAAGGCCATGAAAAGTCTTATGAAGTCTTCAGTTTAAGTTTAGTAGGTCTTAATTTCTTTGGTCATAAACATTCACATTTTGAGTTGGTGATGAAGTCTCACACTGTCATGCCTTACTTAGCAGCCATCTTGGTTATCAGATCAGCTGTGGTCGTATGTCGGTCGGTCGGTCGAGTCTGGTCCGGTCGGTCCAGTCATAACAACTGACATGACATGATCGTACTTCAGTACTTTGCTGCATAAGACTTGTTGATGGACAATTTTTCCCAACAAATTGTTCAAACAATGCCACTGCACCAATCCTGTTCCCACACATTGACATCTGTGCAAATTGCCACTATGTTTGAAAAGTTATGCCTAATTTTTGCGTGATACAGTGCTTCACTTCACTTGAGATATCTTTCCCGGTGGTTCGTTCTTGCATTGAACACAACCCTGCTAATTCTTCAGTAATTTCAAAGTTATCGTCGATACCACGAATGAAGATTAAGAACATAAGAAATTTACAAACGAGAGGGGGCCATTCGGCCCATCAAGCTCGTTTGGGGAGAACTTAACTAATAGCTCAGAGTTGTTAAAATCTTATCTAGCTCTGATTTAAAGGAACCCAGGGTTTTAGCTTCTGCCACACTAGCAGGAAGACTATTCCATACTCTAACTACACGCTGTGTAAGGAAGTGCTTCCTCAAATTTTGTTTTAAAATGTTCTCCCGCTAATTTCCACTTAAGAGTTGTGCAGTATCATTTATGTCTGTGCTCTCGTCCGTGGCCAACGAGTAGTACTTGAATTGCGTAGCTTTCTCAATTAACTGGTCCTGAAGGTTGTTGGAGATGTCACTCTTCGTTGCACAGTCATCCAGGACAAAACTCACATTCTCAAAGGCACATTTCTTCTCTGGACACAATTCAGATGCAGCGATCATCACGCATTTTTTAATAAAGTCCCCTTCCGTAAAGGACTTCCCAGCTGCAGCAATTTCCTTGGAAATTAAAAAGCTGGCTTTCGTAGCAACCTCACTGTCTTTGCTTTCTTGAAAAGTGGTTGTTGCCCATTCAAAGTTTTCAGGAAGTTTGACGCCTTAATTTTCATCTCATTTTCGTCCAAGTTTGTCAGCTCACTATGCTTTGTTTCAAAGTGTCACTGGACATTATATTCCTTTGGAACCGCAATTGATTCTTGGCAAACCAGACAGAGTATTTTACCATTGTATGACATGAAAAAGTACTTTTGTGTCCACTCCCGATTTAAAAACTTTGTGCTCCAAATTAATTTTTTGTTTCCGACTATTGCCACTCATCACTAGCCCTTCTTCATTTAATCACGTGAAATTATGTTGATTAAATCCGTATTTCGCAAGTTTGTGACACCAGCACAAACACAGTACGCTCATGAAAGACCAGAAACCGAGTCACAGCTACATGCTCAACTGAAGAGATGCTGTTGAAAGAACTGACAAGTATAGCTGCCCATTCTTTTCCCACCTTAAAATATCCGGGGTACACATTTCTCCAATAACCCCATATTTTCGGTTCTGGTTACAAGGGCCGCAAGGAAAGCCTTAACGGGCCGCATGTTGTGCAGGGTTAGTCTAATGGATAAAGGAATATTGAATGGGTTTTGAAGGGTCCATGTCTTAATCTCGCTTTATTGTATACCCTTTAGTTTTGATAACATGCAGTTCAACGACTGGTGCTAAAAGTAGCTTGGGCTGTGGCAACTATCTGCTAACAGGTAGCTTGTCTGCGGCATTGTGTTCGAACCAGCAATCCATGACAAAGTGTCATTTAAAATATTCAAGAATCTGTTAAATCTGCCTCTTTATATGCTTGTATTGCTGTAGAATGGGGCATTGAATGTCTTAGGCCCAATCCCAATTCTACCCCTTACCCCTACACTTACCCCTACCCCTCCGTTTGGCGCGTTCACGTGTAGGGGTAGGGGTGTCTCAATTCTCTTTTGATTGGAGGGGTAGGGGTAAGGGGAAGGGCTAGATAGCCCTCGAAACGAAGATTTTTCGGGACCTCACTTCAAACGAAGGGCTAAGAGAAATTTATAACATGGCTGCCCACTCGAGCAAGCAGACCCATAAATGTTAAGTAATTTTTGCCATTAATAAGGATTTTTATGACATTTTTTCATTACATGTATATTACCATCAATCTTGTGTTTGTGTTTACGGTGATGTTCTGTAAAGAAACGTTTGAAAAAAAATCGCTAAAGTTTGCTTGCGGATAGCACTGATTGCACAATATTAGGAAATATATTTTTATGTCATATAACGTTACCCGGTAACTGACTGCATGTTGTAACGCGTTGTTTTGTTTTGCTTACGGCCATATGTGTACATGTAAATGAACGGTGCTTACACTATTCGTACTTATTGCAACATGACAACATTTTTGTAAATTATATTCTGTATAGAGACAGCTGAGGAAACCCGAAGGCTTATACGTTTTCGAGGTGAAAACGAACATATGTTTTTAAAGTCCAAATACGGCGCAAAAAAACTTCGGGAGTGAGTAATCTTTACATGCTACGATGCTGACGGCGACATCTTGGAATTTGTGATAAACATCGGTGCATGTCCTCTGACGTAACGTTAGGAGGTAGTGACAATGGATGATGACGTATAGCAGTGTAGTAGTGGTGTCCCATTTCTTAGGGGAAATTTTTTAACCCTACCCCTTTCCACTTCATTTCAAGGGGCAAGGGGAAGGGGTGAGGGGTAGGCAAAGGGGTAGAAAATAGAATTGGGATTGGGCCTTAATCTGAGTCCTTTGTCCCTCTGTTTTGAGTGAAGTTTTGCCGTTTAATTGCATGGGTATTGATTCTGGTAAAACACGTTTTCACATTTAGATTCGTCTTATATTTGACTTGAAGTCGCATTACAAAGGTCTTAAAATGGCTGAAATTTCACATGGGGATTTCTGTAGACACCCTGTTAAATGGTGGTAGTACCTGTTCCCTTTACCACCCCCTAGAAGGAGGACGTGCGGAGAATGCCTGTCCAACGCCAGCCAGTGTGCCTGGTGCGAGTCTGCCCAGGTCTGCTTCTACTTCGCTGCCTACCTCACCAAATACCCATACGGGGAGTGCCGAGACTGGTACGACAGGTAGGCATCGGCTGCTCCCCAGTCTCTGCCTTAATCTCATTATCTTTTCTCTGGAATCCAGTTGAACCATAAATTCAACCATAAAGTAGTTTGTGAGGCACGTAACCATGTTCTGATTTCTGGGACTGTGACCCATTGTAACATCACGACCCCCTCCCCCATCAGCGTACACTCCACTCCACAGTGTAAGCAGTGCCCGGCCTTGTCCACCTGCACCGAGTGCCTGCAGACCTTCCAGTGTGGCTGGTGCGGGGATTACGACAATCCCACCATCGGCAGGTCAGGCCCCCCTGCTTCTGCTGTGCCTGTTTGTGCTTCAAAGACGTTCTACACCCCCCTCCACCCCCAGTTTCTTCTTATTCTTCCTTCCCCCCCTTGACCCGCTGTTTTCTCTTACCCAGGTGTCTGCGGGGCGACTGGGCGGGGCTTGCCGATGACTCCGCCTTTAACTGCAGTATCGCTGTAGCAGAAGTGAAGGCTGCGCGGTATGATTTGCTGCCCGTCTCGATTGTGCCCCGCACTTGCCCGTATCTCAGCCCTGTGGCAATAGCACTGCCCTGTGTTCCCCCTCCAGCCCTGAACCACAGACCTCGTCCCCCCCGCGCATCACCGAGATGGAGCTGGAGCTGGAGCACCTGGAGGGCCTCCTGGAAGGCCATAAGGAAGCGGTTTGGTCATACCCCTCGTGCCCAGATGTGGAGGAGTGTCGGCTGGGCCTGCACCGCTGCCACCCCTTTGCCACCTGTGTGAACACGGCCACGGCATACGAGTGCCACTGCGAGAGGGGTTACACTGGCGACGGCGTGCTGCACTGCAACCAGACGTGAGTCATCCCTCGCCGACTGGTACATGGCGCGCTCACTAACAGCATGTTTTGAATCCCTGTATTCTATGCTCTGTACAGCGGGCCCGAGGTGGTCTTCGCTCACTGTGCTTCCCTTAAATTGAAACCCCCATGGGGGGCGTTAATAAATTCACCGTCTCTGGCGACAGCTGTTTCAACGAGTGTCGGGAAGGCAGGTGCAGTGGCAGTCCGCGGTTCGAGTGTGAGTGCGCCCTGGGCTGGACCTCGGACCCCTCCACCCTAGTGCTCAGCGGCGTCGAGTGCGATGTGGATTGTGGCTGCAACTTCCACAGCACCTGCGTCACAGCGCCGGGCATCTGTGACCAGTGTCAGGGTCAGTTTGTGTGTGTGTGTGTGTGTGTGTGTCAGGGGCGCTCTCCTTTTTATATTACCCTTCTCCATGTTTACATGTTGCCCCCCCCCCCCCACAGACTGGACTTCAGGCCTGCAGTGTGAACAGTGCCGGCCAGGAAGCTTTGGCTCAGCCCTGGCGGGGGGCGAGGGTTGTGTGCCCTGCCAGTGCAACGGGCATGGTGACCCCCTGCGGGGCTACTGCCACAACCAGACGGGGCTGTGCTACTGCACCCACAACACCCAGGGCCCACAGTGCGAGAGCTGTCTTCCAGGTTTCTATGGGGACCCACGGTGAGCAGCGGCGCCACCTACTGCCCACTGCAACTTGTGTGTTTGTTGTCGTCTGTGTCACATGGGCGAGGGATTTGACCTTGACTCAGCGTGTCCGAGTCATGCTCCCGCTCTGTTTTGCTGTCTCTTCCCAAAATGGCCCTCACCCTCCTGCAGGAACAATGGCACGTGTTTCCGCCAGTGCCAGGGCCGCTCAGTGCTGTTGTCCTCACCCTCCTCGCAAAGCCCGCTGCTGTCGGCCTCGCTGGGCTGGCGCGGGGGCGCCGGTGCGCAGGGCGGGCTGTCCCACTGCCTCTGGGTGCTCTCCGTATCCAAGGACCTGTCACCTTGCCTCCCGGGGAAGCAGTGTCCGCCTGTGTCACTCATGCTGCACCCAGACTCCCGCACACCGTGCCCTGTGAGTGACATGGACGTGAGGGGTCCTACTAAACTGAAAAATATTTTTGGAAATTAAGTATTCCCTCTGCAAAACCCCCAGCATTCCTCGCTCTGGTGGAATGCTGGCTGCGGACTGGGGTTTAAGCCCTCCTACAGTGCACATAGAAACCCTCTCATTACACTGCAGAGAAGTTACCCTGGCTGAAGTCACATGACTGTCTTGTCTCGTTCACAGAGCTCCTACGTGTACGTTTTCGATGGCCTCCCCAGATTCCTTGGCAACGGGGTAGTGCAGTCTGACCACAACCTGATTGGAGCATTCTGCGGGACCACTCGCACGATGCCTGTCACCGTAGAGGCAACATCAGGTCATCACTATGCTCTCTCTCTTTCTCTCTCTCCCTTTCTAAGAGTAGGGCTGAATTTATACCCTAAGAACATTCGATTCATCTGAAGTTTTCCTTTTGTGAAGCTCCCCCTCCTGTTCTCCTGGAGTGCCTTTTTGCTGGATCGTTTTCTCCCAGTCCCCCTGGGCTGAGCCACCAATTTCCCCTCTAGGGGTGATTTCTGTGTACTTCGAGGCCAACGTCTCCTCCGGGCCGCCCCAGGGCTTCAACGCCTCCTTTTGGGTACAACGATGCCAGGAGGGGCTGTTGGAGGACAACACCCCCTGCCAGGGCAGAGCGGAGTGCCGGGAAGGCCTGTGCCACTGTGCCAAGGGCTACGGAGGGCCGCACTGCGACAGGCTCCTGTGCCCAGCAGACTGTGGATCCAAGGAGGGCCGGGGAATGTGTGTCACTGTGAGTGAGCCCTCGGTGTGCTGCGCTAATCCACGGTTAATGGTCGAACTGAGAGCCCTTTTTGGCAGATCAGTTCCTCTGGAACTGAAACTAATGGGAATCCATGCAAAAGCATGCATTCAACATAGAGACCACAGCGTGCATGAGCTGTCATTGAGGCAAGTAATTGAGGTTGTAAATAATGTGGTGCTGGGTTACCCCATCAATGAGCCGTAGGCCGTGATGAATGTAGGGTGGCCCTAACCCTACATTCAAGGTGAGAAACCTGCAAAGTAACATTCCAGGCTGCGATCGAAGGAGCATTCAGAGAGCCTCGGGAAGCAGGAGTGGCCAGAAAGGGTTATAGATCCCTGGAAATTGGTTATGAAGTCAGCAGTGCATTGTAAGACGGCCTATGATTGGAGAGATTCTGCATTGTAAGACACCCTACGATTGGAGGGACTCAGATGTGCACTGTAAGCTCTGAGCTCTGACAGCTCACTCTCACCAAGGAAAGCAGTGTTAGGGATGTGGAAGTTTTACTATTTTGCTGGGGGAAAATTAGTGCCTCCTTCACTCATAAGAATGAATAGAAAAGAATAGTGACAGTTCATAAATCGCTGTGGGGAAATTCTTTTTTTGCTTTTCCCCATCTTGCTCTCCATACAGCAAGCTTGGTGGCCACAGCAACTTTGAGCTTACTCAAGGGCCCGCAGATGTGACTATTCTGCTGAGGCTGGACTTGAACCGGCGACCTTCTGATCACAGGCACGGAGGCTTAGCCCACTGGGCCACACACTGCATCAACAGTCCAACAAATCTTTACATTAAAAAATGCTAAAGTGTGAATGTTGAGCTAGCAGGGATGTGGGAAGACCTGAAGCAGGCTGTAATGGAGAGCAGCCCATGATGAAACGGGTTTGTTAGCAAGGAGGGCCAGAGGTCATCAAGTAAAAGATGAAGGCCTGAGAATGAACTGTGAGAAACATCTGGATCTGCTGCACCTGCCCTGGAGTTTCTCTACTGTACCCCCTGTGCCCGTACCCATGCCTGTACCCCTTGTACTGTACCTTCCACTCCTGTACGGTCTGCCTTAAAGCGTTGCTATTAAGATAATGGTCTGATTTGAATGCATGCTTTGGCGTCACGTAGGATAAGAGTTAAGCTGCCTGCACAGTAGGGTGGGGTGAAAAATTCAAAATTTCCAATAGCAATTTCCAATACTGCCGAAAAGTTGTCACTGTACCTCGTTATTAAACGTGCAAAATACCTTTGAAATACGTTAATATTTTCAGGTTCTGCAACGCGATCGAAGTTTTCACCTGTCACATCAATGCGCAGATCCACGCTACGTATCATCCATATCATAACGCAATGTACAATTGTTCCAATTTAATACAAGAACCTAACAATCGGTCAGTGACAATGAGTAAGTGGGAAACGACTCATTCAGAAATGTGGCGCTCAGGAGCATGCTTACACTGACATACTGGCAATATACACTATCCATTATCTATACCGCTTTATTCATCTGGGTCTTACCAAAAATATTGGGACACCCCTCCAAATTATTGAATTCAGGTGTCCCAATATTTTTGGTAATGTAGTGTATCTGACCATTTTGACTGTCATGCTTAATACTTTTCATTTTGGTGTCACTGAGGAACAATTTTACATTGCGTTATGATATGGATGATACATTGCGTGGATCTGCGCATTGATGTGACAGGTGATTAGTCATAATGCACGTAGAGCGGCAGAGTGGTGTAGTGTATGTGTATGGCTGATACCCAGTAAAAATCTGCGTTACCTAAACGTTGGTATTTTGTAGTGATTATCATGTTGTGAAAGTGCACAAACACAACACCGATGAATACCAAAACATTCATTTCAAACACACCAGTTTCAACACTGCAAGGTTCTGCATTCCAGTATGTAAAGTTCACCGGCAAGAGAAAGCACTCACATGCACAAGTAACTTCTGTAGATCTCAAAACACAGTACAATAGCAAACTAAAACGTCACATAGTAAAAAACAATAAAATGGCAATACAGGAACAACATTACAAAAAAATATGTAAGGTGATTAAACGTAATGCACGTAGAGCCGCAGAGCAATGTAATGTATGTGTATGGCTGATACCCAGTAAAAATCTGCGTTACCTGAACGTTGGTATTTTATAGTGATTATCATGTTGTGAAAGTGCAGAAACACAACACCGATGAGTATAGATAATGGATAGTGTATATTGCCCATTGATGTGACAGGTGAAAACTTCGATCGTGTTGCGGAACCTGAAAATATTAACCTATTTCAAAGATATTTCGCACGTTTAATAACGAGGTCTAGTGACAACTTTTCCGCACTATTGGAAATTGCTGTTGGAAATTTTAATATTTTTCACCTCACCCTACTGCACAGCTAGGAGCCCTGATTTACACTCCTCACTGTATATCTATACCTCAGACATGGTTCACGTCTTTAGTAGCGAAATGCTGGTTTCCGGCCTAAGTGATAGGTATCCCGCCAGGCACGTGTCCTGACGCTGTTCAACCCCCACCCCCACCCATTTGCAGGCTCTTGGAATCTGCCAATGTTCGGAGGGCTGGGCCGGCCCTGACTGTGCCTCCCCCGCGGGCGTCAACAGCCTGTTGTGGGACAATCTGCTGGATACTCAGATGATGGCGGTAAGATGGGCGACCGTGGTTCCTCACTCGCGGTGGTGCCCCTGCCCTCTTATGTTCTCTCTGTCTTACTCTCTCAGAACCAGGCTCACAGGTTCCTGCAGAGGATGGGTCATTCTATGGTCCCGGGCCCTCAGGGGACCCTCTGGATGTATGGGGGTCTTTCACTCACGGAGGGAATGCTAGGAAATGTCTACAGGTGTGAACAGCTTTGCTCACTTAATATTCTTATTTGTTTATTGTTTCTTTGACTGGAGGGGCTTCGCGCTTATGAATATAGTCTCCTTTTAACACTGTACCACCTCCATGGAAAACGGCCCTGTGAACTTGTGACTTATAGGAATGGAGAAGATAGTATTTTGGGTCTGAATGATGGAATACACTATATTGGAGCCGGTTAACATAGCATCACTAGCCGTAGCCGGTGGTCTCTGCCATCAATAACACAAACTCGGCAGTAATCATGGCTTTTAGAAGTCTTCATTATGACTTATTTTCACAGGTACTCTGTATCCGAGCGTCGATGGACACAAATGCTGACTAGCATTGTGGAAGACGGGTCGGCTCCCAGCCCCCGCTATCACCACGCCTCTGCCCTCCTAACCAGCCAGGAATCTCTAGCTGGCACCCAGGGAGTTATGCACGGGGTCATGCTGGTGGTGGGCGGGGTCACACAGAAGGGCGTTGCCATGGACACTTGGGCCCTCAATCTTAGCAGTCTTGTGTGGAAGGAGTTTAAGGTGAGGAGCAAATATCCTTGAAGTTTGTTGGTGTTTGGCTTTGTGTGTATCGGCTTGATTTCCTTCCTTTCCTTGCACTTTCCTGTAGAGCTCAACACTGCCCCCTGTGGCTGGACACACCCTCACGATGCGTCGTAGCACGACGGCCCTCCTTATTGGCGGATACTCTCCAGAGAATGGCTTCAACCATCAACTTCTGGAATTCAGCCTGGACAGTGGGAACTGGACTGTTGCAGCACATGCTGGGACGCCCCCTACAGGTGAGCTATGGGGGAGCAGTAGTCCTTTGAATGTCATGGCCGACCATCTGACCTTTGTCTTGTCCTCTTCAGGACTGTATGGACATTCGGCGGTCTACCATGAGCAGACGGACGCCGTGTACGTCTTTGGCGGCTACCGCTTTCACGTGGAATCGGTGGAGCCCTCAGGGGAGCTGTACAGCCTCTACTACCCCAACCTCACCTGGTCCCTCCTGGTCCCTTCCCAGGGCAACAAGGTACTGCCACAGGGATGGTGCTGTCTGCAACAAACGGGTCTGGAAGGTGGCGCAGGGCAGGGCTAAGACGTCTGTCTGGCTTTCTCTAGCCCTTGTCGCGGTTTTTCCATGCGGCTGCCCTGCTGAAGGACACCATGGTGGTGGTGGGAGGCAGGACAGGAGAAGAGGATTATAGCAACAGTGTCTCTCTCTACCAGATCAACTGCAATACCTGGATACAACCAGGTGAGTGTCCCCTAAGCTGGCGTGGGCTTTGGTGTAGAGCAGTCCTGTGATGGCCCTGGTCATGTGATAGCCTAGGTCACATGATGGCCCTGACTTCACCAGTTGAGTCCAGCCTACTCCTTCCCCCCACCTCTTAGTCTTGGCAGTTGGGGAGCCTGTCAACAAGTCGGTGTCTCTGGCGATGGTGGCGTGGGAGGGCCACCTCTTCCTGTCTGGTGGCTTCAACGGAGTGACACTGGGGCGCCTGCTGACACTGTCCGTGCCTGCTGACCCCTGCGGCCTGCTTCCCACCTCCGAGGCCTGCAACGCCACCACAGGGAGCTGTGTGTGGTTCAGGGGCAGCTGCACCTCCTCCGACACAGCCGAGAGGTACGGGGCCCTGCAAGGTCATTTAGGCCCCTTAGAGTGACATGAACATGGAATTTCAGAAAAATCGCTCTTCAGATTCATCTAATGGCGGCATTGTGCTGTGTGAGTCGCGTAACTGGGTATACATGAAGTCGTGTACCCTCCAGGGTGTCACTTCCTGTCACACTTTTGCCATGCCTTTGTGATTGGTCCACAATTCCAGAACTTTCCTTCCTATTTGTGTCAGTGCAGGCTGTGAAAGTACTGCCACACAGCATGTGATGCTATGCCACACTCACAGTAAAACCAGCAGGGGAGAGATGGGGGGCAGATGGAGGAGATGGGGGAGGGGGTATCAGACTATATGTTGGGAAGTCTCAGCAGTGTTCCCTGGTGGCCCAGGCATAGCCCTTCTGCTTTTAAATGACGTTCAAACCAGCCCCGCTACTCTTGTTATACATAAGTGGCCATAGGTGGAAATTAGCGGGAGAACATTTCAAACTGGATTTAAGGAAGCACTTCTTTACACAGCGTGTAGTCAGAGTATGGAATAGTCTTCCTGATAACATAGTGCAAGCTGAATCCTTGGGTTCCTTTAAATCAGAGCTGGATAAGATTTTAACAATTCTGAGCTATTAGTTAAGTTCTCCCCAAGCGAGCTCGATGGGCCGAATGGCCTCCTCTTGTTTGTATAGTTCTTATGTTCTTATAAGGATTGACTGGTGTAGTGATTGGCACCAGTACAGCAAAGCTAAGTTAGCTGCAGTGATGAACTGCTAACCCTCACCTAGCTGCATGCCAGAAATGCACTAGCAAGCAGTCCTGTAGTCAGAAAGGCAAGTCACACAGAGTCTCATCATCCAAGGCCAGCATCTGTCAGGCAGAACATGTAGCTTCGCCAACAGAAGCTCAATCCAATAGCACCCGGGGCTTACCTTGCAGCTAGGCTAGCTACTCTGAGCCCCTGTCGACCGATAACTCTCTGAAGGACCGCCAAGCTGTGGTGTGCCAGTTTGCAGTTGGGGAATGAGAGGTTGCGAAGAAGACCTCTTCAGTGATAAGCAAAGCTCATTGTCTCTGCACGTAGGCAACCAGCCTGGCACCAGCTCCGTATTAGTGGAAACAAGGTAATAGTGGTCTCCTAAAGGGTGTGTACCTCAGCGATCTTCCCTGTCCACCTTAGGCTGGGCTGCGAGAACATTCATTCTCCGTGTTCCCCAACGCCTCGCCTGCCTGATCAATGCCGCCGGTTGAAGACCTGCAGCGAGTGCCTGGCTCGGCACCCGAAGACCTTCTCCAACTCCGCACAGGTAGTGGAGATGGCTAATGCTGACCGTTTCCTCTCTTGTTCTCTCTTCTTGGCTTGATATGTGATTATGAGCATAATGACCATTAGTGTTGCATTAAACATACTGTACCAAAGGTATTGGGAAGTAAAGCTGATGAAAGATGGTGGTTCAGTGGGTGGCATCCTAATCTAACACCTTCAGGGCTGTGGGCCAGTTCCAGCACCCAGCTGTGTCCGCGTTTCACATGCTTCTCTGGCTTAGCCCCAGATGCCCTGGTTTTCTCCTACGTTCTAAAGATATGCTTTAGGAGAACTGACATCTCGAAATTGCCTTGCGTGTATGTGGTCCTCGGCCTAGCATGATGTCCAGGCTGTACCCTGCCTTGTGCGATAGGCCTCCCTGCAGTGGCTTAGCTGGCACTGAGGATGAATGGGATGAAGACGTTAATGAAGAACAGAATGTGGATTTTTCCTCCTCTTTCGTGATGCTGGTGTTCTGTTTGGTGTTACCCTGTTGATCTTACACAAACCTGGCCTAGGAGAGCTGGTCCTTTCTCTGCGTATTTTGTCGTCTCAGAATTGTCCCTGTCGAGATTTTGCCTCAGTTTCTTCAAATTCTATTTTGTTTAGTTTTGTTCAGGTTAGTGCTGGGCGATTAAAACGATCTCGATTTTTAATCGAAAAAAAATGAGGACGATCACGATGATACACACAGACTATAAGACTCCATCAACCAAGTTTGCTCCGTTTTAGAGAATGCGCTGAGACAGACAACTCAATGGCCTAATGAGCAGAGGTTTACTGAACGCCAGCACAACAGGCAATCACCGACGACGTTGTAATTTTGCCCATCCTTCCTTAAAGAAGCAATGGGTGCGTTCGACTTGAGCTTAAGTCTGTCTGCAGCTGATGCGACATGGAGCGCGACCTGCCGGCGGCTGCAGGGGTGGAGTATAAACTGACTGCAGCCAAGTCGGACAACTTCTACTCCTCGTAGTGTGCGAGACCTGACTGCAATGGCAGCACTGCCAGAAGGGTGTAGATAAATCTATACAAATATCACCTGCATGCACATTACTTCTTTTACAATAACCAACTCCTGATACAAACTGTTAGCAGTAAATAAAACTATTGTGTATAGTGGCTCTGTGTAAAAAGATAGCTGCTAGGAAAAAGATCAAATACATGTATTTCAAGGATTCAAAGTTTTTATTGTCATGTACAGAGTACAATGCAATTCTTACTTGATTGCCTTCTTCACAGACTGGACGATTTAAACAAATAAAGCAGCGCAACCTTACAGTAACTAACAATAAATAAATCACTAACTTACGTGTACTGTTTGAGCATATGTAATTTATTTCAACTTTATTTTACCAGGTAAATTAACTGAAAACCAGTTCTCACTGCTTTACGTGCTTTTCGGGAGAAACAGCAGATAACGCATTAGAATTTCCTGGGATACAAACGTCATGCATGTGACTAAAATCTTCAGCCAATAAGGGCAAAGTTGTGTCGTCACGGAGGCGGTTCAAGTTTGTGCTGCACAGTCTGTCTCAAGTCGTCTTGCTCTCGCAAGGATTTTGTACCATATGACACGGTGACGCGTGGTGACATTTTGCAGCACCGGACCAAAAGAATCTAACCATGATTTGGCATTTTTTTGAATAAGTGTTTTTTGCTTGGTTTAGATACTTTTCTACCTCAGAATTTTAAAGAGTTTTTAAGAGACCAAGAATAGAGGAAGATACTTGTTGCAGTCAGTTCTGTCCTGCTTTATTTTATGTTTGCTCTTTAACATATTTGCAATATTATAGTTTTGCACATTGTTACATTATTATGGTTTTGTTCATTTGAGCTATGTTTCTTTGAGTACTTGAAAATCAATAACCTTTTATAATTTTAAAGGAATTTTGTATGTAAACAGTAAAATTTGTTGGAAAATAAATATTTGTTTGCTAATATTGTTTATTTGTTATTAGTATTCATTCTATTTGTCAGAATAGGGTTATTTTTATTATTATTTTGATTATTACATTATTACATGGAACAGCATTGTGAAACTATAATATTGATGATAATCGATATCGGTCAATACAGGAAAAAATATCGTGATAATTTTTTTTGCCATATCGCCCAGCTCTAGTTGATGTATACTTCTGTTTATCACCTAGTAATGTGATTCTTATGTGAAGGTAGTCTCTCATGTTTCTCAGAATATTGGGTTATGACGTAACTTTGAAGAAATCGTTTTAAGAAAAATGTTTTATTGACGTATCAGTAGGGACATGTACTCTTATATCATGTGGACTGACATGTCATGGTATTAATATCATGCGAGTTGTCACACCTGTCGCTTAGCATGACCGTGTGTTGGAAATTTGTATCTTTCCCTGGAAAAGTAATTTTGCATTTAAATGCTGTTTGCATTCTTTTGTAACTGACGTACTTGTTACTTAGTCCGATTTTTACAGTTTACAAATGAAAAAATTTAATGTAAACAAAGTCAAGATGTTTCAGAAATGGAAACTTAAAAATCTGTATGAGCAGGCCTTGAGGACAGCGCTCTCTGCAGGTCAGGGCGAGTCCTGTCATGGTGTGAGCCAGCCTTGAGGACAGCGCTCTCTGCAGGCTGGGTCGAGTCCTGTCGCAATGTGACCAAACCTCATGGATGGTGCTGTCTGCAGGCTGGGGTGAATTCTGTTGTGATCTGAGCAGGCCTCAAGGATGGCGGTCTCTGCCAGCCAGGGCGAGTTCTATTGCGGTATGACGCTCCTGGCCAAGGTTTCCTGATGAGGACTGTGAGGCCAGGGGCTGTTGATGCTGTTCACTTTGATATACATGCCCTTTCTGTAAAGCCATCTGTCTTTGGCTGCTGCTTCCATTAATCCATCCATCCATCTTCCAGCTGCTTATGTAGGGAAAACAGTGAGCCTACTGTGTGTGACACAAGGGCCTCCCTGGAGGGGGATGCCAGTCTGTTGCAACTGCTGACTTCTATGTGTTCATGTTGTGTGATTGATCTCTCGTGTTTAGTGAGAGAAGCCCTTTCTGGGCAGTCTTAGAGAAGTGCTTTTGGATGGTGGTTGGCCATGCAACATGGTGGTGTGGAGCCATGTGTGCCCATTTTCTGACACCTGACACCCCCAGCTGGCGCTCCAGTGCAAGTGGTGCACAAACTGCCCGGAGGGAGCCTGCATCAACAGCTCCGTCAGCTGCACCTCCGAGCACGACTGCCGCATCAACCAACGGGAGATCTTTCTGTCCAGCAACTGCACGGAGACTAGCTGCGAGGCGTCCGACTGCCCCAAATGCACTGCCTCGGGCAAGTGCATGTGGACTCGGCAGTTCAAGCGCACAGGTGAGTGGGGGGGTGGGTGAGCCTGACCCTGGGGTCTGAAATAAGCACATGCTATAGACTAGAACTAGATGGGCTGGTGTGGATTGGAGTGTGCTTCCACAGTGATCCATTTTGTTTTGTTTGTTGTTTTGTGTTTCATTGTTTTTGTTTTGTTTTTTGTTTCTGATATCTATGTATAGAATGCTACTTAAATAAGTAACTTTGTTTGAAACAGTCCAAGCCCTGAGATGAATTGCCTTACTGTGTGTTTTTTTTTCTTTGTGCCCCCCTCCAGGCGAGACTCGCCGCATCCTCAGCGTAAACCCCACCTACGACTGGACCTGCTTCAGCTATGCCCTGCTCAACGTGTCTCCCATGCAGGTGGAGTCATCACCGCCACTGCCCTGCCCTCCTCCATGCCACCACCTGGGCACGTGCAGCCTCTGCCTGGGCTCACGGGGCTCCGACGGCGGCTGGCAGCAATGCGTGTGGAGCGTGGCCCTACAGCAGGTGAGGAGGGCAGGGGGCGTGGTTCTGACTTATCATGGTGGGGGAGGGCATGGGGCGTGGCTTTGACTCTTATAATCGGGGACGGCATGGGGCGTGGCTCCAACTCATCAAGGTAGCGAACTGGGGGGCAGGGTGCGTGGCTCTGACTCGGAGGGGGGTGGAGGGGTTGCTCTGACTCATTGTGGGAGAGTGCAGGGGTGGGGACATTGCTCTGATTTTTCGTGGTGGGGGGGGCAGGGGCAGCAGCTGTGTTGCTGACTGATCACTGACTCACACATGCTTAATGTGTGTTTCTCAGCAGCGGCGGCCTCATTAGTCATGACTCCGTATTATAATGTCTCTCGGTTTTCTCTTGTCCCCCCCCCTTTTCTGTCGTCCGTTCTCAGTGCATGAGCCCGTCCTTTGTCCCACTCCGCTGCGAGGCTGGACAGTGTGGCCGTTTGCTCACCAGGGGTGACTCCTGCTCACCCCAGTGCTCGCAGCTCACCCAGTGCTCCCAGTGCATTGCCAGGCCCCAGTGCGGCTGGTGTGCCACCCGTGGGGGCAACGGGGCTGGGCGCTGCTTGCATGGTGGCCTGGAGGGTGAGTATGAGACGGGAGTGATCACTGCATAGTGTGCAAGTTGATTGGATCACGAAGGGGTCAGTCATCACTCTGTGTAAGCAGAGAGGTGCAAAATGGCAAAAAGTCTGGCAAAGCCTCCGAAGCACTCAATTGAACTAATTATCACAAGCATTGAACCACTTTAGTCTTTCTTCTCCTTCAGAGTCAAAGAATGTTGGCTGAGAAATCTGTTCTTGCTGTACAGATTAACCTTTGTGTTCCAGATAATTGACACTCCATTGGACTCTTTAATAAGCCACAGACGCTGACAGTGATGGGTTTTTCAAACTGTAGCAATTGTTCTTTTCCATCCTTCTTCCAGCAGTTTATCCGGTTCAGGGTTTCAGCAAACTTGAATCCTGTCCCAGGAAGCACACGGCTGGGGACTCCCCAGATGGGATGTTAGTCCATCACAGGGCACACAGTGACCAGTTCACCTCACAGTGTTTTCACTAACTATGGGGGGGGGGGGGAGCCCGATTATCCAGTGGCGACCTGTACAGCAGGGGGAAAATATGCAGACTCCACACACATACAACTGAGATTCGAACTCTTGGCCATAGAGGTGTGAGGCTACAGCACCAGGCACCTATCCCCGCATATCCACCCACATACTTGGTGAGCCTGGCCCCATCCAGACATGCGTCCGTAACGAGGTTGGGGGGCCGTGGCCGGGCACTCAGACTCAGGCATGCAGGCATACACTGGTCAGTTTACCTGAGGAAACCCAGCGTGACCCTCCCTCCCTGTCTCTCTCCCTGCTTCCCTCAGGTGTGAGTGAGGACGTCTGCCCACAGTGGAACAGCAGCTGGTCCTTTCTGCACTGCCCAGAGGAGGATGAGTGCGCCAACGGGCACCACCACTGCAACAGCACGCAGGACTGCCACGACCAGCCGCAGGGCTACAACTGCACCTGCAGGCAGGGCTACGTGCTCAGCAGGTACAACCCTCCCTCATGTTTTAGGGTTAGTGCAAGTATCAGTGTTGGGGTTACAGTTAGGGTTAATAACACTGCGCTCTCCCTCAGTGTGTCGGACCAGTGCAACCATTTGTGCGGGCTGGGTTAGGGTTAGTGACTCTGTGCTCTCCCCACAGCGTGTCGGGCCAGTGCGAGCCCGTGTGCAGCCAGGGTTGCGTGAACGGCACCTGCGTGTCACCGGGCGTGTGCCGCTGCCATTTCGGCTTCGTCGGAGACAGCTGCTCGGCGCAGTGCCGCTGCAATAAGCACAGTGACTGCGCCAGCCTGACCCAGCCCGATGTCTGTCTGGAGTGCCACAACAACACCATGGTGAGCACGCCCCACCCCCTTCAGGCTGAGCCCGGCTGACATCACACATGCGGTCTGAAGTATTCTGCTGACATGATCCCACTCCACATGTATCCCCTCCCCCCAGGGCCAGCACTGTGAGAAATGCAAGCCGCTGTTTGTGGGCTCAGCTTTGGGAGGTGGCATGTGCCAGCCCTGCCGGAAGTTCTGCCAGGGCAACAGTGCTGTGTGCCTATCCCGGGAGGAGCACAAGCAGGCGCTGGAGCATCCCAGAGAGTTCCCGTTGGACCCTGAGAGTGTAGGCAGCTCAGCCCAGCAGCCTCCGTGTCACCCCCCCCCCCCCCCAATCTTTATGCTTCCGTGCAACATGTTCAAAAATACCTTAAGTGGTCTCTCTCATCTGCTCTATGAGTCTTACACTATATTATATAGTATATACATTATAGTTTAATGTATTTTTTTAGCAGATGCTTTGTGCGCAGTGCACCACAGTCATGCAGCTTTCAAGGAGCTAACTACTAACTACAGCCAGGCTGATTGTCCAGTGACAAAAGTTACTGTGCAAAGTACTATGGGAGCAAGGATTGTACAGCACTATACAATGCTAAACATCCATCTATTTTCTATAACAGCTTGTTCTATTCATGTTGTCTGGAGCCTGTCCTGGAGGGTATGGGCAAAAGGCAGAGAACAACCCGGGATGGGACACTAACCCATCACAGGGCACACTCACACACCAGTCACATGCACACCTATGGGCAATTTGGTGACTCCAATTAGCCTCAGCAAGTCTTTGGACTGTGGGGGCAAACCAGGGTACCCGGAGGAAACCCCATAATGACAGGGGGAGAACCTCCACACACATGGAGCCATGGCAGAGACTCAAACCCAAGACCCAGAGGTGTGAGGCAGCAGTGCTAGCCACTGTGCTGCCCTTAGTACTCACCACTGTTATACAATACTAAACATTGTAAGAACCTGGCAGAAGACGAGATCTAGTCAGACCCCCATGAGGACTATGGTGGTGTAGAGAGAGCGCCATCTAGATGGGGGGCAGATTTCCTCCCTTCCCCAGCTCCCTCCACCTCGTACACCGTTCCGTCTCTCCCCCTTTTTCCTGACAGTACCCCTGTCCACTGTTTCCCTGCAGATCACACAGTGGGTAATGGAGGGCCCCACGGAGGTCAGTGCCGTGTGTGTCAACTGCCAGAACAACAGCGTGGGGGACAAATGCGAGACCTGCCTCAGCGGCTACTTCTTGCTGCAGGGCAAGTGTGAAAAGTGAGTGTGGGCTGGGCTGTGCCCCATTCTGTCCAGGAACTGGATTCTATTGGCTGCGACAGTCTCACTGAGAGCAAAGTGGTTGTGAGCTGCCCATTGTCCGTTATGAGGATGTCATTAATTATCTGGCTCTTCAAGTGTTGTGGGTAACTCTGAAGCAAATGAGAGTGACTAAAACTCTGCTGGCTCATGATCGCATAAAATTGCTATTTCTGGCTGGGCACAAGAACTGTAGAGGAAAAAATGTGGATGAGATACAGTCACTGGTATGTACAATCATTAGAGATGGCACCAGTCTGATACCCAAAACACAAAAATGTGTCAGCCTTTAGCTGTAAACACTAGGATTCTGTGCAACATCGCAACCTCAGTTCTCATGTTGCTTACAGCCAGGAAAGGAATACTATTAGTCTGTTAAATCTTTAATAAGGCCCTCATTTTAATGCACGGTGAAAGTATATCGATATAAACAGTAGGTGATGTCTCATTTTGAAAATGTATCAATATACAATGAACATTTTACACTTCCGATTTGACTAGAATATGGTAACACAAACTATGATGTAGAAAACTGGATAATAAATTGCAAAATCGCAAAACAAATTGCAATTAAAAATGCAGACTGAGCAAAGCCTATGACCTGTTAGCAGTTCTGATCATTAAAACCACTTCTCTGTTGTGACAATGTAAACCTTCCTTGGCAGCACGTGGGGAAATGGGCCAGTTGGGGTTAATGTGCTGCAATGACTCCTCCTGTCCCGCAGGTGTCAGTGTAACGGCCATGCAGACACCTGCAACGAGCATGATGGCACAGGCTGCCCCTGCCAAAACAACACAGAGACTGCTTCCTGCCTGACCAGCTCTCAGAGCGACAGGAAGGACTGCTACAAGCAGCAGGTGCGTGAATGAACGTGACTGGGAGTATCACTTTTCAGCCAGTGTTACTGGGACATGGTACCTTGATTTGTCTGAGTGTTGCTGCTTGGTGATGGGGGATGTGGCAACAATACACACAGAACAGGAAGTCTGTAGTTGGCATAGTACTCCCGGTCAGAGCCCAGGTGGAGCCCTAGGCACTATGGCAAGCCGTTTTAACATTTAATCACTAGACTGGATATGTATTGCAGATATCTTTAATTCAATTCTTCCTGGTCAAAAAGAGCATTTCAGATATCCACAATGACATTCTTCCTATCCATAATTGTCATTTCAGATATCCACATCGTCTTTCTTTCTAAATCAATATTAGCTGGATTTACCAGTTTTGCTCCAGTTTCATTTTTGATTTGGTCACCCAGAGGGTCTGCTAACAGAAAGACAGCTAGGGCAAGTGGTGTGTTGAGGGGCTGTCAGGTGTTCGCAGTCAGTGCATGGGACAGTCATTCACTCACAAAATGCATCATTTTGACCAGAGCATATAAGTGGAGCTCATCGCTCACGGAGCCGTACGCTCCTCCAGCTCCCCCCACTCACAGCCGCTTCGCTCATTATCACCCCCCTCTCAGGTCAATTTTAATCCCGCTCCAAGGAAATTGCTCACCGCTGTCTCCAAAAATGAAAACAACCTGCATCATATTTTAATTTTAGCTTGAACTTTAGCCTGGCATCAAAATAAATGAGCAAACAAATCCACATTCAAGTAGAAATGGTTTATTTCTGGGTCAGTCATGCTTCAGACACAGGGTGTGAACTGGTCTGGTACAGCAGCAGTATACGAAAGTGGAGCGAGGTGACGCTAATTGTGGATAGTCAATGGACCCATTTTATGTTAAAACGGCATCCTATCTACTCGTCAACCGATATCCACAATACAATTATAGATATCTGCAATTGCATTTTTACTAGACATAATATGAATCCAGTCCCCGAGTCTTCCTCGCCCCACCCATCCCTCACTGAAAGTTGTTGGTACTCCCAGGATTAGATTTTTGTTCAGCCATCATACAACATTTACTAAATCAGAAGAAAAAATGCAAAGTTATTATTTTTATTATAATGTCTTCATCTTCAATTCATTCTACAATTCCAGTACTCCATGCTATACACTCTACATACACTCTAATACATTTTGAAAGAAAAAAAACACTAGTACCTAAGTGCATCATGGTATGATGAGTAGTGTACAAGGCCCAAAACCTTTCACTAACATGTTTATGTTGTTAGCAGGCAGACAGTTTACAAGCCAAATTCACAATTAGAATCTAGCGATCGCAGAAAATAAAATAACTTTGTCGTATTACACAGCCTTGTATGAAAGGACAACGTAAGCCCCTAGTGATTGTGACGTTGTCGACGGATAAGCCTGTTGAGGGGTTAATTATACAATAATCCAAATACTAATTTACTAATTTCTAATAACACAGTGTCTAATATAATGCAGACACTAAAAATGGGAACTGATACTAGGCCTGCAGGATTGGGTGATCTCACTCCATGCAGTTGGGAGAAATCAGGAACTGACAGCAAGAGAACAGGTCAAGATGACCTCGTACCAGACAGCAGGAAGACAGGAACCCATCAGATATCCAATGCTTCTTTTAACTTTTGCATAACATAAAGGGGGGAGGGGGGAACATGTACTCACTGGCTAACTAGAGCAAATGTCGAAATATGTTGTAGTCACGTAGATGGAAAAGTACAGAAAAGGGGGGCCACACCCCAAAAGGCCTATAAAGACCCAGAACCGACACGTATGGTTCGAGCTTCTTTCTGTACATGCTGAATGTATGTCAGATGGTTGCTCCCTGATTGCAATCTGAATAGAGAATAAACTGGTGACTTGCAACTACTCCTCGACTGTGCAGTGAATCTCTTCTCATCAATGGACCCGGCGGAGTTCGACTCCAACACCGTATAAAGGATAGACATGTTTAATAAGGAAATTTGCAAAGTCGTGCACTTTTTATCTAGATGTCTGACACATTGTTCGAATTTCCGCTCTCAGATGCAAACAAGTTACACAGAAGGACCATTGTCGGCATCAGCTGAAGTGAATGGTAACCACGCTTTCGAACAAACAGTTTTTCCGCCATGTATTGTTCTTAGCAGCTCTGTGATCGGGGCAGAGTAACGCAACTTTCACACACTGCCTGCTCCGCCCCACACACACAGAGTGAAACTCTCCGATACAAGAAAAAAAAACAGAACTGATAACATCGGGCTATGGTATTAATTAAAATTTTAACAACTAAAATGATTTTTAACGATTAAAAAAAACCTCTGTGAGCCCACCAACAAGCGCACAAAACTGTCAGAATCAATGATCCTTAACGTTACCTGTAAGCTACAGTTGGTTGAAGGCTCGTTATCATTACGCCAGTTCCCGACAGCGTAATTCGCGTTCTCTTTCAAAAGCACTCGCATTTTCTTTTAAAGCAACATTTCATAGCAAACCAATTAAATACGTCTTTGAAAGATCAGAATTTAAGCCTTACCGTTTTCTCCGATATATCGGTCGACCTCTACTAGGCACGCTTCACGGCCCCCCAACCCCCTCCTCCAAAATAAAACACGTAATGGATGTCAAGTAATATGGATGACTTTGTTTAATACAAACGAACTAAGCAATGGCAAATGTATGCAAAGTGGACTCAAGGTACTTATAAATAATATACTGTCAAAATTAAAAATACCAGAGTTTACTTATCTCTATATTTAGAAAATTTATTTTTTCTTTTGCAAAAAAAAAAAAGGCAAGGCTGCCAATTCTTCTGAGAAGGGTCCAGCTGCAGATGGAAATATGTCACCTCCACAGGAAACGTGACTCAACTCTGTTACAGATATCGAATAACATTAGGCTTGTTCTAGGCTTAATTGATTATTCAGATTTTTGTGAGGACAATAATTTTATATTATTTGTGGATTTTCGTAAAATATTCGATACTATTGAACATGGCTTCATTTTTAAGGCTTTGAACAAATTTGGCTTTGGCCCCTTCTTTATAAAAGCTATTACAACATTATATAATAATGCTAACTGCTCCATTAAATTGCATGCAGGTACTTCTCCTAGATTTGATCTGAACCGAGGTATCAGGCAAGGCTGCCCTATTTCCCCATACTTATTTTTGATCTGTGCCCAACTCCTATGTGATTATATTAAACTTAGTCCCTTGAAAGGCATAACATTTGCAGACAGAGAAATTGTTATACGTCAGTTGGCGGACGATACTACTCTATTTTTAAAAGATTCTTCTCAGGTGACAACAGCCATCAACATAATTAAGTCTTTTTCTAATGCTTCAGGCCTTCATTTAAATATTGGGAAATGTGAACTTTTTGCCCTTAGAAACTGTACTAATCCTTCTATTGCTGGTATTCCAGTGAAAGACTCCATCACCTATCTTGGTATTGTTATTGGCAGGAATCAATCCTTGATGTTCTCTTAATTTCGCTCCAATTCTACAAAAAACACAAAATTGCTGGGATTGCTGCGAGAGAGTGGTGTTGAGCTGCAGAGATTGTTTGTGATTGTTTTTTGGAGTGTTTCGAATGTATTTTGAACGTATATTTTGAGTGTTTGTGTGCTTTATCAGTTTACGTTGGTGGCTGTTTTATTTCTATTTATTGTTCTTATTTCGGTCGGCGTGAGTGCTTGTCTGTCCTGTCTGTTAATTAACAGCGCGATTATTACCGACAGTGAGCTGCGGGTGTCGCGTGAGTGGCGTTTTCTGTCCGCCTTTAACTCCGTAACAAACACCTGCGGAGTGAATAATAACTAATAATATCTAACGTCGGTATCGTTACCCAGCGCCGGAAAAGGACAGTTGCTCCTGAGCTTTGCTCGGTCGCCAGTCGGGGCCGGGAGGACATTTTCTACTTTTTTCCCGCTCCGGCAGTAGCCTGCTGTGAGGGGGTTTTTGTGGTTTTTCGACCTCCCAAGAGCAACTTTGATTTCGCTTTGTTTTTAGTTCATACTTGGTTCAGGCAGAAGTTCTTCTGGTAAGTAGTAGTAAATTTATCAGGTTTAAAATTTTAAATAACAATAATAATTAAGTTCCGTTTTAACACAAGTAATAACTTATTTTAGTGTACTCAGCACTTTACTGCATTTATTGTTACGCAAATTAATCTTTATAGTTAAATACACTATATAAATTTACTGGGCTGGGAGTATGGGGTCATAGTGAGTTAGTTAATTATGGGGCCGGCTCAGTGTTGCGTTTGCAAGATGTTTGCCCTTCTGGACGTTAGTGTCCAGTCGTACTTCATCTGCGCACGATGTAAGCTAGTGGACTCACTCATGGTCAAGGTTTGCGACCTTGAGGAGCAACTGGCTCTCATCCAATGCAACAGTGAGTTAGAGGAGCTAGTTAATACGCCGTTTAGGGAGCTGGTGTGTACGCCACTAGCGGGGAGGAGGGAGAATGAAGAGCAGAGAGGTCAAGAGAGCTGGGTGACCGTAGGTCGTAGACGCAGGAAAAGGCGTCCACACGTTACAGAGGCAGCACCACCTGAGGTGACTGTGTCTAACAGGTTTCAGGTGCTTCCAGCTTTAGAGCCGGAAGGGACTGGGGAGGCTGGTGGGCCCTTGGGCACTGAGGAGCCCCCTCCCCCCAGGAAGAGGGAGGTTGTGGTAGTGGGGGATTCAGTTATTAGGAGAGTAGACAGTTATGTGTGCACGCGTGATAGAGGGTCCCGTACGGTGTCTTGCCTGCCTGGTGCCCAGGTAGGAGACCTTCCAGATCGTGTGGACAAGCTTTTGGCCCCAGCTGTGGTGGATCCAGTTGTCGTGGTGCATGTTGGCACCAACGACATAGGCAAGGGTAGGAGGGCTGTTCTGCAGGATAAATTTATAGAAGTCGCCAATAAGCTTAGAAGCAGAACAACCATGGTGGTATTCTCTGAAATACTCCCCGTGCCACGCGCAAGTCAGGCTAAGTTATTTGATGCCATTCCTGCTGGTGTATTAATGCTTCTCAAAGATTCAGTGGTCAGGGACCTGACCCCACTGCCACTAGAGCCAGCTGTCACCTCTGTAGGAAGGATCTGTTTTTCCAAGTACAAAAAAAAAAACAATTGTGACCTGGACTGGGAAAGGATTTCGACTCTACCTTCTAAATTTCTGTTGACAAACAAAGTGAAAGAGGTTTCTTTCAAAATTATTCATCGGTTCTATCCTACTAACTCTTTTCTTAGAAGATATAAAAAGGATATTAATGTTAATTGTTCATTTTGTAACCTCCAAGATGAAGATGTTCTGCACCTTTTCTGGTCTTGCCCATTTTCTAGTCAGTTCTGGCAAGAATTCACTGATTTTTTTAATGTCCTATTTTCTTCATGATTTTTCGTTCTCATTTGAAAAGATGTTATTTGGTTTCTACAAATACCCAGTGAATAAAGCAGATCAATTTTATATAACTAATTTATTAATATTATTAGCTAAATTTCATATTCATAAGACAAAATTCTCTAATACAAAACCATCCTTTCAACACTTCATTTGTGAAACCAAACAATATCTATCATCCATACAATATTCCCAAAATGCAAAAGCATTCAAAACGGTGAATATATGCTCTTCTATTAGGTTTGTGTGATTTATCTCTCAGCTGGTCGTTTGTGTTATGAACCCCTGACATTGTATGTTACATATTTCTTTTCTTTTTCTGCTCTTATGTTTAAGTGAAACTTTGTAATTGTTCTGTTTGCAATAATAAAAAAAAAACTCTGTTACAGCGAATAAACCCTAACCTTAACCTTAACCCTAACCGGAGCTTCACTTTAAGTCCTTAAAGATCACGTGTTTCCTGTGGAGGTGGCGTATTTCGGGTGGAGCTCCACTCTACAGGAGTCTGCAGTTAGACCCTCTTGGTTCTTCCAGCAGCACCCTACACCACGTAGCTGTTCTTTGCCAGCACTGCAGGGGGTGCCAGTACTTCTAGAGGCACCCTTCACTGCCTAACTGTTCTGTGATGGCACTGCAGGGGGTGCCAGTACTTCTAGAGGCACCCTTCACTGCCTAACTGTTCTGTGATGGCACTGTAGGGGGTGCAAGTACTTCTAGAGGCACCCTTCACTGCCTAACTGTTCTGTGATGGCACTGTAGGGGGTGCAAGTACTTCTAGAGGCACCCTTCACTGCCTAACTGTTCTGTGATGGCACTGTAGGGGGTGCAAGTACTTCGTTGCATACCATATAGCAGTGGTTCCCAAACTGGGGGACGCAGAGGTATTGCGGAGGGGCACACCAATGGGATAGCCTCAGGGGCATGTGCCACCCTAAAATAATCTCTTCACATACTGGATGATTAAACAAATAAAGCAGCGCAATTCTACAGTAGCTAACAATAAATAAACCACTAACTTACGTGTACTATTAGAGCATTTATGTAATTTATTTAAACTTTATTTTACCTGGTAAATTAATTGAAAACCAGTTCTCACTGCTTTACGTGATATTCGAGAGAAATAGCAGATTACGAATCGGAACTTCCTGGGATACAAACGTCACGTTCTTCAGCCAATAAGGGCAAAGTTGTGTCGTCATGGACACTGTTCCAGTTTGTTCAGCCGGCTGAGAGGTGCTGTACGATCTGTCTTAAATCATCTTGCTCTTGCAAGGTTTTTGTACCATGTGACATGGTGACGTGTGACGATGTTTTGCATGAACAACGATGTTTAAAATTTTCTACATGAAGTGCAGGGAGACTATCAATTAATGAGTATGATTTAGTGTTGTTTTGCGCTATAGTATAGGCTGAAACCTGCGGTTATCATTAAAAACAAAATGCGGTAATCATAAGACAAACTTTAATTTATGTACACCAATGAATATTAACAGGAATGTTAAATCTGCATTTGCATAATTTCAAACTTATGCTGGACTTTTATTTTTAATTTATTTGCTCTTTTTTCTCCCACAGTTGTGAAATTGCGCCATTTGTATTTTGTAATTGCATTTGTTTTCGCTCAATTAGAAAAGGCAAACTTTATTACAAATAGTTTGAATCTGAACCTGTGTAGTTTGAATGGGGGGGCTCAATAATGTTCCTATCTAGAAAAGGGGGGGCCTGCAGAGAAAGTTTGGGAACCACTACCATACAGGAAGAAGTCACATGGACTTGCTGAGTCAGTGTCCTAAGTGGCTACCTGTCGCCTAATGGGTTGACCCAACAGCACCACCATCAGTAATCATAGTACCTTTTCATAGTGTTTTCTGTTAATGTGGTTTATCACTCAGTATTTTTCAATACCCATTGCCTTAATATAGTGCCATAGCTGTTCACAGCCTGCCTGCTTTTCTCCCCCCATTTTGTCCAGTGTGCTAAATGCAAGGACTCCTTCAATGGTACTCCGGTGAATGGCCGTCAGTGCTACCGGCAGTTCAACGTGGACCATGAGTGCTGCTTCGACCCCACCTCGCAGTCCAACTGCTTCCATGAGCCCAACATCCGCAACCTGCCACGTGGTCGCACAGTCTTCTTCGCGGCCCAGCCCAAGTTCACCAACGTGGACATCCGTGTGACCATCGACGTCACTTTTGGCGAGGTGGAGGTCTACGTTTCCAACTCGCACGACACCTTCATTGTGGAGGTGAACCGGCAAACGGGCGTTCACAGCGTGAAGATCGAGGACGACGCGCCTCGGGGGGAGGTACCCCCGTCTCCTATAAAGCTCTACACCAACTCCAGCACGGGTCTTTCCCCACCACCACTCCCCAGCACTCCACTCCAGTTGCAGGCCAAGTCGCCGGCTGCAGAGCGGGAGATCCGCGAGGAACGGGCCCAGGGCCTCATCTCCTACATCACTGTGTGGAAACCCCAGACAGTGCTCATCGTGCGTGGTGTGCGTGACAGGGTGGTCATCACCTTCCCACACGAGGTGCACTCACTCAAGTCCAGCCGCTTCTACATTGTCCTGAGGGGCGTCGGCACCGAGGCTCATGATGGCCAGTCCCAGGGCCTCCTGTTCCTCCGCCAGGACCAGGCCCACATTGACCTCTTTGTCTTCTTCTCCGTCTTCTTTTCCTGCTTCTTCCTCTTCCTGTCAGTCTGCGTGCTCCTCTGGAAGGTCAAGCAGTTCCTGGACTTCCGGCGGGAGCAGCGGCGACACATCCAGGAGATGACGAAGATGGCATCCCGGCCTTTCGCCAAACTCACAGTCTACCTGGAGCCTGAGGAGCCACAGCTGATCTACCTACCATCCTGCGGCATGCCTGGCGGCCCCATCTCTATCTCTCACGCTCGTACGGGCAAGCTGGGCGGAGTCATGATGGGACCGCGTGGACGGCCGGGGGGTGTGTCCTACAAGCACGACCCCGCTTCTGGCCCCGCCGGTCACCAGCTGCACCACTTGTCCCTCAGCGGGGGCAACAGCGGCCAGCATCTGCCCCTCCACTACCTGAACACTCAGCACTATGCTCCCACCTTGGCAGGAACCCCCTCCTCGCACCTGCAGCACCACCCATCCTCCCACAGCGGCTACCAGCATTTCTGCCGCTCTGACCCCTTCCTCTCGCAGCTCCTGGGCTTCTCCTACTCCTCCTTTAAAGTGGGGCCCATCACTCTGGAGCCCACCGACGATGGCATGGCTGGGGTGGCCACGCTCCTTATCCAGCTGCCTGGAGGCATCTTGGCACCCAATCGGGCCTGCCTGGGTTCGGCCCTGGTCACGCTACGGCAGAATCTGCAGGAGTACTGCGGCCACGGCAGTGGGGGGGCCCACCCGGGGGCTGGCGGTGGCCGCAAGGGACTCCTGGGCCACCAGCATCTCACCACCATGGCCATGTGAATGGGAAGGAAGAATACAAAGATGACTGATTGGAAAGGAGGGATGGACGATGGGAGATACGTGGTGGTGATGAAGGTCATGATGATGAAGAGACGATGGGCAGTATATGCTGACTTGTATGGGCCAGTTCAATGAGACCCCTGATTGTTTGTATATAATGTATTATAGGAGGTTGACTTGTGTTTTGACTGTCACAATACTTCACATTTCCCCAACCAAACTATCTCTGATTGATCACATTGGAATCACCCAGTAGCCAGAGGAGAGGCAAAAGCATGGTGGACAGCCAGTGGGAGGCCACGGGAGAAGGTATGGTAGTATATGAAGGGAATGAGAACCAACGTGCTTTATTTATGAAAGTGACAATCATGAGAGTGCTGCCGATTTGGCTCCAGGGAGAACACAGGTGCATGGTGACCAGTCTGACATGATAAACACACCAACAAAGTTAAATGGACATTTAAGTGAGAACTGAGAGCTTATGCCTTTGAGAATATCAATATTTATAGAATTAGGCTAATTTTTTTTACCTAGAGGTATGAGAATACAGCCTTTTTGTGAAACCCTAGAGAAATTATGTCAGTCATTAAAGGTGGCGCATGTGTGCAGTACTACACCTTTACTATGAAACATAAGTGATGTGAAATGACGTCTGTTTTCACATTATAATGATCTAGGAGCTTTTCATTCAAATGCATTTGGCCTTTTCTTGTAGACAAAATGTGTTATTTGTCTCAAGTATATTGAGTCACCAGTTGTACTTTGCTTTTTGGCAATGGTTCCATTGATGGCTGAAGTTTTGTGATACGAGTTATTATGTAAAGTGAGTGAGGTTAGATTTCTGCCTTTGCAGCTTTGGGCTTGTTCACACATCGCGCCATTCTCTGTCGGAAGGTCCAGAAGAAACCTTCGCTATCTGTCAATCCCGCTTTATGCCTTTTTGTGGAGGTCTTTTATTTATGCATAAAAATGTCATTATTTTATACTAAATGACTGCTTGCTCTGCATGTTTCACTGCTGCAGTTAAGAACAGAATATTCGGAAGATTTCTTTATAACTGCCTCATTTAAAGTCAGGGATAAACTTTGGAATGACTGCAACCTGGTATGATTAGGGGTTCTGTAGGTTGGAGTAATATTTATTAAATGCTCCTGATTAAAGAAAGAAAGCAACTGACTTAAACACTAGAAGAGAACCTTCAGTATTGTCTGTTAAGATTGTTATATTTAATTTTTTTATTTATTGTACGTCTAAACGTTGACTGTGCTGTACGAGCGCTCTCATTTAATCCTGGATTGCAACCTGTGATCGATATTACTTGCACAACACTCTATGATGTAATTGAACCAAACAGTAGGCTTATATCACTTCATGGCTCTGTTACTGCATGAAGTACAGTGTTTTGGAGACATGTGTAATGCATAAATAATCATTTACAATTTTGTTTCAGACAAAAAGTAGCAGATTACCTACATTTAAAGATGGGTGAGCATTTGCTTTGTGAAGTCAGTTTTCTTATTAAACATTACTGACAAATGTATCCGAGTGATATTCATATATGTTGTTCATTCTGTGTATTTCTGTTAAAGATGCCGGGTGGAATGTGATGAAATTTGATTTGACATTTTGCACTCCTTTAGTGGCACGTACATTGTCCGCCTCATTGATGACATTGGGACTTAATGGAACTCATGTCCGTTTATTTTAATAATGCTTCTTTCCTTTTTATTTAAAAGTCGAATGTGCTGAAGCCCCATTAAACGCGGTTCAATTTGTAGTCTGTCACAATATTAAAATGAGATTACGACTTTTTGTGGTACTGATGTCTGTATTTCCGAAATATAAGGGGTCGTGACTTGGCCTCCGTTACGTTAACAGTTATTTTTCATCTGGAACATTTGTAAGCTTCTAAAATTAATCATGACATTGGCGTGTGAAATATTTTAAACAATTTGCTTTGAACGCCACAGTCTGATCTAGCTAGTTGTCCAATCTGGGCATTGGCCCAGAAACATTCTGACCTATCACGATGTCCCATTTCTGTGCCCTCGCGTGAACCGTCTGCTGTCTGATTGGCCGCGTGGGCTGTCAATCCCAATCAGTTTGCATCATTCTTCCGGTTTGTGGTGGGTAATGTTTTTACCGTCTGCAAAGATAGCCCTGTGTATTTCATGAAGTAAACTTAGTGAATGAGCCCTTCTGATGTTACCGTCTTTATAAAGCGTGATAAGCAACGTAAAATATTCAACCGTCTACACTTAGCTATAAATCGGTTTTGTACGGCTTGCCATCTAATACTTTAGCTAGTCGTTTGGCTGCTCTCCTTTCCGTGTTTCTGAGCTGTACCGGTACAGCGATCGAAAGATGAATCACAAGGAGTCTCCAACGTTAATAGGCCTGGTAAGTGTTTCCTGGACGCCCGAGTGCCACTGAGCTTGCATAAGCTACTTGCTATTGATCCGATCGTGAGCTGCATATCCTGGCAGCCACAAGTAGTCATATACTTATTTACGGACAGCATGGCATCCTGTTTAAAGCGTTTACTAATTAAAGTGATTGCACCTATCAGTGCAGCTCGGAAGCAAATCGGTGCTTTTTACTTTCTACTTTCTCTGATTATGCTGTCCTGCTAATTAGAGCACTCTAGGTAGGAAGTACTATAGCTCCATGGAGTGTGAAGTCGATTAGCCATGGAAAAGGCTTACGATAAGTATCAAAGTACGTTTCGCCAGATCGAGTACTGGTTGAGTGTGAATTAGAACTGTGTGGCTGATTGTACAACAGAAAATGAAAACATTTTCTTTGACTTGCCTAAAATGGTGTTCATGTAGTTCACAAAAGTTTGGAAAATAATGCAAAATTTAAAATACGATTTAAAATGTCCATCCTTTCATGTGCCCCTTGCTGTTTTCTTTTAGATAAAATTGAAAAGCAGACGTTTTGCCTCAAGCTGTATACCATAAACTTGGGAGTTTAAAGTTCTGTGGCCTACAAGCTTTGATTAAAAGGAGTGTGAGCATGGATAACAAAATGAGAAGCGGCTCCAAACTCTGTGCTGTCAAAATCAAGTCAAGTTATAACTGTGAAGCCCATAAGCTGGGCAGGTTAATTAAAAAGGAACAAGGTTTTGGTCCATGTGCATCTTCTCGCTGTCATACTGATATGGACCACAGTGACCCTGCCTCCATTAAACAGGAGACCGTCCACATTAAGGATGAACAAAATGAAGTTGAAGTTCACAGCATTCAGATAAAGGAAGACGATGTGGAAACGGAGTCCCTGGATTCAGGCACAGCGTTGAAAGGTGACTGCAAGAAACAAATTTTGAGGCCCCAAGACATCAAGCCTGTTTTAAGTAAATTGGAGCCAGATCTCATTCATGCCAAACAGGAATCGATCCTGATTAAAACCGAACCCATTCTGGATTCTGAATGCCGGACTGGAAAGGCCAAGAAAGAACATGAATGTTTTGGGGTCAAAGAAGAGGATCTGGGGGATGGGTCACCAGATCTCAAGGGGGATCGAGAAGAAGCTTCTGATGAGCACCATACTGACAGCGGTGAGATGTGTCTGGGGTTGGGGGCTTGAGGGGGGAGTTAGCAAATATTTAGTGATTCTCACAAATATATTCTATAAAGTTCCCAGCCTGATTCATACTTGTTGATATAGCTCGCGTGTTTCTCAGCACTGGGACAACACTCTACTTGAATGTACAATCATGCATGCTTAATTTATGCGGTTGTTCAAATCCATTCCTTCTTATTTATTCTGTTTCTCCTACTCTTTTTCTCCAAATCCTCGGCTGGGTGTCACCTCCAGAGTCCCCTCCCCAGTTTTTCCCTTGTCCCCACTGCGTCGTCTCCTTCACTGGTTCCTCCTACTTGGAGAAGCACCTGAAATGGACCCACCAGCTGCAGTACCAGGCCCTCCTCAGAAGCCGAGCCTCCAAAGTCGAAAGCAACCCAGAGGCCCTGGAGAGGCACTGCTGCCCCGACTGCGGCCTCGGCTTCCCATTGCGCCGCCAGCTAGCCGTCCACGTGCGCTGTCAGCACCCGAGCACCCCCCCGCAGAAGCGACACCCCTGCCCACAGTGTCCCCGCAGCTTCCACTACCTGGCCAGCCTGCAGAAGCACTGCAAACAGTGGCACCAGCTGGCCACTGTGTGCCGGGATGGCCGGCTGACCTGTGCCAGCTGCGGGGAGGGCCTTGGCACCTCTGGTGGGCCGCACGTGTGCCCCGGCTCTGAGACCAAAGCGGAAACGGGGCCCACAACCACCGCCGATGGCAACTTCCTCTGCTCCGTCTGTAGCAAGACCTGCAGCACCACGCAGAACCTGCGTGTGCACATGCGCACGCACACAGGCGAGAGGCCATACACCTGCACTGACTGCGGCAAGTGCTTTGCTGAGAGGGGCTCCCTGGCCAAACACGTGCGCATCCACACTGGCGTCAAGCCCTTCAAGTGCCCCGACTGCGGCAAGCAATTTGGCAGGATGAGCCACCTGACATCCCACCGACTGACCCACTCGGGCGAGAAGCCGTTCGTGTGCAGCGAGTGCGCTCGGCGCTTCACCCATAAGGCGGACCTGAAGACACACCAGCGCACACACTCCGGGGAGAAACCCTTCCGCTGTCCTGACTGTGGCAAGGACTTCGCCATTATGGGCAACCTGCGGGCTCACCAGCGGGTGCACAGCAAGGAGAAGAGCCACCAGTGCGGCGAGTGTGGTCGGAAGTTCGGCGAGGCAGCCGTGCTGAAGAAGCATCTCCGCACACACACAGGTGAGCGGCCCTACCATTGCACTGCCTGTGGCAAGCAATTCAATCGCGTGCAGCACCTGAAGACACACCAGCGCACGCACACTGGCGAGAAACCCTACTGCTGCGGTGACTGCGGCAAGAGCTTCAGCCAGTCGGGTGACCTGACCAAGCATCGGCGCACTCACACTGGGGAGAGGCCATACGCCTGTCCCGACTGTGAGCGCACCTACAGCAACTCGGGCGACCTGCGCAAACACAGCCGCAGTCACACAGGACAGAGGCCCTACAGCTGCCAGGAGTGCGGCAAGAGCTTCCGCATGATCCACCACCTGAAGGTTCACGTCAGGACGCACACAGGGGAGAGGCCGTACTCCTGCCCGCACTGCCCCCTGAGCTTCAGCCGGCCTCATCACCTTTCCTCACACCTCAAAGTGCACTGGGATGCCACCCTGAGATCAACTCCAGCTGAGAGGAGCAAAAGTAGCTGTGCCCATGCTAGCTAGGCTAATCTAATGTCTACGATCTGTCGACGCCAATCAAAATAAATTGTGAAACCAATTATTTATTTTGCAATAGTGTATTACCTACCAGAACATGACGCTCCTTAACTGTAGCTAGCTAATGAGGAAATGCTAGTTTTAACTAGCATCCTTGACTGTTTTTCTGTTGTGAATAACTCTTGACAATTGGTGGAATATTTACTAGTCTAAACCACATCAGTATTTTATGCTACTGTGAGGCCAGTTGATTTGGTAATCACTTAAACCCGTGATTTGCTAATGAAGAGATCTGCTTCGTGTGAAGATAATGCTCATCCATTAGCGTTTATCATAAATAAGGTTAAAGGCCTTGCCTGTCACCTTGTATGAAATAAAATACTCAAGTCAATCTCCACATAAAAGATTATTAAAAGGTAGCCAAAGAGTGACGCATGTCTGCCTGTAATATCTATGGACTCCTGTTCTGGTGGTTATGTGTCATTATGTCCTTATATGAATGTTATGTAGTTGTCTCATCTCAGCTCCAATATAGTTATATGAAAGAACAAATAAATTGTTGACAGTCTCCACTTAAGATGGCTTTTATTGCATTGTAAGACATGTTAAGCATGCTATGCTGGTCAGTTGTGGGTTGGGTTGTGCTGGGCTGAATTTTGATTCCGTTAAACATGGAAACTTGAATATTTGCAAATATTTCTTGACAAATATGAGAGAATTGATGTTCTCAGTATGTATCAGTGACAGTATCTTCAGGTGCTTCTCAGCTGAGCAGCCCAGCTCTTTGACCGGTAAACCATACTGATCTTGTAACTGCTTGGTTTCTCATCCTGTTTCCACCCTATGATGTCATCATTCCTCCCTTCTAGACCTCCTCCCCTGACTCAGTCAAAAGTCTATAAACAGCAAGTATTTCCACCACAGTAGCCTAAGAGATACTTAAGAGAATACTTAATGCAGTGACTGAAGTCTCCTACCCCAGAAGTTCAGTGTCGCTTATTCACAAAGCTCTTCTGTTATGGGTCGTGGACCAGACATCTTGAGAACTGAGAGATATATCAACCTTTGAGACAGCATTTTTTTTACTGTATTTTCACAGGAGCTAACATTCAGCTTTTAAAATCCACCTTGGTCCATCAGTGTTTGGCATGAACAGAAATTAGGTCCTTTTTAATCACTGGTGAATGTTTGCTATGTCTTAAATTGGATGTGATTTGTGTTCACTGCACTGATACATCTGTCTATACAGTTACAATTTTATATTTAATTTGTAAATAGGTATTTTTGTGTTTCTGTTACATGGGCAATTTACAGAATGAATTTCTAGGCTGGTTCTTATAAACTACTTCATATTAGCAAATAGCCTAACATATTTTGAATGAATTAGCATTTGTATTAGTCTCATTTTGGCAGGGTATTCTTTTCCTTACTTTGTTTCATTAAAATAGACCCCTATTATGTTATTTAAATGCTAACCTCTCTGATTTGCTGGTTACAAAGACAGGACTGTCACATCAGCTTAATGGGAACAAGCATATCATTTCAATGAACACAATTACAAAAATGTATCCATAGCCAGCAGTCCATGCTGATAACAAAGACATATTTAGTGGTAAGTAATATTGAGTGTACCTTTGTTTGGTTCTGGAATCAATATTTCTACAAACTGTGTCCATTATTCATTCTGTGTCAATCGGGGGGGGTAAAAGATGAATGGAGTGGTTGTTTAATTCGTCTCTCGTCACTATAATAATTGTTACAGTACTGGACTCTGATGAGTGTGTGTTACACATACTGAGAGAAAATAATACATATATAGAAGATTGAGATAAATTATCTAATGAGTAATAAAAAGGTGTATGAATGAGGATGCAGTGTATGGAAGTGAATGCAGGCAGATGCTGACATATAAAGGTTGTACCACGTCTGTTGTTGCATGTATAATAGCAGATTGTGTCAATGCTGGATGTCCTCAACAGCTCCACTTTAACAAGGGAGATTAGTTTGCATTTCGATCGACAGGAAATTTGTATGAAATTCAAACTTTCACCACCAGAGGGAAATAGATAGCTGTCAACTGGTACTTTCAGGAGTGCAAGAATTTCAGTTTGGCTCCTGAGTCAAAATCATCTGTGTGAGTTCACAGCCCGTCTGCCATGAGCGTTACTCACCTCTCCTTTTCCTTGTACCTCCTCTTTTTCTTCTCGCAAGGACTGATACCTAGAGTTGAAATAATGCTTCAATAAGTGTGAGATACACATAAATAAATTACCAAAACTATATTCTTGGGGGGGGGGAGGAATGAGAATGGTGTTTAATCTGGATTACTATTTCAGAAACGGATAGGTCCATGATAGAAATAATAAAACAAAAATTTCTTCTGAATGGACTAATGTGAAATTTCATTGCTATTTCATATGGGGAGGGGAGGGTTTCTGGATCCAAAATAAAAATGCAGAAGGACAGGGTGCACAACCATGTAGGGATGCTGAAATGAAGAACAATGACAGTCACCTGAATTGCTGTCTCAAGATGGGCAGTAGTCATTTCATCAGTTATCCTGGACGCACATGAACATAACATTTCATACATCTTCTACCCTGTGTGAAAAGGCAAAAATTAAGCTCTTGGGTGGCATGTAATGTCACTTTGACAGTCCTGACAAGTGAATCACTCCAAAGAAATTCTTTTAAAGATCTTATTTTGTGAGGAAATCCCCAAGATGGAACTTTGTTGTATTGACCATCAAGTACGCTTCAGCTTCTAAACGGGACGTGGCATTGGTGTCACGCTCAGTGTTTCACGCCAGTCCTCTTGGGGCGCCGCTTGAAATGGAAGGTCAGTCGGTTCGTGGAGATTCTGGTCCCACTGGGGGCCACAACTTACTTCTGCCAGACATGAACAAGTCACGGGTCAAAATCTTATGGGAATAACATTGGATTGTACATTTTGGCCACAAGTCTAATAACCCATTAAACAAACAGTGGACTAGGCAGAAAAGAGGTTCAGCGCTGACAGTGTTTGTGTGAAATGGATAACCATGCAAATTCAATGAAACAACTGCTACAATCCTATTGTCTTTAGCTGTTAACTAATACAACTTTCAAATTTGCTGTCCGTTTCATGTTACTTTGCCACTATATTGACATAAATCGTTAATGCCACTGATATGAATTGTGGTGCTACTCAGGTCTGACATTGCTATCGATATGAGCACTGTCTCCCCTGCTCCTGCTTCACTATCTCTATGAGCGTCATCTCCCCCGCCTCCTGCTTCACTATCTCTATGAGCGTCATCTCCCCCGCCTCCTGCTTCACTATCTCTATGAGGGTCATCTCCCCCACCTCCTGCTTCACTATCTCTATCAGCACCATCACCCCAGCCACCTGCTTCACTATCTCTACGAGCGTCATCTCCCCATCTGCTTCACTATGTCTATGAGCATCATCTCCCCCACCTCCTGCTTCACTATGTCTATGAGCACCATCTCCCCTGCCTCCTGCTTTACTATGTCTATGAGCGCCATCTCCCCCACCTCCTGCTTCACTATCTCTACGAGCATCATCTACCCCACCTCCTGCTTCACTATGTCTATGAGCGCTAACTCCCCCACCTCCTGCTTCACTATATCTATGATCGCCATCTCCCCCGCCTCCTGCTTCACTATATCTTTGAGCACCATCTCCCCCTCCTCCTGCTTCAGTATGTCTATGAGCACCATCTCCCCCCGCCATCTGCTTCAACTTTCACTATGAACATCATCTCCCTCATCACTCCTATGAATATTGTCTCCCTCACCTCCTGCTTCACTATCTCTGTGAGTGTCATCTCCCCCGCCTCCTGCTCCAATGTAACCTTTTGCTCCCTGAGTCTCTTTAGCAGAGAATAGAGATGTGAAGGGCAGAGAGAGACTGACAGTGCGCTCTACCCTGCTCAGTAAATATGAACTGCACAGAGCGGACAGGCTCATTCATCACGAAGGAAAAACAGGGAGAGAGGAGGGGGAGAGAGCGAGGGTGGAGAGGGAGCGGAGATGGGAGCTGGGAAAGTGAGGCGGGAACCGGAGGGGCGAAATAAGCAGGGTGATGGGCAAGAGGGGCCAAGTAAAACAAACGGGAAGCGGAAAGAGCGTGAAATCAGTGAGTCGATGAGAGGTGAGCTGACTGAAATTCAGTCACTTCAGAATTCAGCCAGCCCCCTGGACGACCTCAGCTTCACCAACTCTCAGCACGACCCCATCGTTCTCCATCAGCTGATCATGTCTGTCTCCGGCCCAGCCTGCGCTGGTCAGCACATCAGTCAGGTACCAAGCCACTGTGCAAAAAAGAACACTTCTATTCACTGGGAGTCCCAAGAAATCTAAAATCACAGACTCCCATGAACGGAAAGCACTTATCCCACTAGGCCTTGGCCTGTGCTCATCTCACAGGTCAGATCTTTCTAGCCTTAAAGGTCGGTCCCCTGCAGCTTGTAATAGCGATGCAGTCTCAGTGTGTGGTACCCTGCTGTTCCTGCAGTACACCGTTACAGGCTGTGTCTGGGCTCAGTTTGTCACAGCTTTAATATGTGCGCTGTATCCTAGCACTCACCACCAAGCATTGTTCACGTCTCCACGAGGGTACAAGGTTGTCAATAGCAAGTCCCATGTGCTCTCTGTGAACCAAGAAACACATGCTTTGCTGTGCATACACATCCCAGTTGCCTACTGTGTACTGTGTCTGTTTTGGTTGCTTGATATTTTATATATCACCATGACCCTATGCTGAACTGGACTGGACTGGATGGATCAATGGATGGATAGATGGATGGGAAATGAACTGAAGGATATATACCTTATTTCTAAGTTTTTTCTCCTGTTATCCAATGGTTATTCATGTGCTGTAAAGAGGGGGCTGGGATTTGGGATGATTACATGGGTATGGTGGGGGTTCTAAAAAAAATTGAAACATAATTGACTTGGTCTGTGTTGGGGGCTCAGTATGCTTTCATGGGGCCCAAAATCTCTAGCAGTGCCCCTGTTCATATGTTACAGTCTTCTGGAAGCTCATTGCTGACTTTTGTGTTCATCACAAATATACAAATCTCTGGTGTAACTGTTGTGTCACATTACATTTAAATTGTAAATATTTATCTTACCAAATGTGATGGGCAAAGGAAGTCAGATTGGAAATCAAATTGTTAAATTAACATTGTCTCAGTAGTAGTACGTTATCAAAAAGTAGAAATGATCATTTATTAATTTAGATCACACTGGCAAAGTGATTTTGCAGTTTATTGTGAAACCTGATTTTTCTGATTTGGTTGTGAAATAACTATTTAAAATGTACATCTGTCTGGTGAGATACACAAATAGGTTTCAAATCGTCAGTACTAGCTTAAAAAAAAAAAAAGAAAGATCATTGACTTACGTTTCCAAACTGCCGGTACTCACTAGCGGCATTATTTCACTTTTTTTTTTGTAAACTAAGCAATACAAATGCTTATTTATATGTTATCCTTTAAATGATGGACCTCTGCATTTATGTACTCGTACTAAAACCTACAGTAAATGATCAAATCAATGATTTTGATGATTTTGGCCTATGAATATTGTTACTTCTAAATTACATACAAGCTGTACACTGTATCTTATTGTTATTGGTTATTACAACTATTGGACAGTGCTACATGTAAGGTTTTGTCAGAATGTAAGCTTTTGTGCTTACATTATAAACTTATGAATGAAGAACAGAAATGTTAGAGAGATAGGCTTAGGGTGCTGCTTGGAATGCTCCATCTGTGCTGTAAACTATTTTCTCCTGGCTACAAGCAAAATACAGTTGCATCATGCTTGGTTACTTTGAAAAAAAATTATATGTTGCTTGTCATGTTTACTGTGCTATTAATTTACTCCAAAGCAAAACTTTACAATCAGTTTTATTTAGTTTCTTCATATGTTGATGATATTTTGTAGTTTCATTAGGTGACAAGCCCACAATACTTGTGTGGGATTTCCGTTTAAGGCTCTAACAAGGGAAAAGATTTTTCTGAGACTTCAACAGTTTTGAATGTCTGCCGTTAAAATGTAAACCTTAATATGCTCCTCCCACGCTGTGCTTCTTGAAAAAAAGTCATAATCCTAGAAGTCCTCCTTCTTCTGCATCCTCATTCATGCAATTTCACTCTCAAAATAACCCTTTCTCCATTTACCCTCCATATCTATCTATTTACCTCTGTCTGTTGTCCTCAACACCCATATCTTCAGTTTCTGCAACAAAGACAGGAGAGAGGAAAGATGATGTGTGACAGATGCCATATTTCGACTTTCTGTCACAGAGATTAATATTGACACAGTGTGTTTCTTACCAAAGGGTTGGTGACTGTGTGTCTTATGTTTTTTTTTTTTCATTATTTAGTGCTCAGGCAGTTTTTCTTAAGAATCAGACAATAACAAATGTTTGGACTGAAATAGATTCATTGTGAGCTGTGTGCTGGTTTTGTCATTGACCATACTCACAAAGGAAAAAGACCTTCACTTTAACCATTATAGTATTCAACTTAAACTAGTAGTTTATTCTCATACTTATACTACTCACATAAAGTTTTTTTTTTCTAATGTTTTCTTTAATAAATCATAACAGCAAAGTCTTAAGGCTTTGTTGGGAATCAAGAAATAATGGTGAATTATTAGGCAGAATGGTGAATATAGGAATAATAATAATAATGACAGCAAAACATACATAATCAGGGGCAGGCAACAATTTCAACGCCCATTAAACAATATGTTTATTGGTTTCTTTTACACTCTATTGTTTTTACATCTTAACTGAAAATCACTTACAAAGAGAGAATACGAGCCAAAGAAACTAGCATAATGAAATGATATATTAAATCTGAGAGCAGGAACAAACAGCGTGAACTCCGAGAAACTAAGCTCTGTCTACGGAACAGAAAGAACCGCATAACCCGGTGAAAGGGGGGGGGGGGATCAACTGAGAAGAAAATTGAAAAAACGAAAGAAAGTTAAAGAGGAAGCAAATAAAAAATAAAGCGAAAAAGAGATAGTGCGCTGCAGACATGCACCCGGCGGGGGAAACAGTTGTCGCTGGAGACTTTTATTGACTTTTTTCCCTCTTCAATCGCACGTGACCGGGGCGCGCGCAGGGGCTCGCAGATAAATTCAGAGAGAGGACTGGGGGGAGAGAGAGAAATGAGAAAATAAATTACTCTGGAAAGATATGACGATAGGCTACACGCGGCTTTAAATCTAAAAGGGAATTCGCGACACACTCCACCAATTTGTCACTGCGCTTTTTACCATTTTTTTATTTCTTTTTTTTGGTACTTTCCCTATTATTTTTCCTCTTCTTCAATACCCCGCTAGTACTAATTTATCCAATATGCTTTAAACATTCATCTGTAGGTCGCGCCTTCCTGTGTGCTTAATCCTTTTAGATTAGTGTCTGCCGTGAGAATTGCACGTTTTGCTTGATCTCAATGTTCGGTCATTATTGATGTTGAAGTGCGTCCTTTTCTGTTAGTCTATTATGCATGCCTATTCTATAAACTTTTACTGTTTCTCAGTATATATATTCGAATGCATTTATTCTTGTTCATATATTTATGTTGCATTTATCAATAATATTTTGCTGTCTCTTAGGATTCATATACCCTAACATCCGGTCACCTCAACATCCAACCATCAAAAGAAAAGAGTAAAGGAAAGATGAATGCAAAACGAGAAACCGAGGGGGAACCCAAAGTGAAGAGAGAGAGAGGCAGAAAGGGGAAAGAAAGGGGATAAGAAAGAAAACGCGGTCTTAAAGTGTACCCCCGTCTTTTATTTAATTTAGACGCCAGGCGAAAATCGATCCTGCCATTCGATACGCAATCCGAATCAAGGCGAATTAAGCGGGCGGAAATTAACTCTGAAAATATTTTTGATGGAGTGGCTTGTAGTCTCTCGGCCAAATGGACTGCAAAGTGGAACAAATGACAGGGGCCTAGTGGTGGAGACAGCGCCGCTCCATCTTCCATTAGGCCGTAATGGGATAGGTCCAGCCCCCTAGCTCGACTCGGCTGCATTAATCAAAACAGCCGCTATATGAAGATTTATGGTTCTCCCCGCGTCGCCGCTTCACTCCAGCGCCGCTGAACCCGGATCCAGTGTGTGTGTATGTTTGAAGGGAGGGGTGTATGCTTTTCTTCATAGTTTTCCTGGGTTTCCTATCCATACCTGGCGCGTATACAAACGGATCGCGTCTGTCGATTTTCCTAGTCACACTGTCATCCTGGGAATTTGCAACGCGGCCGCCCTGTTTTTCCCCTCAGTACATCTCATATCATTTTAGGTACACCGCAAGTTGCAGTGCAGGGGAAACCGATTTGGGGTTTGTTTTCAGACGACTTTTTAATTTGCCGAACACAAACTTCGTAAGAGACGCTCATTTCTATTTTCCTTGGCCATTATCCCTTACTCAGTTATTGGTTAGCTCATTCATTTCTTACGATGGTATATCTGAATATGTGCAACAAAAACTGAAACTTGTTATAACAAACTTGAAGTTGACCTTGATTTAATATTATTGTTTGTTTCGATATTGCCATTTGCACATATCCATGTATTTATCCTTCGAACAATTAACATTTAAGTTAACAAGAGCTTTGCTTTGTAATCCTAACCGCGAAGCAGCCACAAAAGTCGTTCAACTTGAACAGCTGCAGGTGTGATGGGAGGATACAGACCAGCGTACCTTTCGCTTAGTGAACAGGAGCAATCGTAGTCTCCTCTTTCCAATCTCTCTCTCATGTAACCTAATCGCCCTTTCACTTTCACTCGCTTACTAACCCTTCCCTCATTTTATAATCTTATTCTCTTCTTAAAAGTGTTTTTTTTATGTTATAATTCCAGTTGCATTCGTGTTTGTTTTCCTGAGATTTGCTTTCACACACTTCATTGCGTTTTGCTTTCGCCTGTCCGCAACCCTTCTACTCAGAACTCATCTGATACAGACACCTTTATCTGCCTTTTGTTTCCTGCCTCCTTCTTTCCCCTTTTCTGTTTTTTTATTTCTTTTCCTGCACGCTGAGGGAAGCTGACTGCCAGTTTTAGTCTACCAAGGGGTTTATTTAAATTAGAAACGCTTCAATCTGCTCACCCCCCCCCCCCCCCCCCATGCAGTTTCTTTCTGAAAGCTCCGGTGACCCCCCCCTCAACCAACCCCCCAACCATCGCCTCCTCTCCCCTCAAACAATCAAGGCTGTTCAACTTAGTTTGTCGCGAAGAGGAAGAGGGGGAATGAAAGGTAAAGGGGAAATTAAGAAATAGAAATCGCTAAGTTAACATAACTGGAGGGAAGCCCTGTTAGTGTTAGTCCTACGATCCCCGTTTCCCCATACGCGTCTTTTCTCCTTATCCTACACTTTCTCTTTGAATCCGCCCCCTAGACCCCTCGTGATTCTCATGCGTTGCTGCACCTGACCTCTTCATCCACTTTCTCATCACCTTATTATTGCATTCCTTCTATATCTGTCTGTCTCATTACTTCTATTTTTATATGTAAGTTTTGACGGGACTACGTAAATATACAGACTTAATAAGCTATCACTCGTTGGCGGAGTTTGGGACACCCTAGTTGCCAGAGTGGAAACTCCAATTAATTGGCAAAAACAGCATTGCATTTTCTATGTTTGCATTTAGCACCTTTGCATAATCGGTTTGTTGGTACCCTAAAGGTAGACATAATAATAGGTTATGTGTGCATCAGATGCGTGCGGTAACACATAGGGTGGTGTTTTTGCACCACCACCCCCCGCCAAGTGCAAACATCAAACTCCGCCTGTATTGTCGCTGAAATTCCTTGCTTCCCGCTTCGACCGCAGGCGCGGATTGGTCATCGGGAAGTTAGGGAATTTTCCCGGTGGGCTGGTCTTATGAGGGCCCAGCCCCAACATAATATAACCTATATAGAGCCACATATTATATAGCCAACCGGATGATGTACCAAGGGGGACCACCCCGCCCCCGCTCCCGGTCGGCCGCCTCTGAGTGAGAGGCATAGCGTGGGTCAGTTATCCTCTCTAATCATGCCCGTAACTAATGACCCCTCCTCTCCTTCCCCTCTCTCCCCCCATTAATGGCCAATTATTTTAGCGGACTGAGCGGTCGTCCCTGACACAGCAAGAGGAAACGAGGTGTGGAGAACAGAAGCGCTATTTTAATCACTGATTGACATTATATGTAAACTTATATCCTGTCAAATCGAACTAGAATGTCGAGGTAATACATGTTAGTTTGAAATGTTTTGAACCGTTATGCTGCTGTTAAACTTTGCAATTGTTTGCAGTTAAATAATCCCGTGGCCAATAAGTTCTGCTATCGTGATATATAGGTAGACAGCCTAATTGAGGTTATGTCAATATCGTTGACATTAAGGTGCTCGATGTTGTTGTGCTAATTATTGCGAGCACTGACATTTTTGATACCATTACCTTCTAATGCAATGGACAAGGTCGCGGGATCACTCTGGTAACAACCAGCGCGTTAGTCAGCCAGGACTTACAGCAGTCGATGACAACGCTTCAGTCCAATACAAACTGACCAAAGGGCAATATACAAAGACCAATAAATGTGACCAACATGTCTCCTAAAAACGCCAAGAAACAATTTGAGAACATGAAGCCAATCTCATCATTCAACACAGACAATGGAATAAATGTTTGATAATGTGAAGGATCAGTACCTGCGCTCCGAAAAAAGAATAACATTAACTTAATATTCATCCCGTTATCTTATGCATGTGTTTTGCAATAACCATTAAATAATCATAAGCAGTAGAACGTTGCTGCGTATTTCATTGCTTGTTATTTGGAGGTTTAGTATAGTATGAAAAAAATCAGTTGATTTGTTTAGATGTGGTAAATAGCAGAGTAATGTAGCGTTCAAAAAATAATATATTCGCCAATCGGGAGATTACAATGTACATTTTCTGTTGTATAATGAATGTATTTAAATACAAGCGATCAACTTTCAAGTGTATGATAAAGGAAAGCTATTGTTTAGTCGGAAATTATTTAGGCCAGATAGTTTGGGTTTTGTTTTATTAACTGTTTTGAGTAATCATTCTTTTCTCCAAGAAGAAGGATAAAACTACTCTGTAATGCGTATATCGTTACCTCTATGGTATCTCAAATTAAAACCCTGAAATAATTAAATAATAGCCATAAAGAATTATTCGTTGTCGCAAGCTGGCTTATTTTGATGGATGTCTGTTTATGATTCGTTCCGCCAATGAATTGCTACAACATTTCTTTCTCGATAATATATCAATTTATCAGCCCGTTTTTATGTAAATTTCATCCCCTCCCCCAAAATAAAGTATCTTACTCCTGAATGATCTCGAACTAATTAAGCAAGTGTTAATTAAAATCAGAGAGAAAATAAACGTGTAGAATTGTTATGGAAACGTTGAAGTTAATCAAGCTTTCAGATTATTGATAACATCCTGAGAACAGTGATCGATAGATCGGGAAGACATTAACTATAGTGAAATCTTGTGTGTGTGTGTGTGTGTTGGGGGGATGGGGGGATTGCAACATTTCTATGATATTTTGCACATATTCCTGTATAAGATTAGATGCTTTAATTATGACATGTGAATATGTGAGTTTCGTTCGTCTTTAAATTCTTGTGTGTCAGTATAGTTTATGAGTTTTTTTAATGGGCAATTTGATGTCATTTGGATCCATTTGGGCCACCTGCTGTTATTGTTCAATTCCTCGGCTATGAGCTCATTGATATTTGTTCAAAGCAGTATTTCCTTCTTTGAACACGTGTGTTCATACTGATTTTGCAGATGTTTACATTTTTATGTCTAATGTTGTCGCCTGTGTCGAGGCCTGTGGTGTACTTACTACTCGCTTTGTCATTCGGCCGGCGATACCAAGAATTCACCCATCAAGTGGCGCTTTCGCCCATAAATAATATTCAAGTCGGTCTATTGTTAAGTGAAAAGTTGACTGGTGTTTGATTTTTTTTCTTATTTTTTTCTTCTTCTTTTCCGCGGCGACCTCGGGTTAGGACTCATACATCACGGGATGACAGCTATAGAAAGACCCTAAATTAGCAACTAAATCGAATATTGATCAGCTATGTGCGGCCCTGCGCGTCGTGCGCCCTGCCGTTTATTTCCAGAGAGAGAGAGAGAGAGGGATAGAGAGAGGGAGTGGAGGGGGGACCTGTGATCTGTACACTGGTCATACCATCTTGTGTCCGTATATTTTATAGCTTCTCTCTAAAGCGAGTCCTCGTGTATGATACCCGCACTTTGTTGAAGGGATGTTTGCTTATTTTTCGATCCATATTTTAGGTAAACGAGAAAATATGCTCTTGACAGGAACCCCCCCCCCCCCCCCCGGGAGATGAAGTGTTGTTAAATTGGAGTACCATTAGTAATCAGGCTGTACACAGGAACACGATCTACCGACTCCGCACCCCTCCTCTATAAGTCCGTCTGTTTAACCACATCTCGTTTTCCCTCGGCTTTATATATTTCCCCACACGATGCTGTTCATTCTGATACTTAACTATTAGTAGTTAATCTTTACAGTGACTTATTCGTGAATTAGGCAACCCGAATGCAATATTTTCCATTTTTCTATATGAAGACCACCCGCCTGCCAGAACACTGCATGTACATAACTAGTTTTTTTATTCGAGTTCCGCTGAGAGAAGGAAGGGTTTGATGAAACGATCAAGGGATTCCTCATGGGAAGCGTTTGTGTCCGAAGCAACATGATCCAAAAGAAAAAGCCAGAGTGTAGGTGGTCAAGGTCATTCCGGGTCAGGCAGATTAGCCCCTTTACAGTCTAGAACAGAGCAGTTCGTTACTCCCAGCAGATCAGGGTATTGACTACTGATATCATAATTGTACGGACAGACAGTCTGAGTCCGCTGAACAGTGAACTGAGAAATCAAATCATTTCAGACATTCCCAAACATTTTCTGAGTAAAGTGCTTTTGTAATAATTGGACCATATATATAGCTATGTGTGTATTTGCGTACGTTAATGTAGTTTCTCAGACTTACCCAAAAACCTGTAAAAGGAGAACTTTTTATCCTATAAGTTATGCCAATTGGTAGCCACACGGATCGTAACGGATCGTTTATTATATAACGTCATTTTAACATTTAATTTCTATATGACCATGGAATGTGGCTCAGCCTATACCATAGTTTTCTGATTGATTAGCAATCAGTTGTACGAGCCCTCTTGTTAACTTGGGCAGTGGTACGATTAATGGCCGGTTACGCCAAGATCTCTTTGTATTAATTGTTACTTTATTTTTATCATGAATATAACTAACTACAACGGCAAAGACGACTTATAATAATATCTGGAACCACATTCTCTAACACACCCATCAACGTTAAGTTAATTGTGACGGAAATGAAAATTACATAGGGTATTATTTACTGTTCACTGCATCGCTATAGAAGGTTATGCTAATTATCAGATGCTATCTTGAGCACTTCAAACAATATAACTGTGACTATCGTGAATTTACATGTTTATTTTGCGGTTTTAATTAACGTCACACCCATCCACACCCTTTGCCAGTAATACGTCTGCGGTTTATACATCCCATACTTGCTCTTGTGTATTTCATCTGTCGTTTCTTCAATCCAAGCACAGAGAAAATTGGATACTAAAGCAATTAATGGAATGCATTGATGCTGTTGTAGGGCTTCTTGGATAACAATTTACTAAACTTTGCTTGAGGACAATCCGGTAACCATCTGTTTCCGGCACAGCTCTGCATGTAGGAAGCTAGATTCACAAATTTTCAAGTGAAGGTGATTGTCAGCTAAAAAGTTTTTTTTTCATCTATTCTGTGAAATTGCCCCGGACTATTTATTTTCACTCCTGCCATTTCTTTTTTTTGGACCGAACAGAAGGTTTAAAAAATTGTTATTTTCAGGATACTCACACGCAAACATCTTTACCGGTGAGTTCAGAAATATCTCTGTTATTTCTTTCTACCGTTTTCTATACTTCCTCGATTGTCTGTATTTTTCTTTAAATAGTGAAATACTTTTATTCGTTGACAGCGAATCGGATGTTGCAGTATAATTAACCAGATTGAACAGATTGGAATAAAACCCATAAAATCCCCTCTGTTTTGTAAATGTCCGTAATTGGAGGTGATGGTAATGATGGTTTCATTGGTTGTCGTTAACAATGGTACAATTACAACCGAGTTTATAATGCCAGTATTCAGAAGTAAACTAAAAACGGTGGGAAGAGAAAGGAACTGAGGATAAAGACGGAAGTTAAACCGAATTGGGTGGGGGTGGTAAGCAGATGGGGATATGGGGAGCTTGTCAGCAATTATCACTGTTACTCCTAATTAAAAAGACATTGTGATAGGAGTGGAGGGAGGGCAGGATAAGGGGGCTGTAAGTGCTCCAACGTGAGCTGGCAGACTGACAGGTGAGAGGAAACTGGGGGTGCAGGTGCGGGTAATGTAAAGAAGAACAGGAGAGTGAGGCTGAAAAGGAGGGCTGAGCAGACGGATGCAGGCCCCCAAGCAGCAGCATCACCTGGATGCCATCCTGGAGTGGGCGTTTGGGTTTGCTGGCTGAGCACCTACATTCAAATTGTGTTAGCCTTCTAATTGTGTCCGTTGTTGACTGGGGGGCAGAACCGTTCAGTGGTGACAGGGAAAGGTGTTGACCTTGGGGGGGGGGTGATGGTAAAAATAACCACCGCCCACCCATGACCATCGGCTGGAAGCCGAAAGGCTGCTTGAAGGAGCCGGCTCTCCAAAGGAAGTACTGGTAAAGCGCAATGACCCTTCACAGGGAAAGGGGGCCAGTGACTGTAAGGTCTGCAAGCGATGCTCCTCTGCCTGATTTCTGGCAGCTGCTGGAAGCTCTCTGCCTTCTTAAGGCCACACGCCGCCATGAAAGCCCAGCTCACTGATCTAGCCACTTAACATCAATAACTCAGTAATTTAACTCAATGGTGTTTTTGAGTAAACATAACTTATTGCCGGCGAAATACCGCAGAGATGGCTTTCTGTGTTTTAAACAAAGGTAAGCATGGAGCAAGGTTTTTGTTCAGGAGCAGCGGATGTGAATGAGTATGATAAAATGACGCAATGCTCAAGAAAGACACAAAGATCAACAAGAGGAGAAGAGCCAGAAAAAAATTAGAGAGCAGGGAGTCAATGTAAGCTATGACACTGGAGTGACGGAAAACAGATAAGAGTTACACAAGATGGTGAGTGAGAAGGGAATGGAGTGACGAGGAGAGGGATAGAGAAGGGAGGAAGTCATGAATGAGGGATAAATGCATCAGGAATGAAAAGAGAGGTAGAAGGAAGGAAGCGATTAAAGAAGAAGAGAATGTTATCTGATGGAGAGAGGAGGGGGTCAGCTTGTGGTGAACGTTCAATACGCAGTGACAGGCTCCTTCGGCGTCCAAACAGGATGCCTTCTCTGTGCGTTTGTGATCATGTAGGGGTCTCCTGTGTTTATCTTTCACTCCCACTCAGAGTCCACGCCGGCACACCTGACATAACCTTCACAGGGTGTCTGTATCCATCACCTCTTTCTGTTCTTAGCTGAATTTATGTTCAATCAATGCTTTGAAGGAATAATCACCAAAAGTCAAATACAGTTTGGTCACTTTTTTGACGGAATTATATTATTAAACAGGCACGTGTGGGGGTGGTTGAACATTGGCTGAATGTGCCTCTTTTTGACAACCAAAGATCACGCAAAATTTGCCAAGGGAGACCCCCCCCCACCCCCCCCCGTCTGCAAAATTTTCCCTAAGCCACACTGCCCTCGTACCTCATTTGAACACCTACCCCTCAAAAAGTCTGTGTTATTAGATACAGCTGCAATATCAAATTCTTATTTCTGCTTTACTAAAAACATATAGTCTGTTATTACCATTAAGAAACGGTTTCTCTAATAATGCAACATAACAAGGTTCCTCCTTGCTCATACATTAAAATGGGTATATTTATATAAAAAGGACATAAAGGCCCAATCCCAAACTATACCCTCGACACTCCGCCTTCATTTCGAGTCACACTCCCGCCGAGTCACCCTCACAACATGCCCTATACACTTAAACTGAAGGAAATTGTCACAAGAAAGATTTGAGACAGACTTGCCCTCGCAGCGCCTTTTTACAGTCTTCTTTACCGGAAAGAGGAAATGCATTACGTAGTGATTTGACTAAATGGATCCATCAAGAAGCTGTATTGTATTTTCTTTAATGACATATCAGTTATTTTTAAAAAGCACAAAGTTTATCTACGTCGTCTTATTGCACTGAACAATTTTAAGTATGTACATGTGTCATATTGACGATTGTACAATTTCTACCATAGCTAACTTAGTTTACATGCATAAAACATTACGCATTACTTCTGTACCAAATACCAGATCCAGATATGTAGAGGAAAAAACAGGCAAATATGAAACATCAATTGTTGTTGCTGGTGTGATGTTGATCGAATTTGTGTACAAATGTTTCTTCGCGTGGTTTCTAGTTTGAAAAGTACACAAAATCTCTTGTAATCGGAACACGATAAAATCTATCTGTACTGACCAGCTATAAATAACTGCTTTCCTAATTTATTTTCTGCAGCGATGAATTATAACATGTAACATAGACTTTCTATGTGTATTTCACAGTGCTGTTAGAATCCAATTATAAAATTATCGCGCTGTTCTGTTTCCTGTGCGCTAGGAATTATGGGATATGGAAGTGGTAGTGAAATCGCGCGAGCCACCATCGTTGCTGACTCGCTAAAGGAGGGCATAATCGACCACTCCCCCTTTGCTCTTGCTGCTTTGAGACACTTCAACATGGCGATGGGTCTCGGGAACGCGCAAACGAAGGCGGAGTGGTGAGGCGGAGTGTGTAGGGACCAGTTTGTGATTGGGCCCTAATAACGTTTTGTTTTCTTGGAAGAGAATGTTGAAAGCAAAATAATGCCAACAAACTCTTTGTACATGTTTCTTTTGCTGTTATTAACAGTAATCTAGTGTCAGCTGGTAATGAGAATGAGTTGTGATAATATTGGAGAAAGATGCCCCCCAGCCTCTCCCATTGAGCGTCTCCCATTGCCAGTGGGCTCCGCCCCAGTCTCGCTGGCCCCTGCCCTTGTCACCAGAGCTCCCTGTCAATACTTACTGTGTTTGGGGGACCCACGGTATCGTCACATGGTCACCACAGAGACGTACACAAAGGACAGGGAGGTGAGGAGAGGGAGAGGCGATGTGTGAGAGCAAAGTGTGATACGGGCTGCAGGTTTGTGTGTGAGCTGCGTTATCACTCTGGGAAATCAGATCATTGTAACAGAAACAATGAAAGGTAGTAGAGTAGTAACAAATATGCCAGTAAATGTAGCACTCATATGGCTGTATTTATACAGCCATATAGAAATTGGGAAAAGTACTGTCTTTCCCACCAAATTAATGTACTATACAGAAATAAACTCTCCTGCTTGACAACATTCCCATTCCAACTATTTATAATCAATGTAGACTGGTTTGCTTTAATGTTGTTCTTTTTAAAATGCTAAATCCCTTTTGCCTTGCTCTCCCTTCATTTCCCCCCTCTTGTCAGTCTGTATTCCTCATGCGCACATGTTTGCAGTCTATGGAGGTGGGTTTCTACAAACCATCTCCCATCTGTTTGAGAGGCATCACGCTGGTATAATCCTTGCCATCCACAATGAGGACTTTTATCAGACTTTGTAAGTGCCCTGTGCATCTGTGTTGGACTACTTCATTAGTGGCTCTCTGTAGGTGGATGTTGTATTGGGGCAATTAATATGAAAACATTGCATGCATATAATTCCTGCTCTGTGTCACCATTGTGCAGCTGCTAGGTATCAGTGAAATTTGGGGTTTGTGTCTGGCCGGCTGTGTGTGTAGCTAGTCTGTGCACTTCCCAGTAATGGATACGCATCTTTATACATAGACCTGTGCATGGGTGTCGCTGTGTCTGAGCATCAGAGTGTGTCCACGTCTCTATATGAAAGTAGACAGTGTGTGGACGGGCACAAGTGGGACTGGAAGGGACAGAGAACGAATCAGAAGGCTTGGGGGTGGAGGGTGGGAGAGGGCCCCTCTTGTAGACAGTTTGACTGATGACATGCATTAAACAGTTAATCTGTCTGATTGAATGTTTGCTTCCTCCAAATTGAAACATTAAACAACAAGGCGAGAGAGAGGAGGGGGGTGAAGCAGAAAAGGGGAGAGGGATATGGCTTCATCTACTGCCCAAATCATGCAAAGCGTTGGACCGGAATATATAATGCTATCCTGTGCGGGAGCCTGGGGGATGTGGGACGAAGAGGGAGATTGGAAGGGACAGTGGGCCAGGGAATGCGGGGGTTGGGGAGGGGAGGGTCACCAGTTTGGGGGAAGCATGAGAGAAAGGGGAGAGGTAAATAAAGGGAGCCAGGAAGCGAGAAGAAGAGAAGAGCGGGAGAAACAGTGAGGAGGGAAAATGGAAGAGGAGATACAAAGGGAGGAAACTGCTGACAGGAGAAAGTCAGAGAAGAGAGATTCACCCAGTCTGAGGCACCGAAGGAGATGGGAATGGTGGTTTGTTAACATGCTGTGAGAAACTAAAATAAAGGGGACCAGGGTGTGGCCAATGCTGATGGCCAATGATGATGGTCATGCTGATGGCCAAAGAGGATGGTCCATGCTGATGGCCAGTGACGATGGCCAAACACGATGGCCAATGCTTATGACCAATGATGATAGTCCATGCTGATGGCCAACAATGATGGCCATAGATGATGGCCAGTGATGATGTTGGTCAATGCTGATGGCCAACGATGATGGGTAAAGATGATGGCCAGTGATGATGTTGGTCAATGCTGATGGCCAGTGACGATGGCCACTCACTGGCCATTATTCATGGCCAGTGAGTGTCCATGCAAAGTAAACCGGGAAGCGAGATTTTTCCAGGCAGTTACACCGAGGGATACAGGACTGGTGGCTTGTTAATAGGGTGGGTACTGTAGATGCTATGGGAAACTGAAATAAAGGGGACTGGGGTGTGGCCAGCACTGATGTTTAATACTGATGGCCAATGATGATGGTCGATGTTGATGGCCTATGAGTGTCCATGCAAAGCAAAGGTATGGAGACAGAGTGAATGTAAAGAATAAGCTGGAAATATATAAAATGTAATCAGACATGCAGAACGGAAATCATGGAAGAAAAGGAGCTTGCGATAAATTTTATGTGATGTGAAGTATGCCACAAAAAATGATTGTTACACAAATGTGAGACATTGCAAAAGCACACATCTGCAACCAGCATGATGATCTATTCTACCTGCATTGTTGTTTGGGAAAATACGGGAAAATACGTCCCTACTATGTTTGTATCCATATCTTTGGTGGGGACTGTCCATTCATTTCCAATGGGAAAACCTTAATCCCTACAATGGCAACCATCACCCCTACACAGCCCTAACCTTAACCATAAGTACACTGTAAAAAAATCTGTAATATATTTTATTTTACAGAATTTTCCTGTATATCGAAAAATAATAGAAATGTCATTAAATGACAAAAATAGACTGTGAATTTGCATGTCTAATGCAAAATAACATAAACCAAACAAAATTCAAGACTTTTGGCTATTTTAGTGTTTTGATTGAAATTACAGAATTTTATAAAACTGAGTTTTCCCTTAAGGGGACCAAAAAAAACGGTTCCTATATTGTCAAAATCACTGGTTTTTAATCACATAGTGGGAACATTTGATCCGCACAATGTAATATATGTATATAACCCACACACACAAACATATGAACTTTGGGTAATTTAAATGCCCCAATTCGCTTAACTGTATGTTTTTGGACTGTAGGAGGAAAAAGGAGAAGCCAGAAGAAAGCCTCTGAACAATCGAAGAACATGCAGGCACTGCACATGGAATTAGGGCAGGAATCAAACCCAGAACCTCAGAGGTGGCAGGGTCACTGTTAGATCTGCTCTTGCCAGTAATAATGGAAAATTGCCACAACTTGAAACGCATTTAATTTCACTGCCTCTGTACTCGCTGTGTCTGGTCTGCCATTTCAGATGGCCTGAGGAGGGACATGACCGCTTGTCATAATAAAAGTAATATTCATGGCGGAATTTACTTTGTTAAACATGTAATTCATTTTAAATCACTTTAACCAATCAACAATTTGACGTTTGTCTTTTAAAATATTTCTCAGGCCCTGAAATATTAACATTTGTATTATAATAGTTTTCCTAACTTCAGTCACAATTGATATTTAATACAGTTTCAAATAATACAAAGGCAGTATGGTATAAAAGTATGGAATGTGAAAAAGGAACAAAATTGAATGTAACCTTGCTGGGGGATGATAACCAATTTTTCCATTTCCATCCATCTGTTCCCCCCCCCCCCCCCCCCCCCCCCCCCATTTTTTACTATGTTCATTACTGCACTATACTTAAAATTGAATTCAACATTAAGTATTCCACTAAGCTATATTTTACCCCATCCATGTCAATTTAATTGTTTTAACTTGTGTGTGAAATTAGTTCCACAATGTGTTAAAAATACGAAGTTCATAATGGGATGATGTTCAGCCATATCAGATTATATTACATTTTCAGTACAATATCAAGACAGAAAATACAGCTGATTGATAATGTATGGATTAACGTTTGTTCTAATATTGATTGAATTTTGCTTTGAGACTTTCAGAACTCTTCATTAATAATGTTTGTTTCCGAGTACTTACACAGGAGGTGCATGTGGAGAAACATTGTAACATGGCCTCATATAAACAGGTTTATTTGTGCTTACAAAATATATTCGAAGGATTTTTACTTGTCACATGCAAGGAATTCAGTCGGAATATAATGCTATACACAACACATTGCAAAATTCTTCTATTTTCTAATCTCAAAATATTGTAAATGTACTACATTCTTAGTACCCTTTCCCTGTAATGTGTGATGTAACCCTGCTAGGGAACTCGTCCGTTTCCTGTAGTATATACTTGCTGTTTTGCAGTCCACTGTGTACAATATGTGGAATATGTCCATTTCCCGTAATTCCATTTCTGGCTTTTCTTGCGGTCCACCAAGCACAAAACAGGCACTCCTGACCCATTAATGAGCTGAGCCAGGTTCAGTTGGCTCGCTGCTGATGGGGCCCTGAACATAGGAAATGGGTCTCTTTGGTTGCTACTCTTTGTCCTATTAGTCACTCCACTGGCCTGCCGGCGTGCCTCGAAAAGCTGAATCCTCCCCCGGCTTTCACTCCACACCTGCTGCTCCCTCACACTCCTTGCCTGCTGCTCCCTCTCACTCCTTGCCTGCTGCTCCCTCTCACTCCATAACCGCTGTTCCCTCACACTCCCTGTCTGCTGCTCATGTTGCCCCCTCACACTCCCTACTGCTCCTGCTACCCCCTCTCACTCTCCGCCTGCTGCTCCATCTCATTCCCCATCTGCTGCTCCCTCTCATTCCCCCTCTGCTGCTCCCTCACACGCCCTGCCTGCTGCTCCCTCTCACTCCCTGCCTGCTGCTCCCCTGAACTCCTCGCATGCTCCCCCTCACTCCCCGCCTGCAGCTCCCCCACACTCCCTGCTGCTCCTGCCGTTCCCTCTCACTCCCCGCCTGCTGCTCCTGCTGCTCCCTCTTACTCCCCGCGTGCTGCCCCCTCTCCACTCCCCATCTGCTGCTCCCTCACACTCCTCGCCTGCTGCTCCCTCACACTCCTAGCCTGCTGGTATGCGGACAAAAACTGTGAGATTCCTCATATCACCCAAACAGCAGGTTCTCTGCAAGTGTAAGGTGACAGTGTCCTGTAGCGACACCCCCAAGTCAAAAAAGCAGTTGTAACTGTTGAATGATGGTGCAAATAATAATCAACAACAACAATAATATTCCCAGCTATAAAAATAACTGCTAACCCAGTTATTCACAACCTATCCTCAGTCGAAACTGGACTTAAGGCAGCGGGCATCACGTTGGATCAGACACCAGTTCTTTACAGGGATCTGCGTCATACTCAGACACACATAGACCATTATAGAGTGCAATTTAGAGTAATCATTTCACCCAAACTACATGCCTGGGCTGTGGGAGGAAACCACAGCACCTAGTATGAAATCATGCAACCATGGGAAGAAGATGCAAGCTCTACACACACAGATGGGCCTGGGGCTCAATTCACATGCACATGCAGGGCTGAGGCTCGATTCACACATACACAGATGCTGAGGCTCGATTCACACATACAGAAGCTGAGGCTCAATTCACACATGCGGGGCTCAAGGTTGAAACACTCACACACATACACACACTGGGTTGGTGATAGTCTCTAAACAGAAACAACAATCTTCTAGATATAAACATAAGTGTCATTTGTACCACAATATATAGATAGAATATTGCTAAAATTGCTAAAATGCACTGCTTGCTGGAGGAAAATTGTGTTATGATATCAAATTCCACAAAGCAGAAAGCGTCTAAAATTGAGATATTTGCGGAAACAGGCATTATCAAGTTTGTTCTTCAACAGAACGGCCCACCGCTCAAGACACAATCGAAGGCCGCTTCCGTTTAGGTCTCGCTGCTTCCCAAACAGCATGAAAAAATCCATGCATGTGCAAAATTCAAGCCACCTGCCTCTAACTGGTGTCGGATGTGATGACGAGGGCCGCCTGGACGCAGCGTTCCCTGCCTCCCTGTGGGGTTCCGAGCCGGCTTCTGATTTGTGGTGAGCTGGATTTATTTCAGAAACACAAAAAAGCCCCCAGCTGTCTGATATGTAACCCAAAAACACAACAATGGTGCTTGATGATGTGCCCCCACACTGTAGGTCCTGTAGGCATAAGGAGCACCGTTTTGGCTGTCTCCCTTGGCTATAAACAAAGCCAAAACTTAAATATCGCTGTACACTGTGACAGATGGATAGATGAGAAGACGGACGAGTTATGGCAGGGATTTATCTGTTGAATGTTTAAGGCTTTCTAGGGGTAATTTGATGTTTCAATTGTTTTCGTTCGCTCACTCCTTTTGAAATCCTCCACAACTCTTTACGATGTGTTTCCCGCCGTCTCAAGTGCACATTTTTCACTTTCTCTGTAATTTTCTACCCAGTTCTATTTTTCCCTTCTTTAAGATAGACAGATAATTGCACAAACTTACACAGATAGACAATAGAAACCTTTGTGTGATAGACCTTCATGAAAAGAAGAAAAATGGCCCAGTCGTGCACAAAGAGCTAAAACTGCCAAATAATTACTTGCGTCTGGCCATTTTGGGCAAAAGCCATTTTTGGGCTGTGTGGCAAGACAAAAAGACAGTGCAGCCCCCAATTCTGCCCCCAATTCTGCCCCGGCGTGGGGAGGAAGGTGCCACGGATGAGGTAGATGCCAGGTACAGGAAGCAGGGGGCTTGGGGGCAGGTGGAAATGTCCTCCACGGAGCAAGCAACTGTTCCTCCTGTCCAGCCCCCAGGCATGTCTGGGAGGCAAAGAGGAGTGCCGCTTCCCTTAAAGCCGGGAACATCGAGGGCCCTCGGCAGGAATGTTCGATTCTTGATGTCACCCTCCCTGTGGATGTACGAGTCCTGCTTGCTTTGTTTTCCCATCCCTGAGAAGAAAAAAAATCCCGAAATGAATAATTCTTCAGTCACATCACAGCACACATAGCTACTTTAACTCTGCTAAAGAAGCCTTGATGGATAGAGGCAAAAAAAAATCCAAACCCAACAAGGGGAATAAATAGCTTCGCGCATTAATAGAAAAATAAACACAGACGTGAAGAGGCGGATATGTAGAAGGGGGTGGGGGCAGGCAGACAGAGACGGATAGAGAGATGCGTGTTCAGATAAATCGAGACAGCTTGATTGCCTGTGTGCAGAGAGGCCATTACTCGGGAATCCACGCCGTAATCATAATTAATCACTAACTTATTAACCGTTAATTAAGGTTTGCAAATACATCCTTGGCAAATCGGGGGTGGGGCTGTTTTGGCAATATTAATTTATTCTTATTTATTAATTTCTCTAATTAAAACTACAAGCCTTAGAAATACCAGTGTTTTCTTTTTAAATAAATTAAGGCTCACAGAAGCAATTTCAAGTCAAGTGTGGCGCCCATTAAACACTAAATCATCTCCAGTGTGAGATGAACCCAGCTCACAGCAGTTTCCTAGATCCTACTCACCAAAAAGAATGATCATATGGCCTTTTAAATACCCTCATGATTCATTAACATATTCTTTATAGTCAATAGCCCTCCTGACAACCCAAATCATACTTAGTGCAGAGCACCTGGTTACCGTCAGTGTGAGGAAGTCCATGTACAAGCCAGACCTAAAACTCTGTTGTACTGGACACTGTTTTAAGCACAGTGTTGCATAATATAGTTTATTTCTATTACGTGCAGCCCATAATATCCTTAAGATCCAACTTATTTAAACACAGTTTAGGCTTAGCGGGCCAGTGTGAAGGCGCGATGCTGTCTGTGCTCCGTACACGGCCACCTCCTCCCTCCTCGGCCCTCCTTCAGTTTGCTGTTATTATAAATGATGTTTTCCATACTGTCATTTCACTACGCCCACTGTACAGGAGTCTGTCTTAGATACATACGTCAGCTAAACTCGTCACTGCACCCCCCGCCCTCTCTTTTCACACATGTCCCCATTTTCCCACCTCTTACCCCCCCCTCCCCCCCAAATGGGGCCCACCTGCATGCCAAGGAGAGGGCAGGGTGCGGTAATGGCATTAATGTGTAGTAATGTGGGCCAGATATTATAATCTCTGTGCTGTCACATCCAGTTAGTGGCCTGCGGCTGACATGTCAATGCCGAGGTAGGCAGGTGACTCTGGCAAGGGGTCGTCTGACGGGGGCTTGTTTGGGCGGGGCTGGTCTGGGGGCGTGGGTGTACTTGGTCGAGGGAAGCTCATCTGGTGGGGGGCTCGTCTCGGGGAAGCTTGTCCAGCAGGGGGCTCGTCCCGGAGGGAGACTCGACTGGTGGGGGGGGGGGGGGCGGGGGGGCTTGTCCTGGGGAAGCACATTCAGCAGGCGGCTCAGTGGGGGGCTCAGCTGGGGGGGGGGGGGGTTGGGGGCAACGGCTTGTCCAACGGGGGGCTCATCCGAGAGGGGGGCTGGGTCGGAGGGGGCCTTGTCCAGTAGGGGGACCCAGCTGGAGGAAGCTCATTTCGGAGGGGGGCTAGTCTGAGGGGGGCTCGTCCGGAGGAAGCTCGTCTGGAGGAAGCTCGTCTGGGAGGGGGTCTTGTCCGGAGGAAGCCCTTCCAGAGGAAGCTCATCCAGTGGGGGTTCTGCCAGGGTGGGGGCTCATCCACTGGGGGGGGCTTGCCTGTATTCAGTTAAATGCGGCTGTGTGTATTTTCTTGGGGGTGGGGTCCTCATTAGGCAGTCAGGGATTTATGCACCAGTGTAATTGGTGTTAATAAGAGTGCGTCTGGATCACAGGTGGCTGCGTGTCCATGACTCCCCATCTTTATGAGCGCCCATGTGATTGTGTGTTTTCCATGGCGTGGGTGTGAGTGTGTTTCTTTGTACGTTGGAGCCTGCTTCAGGACCCCTTGCTACATCTGAGCACTGCCTACGCTAATCACTGCACTGGCTTTCTAGGAAATCACACTACCTCTCGAAAAGGAGTCAGACAAGCAAACAGGCGGATAAATGAATACGTCCATTTTCCATACCTGCTTATCCAGCAAGCAGGGGCTTATATCAGAGTGCACAGGGCACGAGCCAGGGGATTAGCTGAATAAAGTAATGAGAGAGTGAATGAAGGTAAGGAACACTTCAACTTCTGCTGGTTCATATACAATATTCTTTAGAGTTCAAAATAAGTATCTAACCTATTTATTTATACATAACTTACATACATACTTTCCGTGGCAAATACTTTGTGTTCAACAGCAGGCTTGACGTGTGTGTGTGTGTGTACTGTCAAGTGCAGGATGTCCTGTGTATGTGTGTGTGTGTGTGTGTGTGTGTACTGTCATATGTAGGATGTCCCGGTTTACATGTTTGCCATCATGTGCAGGACATCCCTGTGTACAGACTGTGCGCATATGTGTGCAGGATGTGCCTGTGTGTGTGCCGTCATGCGTAGTATGTCCCTGTGTGCATGTGCCCTTCTGTGCAGGACGTCCCTGTGCACCTGTGTGCCCTCATGTGCAGGACGTCCCTGTGCACCTGTGTGCCCTCATGTGCAGGACGTCCCTGTGCACCTGTGTGCCCTCATGTGCAGGACGTCCCTGTGCTTGTGTACAGGATGTCCCTGTACATGTGTCATCCTGTTCAGGATGTCCCTGTACATGTGTCATCCTGTTCAGGATGTCCCTGTATATGTCAGGGCTGTCATGTGCAGGACGTCTCTGTACATTAGTGTGTCCCATCATATGCAAGATGTCGTTGTGCCTGTATGTTGTCTTGTAAAGGACGTTCCTGTGCATCTGCGTGCTGACGTGTTCAGGATATCTTTACATGTGCTGTTGTGTGCAGTATGTTTCTGTATGCATGTGTCATTGTGTGCACGACATCCCTGTGCATATGATGTTCTTTTGTGTGTGTGCCGTTGCATACAGGACTTTCCTGTGTGCCTGTTTGCTGAAATGTTCAGGATGTCCCTCTGTGTGTGAGCCATTGTGCGCAGTAATACATCTCTTTGTGTCTCTGTACTCTGTCGTGTGCCTGATGTCCCTGTGCGTGTGTGTACTCTGTCGTGTGCCTGATGTCCCTGTGCGTGTGTGTACTCTGTCGTGTGCCTGATGTCCCTGTGCGTGTGTATACTCTGTTGTGTGCCTGATGTCCCTGTGCGTGTGTGTACTCTGTCGTGTGCCTGATGTCCCTGTGCGTGTGTGTACTCTGTCGTGTGCCTGATGTCCCTGTGCGTGTGTATACTCTGTTGTGTGCCTGATGTCCCTGTGCGTGTGTGTACTCTGTCGTGTGCCTGATGTCCCTGTGCGTGTGTATACTCTGTTGTGTGCCTGATGTCCCTGTGCGTGTGTGTACTCTGTCGTGTGCCTGATGTCCCTGTGCGTGTGTGTACTCTGTTGTGTGCCTGATGTCCTTGTGCATGTGCAGGCCATCCCTGTGTGGTCGTGTGCAGGTTGTCCTTATGTGTGTGTATGTGCACACTGTCCCTGTGTGTTTGTGCTGTAGTGTGCAGGATGTCCCCATACTTGTGTGTAGACCATCGCCTTCCTGCTGTTCCTTTTGTTTTTGGCTGGCCTGTGGGGGTGTGTGTTACTATCAGTATGTCTGTGGCGGCATGGCTCGGCCCGGCCTGGCCCGGCCTGTTTAATTGATGCAGGCTCCCCATCGATCCCTCCCGCCCGGCCTAATGAAGGGCTGATTGGTTTGTGAGGGCTGGCTGGTTCTGATCAGCTGCCCTGGCTGCCTGGACTAATCCAAAGCACAGCGCATTAGCACACACACTCAATTCACCATCACTCTCCACCTCCTTGCTCTTTCTGCCCACCTACCTCCGCCCCCCCCCCCCCCCCCCCCCCCCGCCCCCCTGCCTCCATGTTTCACTACCATCCAGCATCGGGCCGCCCCTTAACTAATACTTTTTCCTGCTATGCCTGCTTCTGCTCCTCGGGGCCTGAGCCATATGGGGGCTCTCTTACTCTAACTGGTAATACCTGCCTTCTGTTCCTTTATTTTGTGATGGGCAGAACCCCTGGGTTGTGGGTTCGAGAGGGGGTCCCACAAAAACCACACAATTTCCCTCTGTTCACGTCAGTTTTATCTTAAAAACAAAACTGTGTGAGCGAATATCTTTGTGTGTTATTTTCCTGATCTGCCATTCTTTCAGAGGTATGCCAGGCCTGTACTTGGTGTACACATCTGCCTCCAGGGACAGACTTATAGCACTCCTACCCCAACTAGATCAGTGCATTTTTAGGGCAGGAGGCACAGTGACTCTGTGGGTGGCTCTTTGGCCCCTTCTGTGCAGTTGTGGCTTTTATGATCCAGAATGTTCTACCTGCGTCCGTATGGGTTTCCCCTAGGTCCATTCTACGTTCCACCTAAAACCAAAAAACATTTGTTTAGGTGACTCCTGTCCTGTGAAGAGCTGGTGCATTTTTCTGCCTTTTGTCCTGGGCCTTCTGGGATGGGAGATTCACTGAATAAGCAGCAGTAGTGCTGGAAGTAGCGGTGCCGAGGCCATGGCATCACCCCCTCTGGCTGGTCTTGCCAAAGAAAAAGAATATTTTGTTAACTATCTCACAATGGCTCAGAGGTGATTTATGATGACTTATTTTGAGCGGCCGAGACTGGTCAATGAGAGATGTGAATGAAGGCTATCCTGTGTAGTACGAACGAACACAAGCGCGACTGTGGCACAAATGGCACATAATTTTAATGATTTTCATTGGAGTCATTTCTGTGATTTGGATCACAGTCGGCCTGCTGTTAATTCCTTCCACAGAGGATAGTTTTCGTTCACATCTTACATCGGCGAGTGCTGACCACCCAACACCCAGTCAGTGGGTCATAGTTTTCCCTCTTCAGACTGCTCTCAGTAGGGACTCACCATGACTAACCGTGAGCACCCAACAAGCCTTGCTTTCCCAGTCATTTCATCATACTAATTTGGCCCTTGTCAAAGTCAGATATTTAGCTCTGCCTATTTCTTCTGTATTCAACACATCAACTACAAGTATGGAATGTTACTTACCTTCTAATATATCCCAGACCTTGACACACACCATTTTTACTATTCAACATTATTTGCTTGATGTGGGGGTGGTCATAATGTTTTGTCTCATCCATATACACTCACCTAAAGGATTATTAGGAACACCTGTTCAATTTCTCATTAATGCAATTATCTAATCAACCAATCACATGGCAGTTGCTTCAATGAATTTAGGGGTGTGGTCCTGGTCAAGACAATCTCCTGAACTCGAAACTGAATGTCAGAATGGGAAAGAAAGGTGATTTAAGCAATTTTGAGCGTGGCATGGTTGTTGGTGCCAGACGGGCCAGTCTGAGTATTTCACGATCTGTTCAGTTACTGGGATTTTCACGCACAACCATTTCTAGGGTTTACAAAGAATGGTGTGCAAAGGGAAAAACATCCAGTATGCGGCAGTCCTGTGGACGAAAATGCCTTGTTGATGCTAGAGGTCAGAGGAGAATGGGCCGACTGATTCAAGCTGATAGAAGACCAACTTTGACTGAAATAACTACTTGTTACAACCGAGGTATGCAGCAAAGCATTTGTGAAGCCACAACACGCACAACCTTGAGGCGGATGGGCTACAACAGCAGAAGACCCCACCGGGTACCACTCAACTCCACTACAAATAGGAAAAAGAGGCTACAATTTGCACGAGCTCACCAAAATTGGACAGTTGAAGACTGGAAAAATGTTGCCTGGTCTGATGAGTCTCGATTTCTGTTGAGACATTCAAATGGTAGAGTCAGAATTTGGCGTAAACAGAATGAGAACATGGTTCCATCATGCCTTGTTACCACTGTGCAGGCTGGTGGTGGTGGTGTAATGGTGTGGGGGATGTTTTCTTGGCACACTTTAGGCCCCTTAGTGCCAAATGGGCATCGTTTAAATGCCACGGCCTACCTGAGCATTGTTTCTGACCATGTCCATCCCTTTATAACCACCATGTACCCATCCTCTGATGGCTACTTCCAGCAGGATAATGCACCATGTCACAAAGCTCGAATCATTTCAAATTGGTTTCTTGAACATGACAATGAGTTCACTGTACTAAAATGGCCCCCACAGTCACCAGATCTCAACCCAATAGAGCATCTTTGGGATGTGGTGGAATGGGAGCTTCGTGCCCTGGATGTGCATCCCACAAATCTCCATCAACTGCAAGATGCTATCCTATCAATATGGGCCAACATTTCTAAAGAATGCTTTCAGCACCTTGTTGAATCAATGCCACGTAGAATTAAGGCAGTTCTGAAGGTCGAAAGGGGGTCAAACACCGTATTAGTATGGTGTTCCTAATAATCCTTTAGGTGAGTGTATATTAATATACAAATATATGTATATACAGGTGAATATTTAGGATAGAGGGCTATTTGTGTTCTTCCCTCCTCTCTAGAGCTGCATCTTCCCCATCTGTTTGCTAGATCAGGCCTGTACTCTCGCATGCTCTCGCACACTCCTAATTCAGCATCAGTCTCCCTGTTACACACAGCTGTGCATACTCCCCAAAGCCTGGCCCGCCTGATATATTTACAGAATAGTAGAGCTCCTGCTCGAAATTCATCATCCCTCTGCTTTCTGACCTCCCCCTTTTTGCTCCCCACACCAAACTCCTGTCTTCACTCTCCTCACTCTCTCCACATTGCCCCTGTCTTCCCCTCGCACCCTTGCTTACCCCTGCACTTACACCTTTCACTCTCCTCACTCTCTTCACATTGCCCCAGCATTTCCCTTGCACCCTTGCTCACTCCTGCACTTATACGCTTCACTCTCCTCACTCCTGCCACATTGCCCCCGCCTTCCCTTTGCACCCTTGCTCACCTCTGCACTTACACACTTCAGTCTCTTCACGTTGTCCCTGCCTTCCCCTCGCACCCTCACAGAACATGTGGTCTCATACACATATACAGGGATGATGTGAAAGATCATTAATATGTACGTCAAGATATTTTTTACAGATATACAGTACCAGTCAAAAGTTTGGACACACCAGGCCCCTTACAAAGGAGAGTGATAGTGTCGCATCACATGATGCCACTTGACCTAAATACAGCTGAAATGGTTTTGGAGGAGTTTGACCACAGAGTGAAGGAAAAGCAGCCAATGACTGCTCAGTCTATTGGGAACTAGATTAGGACAGCTGGAAAAGCATCCCAGGAGGCCGCCTCATGAAACCGGCATAGAAATAGAAGAGACAGTTAGGTCAGCCAGCTCCTGGAGTAATTGGGGTTTAGTGTCTTGCTCAAGGGCCCAATGGTGGGATCACTCTGCCGACCCAGGGAGTTGAACCAGCAACCTCCTGAGTCCCAACCCATAGAGCTGCCCCCTCCCCAACAAATGAAATATTTTTTTCTTTTAATACTTTTTAGTCAGTGTATAATCCCATATATATTGTTTTATAGTTTTAATGTATTTGTAATTATTCCATATATATTATTCTATATTTTATATCTGCAGAGAATAGTAAACCTTCCTATGGGTAGGAGTGTCCAAACTTTTGACTGGTACTGTATGTCATAATGGTTAGTCATAATATTTTTCAGAATTAGCTAATCGTAATAATGATGAATGAAATAAGACTAATTATTACAATGGGACTACCATATCCACGGTTTCAGTTATCCATGTGCACCGTGGTCTACAACAAAATGTAAAAAATTCTGGGAAAGGTTCCTAAGCACACTACACGCTGGTAAGTATCCACAGATATATTTTTAAACAAATACATTTATCTCGTTACAGGTTACGTGCATGTTACAATATTTCTCATTGTAAAATGTGTAACAGTAGTCTATGTTTTTTCATTGTTCCTTCATCTTTTTTTGGGGGGGGAAGGGTACAAAAAGTATGATTGTCATTACTCCGTCATCCCTTGATACGTGATATATTTATATAGTCGCTAACAGGCAATAGTTCTGATTGATGCATTTAAAATGGGTATTTTAAATACAAAATTGTTTTTTGTAATTTGTATTTGACATAATTCATTAAAATGATTATGTGACTTCTATCAAAACACTTCAGTGGTTTGAAAATACAAAAAATACTTTCCTCATAATGTATGTGAGGCAGTGTCATGTGTGCAAAACATTTGTGCATACAAAAGGAGGAAGTTTAGTTTTTTCATACATTTTAATGATTGGTCATTAGAGCCAGTAGTTCTCTCACGCCCACAGGGGCGGGGCAGCAGAGGGGCAGGCAATCACCGCCTAATTAAGTGCTCTACTTAATGCGGAAGCGAATTCTCTGAAGTTGCGAAGTATTGTTGCCATGGTAATGACACAAACTGAGCATTTCTTTGTTGATTGTCTCTCCCACTTGCCCTGCTTGTCTCGTCCTACCCTGCTTGTCTCGTCCTGCCCTGCCTGCCTTCCTTGCCCTGCCTCCCCGGGCTGCTCCCGTCGCTCCTCCCGTCCCTTCATCTCCTCGTCCGGTCGCTAAGCGTAGGATGGACCCTCCCGGATACTGACCCACCCAGACCGAATCAACCTCTTTTTTGGATTTGCCCTCTGGATTTTGGTGTACCCGGTTCTCTGAATAAAGCATTCTCCTGCATTTTGGGGTCTGCCTATTCCCTGGTAGCGAAGCCTTACAAGTTCATTATTTGTATTGAACTAAAAGGCTCCTTCATGCTAAAAGTTTTTATGATGTTTCTGAGGGAAGCGCTTAAATTGTGTTTGTCATTTTTCATTTTAAATTTTGTTTCGAGTTATTTGCACCTGTGATGCAAAAAAGGAAGCAGTTTTGTCAATTAAATTAGTTTATTACTTTTTCATTCAAGTGACTTTCCATCATCTCAGTATCCACCTGAGTATTAGGGATATATTTAAGTTACTTCAGAATATTTCACCTTTTATTTGGTTTCACAATTGTATTATGTCTTGTACCCAGTTCTCTGAATAAAGTGTTCTCCTGCATTTCAGGGTCTGCCTCTTCCCTGGTAGTGAAGCCTTACAGAATACTTCGCCACATTACCATGGACCCAGCGGAGAACCAGAGGCTGCAGCAGCAGGTCAACCAGTTGACTACCCTCGTCTCTCAGCTCATGGAAGGACGAGCTACCCAGGTTAACCTACCTGCCTCTCCACCCAGGGCGTCCGCTTCAGTGCCCATCACTAAGCCTGAGAAGTACAACAGCAACCCAGATCATTGCCAGGCTTTCCTCATGCAGTGCAGGCTGTATATTGAGGAACACCTGAAGCGCTTTACTGATGAAACAGCTTGAGTTTGTTTCGTCATCTTGCTCCTTACAGGACACGCACGAGATTGGGCTACTGCCCTTTGGATGGATGACAGCCTGCTCTTGGATTTGGTGCGTGAATTTCAGCAGGCGTTTAAAGGGATTTTTGACCATCCCGCTGTTGGACACAGCCTTGGGGAGAGATTATTCGACCTTAAGCAAGGAGCCCGAACCATCGCGGAATTCCTGCCCCGAATGCTTTCAACTGAAATCAACCCACCAACTTCTTGCTGTCCTGCTTCAGCCCTTGCCTGTTCCTTCTCGTTCCTGGCCCCACTTAGCTATGGACTTCATTACCGATCTCTCCTTCTCTAAAGGTAACACTGTCGTGCTCACCGCTTTTCCAAAATGTGTCGCCTAATCGCATTGCTCAAACTTCTGAACGTTGCCGACCTCGCAGAGGTCCTGATCACCTGGGTTTTTCAACACTACGGACTTCCCGAAGACATTGTCTCTGATTGGGGTCCCCAATTCACCTCCAGTGTTCAAAGCCCTATGCCATAAGTTGAATAGTTCGCTCAGTCTCACCTCTGCTTATCATCCCCAGTCCAACGGCTTGGCGGAGCGGACTAAAAGAGAGGTTTCAAAAGCCCTTCGGCTCCTCTGCAAGGACAGACCCATAGAGTGGGCAACACATCCCATCTGGGTGGAATATGGGTTAAATGCCCGTGTGAACTCAGTCACCCGCATGTCACCTTTCTAGTGTGTTTTAGGGTATTTTCCACCTTTCTTCCCCTGGGACGCGGAAGCCTGCGACGTACCCCAGGTAGAGGAATGGTACCGAGGAGCCAAAGGGGTATGGCAACGCGTCCAACGAGCCTTCTCCGATCAAGCTACCCAGCAGAAAGTCCAGGCCGAGAAACGGTGACATCCTGCCCCACCCAATCGTGTGGGTCAGTCTGGCTTTCCACGCGCAAACTGTCGTGCCATGAGTTGTCTGCCCAGTTTATAAGACCCTTCAAAATCGAACGGCGGGTTGGTCATAACACCTTCTGGCTGTCACTCCCCAGTATGTATTGCATCTGCCCTACTTTCCACTCCTTTCTCCTGAAACCTGTGCGGTACAGTCCAGCTCATTCACCTACTGACGTGTCGGTTCCCCTGCCCCCCGCTGTGCAAGACGGCTCCCGTGTCTACCAGGTGTGGGCTCTGTAGGACTCCCGCAGACAAGCAGGACTCCTATAATATCTGGTGGACTGGGAGGGCTTCGGTTCCAAGGAGCGGTCCTGGGTACTAAGATTAGACATCCTGGATCCAGGCATGATTGCGGACTTCCATCGGCTGCACCCAGACAAACCGGCCCCGAGACCCCAGGGTCGCCCGCGACAACCTCCTCGGTCTCCAGGTCACAAAGTATTGTTGCCATGATTATGACACAAACTGAGCGTTTCTTTGTCCATTGTCTCTCCCGCTTGCCCTGCCTGCCTTCCCTGCCCTGCCTCCCCAGTCTGCTCTCGTCGCTCCTCCCGTCCCTTCATCTCCTTGTCCCGTCACTGAACATAGGATTGACCCTCCCAGCTACTGTCCCACTGCGACCGACCCAACCTCTCTTTTGGAATTGCCCTCTGGATTTTGGTGTACCCGGTTCTCTGAATAAAGCATTCTCCTGCATTTTGGGGTCTGCCTATTCCCTGGTAGCGAAGCCTTACACGTTCATTATTTGTATTGAACTAAAAGGCTCGTTCGTGTTAAAAGTTTTTATGATGTTTCTGAGTGAAGCGTTTAAGTTGTATTTGTCATTTTTCATTTTAAATTTTGTTTTGAGTTATTTGCACCTGTGATGCAAAAAAGGAAGCAGTTTTGTCAATTAAATTAGTTTATTACTTTTTCATTCAAGTGACTTTCCATCATCTCAGTATCCACCTGAGTAGTTGGGATATATTTAAGTTACTTCAGAATATTTTACCTTTTATTTGGTTTCACAATTGTATTATGTCTTCTTAAGAAGTAAAATAATATTACTCTTATGCTTGGCCATGTATGTTTGTGAAGGAACAGGCTGATACAGCCTGTGAAATGTGAAATGTATTTTTAAAATACAGAATACTGTCATTTTTATTGATATTTTGCCTCATGCCTGTATGTTTTGGCTATCCGCGGTAGGTCTTGGAACGTGTCAGGGGAAACTATTGTATTAATAATAATAATAATAATAATAATAATAATTAATAACAAGAAATAATAACAAATAGAAGAATAACCGCCCATCTTCCGCTAGGTGTATTGTTACTTTGGAAAAGTCCTATATGACCAAAATACCAGAATAACATAAATCGTGGTATTGTGTATAACGGCATGAAAAATTTAACAAGATTACGAATAAGATTAACTTTATTGATCCCAGGCGGAAATGACTACCCAAGTATCATTACACATAGCCTGTGCTAAGCTATTTTATGTACATAAGCCTATATGTCAACTGTCTAATGTCAGTGATGGGCTGGGTATGTATAATTTGCATTAATATTTAGAGCTGTCATGATTGATTTAACTCGATTACTCTATTATTAAAATGCGTCCATTAAAAATTTCCTAATGAATTAGACATGCTCGGCAATATGGCGGAAGGAAGATGGCGCATAGCAGATAAGACTCTAAAGAGCGAAAGCATCTTTTGTGTGGAAACACTTTGCTTTAAAAGTGAATGAAAATGCAGTTTGTCAGTATTGGGAAGCAGAACTAAAATATCCTGACTGCAATACAAATACATCTTAAAAGAAGACATTCAAGTTTGATGGACTCATCCAATAATGTTAGCCATAGATATGTGCCGCTTAGCCTCTCAGAGTAGAATAGCCTGTCTTTGTAATCACATTGGGCGCTTTTCCACCGCACAAAGTATGGTACTTTTGGTACTTTCGCTTTTCCATTGACTTCCGGTCGAGTACCAGTACCGAAAGTTCCAGTACCGAAAGTGCCAAACCAGCTGGGGTACTTCTTTGGTACTTCGGTACTTACAAACGTATTTGCTGTCGATTGGTTATGCAAATAGCCTGCCGCTGAAACACAAAATACACACAGCGAATAGCGAGAAACGAAATAAAAAGCAGTAGAAATAAAAATATAAAAAAAGTAAAATGGAAGGATGGACAAACGAGGAAACACAGGCTTTAATTGCCATATGGTCGGATGAACACATCCAGCGGGATTTGGATGACACGACTAGGAATAAAAAAATATAGCAAGCTGCTTGGAAGAAATGGGGCACACGCGAAACACTGAACAATGCTGCTTGAAAATCAAAAAACTTAAGCAGGACTACAGGAAAGTGAAGGATCATAATAACATGTTTCAATTCAGCCAAAGAAATACCGCGTCGCGATGATGTCAGTCAGAGGCGATCACTGATGATGTCATTTGGCCCGGTACCAGTTTTTACGCCAATGGAAAACCGACACAAAAGAAGTACCATACTTTCGGTACATTATGGAAGTACCGAAAGTATGGTACCTGGTGCGGTGGAAAAGCACCCATTGACGTAAATTATTTTGCTTAAATTTATTTTCTACGATCCCTATAGTCACGTGCTGCCCGCCACGTCTGCCTGATCCTCTGTTCTCTTACCTCGCCTGACACTTATGGGCCACACCTGGGTTGCCTTATGTTAAGCTACGTTTAGGTACCCCCAGTTTAATGTTCACATTACATCATGTGTCCTGGGTATGAGATTAAACTGCATCCAGCTCTGCAAGTGGTCCTCCAACTTGCAGGGAAACAATTTTTGGGGGTTAGTGGCAGGATTGGCGCTCCAGCCACCATAAAATACTTCACAGCAGCTCAGTCTAAACAGGCACGACGCCCTTCTGTTTTTCGGGGGAATAGCTCTGCTGAAGCCGCCCACAGGAAGGCTGCACGCATCTTGAAGGGGATGGGTGAAAGCCTTCGGGAGCCTCATCCCTGGAAGAGTCGAAACCGTCAGAGAGTAGCGGCATTATCTGAGGTACGCAGACCGGGGAGTGGCCAGATCTCTGTAGGTGGGTAGGCCTACTTTTGGTCTGATAAGAATATAAAAACATAAGAACTATACAAACAAGAGGAGGCCATTCAGCCCATCGAGCTTGCTTGGGGAGAACTTAACTAATAGCTCAGAGTTGTTAAAATCTTATCTAGCTTTGATTTAAAGGAACCCAAGGATTCAGCTTGCACTACGTTATCAGGAAGACTATTCCATACTCTGACTACACGCTGTGTAAAGAAGTGCTTCTATAAATCCAGTCCGAAATGTTCTCCCACTAATCTCCACCTATGGCCACGAGTTCTTGTATTTGATCTCTCTGATGGCTGCCATACTCAGAGAGTAGCTGTTGCTGAAGCTGTGTCTGATGTCAGTCCTGTAAACGAGCATATTATGGGACTCAGGCTAAGGCACTCCTTGGGTGTCTTGTCTGTTGTCTCAGTGTATGCTCCGACTGGTGAGTAATGTCTCATTGAGGGAGACATTTTACTCGCACCTTTGCTCGGTGGTTGATGGGTGTCCACGAGGTGACACTCCTCGGGTCATTGGTGAATTCAATGTGACCACAGGCACTGACTGGTGATGAGGATTGTGTTGGTCCTCATGGGTCGGGAGAATGGGGTGAGAGTGGCTCCATGTTCCTCAACTTTGCGAAAGGTCAGGGGCTGCGGGTTGCCGGATTCTGGTTCCAATGCCCTGAGCCGCATCGTTGGACTTAGCACTCCAATACTGGTGGTGCGGCGAAGGAGATTGATCACATCCTCATTAGCAGATGCTGGAGGCTTCTGCAGAACTGCAGGGTCTACAGAAGTGCCCAATTTGTGAATTCAGACCACAGACTTGTTGCTATTCTGAAGATTCAGCTTAGATTCAGTAGGCTATCACCTACTAGGAGAATGAGGCTGGACTTGGCCAAACTCCAAGATCAAGCTGTGTGCATGCAGTTTATGTGAGGATCTTTGTGGAGTCACGAAGTGGAACCTCTGATTAAGGCTCTTGAGAGCCCTAGCAAGGAGTCTGAGTGTCTGGAATTGTGAGCGTCCTAGATAAAAACCAAGATCCAGGCCTTTAATGACTTCTTAGGCACAGCCATCAGTAGTGTGTCTGTCTGTGGGGAAGGTGTCGACCTTGTCGAAAAATTCACTTACCTCGGCAGCAACATTCATGTCTGTGGTGACTCTTCATATGAAGTCAGCAGACGGATTGGGAGAGCTTGGGGGGTCATGATGTCATTGGAAAGGGGTGTGTGGCGATCTCGATATCTTTGCAAGAGGACGAGGTCCAAGCCTTTGATTCCTGGTCCTCCCTGTCTTGCTGTATGGCTGTGAGATATGAATGCAGCCATGTAATGCCGCCTCCACTGCCTCAGCCAGACACGACTGGTAGCAGTGCTCCTGCTCCCAGCCGGCCAGCTTGCCGTGTAGCTGCTCTAGATCCTGCCGCTTCTGCTCCGCAGACTCCCGCAGCACCTCCTGGTCCTCCTAGTCCCACTCCTGCTGCTCTTCAAGCTCGTGGCGCAACCAAATTAACCAGGCCTCCCAATTGCGGCATGCCTCCTCGTGCTACAACAGAGCAGCCTCCACCCGCTGCGTTCGCTGGTCGTGCAGCTAGGGGCATACCGCGGTTCCTTGCAGCTGATGAGTAGGGAGCCCTTGACAGCTCGTGAGCGGTCATAGTCCACTGTGCAGCCTGCCTTTCTCAATGGCAGACACCGTCTTCGACGAGGGTCCGGCAGGTTGGCATGAACAGCTTCAGGGTGTGTTGCATGGGTCTGCTGCACTTTGGAGGAGCAATATAGCGCCCTCAGTTCATCTGCCAGTTGGATTAAGGCGGGCTTCCAGGCAAGAGCGTAGCCAATGCCTCCTCTTGCTGCAGCCCCAGAAGACAAGCTTCTCTGTCCCAACTGTCCCCCACCTCTCCTGCTATGCCACTTCACTGCCGCCTCAAGGTCTGCCAGGCTGGAACAGGCTTGCTGGATGATGGAGAATAGCACCAGTGGAATCGCTTCCGACATCCCACTCCTGACACTACTGCAGCACCAGGCAGACTAAGGGGGCGGTGAATAATGAGGAGACTTGCTTGTCGGGAAGAACCAGTATTTTTCATTGAGTTCTTAACAGGACTCCCACAGACAGTGAACAAATACCGGAACCAAATATAATGGGGAAACACAGGGAGGTCAGACACCAGAGTGTAAGGCACACACACGGTGGGAGATTTATACGTAACTAAGGACACAGGAGGATTGGACAGGGTTCACATAAGATACAGGTAAACACAAAGTAGTATGAATAATAACACCACAACAAGGGCTTACAAATCTCTGCAAGCATGCGGAGATATGCTAATCCCCGCCAGCGCAACAATATTTCCATACACAGGGAGACCTATGTCTTTTCATGACCAGTTCTTGTTTTTTTTCCCTCTTCACTTGTGTTTTGTTTAATTACAAATGCCCCAACAGCATGGATGAGAATGATCATGATTTTTTTTTTTTTTAAACATATGCTAGATAATGTTGAAAAGGACCAATCATTAAAATTGCAAAGCCTGCTAAGTTTGGTTTCCTAAGACTCAGTAAAAAAATTTTAGCACAACTTATGTATGGTTTGAACCTAGCAGACTATCGCGGTACTTGCAATGTGACAACTGCATATGCATGAAATACCATATTGATACTAACATCACACACCAATCAAGCCTGTTAGTGTGGCACAGTAGCACAGTTTGCATGTTCATACCCTGTATGTGTGCATGCCTTTTTGGCGGATCCTCCGGTTTCCATTCACCAGGGGCATTTCCAGCTACTGCAAAAAAATTAGGGGCTTGACTTTTTTTTTGAAGTAAGACTGGAATCAGGGGTAAAATACTCGGGGCTATAGGCTCAAGTGATCGGAAGCCCATGCCTTCTACTGTTCAGACACATGCAATTTAAGTGAATTGGAATGCCTTAATTGGTCGTAAATAAGAATATGCCCAAAAAAACCCAACCCACAACTATAATGAAATTATAAGTCCTAACTCACTTATAAAAGGTGAACTGAGCAACACTGGCACTTCGGACACTTGGCAGCTGATATATAATTATGTGCCGAATATTCGGAATTGTTATTCTGTCATGCTTTTATGTTTTTATTAATGATGTTACTATCTACCTCGCTTACAGCAAATGTTATCTGTAAGTTTACATATGATGAACAAAAGCTGCTAAAATCTTATGGTAGTTCAGCCACGGAGCCACGCTCTGCTCACCCTGCTACCGCCCCCTGTAGGCCGTGTACACCAGGCAGTGCTGGAGGAAAGCCAATAAAATCATAAGATCTTCCAGCCATCCAACCATGCCCTGCTCTCCCTTCTATCGCCCCCTTGAGGCCACATACACCAGGCAGTGCTGGAGGAAACCCCCTAAAATCATCAGAGAGCCCAGCCATGCTCTGCTCACCCCGTTACCTCCCCCTGCAGGCCGCATACACCAGGCAGTATTAGAGGAAAGCTGCTAAATTCATAACGTAGTCCAGCCATCCAACCATGCTCTGCTCACCCAGCTACCACCCCCTGTAGGCCACATACACCAGGTGGTGCTGGAGGAAAGCCACTAAAATCAATAGGTAGTCCAGCCACTCAGTCATGCTCTGCTCACCCTGGTACCGCCCCCTGCAGGCCACATACACCAGGGTGATGCTAGTAAAAAAAACACTAGCATCATCAGGGGCCCCACCCACCATGCCACACTCTACTCACCCTGCTATCATCAGACACATAGTTCTGCAGCATCAGGTGCTGGACCAGGAGGACAATTTCTTCCACCAGGCGACCAGGATGCTGAACTCCAGCTAATATCAGCCGCCCTCCAAAACCACCTCCAACTCTCCATTGCACCAGGTAAACTGTGCAAATGATGACAATTGTACGAAATCATTTTCATATACACTCACCTAAAGGATTATTAGGAACACCATACTAATACGGTGTTTGACCCCATTTCGCCTTCAGAACTGCCTTAATTCTACGTGGCATTGATTCAACAAGGTGCTGAAAGCATTCTTTAGAAATGTTGGCCCATATTGATAGGATAGCATCTTGCAGTTGATGGAGATTTGTGGGATGCACATCCAGGGCACGAAGCTCCCGTTCCACCACATCCCAAAGATGCTCTATTGGGTTGAGATCTGGTGACTGTGGGGGCCATTTTAGTACAGTGAACTCATTGTCATGTTCAAGAAACCAATTTGAAATGATTTGAGCTTTGTGACATGGTACATTATCCTGCTGGAAGTAGCCATCAGAGGATGGGTACATGGTGGTCATAAAGGGATGGACATGGTCAGAAACAATGCTCAGGTAGGCCCAATTGGCACTAAGGGGCCTAAACTGTGCCAAGAAAACATCCCCCACACCATTACACCACCACCACCAGCCTGCACAGTGGTAACAAGGCATGATGGATCCATGTTCTCATTCTGTTTACGCCAAATTCTGACTCTACCATTTGAATGTCTCAACAGAAATCGAGACTCATCAGACCAGGCAACATTTTTCCAGTCTTCAACTGTCCAATTTTGGTGAGCTCGTGCAAATTGTAGCCTCTTTTTCCTATTTGTAGTGGAGATGAGTGGTACCCGGTGGGGTCTTCTGCTGTTGTAGCCCATCCGTCTCAAGGTTGTGCGTGTTGTGGCTTCACAAATGCTTTGTTGTATACCTCGGTTGCAACGAGTGGTTATTTCAGTCAAAGTTGCTCTTCTATCAGCTTGAATCAGTCGGCCCATTCTCCTCTGACCTCTAGCATCAACAAGGCATTTTCGCCCACAGGACTGCTGCATACTGGATGTTTTTCCCTTTGCACACCATTCTTTGTAAACCCTAGAAATGGTTGTACGTGAAAATCCCAGTAACTGAGCAGATTGTGAAATACTCACACTGGCCCGTCTGGCACCAACAACCATGCCACGCTCAAAATTGCTTAAATCACCTTTCTTTCCCATTCTGACATTCAGTTTGGAGTTCAGGAGATTGTCTTGACCAGGACCACACCCCTAAATACATTGAAACAACTGCCATGTCATTGGTTGATTAGATAATTGCATTAATGAGAAATTGAACAGGTGTTCCTAATAATCCTTTAGGTGAGTGTATGTTCTAAAACATTTTGAAGTTTATCTGAAGCAAGAAGAAATTATGTTCTGCAATACAGAAGTGACATTATGCTCTAGGAGTTACACTACAGTAGTTATTTTATGAATTTTAATTGTCATTTGAGAAGTACAGCAAAGCAAACGAGAAAAACTGTAATTAGTCTGCAGTAGTGTCTTGGCCTGTCTATGCCTTGTGCCGGACTGACAATCCATCCCGGGGGTCCACAGTGATGTGCTACCTGGGACAGGCTCATCTGTACTGGATAAGCAGTTGGGATGGATGGATGGATGGATGGATGGATAGATGGATGGATGGATGGATGGATGGATGGACAGACAGACAGCAGCTTGAATTTGAATTATCATTGCTTGAATTTTCATCCAACAATTCAAGACACATGGGCACAGCTGGGAATCTCGGTCCTGGTATCATTGATCTGGCCTCTCCAGAACACGGGGAAGTGGTCTGCTTGTGCAGTCACAGAGCATTCTCATGGTAACCAGCTCCATACTTTACCATAGAAAGTCACCGTCATACGCGGGCAGCGGGAATCACAGCCGTGGCCTGAGACACCGTCTCTTTAGGTCTGTCTTCTAACAGACTGAGCTTAGTCCTCATCACTCTATCTTTCTCCCTGTCACTCAGTTTATGTTCTTCTCTGTCCATCACTCTATCATGAACTGGATCTTTATTGGTTTTCAGTCTGTCCGCTTAGGTTCGGCATCTGTCTGTATTTCCATTCCTCTATGTACATCTATCACGCCATCGCCCTGCTGTCTGTCTTTCTATCTATCAGCCAAGCCATGTATTATAATAAATTATTTTCTTCTCTTTGTCTTTCAGTTTCATGCTTAATCTCACAGATCTGGCGGACCTTTCATCATCTGCACAGGGCATCTATGCTTCAATGAGCTCACAAGTTCTGCTTTTCATATATCAGGTACAGCGGACTGACATGCACCATAATCATGGCGGCCATACACTGTCGTATTTATCCGGTGGGCCGTCCACCTCCATAATGAATGGCCACAGAGTCTAAATCCACGGCCGGACTGTCACTCTGCGGTCCAAGAGTGGAGAACCTTCGACGCCGCCTGCTGAGGAGTTCTTGAACCGCACTAAACTGTCTGTGAATCCAGTTCTCCCAGGTATGTGTTATCTTACCTGGCTGTCATTTGATAGCCGAGCGCGATCAGGCCTAAATCTAGCGACTTGCTATCACTAGCCCCCCATGCTGCTCTGCTTCGAGCAACAGGGGCCTCCTGGAGGCAAGGTTCTCCCTCCCGTCAGTCAGTGTAAGGCCATAAGATGTGACATTAGCTTAGCGTCTACCCCCACACATAGGTGCGCACGCGAGCACACACACACACACACACACACACTGCGATAAGTGCTGTGTGTTTACAGCTTGTTCATTTCCACTCTGCAACTCTTAGCGCTGGAAAAAAGCGAGAGAGGGAGAGCGATCGGAAGGGAGAGGGAGGCTTGCGGGCACTGTTTTTGTCCAAGAGAGAAATAGCCCTCTAGGTTGTAATTGGCGGCAGAGAAAGAGAGTAAGAGGAGGGAGGGAGAGACAGCAGAAATTGCTCGGCTGAGTCTGTGTGGGATGATAGTGTTTTTGACAGGTAAATAAGGCTGTGATTGTCGACAGTTACACTGCACCTCGCTGACCCCCACACACACATTCTCCTCCATCTATATCTCACCCTGACACACACACTGTCTCTCATCCTCTCCCTCACACACTCACTCACACACGCCCGCTCGCACACACACACACACACACACACACTACTGTACTCTTACCAACTTTCCAGTGCTCTGTCAGCTGGCCCTGCCTCCCTGTCAATTGAAACACTTTAACACCAACACTTACTTGCTTGTTAATTGCTAACCTGATGCTTTTTATTCAAAGTGATGTACAATTCCTTTTATAACATGTTTAGTGCAGTTTTTCATTTTTTGGGTTGTGATGGTTAACTTTGCTCTGTATGTACACTTTATATACTCTACACACACTTACACTTTATCACTGTAATTATTATACACATATCACTGTAATTATTGACTTACTGACAATTCTTTCATATTCACATCTGCAAGAGGTATACCAGTATCCTGCTCAATAGAAAAAAATACATAAAATGTAATGTTCACTTTTTGCGAAATCGTGATATATCAGAATTATGGAAAAAAGAGGAATAGATAGATAGATAGATAGATAGATAGATAGATAGATAGATAGATAGATAGATAGATAGATAGATAGATAGATAGATAGATCTATTAAGATGTGTAGGTTGCTATAGGAAGACACTCATAGACATTGTTTTTCTCTTATCCCACTTCTGGTATCTCTTCTCCCTCCCCGTTTTCCCTTTCCTTCCATCTTCCCATCCTCTTTTATCAAGTCAACAATCGTCTCTCCCCCCACCCTCCCTTCCCGCCTGCCCTTGCCTCCCTCCCTCCCTCCCTCTCTTTCCCTCTCTCACTTCAATCTCAAGTGTTTTCAATTTTATTCTAGAGTGGAATTAACTACCCCCGATGTCAAATTGCCGACGAAATCGATAATAATATCTTTACAAAAGAGGATATTCCAGTCTCTCGCGTCGGCTTTTGAAAAATGGAAAATTTAGCCGAGATTGATTCATTAGTTGACACGTTATAGGACGGTATAAGTATTGATCGCGGCCTGTCATGTCCCATCTCGGCTAATCGAAGCTGAGGCGCTCTGTCGATGGGCGCATTTTTCATAATTCCAACGCCGGAGAGAGAGACTGGCCGACGGAGGCGACTGCGAGGCACTGAGAGAGGAGAGGGGAAGAGAGGGGAGTGTATGGGGGGAGGAAAGAAAGATAGAGAGGGGAGAGAATGACTACGGGGTAATAGAAAGGGGAAGGAGAGGAACAGAGAAGGGGAGAAAAGAGGAGAGTATAAGAAAGAAAAGCGAGAGAGACAGAAAAGAGAGAGAGGAAGAAAGAAAGAGGGTAATAGGGAAAGGAGAGGAACAGAAACTGGGAGAGAAGAAGAATTGGACAAATAAAAGAAACGCAATAGAAAGAAACGGAAAAGAATGGCGCGATTGCTGCAAACGGAATATAGGGGATAAGTTTAAAATACTCGTATATTGAGGATGGGCATAATACGCATAATCCCAAAAATCTGAAAAATGCTAAATGATTGTCATTGGCAGTGAGATTAAAACTAACTCCAGTCTGGGCGGAATAAGCCTTGGTAAATCGTGTAAAAAAATATGAATAAATTTACATGGTTGAATGCTGCAGGAGCGTCAAATCTGAAGGAAATAAATAGAAACGTAATTGTCTGGTGCGGCGCAGAAAAGTTTTTGTCCGGAAAAAAAGTTAGACGATCAAGCGAGATAGACTGAGAAACTTTGTTGTAGTGTCACTATGTCATAGTTTAAGTTTCAGATCCAGCGCCCAGCCACCGACGTTGCCTGGGCTGTAGGCCTGTAGGTGCTGTATATATATACATACTGTGTATTGTACCTGTAAATTGCTCAGCGTAATTTAAGGTAGGCCTATACATTTCACATGTACAGGTCCGCTCCAGTGCATATTCCCTACTTCATGATAATTGCGTCTGAAGTGATATTCTGTAAGTTTTTACTTGGTGTTCCTTTTGCTAATTTGCAACTTATATAAGCAACTCATTTATAAGCATGTTCGCATTGAATTTATGTGTACCAGAGAAATCCTTGCCTGTTTTATGTGGCACCCTGTTTGTGTATGGGTGTTTTCTGTTATTTTGAACTGAGTTCACAACTCATAACTTAATTTTAAGCATTTTAAAGTTTAGCGCCACTGAAATGTACGATTTATATACAGTACATCAATTGCGCCACACACGCAGCAAAAGCTATGCAATTAACAAGCCATCCAGTTGATGAGATTAAAAAGAAATAGAAGAAGGAAAATGCTAGGATTTTGGTGGTAACCCTTTGATAAATACGCTGGAGGAAAAAGTATTGCAAATTGTGGTGTGGGGGAAAAAATCTGAAAGGGAAGCGATGGAGGAGGTACAGAGTAAGAGAGGTAAAAGGAAGGACAGATAAGGAAAAGAAGGGAAGCGGGGTATTTGTGCGAGAGGGATGGAGAAACAGAGAGAGGGAGGGGGGTGCGGGGGTCTTGGTACTTGGCAGTCTCCTAGTATCTCAGGTTCTCTCCGGCCGGGAAAGCGGTCGATATTTAATTGTTATTGCTAGCAAGGAACGCACGGAAGCGGCGCCTGTACGAAAATTTCTCATTTATTTGGTATTCTTGTTTTTTCTCTCTCTCCCTACTCTCCTGTTTCTAAAGGAAAACTGGGGTTGGGGCGTAGGCTATAAGCGAGGAGGGGGTGCATTTAACGCACTCTAGGGGTACAAAAGAAGTGAGTGAGGGAGGGGTGGATCGAGGAAAGCACACAGTTTTCAGGAGGCAAGTTTAGTTTTGTCCCCATATATATTGTTTTACCCCCCTCCCCGCCATGAACTCCCCCGCCCCATGCTTTCTCCATCCCTCTCTCTATATACCCCCACCTGTCTAAAATGAAAAATCCGTCATTTTCATCAAACGTCCAACCAAATATTATCTACACTCCATTCCGAGGGATCGAATCTTATTTAGGGCGACGGGATTCGCCATCTGTTTTCAAATTTCATTCCTCCATGAACTTTATTTTCCTCGACTTTGGGCAAAATTATAACCCGATCGATCCGCTATCAGGCCGCCGTGTACATATATTTTCCGTGCTGGTCTCCACCGATTCCTCACAGGTGCTGGTCAAATTGACTGACACACGGACATAGAAACCAGCGCAGTGTACATTTCAGCATAGTGCCACTGAATAGATTTTAACTTAAATGCAGGGCAGTTTGATGTAGGGATAATCCAGCGTGCTCTTTTTTCTCTCTCTCCATCTCGCTCTCTCGCTTTCTCTCCCATGCCGCGCATCGTTCATCGTGTCATGCCTCTTCTCTCGCCGCAATCGTCCGTCTCCCTCTCTCACTCACTCTTCTTCTTTGTCATGTTTTCCCCTCGTCCTCATCTGTTCTTTCGTGTTTCGTCTTTCCCCGTCCGTGGAAGCACCTGGAAGTGACTTAAAGAGGACATACATCTGGCGGTTTGTTTTATTTATTTGTTCAATCTCCTATTCAATGACAGAGCCTGTCTTCAGTTTTCATTTTCACTTTAGATGCTTTCCTGTTTTCTTTTTTTCATTCTTTTTAGTAATATTTAACGATCCTGTGATAGGTAGAGTATTTCACATTATTATCATTATTATTGCTATTATTATTATTAAAGAAAGTAGAGACGCAAAAGTTTTCTCGCCTCGTCCTCTGGATCCGGAAAACTCAAGCAGGAGCTGCAGGAACTCAATAAAAGAGAGTGAAACTCGGTAAGCAATTGCACATTAATATTTTCCTGACAGAAACATTAAGACAGTGCACGCCGGTGCGTGTTAGGGTACTGCTTAGGTGATGGAGTTCAGGGGGGTGGAGAGGAGGGTAATGCCTTTTGACATTAAAGAACATGTGGCAGCCATAGATGACTGATTGATAGATTCCCGTGCTGTTAAGGCTTTGCAGAGAGGATGAGGAGGGATTAGCAAGGGGGGTGCCTGACGAAAGACTGCTCGTAGCATGTGTAATGCTGTTATTCACTCCAAGGAGCTGAAGGGTAGCAGAGGAGAGGTAAACAGGGGGGGGGGGGGGGGAGCGAAGGAAGCAGATACAGAGTGTCTACGGAAAGCCATGGGAATTACTTTTTCAAACAATGTATGTTTCACCCTGATGAATATGACACCCTTTTTGCTCAAACCTAACCTGCTATTGTCAAAGCCGATGGTCATAATATCAGTATTACAGTGTAGGCAAGAGACTTTACATGTATTAAACTGCAAAAGGTATACAGTAGCTACAGAAGCACGTGGAAGGGGAGTGATGTTGTCTCAGGGTTAGGTCAAGAAATGAAGTTTCAGTGATGAACTTATCCAAGAGTCCACTAGTTTTTAGTATAAGTATTAAGTCTGTTTTTGTTGTTTAAAAGTTAAACCCAAACCTTATAAATCTACAGGAATTTTATAATTATAAGGACACTGTACATTTTGGTCAAATGCTGTAAAGGCATCATGGACTCCCATGCAGATTATCTGCCATGTCACATGACCAATTTTAGCCCCACAAGAGTCCACAAAAGTGACACAGTGCTTCTCCGAATTGTGTCCTGAGTACCCTCAGCACATTACTTTGCTGTCCTTCACATCCCCTGCCACATTCACTCCTCTCACCATAAGCTTTAGGCCCAGATTCCCCCGGAAGGGCGCCTTTGAAAGCTTTTCTGTTAGCCTGGGGATGGGTCATAATCTGAGGCAGGCAGAGGCTTTGGTGACTCTCTGGGGCACGTTTGGAGTTTCCCATCAGATCTGGGGGTGTCACTTCCCAGTGCCAAAGATGCTCATCATGAGCTGAACTAAACCGAGGTATGGAAATGGACCGCATGTGGCCATACTCACAGTGGGTGACATAGATTCATCATCACACATTTCTCCATAACAGCCCTGGGTAGGAGAGCCCTGAAAACTGGATCCCAGTCACTCATCATGCACAGGGTTGCAGAGAGGGACAACATGATTAAATAATTTCTCATTCATTTTACTGCCCCTGTAGACATTTATGGCCTTTAACGGGAATATAAAACAATGAATGGAAGCACGATTCTTCTGTTCTATTTGGGTACAGTGGCTTCATCCAACCAAGTTTCCCCCCCGCTACTAGCACACCCATGGTGGACACCCACCAAGAACCAGCTATCCCACAAGTCTCTGTTGCATCTCAGAGTCTTAAACTGTTGGATGTTTTTCATCAGTGTTATAAAATGTTGACTTGTCCCATTCCGGTTATTACACCTTTTTCTCCCTCTCTTTTCTTCCTGTCTTTGTCCTTACACTTTCTCTTTATGTTCGGCATACGTATCTCAGCCTCCTCCTCTTCGTCTCTTTTATACTCTTCCTCCTTGTGTTCCATGGCCCAGCTATCTCTTTTTATAACACCCCTGCCAGTTCCCTGCCTTGTAAATGCATCGTTTTCTTTAGCATCATTTCTTCATATCCCCTCAGACATCGCCACTCACTTCCACACCTTTCCTATTCCCATTCTACACCCCTGTGTTTTGAAGCTACTGACCCCCCCCCCCCCCCCTTAGTCTGCCTCTCTTACTTTTCCCTGCATTTAACCCCATATTTCACAGCTGAACTGCACCTAATTTACCCACAGTCAGCTGAGCACCACCCTCTCCACCGGAAAAAACCACGCTTAATTACCTCCAATTAAAGAGCAGCAATAACGAAGAAACCACTTCGTTATGAAGTAAAACAGGGGCGCCGGAGAAACAGATTGGTATACAAATGAGAGGCACAGGGAGAAGGAAGAGGCTGAGGACACCTGGCAGCGGCAGGGGCATCAATAAGTGGTGGGGATATGATAGAGGAAGCCCCTTGGGCTAGGCCCTGAACCAAAAATGCTCTAAGGTTGCCAGATTAATGGCTGACTCTGTGCTCGGACCTGTGATCTCCTGTATATGTGTGTCAAAGGAGAGCAAGACGGCCTATGCACAAAGAAGCATATCAGCATACCTGTGCTCCTACTTGTGCAAATAGCAAACAAAGCATCATTATCACTATCATTATCATTATCCTGTAGTGCCATTGAATGCCTCGGGATACCTGAGTCCACGGTAATAGAAGGCACAAGTGTATCTGAGTACAATGAGTGAGAAAAGTGACACAGAGTCAGGTTTGTGGACCAGCAAGCAGCATAATGAGGTGCTTTGGGGTGGGAGTCATAGCAGTCAGGTAACTAGATAAGCAACTACTGCACTGGAGTGAAAGAAAATAATTTCAGAAATGAAAATGGGTAATAATATATGTGTTCATATCATTGTGTTGCCCAGTACATGAGAGGAATTTTATGTGTGTTTTTTGTTTCTTGGACCAAATCCATAGCTAATTATTGTTGATACTTTTAGTGAATACTGACTCTGGGAGACTGGGACCAAAGCAGAGGCTATAATTAAAGTATAATTGCAATGGTTATAATAGTAACAATGGCCACTGCAGTAATAACAATTAAATTTTATTTCATTTAGGAATGCCTCTGTGGATGCCCCCCTCCTTTCAGCGCGCGCGCACACACACACACACACACACACACACACACACACGCACTCGTCTCCTGCTCAGATTAAAGTTGGTGTGTTAATTCAGTGGTGTAGCAATCGAAGCTCTCTGGCAACAATGGGAAATGGGCTATTGATCAGAACAGCTCAGATTAAGACTGGAGAGCCGAGCACTTTCTTGCTCCTGCTCCCTCTTCCCCTCCATTTCCTGCTCTGCTCTTACCATTCTCTTTTTCTCTCTTGCCCTTTCCTTTTTGTACTTTTCTGTTTGAGGCCATCGGTGTCTTTTCCTCCTATTTAACGTCTGTCCCTTAGGTGCTTGGTTGGTGCCGGTCAGTGATTCTCTACTGTGATGTTCTCTGGTATAATTTTTTTTTCTTTGTCTTTGAAGTGGAAATTCAGATTGGATTGATATGCACAAACAAAACACACGTTGCCATTAACACCAAAGCAGGTGGAAAAATATTTCACTGCACACTAGTACAGTGTATGATTGTGTATATGTCAAATAAAACTTGAAATTATTCAATCTGCTACTTAAGAGACATATAACATGCAGATTAACCTAAACTCTGTTCGGTTACACTTTGAGCTACAAATACATAGTAGTAACTCAGTTACTACTGAAGTACAAATCATGAACAAATATAGTAGCTACTTCAGATAAAAGATGCATCATGATTCATTAATGATGAACAAACATGACATCAGTATTTCACTTGTGTTATTCATTACTTCTTTCTTCAGTAGTTCCTGTGGTAGTATACCAAGGTTTACAAAATTAACAGATATAGTAATAAATATGGTAACTGCTTGAAATAAAAGATGCATCATGACTCATTAATGATGAATAAACATGAGATCGGTATTTAACTTTTGTTATTCATTACATGTTCCTTCAGTAGTTCACAAATGTTTGCAAAAGTAACATAAAATAAACATAGAGACTGCTGAGTATAATACCTTTATAATTGTGTATTCACTTTGAAAAGATTGTGGTTGCAGAAGTCATTATATTTATCCATGAATGGAAGGATGCTACTGTTAATCGCTGTACACCTTATGGCTGGAAGATGGATGGATGGATGGATGGAAGGTCATGAAATGACAACCGCATGTGTCACTGAATATATCTATCATGATATTATTCAGTAGCAAATGAATGGATGATAGCTGAGATACTTCAACCATTCAGCTTCCATACCTGTTTTTCCCAGCACAGGGTCGTGCAGCCCCCTTTGGTCAGTGATGACGGCAGCCTGGTAACTGGGAATAGTAATGATTGATGCAGTCATCGGGCATCCAGGCCCCTCCCATGCTACATGTTGTACCAGCTTGATTCTATTAAGAAAAAGAAGACGTCCATGTCATTTAAATGAAGTTTGTTATTGGATTTAGATTGCTTCAATTAGTTAATTAGTTAGAAAGTATAATGTACTTTTTGGTTTACTTGTATCTGGAAAATTAGAAAGCATCAGTTACCATGGTTGTGGTTTTCTGATGTATAAGTAGTTATATTTTCACACACTGCAGTTATACAACAAGGTTGAGAAACAAACATTTGAACATTAAATATAAAGACAAATTTAAATTATTTTCAATATCCAAATATATTTTTTCTGGGATGTCATTTCAGGGTTTTATTGCTTTAAGCTTGTTTTTATTACTCTGTGGAACTGGATGAATTTAATGTGCCTTTTTGCCTTTTTGTTCTCCACGCTCCGAGGTTTTAATTCAAGGTCTATTTCAAAAATCCTGCGCAGAAGTGAATTGTCGGTACATCCAATGATTTAAGGGTGCATGCGTTGCGCAGATGTTGCAGAGAATGTGATATAAATGGGGGTGAAAGAGATTTTTTTTAAAATAAAACGATTGTAGAGTCTAATGGTGACGATCAAAAGTGGAATTATGGGCTTTATGGTTCAAAACGAGAGGCGAAAAGAATCAGTTAGTTCAGTGTATTGCAGCTGTAATCACTAGAGGGCGCAATCGATGTGTTTGTCCTCCACATAGTCAACCTGGTGTTGCTAAATGTCCAACTTTGTTACTAAACTGTCCGAATCTCATACCTATTTTTAGTCCATATCTCTTTGTTATTTTTCTGCCTTTCACAATCCTCTTCACTCTTTGTTGTCATTCTATACATTGTCTACTCGTGGAGTGCATTATGTTGCTTTAACCTAATAATTAGCTAGGCAGGTTATTTGGTTAAATTAAGTGACTTCATAAGGCCATTGTTTTAACGAGTAATCACCTATATTAAGGAAATACCCATGGTGAAATTAGGAATCATATCCTCTGCATTCTACAATGACTTCCATTTTGCTCCATAGTTTCCTAAGTGAAACACTCCAGTGGTTTCCCTGACCTTTATTTGAAATATCACGTATTACGGATGGTCCGACATAGCAAACGAGTTAGTGGGATATTATTATGCTACAAGTTATATTTCGGAAGTGGGGCAGTTATACAGTGTGAATATCTCCAGAGTTACCGAGAAAACCGCTCTGTTATGACACGAGCCAGCTACAAAGAAGATGCACAGACTACATCGTATTGGATGAAAAGTAGAAAGAGGGACTAGAGGTAGATGAATAAGTCTTGGTAATCAATTAGTTTAGGTTACAGCAAAAGGTCCAATTGAAAATGCTGGCTAAGTGCGTTGATGGCCAATTAACCATATTACCTTATTTCTGGGCAAGTTCGATTAAAATCAGGTAAAGCAAGGCTTGAGAGAGAGGAAAGTAGATTTGCATGCTACAATGCACGTTACAATGACAAAATAATGACAGGTACCTTCTGAATCTGTATTACACTGTAGTGAATGAGCTGCATAGCTAGGACGGTGGCGATGCGTTTGCGAAAAGAAGGAGATCTGTGTGTGTGAAAGAGTGAGAGAGAGAGAGAGAGAGAGAGAAAGGGGGGGGGGACAACACACACACACATACACACACACAACCTCATATACGAGACATAGGAGCGGAAACGGGTCGAATCCTACTTCAAATTCTCTTTCCTCTCGGCTTGTCGACCGGGGAAAACAAACCGACCCGAGGCACAGCGAATGGGGATTTACTAATTAACTACTTACACACAGAGACGCACACCTCCCTCTCGCATGCCCCGTGCCTCCCTTCCTCCCGCCCTCCCTCCCTCGCTTTGCTAGTTCCGTCAGTCGGGGTTATTAGCTCACCGGTGTTTTGCGGTCCCCGGCGCGGTGCTATGCTGGATCACACGCCGGGAGTCTGATCGCATACACGGTTAGATCGCTCGCACCCTGTGTGAGGATATCGAGCAGCTGCTCAGGAAAATCCAGGTACGTCAATGATTCACATTCTACATTTCATCCGGATGATGAAGGTGCCTTATTTTCATATAACCGACAAAATGTTATTAGCGAAATTGAAAAGTTTTTCGTAGTCACATGTTTCGTAGTCTTTCCAGTACTTTACTGTTACCTGACATTATAAACAAAGCATAATACCTTTCATATAACAACTCATAATTATCTATATAATGTGTTATTGAAATTGTTCTGTACGTGGTTTAATGGTTTATTGCAATCAAATGAAACAGCTTCGGAAAGTTTAGTATTGGAAAAATACAGCTTCCAGCTTCCATTAAATGTGAAGGACCTGTTTTTACAGTTGAGGAAAACTTTAAAAACAAACGCTGGTCCCTTTCTGCAAAAAAATACCGGTTCCTGACCGAGTCCGACTTGTTACTCTGACTCTGTCACGAATACCTTGACTCAATAAAATACGTATGGTAAACAATATTAATGTAACTTGAGGAAAAATTAATACAACCGCCAAATTTAGCGCAATGAAATGGCTGTTTCATGTTTCTAAGTATGTAACTATCCTCTAAGTAGCCTATGTCACCGATCGGCTGTTTTTGCCGCATTATGGGGGCTTAATAGCTCCGTGTTTTTTGCCCCTTTATGGGGGTTTCAGAGCTCCGTGTATGGGGAACCCCCCTGTTCCAATCTGTCTGGGAGCCCTGGATTAGACGCTAAATGTCTCTATTTGTTAACGCTTTAAGGATAACCCTCACCTACACCGCGGTATCAATCAGTCAATTAAACAGTCAGCCACACGGAACAGGTGTTATGCCGAAAAAGGCATCCCTGCCTTACAATGCATGCCGGTGTTCCGACGAGTTGAGCTTTTAATGGTTTTTTGGGGGTCAGGGGTTTTTTAGGGGTTAGGGTTAGGGTTTTAGGGGTGTTTTGGGGGTTTGGGTTAGGTTTTAGGGGGGATTTGGGGGTTAGGGTTTTAGAGTTTTTTATGGTTTTTTTGGGGTTAGGGTTACAGTTCTACGGGTTTTTTGGGGCTATTGATTAGCACTACGGTAGCCTTACTCGACAAAGTACCTCAACTCGTTTCAGATCAGCGACCAATCGGTCATTTAGAGACAGGCATGCATTCTACGGCAGGGATGCCTTTTTCGGCATAACACCTGTTCCCATCTACCGCTGAATGAAGACTGCATGTGTCTTTCCATCTCCCCACCTCTCCAAATGACTAAACATGATTTACTATTACATTAATGCTGAAAACTCGATTTATCAGTCTGCACAGCATTTTCTGTAACGGTGATCTGGAGTAAGTACAAATGCGATCATGAGTAGCCTAACTGATATTTTTAAAGATATCGGTCCGTCAAACACTTCGCGTCGGTTAGGTAAAGTTTGCCTGTTGTTATATCCATATATTTTATAGAATGCAATGATTCTGGAACGCGTGCGCTATGGTAAACATCTTGGACATAGTTAGACTGTTTTGCATTTGATTGTATGTCATTTAAATACTTTTATCGGTTTTATCACCTGTGCGTAGGTGACAGCGTGTAGCAAGTATTTATCTGGTAGTCTTGGTAGAGAATGCTCTTAATGTGTATGGTGGTAAGATGACACATTCTTCTCCTGAAACAGCAAAATCACATTTATTATTATTATTATTATTATTATTATTATTATTATTATTACTACTACTACTACAGTTTATTGTATTGTTTCTGTGTGAACATGTTTTGTTTCTTGTTCTTTTTCTATTTTTCTGTTTCTTGTGCTCAAAAGGCACGATTTTGGTTCGAACTGATACAATTTCTAGTTTTCCAAGTTTTTGGCATGCGATTCCAATTTGCGCATTAATTTGAAATACCATTAATTTATTCAGTTAATAAACTGCAAATAGTTTCGATGTTTGTACGAAACCAGTGTATTTTATGTATATGCATCATTGTTTAGCTTATAATATGTTTCTGTATACAGGTTGTGGATAGATAAAGTTCACACATGGATATACAGGCCTATGTAATATTCCAGCCGTAGAGATAGATCAACGAGGCAATGCTCGGACCCAGCCAAAAAGTTTTCTATTAATTATTTTTAAAAACATTAAATCATTTTTATCAGATCAAAACACGTTCTCCTGTTTCCTGATGCCTTTTCTGCTGAAAATGGGCGAACGATTTCTTACGTTTATAGGACGTGTTATTATTGCTGTAGGTCAATAATAATAATAATAATAATAATAATAATAATAATAATAATAATAATAATAATAATGGAAATAGCACACTCTGTCTAGATTTTGCCTACATTTCTGGAAACCGAAATCTGTGCCAGAACACTCGAAACTTATTAAACGTGCTTGTTGATTATTTTAAATTATTATTGTCATTCATTTAAATAATTATTTTAAGCAATAATCCATGGTGTGCATGCACATACGTTTACATTTATAATTTCTATATTAATTCTTCATAGCACCCGACAGTTTTATAATGGATTTAACTCGATGCGTATGAAGTTTATTCACTAACATTTAGATAATTTCTAATGTATTTAGAATCGTGGAGTTCTATTAAAATTCAGTTTGTTTGTTGCATCACAATACCTCCCCCTCCCCGACACACACACACACACACACAACCTTCTTCTCTTCACCCATCGGTCTTGTCGATATTAGGCTGAAATATTTCCGTCGTTAAACGGCATTTGGGGAAATCTTTCTAACTCGTTCTAACCGCCCCTTCTAGGTACATTACCACAATTCCATTGGTGGCCGCAGTTCACTTGACCACTCACGGTTATTACAGTTTCTTTTATCCGAAAGAACCATTATTAACTACAGCAAGCACTGTATATTTAAGACAACAACAACAGCAGCAGCAACCGCAGAAGTAATAGCAACAACAACAGCAGCAGCAGGAATAATAATAATAATAATAATAATAATAATAATAATAATAATAATAATAATAATAATAAATAAATAAATGTTACATAACATTAGGCCTATCATTGTCATATCATTGTGGTCATGTTAATTGCATTAGTATTTATATCACATACCATAATATACATTTTGCTTAATTATTGCGCGAGCTTAAGCTGCACAGTACTCTGCGGCGGAGTCCGACAATCGTCCACATCTATGCGATATTTTCTCTGTAAAACACTCCACTAACTGAATGAAGTCACTCACCCATTCTCTCTTTGGATGAAAAAAATAAAGAAATTTTCAATACGTTAAGACTTAAACGTTGCCCATCATTTGTTTTAAGTATACGCTCAACTTAGGTGCTGTATTTTACCAATAATTTATAGTAATGATAATAGATACTAACATAATTATACTGATTTTTAATCGCAGTAATGGTGTCAACATCTTTAAGTAATTGTTTACAATTTTACCGCAAATATAACTGCTTTCTTGCCAGTTAACATCAGTTGAAAAAAGTTTAATATCCATTTACATTTATTCTTATCGTCTGTTATAGGAATTATTCCTGCTTACATGCATAAAACTCATGTCCACTTCATTGAATAATAATTAATTACATTAATTATTATGTTCGGATTTTCGCCTGTTTCTGCATAAACGCACATGCCACTGGCGTATTTGGCCTACCGCAGGGTTTTCTTATTTATCAATTTTATTTTCTTTCTATTGATCTAATAAAACTTATAAATTATTATTGCAGCGCCGAGTAGCACTGCAGCTAATGAATGTGATCAATTAGGCATAATATGTCTTATAATTCCGTAGTCGTGAACAGGGAGATGGATGGATGTATTACGGTGCACTGCATTATCTGAGAATAGCAAATAATTAAATCGATGAATAAAGGTAATTGTGCACACAACGTAGGAGAGATTTTGATGGGGGGGGGAATGATTGAAGCCAAGTCAAATACTGGGGATACACGACCCCCCATCCCCCCTGCTACCTACGCCTCAGTGTGCACAAGTTTAAAAGAAAATTTGCAAATATTTACACATCAAGTACTTTGGTTCTATAGACAACACCTGATGAAAAATTGTGCAGTGTGTTTCGTTAAAATTGCCAAATTATAGTAGATGGTGAACGGATACGTTTAACTGTGAGAATATAAACTATTCTTCATTCTTTAATTACTTTAATTATGTCCTTAATTACATCTTAGAATGTTTCGGAGTTTGTTTTGGGGGATTGTTTCTCGCCACATCTCTTCATCTAAATACCTAACCCTTTCTTAAAAACCAATTAAGTAGAGCGTAAAACATACATTTAACTTCTGAAAATGTTTGGAATTCATTGGATACATTTTACCATTTACCTTACGCCTTTTATATAGCCTAATTAACAATTAAGGCAATTTCCTGGAAAAAAATAAAGAAAATATGCATCGTAGCTGATTTCTGATATTTGATACCGCCTCACTTTCTACAAGTTTTCAATAAATTAACAATGGCTTAACATTGCACCAACTGCACAATTTTTCCCTGAAAGAGAGAGTAGGTATTGCTATTTATAAAAGCACAAAACAGGTCTGTTTTCCTAAACAGCCAGTTGCATAGGCCTATATCGATTTACTGTAAAATTGTCACAATAAAAGTAATTCAAAATATTAATCTGCCGATCTGTTATGTAAAATCATGATAATAGTAATTTTCATAATCATAAACTCGATAACGTTAAATAACGGCACAAAGTTAATGTATCAGTGGGATTAATATTGAAATAATGATATTTTTATTATTAACAACAACAACAACAACAACAATAATAATAATAATAATGATTCGACCATTTTCTGTACGAGTATGTCACTCTTTACATTTAGACACGGACCTTCGATCCGGGCGAGTTAGTCCTCATATGTAATGTACAGCTTACAGAGTATTTGCACAGTATAGACAAATGACTGAAAATAAATAATGTAGTCTATGTAACTATTACAGAGACAGTGTGGGTATGGATTTTGAGTTTACCGTAGGGAGATCTCTTTCCTGAGCACGAGCAGCCTTACTTACATCACCTTCCTCGGAATGATGGTTTACGATTCCCCCAGTCACTGGTCACATCAAGCGGCCAATAAGTAAATAAGGTGATTGATGTTATGAACTGTAGTGGCTCAACTTGTCATTCCCCTTTTATGTGATGCAGAGCCAACAGTGGCCTGCAGAGACGGCAAAATTCCCTGGACCGTTTTTCTTGACTGGGAGGAAACACGCAAAGCTGCCACTGAGATTTTTTTTAGTTGACACCGACGGCACTCTGTCTGAATAATTCACTACTGAAAAATTAGCAAAAGATAAAAAGGTAGAAAATATTTGACATTTTAACTTTAATTTATTGAACTTTGATTTAACATTCATTCTAATTATAATTTTTTGTTTTCCAGTGCACGTTCCTGATTGTGAGCGTACTTCCGTTTATCAAGCAAGGTCATTTGGCGGTCCGGTCCGGTCCAGTCCAGTCCCGTTCCGTCCCGTCCCGTCCGATCAGGGTTCGGCTTCTGCCTCAGGTCGGCTCTGAGGCGGGGCGACTCGGGAGTCCAGGTGAGAGAGATTCCCTCTATCCGTCAATCTACATTTTACATGTATTTTTAGAACAATCGGCTGAAGGAGTTTTATTATTATTATTATTATTATTATTATTATTATTATTATTATTATTATTATTATTATTATTATTATTATGTAACCAAAAGCAGAATCACATTAAATGCCATGCCCACTATAAAGTATTTCAGATAGTCACTGAAATATGGAATGTAGAGGTTATTGATATATAAGGAGTTCAGGAAATACCGAGGTATTTGGCAAAGGGATCTGACGGTGGGGAAGCATTTATTTGTGGATCTCCCGACAATATGAAGGGGTCTAACCAAAAATAATATCTTTATTAATGTGTTTTATCTCACTGTGGCAATGACAGGAAATAAAACCAAGCTGTTCCAAGGTGGGTTTTTATTTTAAATAGTTAGAATCAATGCCAGCAGTGGAAAAGCGGTGCAGTGGTGAGCAGTAGTGCCCCCCAAACCCTGTCTGGGAATGGGGGTCGAGTCTCTGCCCGGGCCCCATGTGTGTGGAGTTTGCATGTTCTCCCAATGATAGCATGGGGGTTCCTTCAATTCTTTCAATTTAACTGTCAGAATGTACTGTCCTTGGTAAATCAGAAGCAGTCACAGTGAGTTGTATGTTTTGAATGAGTTCTAGTACAGGGACATGTGGTGGGGGAGAGTGGTGTTGAGTTGGTCAGCATTACACATATGGCTAATGGGGAAATTTGGACATGCAGTTGGCATCAACATTTGAGCATCCCACGTAGTTGAAGATGTAGTGCATCGGCGAGTTTTCTCTTTGCTCCCTTCTGCTGTCATCTTTCTCCCAGTTCATCTTGCGTCCCTTCCTATCCACACGCATGCCCCCCCCCCCCCCCCCCCCCCCCCCCCAATCCCCTATGCTCTCCTAGTGGACCAGGTAACTACAAACTTGTACACAATAATGACACCCTCAAATATCCATCTATCTCGCTATCTCAGTTGTCCACAGCCACAAGAGTGGCTGAAAGACTGTGAGCCGTGAAAGGTCACTTAATCGATGGCCCACAATTTGACAAATCCCGTTGATTCTTATCGTCTGTGCGGTGTTTAGAAAGGTGGGGAGCAGGGGAGATTAATGTTTAATCCTGAGCATGGAGCAGAGGAGGGCGGGAGAGAGAGACACACACAGGTACGCAGAGGGGAATGACTGTAGGAATGAAATTCATGGAAGCACTAACAAAACTTAAGTGACAGAAACCAAGATTCTCTCATGGAGTCAAAGAGAGGACTGACTGATGGCAAGGAAGAGTCAAGGAACTGGGTGAGAGAGACAGTTACTGTGGACAAAATGAGACATACACAAGCACACCCATACACGGACATGCACATACACACACACACACGCACAAGCACTCACTTACACATACACACACAGACACACACTCTCACACCAACACACCTACACACACACACAGGTTTGTAATTATATAGTTGTGGGGACTCCCCATTCATTTCTATGGGGAAAACTCTAATCCCAAAATGAAACCTTAACTCCTATCCAGTCCTAACCTTAACCATAAATAACCAAACAAAATATGAGACTTTGGGCATTTTTAGTTTTTTGACTGAATTTGTTGATTTTTGTGGAGACATGAAAAATGTTCCCCACAATGTAATATAAACATAATCCACACACGCACAGAAGGTCACCTATGCAGGACAAGTGGACATGAGCTGAACAGCGCAAAACAGATAACCTACATACTGCACACACAGCAAGCAGGGAATTACCCAGCCATTCTGAGGAGGGCACGCTCATTTCTTTTCTGTTTGGGTGTAACTTCCTACTCTGGTGATTCATCCGCAAAATGTATAGTACATAGGTCAGTAGTGAGTATTCTTTTTAATAATCAAAATGCCTGCATCAAATATGATTAATAATTTTACTGTGAGAGGTTCAAAATATGAAATATAGTGCCAAACAGACAGATGCACAGAATACTAGACTGTGAGTATTAATCTGATTCATAATAGTCAAATTACCTTCACAGGGGATCCTGAGTATTGTCAAAACTCTTTAGAAACAATGACAGGCAATGACATCTATGTGCTCTTCTGAGAGGAATGTCTTGATCTTGAAGGCATGTGTGAGCCCAGAATGCATAGTCACCAGCAGGAGAGATGAAAAGGGAAGAGGGATGAAGGTACGTGCCGAGAAGGGGTCCAGACTGGAAAGACTGAGAGAGGAAGATTTGGGAGGAGCTAAACAGAGACAAAAAAACTATAGGTTGAACGGGATATAGGTAGGAGACCAAAAAGGGAATTAACAACGAGAGCGATTAAGTCAGCATGTCCCCGGTCAGTCATTAATCTGATTTAAGAGCAATTAAGTTAAGACCAATTCTTTCCTAAAGATACAGAGAAAGACAGAGTGAGGTGGTAGAGTGAAGAGTGATTGGTGATTGAATTTGTGAGAAAGTAAAACTGAAGGCTGATACCATATAATTACAAATATAAGTATCAATGGTTAAACAATTTATAACTGCTTGGAGGAAAGGAATGCGGTTGCCATAAATAATCATCATTGTACATAGGAATGCATTTATAACATATATAACTGGATTTTCCCCCAAAATCATCTGTTTCAAGATCAGATCATGACTATGATTCATGTTACACTTTGGGCTCAAGACAATACTGAGTATCTAGGGTATGCTTGAAGAAATAATGGTGATGCTGTGATAACATTGTGAGGGTTTCTGTAGTAGTTGTTGTTGTAGACTATTGAGCATTTTCAGTGTAGCTTAGTGACCTTGTTTGATTCCTTACCAGTGTGAAGGTACTTCAACCTAGTGCCGGGGTGACTTTAGCATGTAGCTGTGCATATTGGCGGTTTCCCTTTAAACACTTGCCCCCCCCCCACTGCTGGTTTGTGTTTGCGTGCCTGTCGTCCCTGATGTGTATCATGGGGTTAGGGTTGACAAAGGGGACCCGGCAATGGTGTTGTGCTTGTGCGTCTGCTGGGAGATGTTGGTCCAGATAGCAGCACCATTCGACACGTGCACAACAGAACATAAATCAAAGACAAACTCTTTTTATCTCTGCCTGTGCACTTTAAATAGGTATGATGCTCTCTGTGTAGAGAAAGGCTGCAGGCTCATTTATTAGGCTGACGCAGCCACTGCTGGGCTCTGAACTGCCTGTGCGATTTCCTCTGTTACCTGTGCAGATAGATAGATATTAGGCTCTGCGATTTCCTCTGCTTAGGCCGCTCCTCCTTTCTTTCTTGTCTCAGGACAAGTGTGTATTGCCAGGAGCTGAAACCAAGTCACTGCAGCTGCTTGTACAGTGACTGCTTTCTGAAATTGCAGGAATAATGCTCCTTATGCTGCTCAATCATTCCCTAACTATATGTTTGAGTTCTTTTTGAATTTGACAAAAATCTGACCTCAAAAATGTTGTCCTGTTGACAATGCTTCAGGTGTTTATATGTTGGGCCATTTTAGCTGAAACAAATACTGGGTAACAGATAATTATTACACCTCTGCAACCATGTAACTGAGAAGGTGTTGGATTAAGGATAAAACATGGATGGATGACTAGATAGATAGGAGAGGAGAAGTGCATGACTGACACAAGCAGAGAGTGATCCCACATTTCGAATGTAAACTATTTGTGATTCCTGCAGCAGTAGGTCATGTAAGTTTTTTTTCTCAGACAGATCATGAATAGCTCCTTATTTGACTGTTCAGCAAATGTTACACACCTCCAGTGATGTTTACTGCTGGGAATTCAATTAACATGCATGTTCAATGCCTCAGGCTGCCGCACACAGCACAGTAAACACGAGTGATACACGTTTAACTCCTATAGTGAATTGTTCATGTTCTGTCATGAGATCATTAAGGACATGAGACTCAGTCTCTGAGGTCACTCCCTACCTAATTACGCACAATGTAAGAGGTGGACCTCAGTAGGCCAAGATATAAATCACAGACACAACCAAGTGGACAAGGTGGATTACCCCCATGAGTATATCAGAAATGTGTTTGCTTACAAATAATACTTATTATACATTTTATGTATTTCCACATTTTCTAGAGGCTTATGAACCTAAATTCCAGTATGAGGTTATATTTCCATCTCTTGCCATGTCTACACATGGTCAGAAGGCTGCCGTCATAGTGTTGTTCCTTTTTGCCCTGGTACAGATTAATTTTTTTACCTTCACAGATGTTATGATGTTAAATACTTATGACATGACAATAGATTATTGTCTTGATATAAGAGTACTGGAGTGAAATGTTATTGAATGGGTCCTGCTGAAGAGGCAATAGGGGAACCTCTTTCCCATCATCCAAAATGGGCTGCTATATTTACACTGACAGCTATGTTTGTCCTCAGAACCTAAGTACTACATGTTACGCCCTTATTAATGGGTGTGATATTATACCTACTGCTGAGAGAAACAGGGGGCCTGGAGACAAAGCAGGATAGAAAGAAAGGAAGATAGAGGAGAGAAAAGGTGAATGTGAGAGGATAATAAGATGGGAAAGGGAGTCAATTTTAGGGGAGATGTAGATGGGGAGAGAGTAGATGTGGAGGTGAGGAGGAGAGATAAATGGAGTTAAAGAAACTGATGGAGAGAGTAAGGATGGGTAGGATGAGAGAAAGAAAGGAGGGACAGAAATGGAGGTAAAGAAACTGATGGAGAGAGTAAGGATGATAGGAAGAGGAGAGAGATGCAGAGGGAAGGAGGGACAGAAATGGAGTTAAAGAAACTGATGGAGAGAGTAAGGATGGGTAGGAAGAGGAGAGACGCAGAGGGACAGAAAGGAGAGACAGAAATGGAGGGACCAGCATGTGTGTCGGGTAGTGTGCTGGTGTGGGGTGGGGGGGGTAAAATTTCCATCAGGTTTTCAATTGGGGTGGATCAATAGTGTATTAGAGCTCACCTTGACCCCACCCCCCCCCCCCCCCCTTCCCACTGCTATGTCACACAGGCCAAGCTACTCTCCCACACAGCGGGAGAGAGGAGAGTGCCCCAGATTACATTATGTCCTCCTTTCCTGGCTCCAGAGTGGCAGAAAAATGGCAATAGAAGAATAAGGAAGGAGAGACCAAGAGCAGGGCTGGAGCAGGGCACTGTCAGCAGTGAGGGCGGCGGGTTGCTGGGAAATGAGCAGCCATGAATGAATGAGACTGTCAGGCACTCTCAGTGTCTCTGTTAGTGCTGTCCTGCTACATTATGATGAAATGGAAAAGCTTTCATAAAATGTATAAAATGTCAGGTCCAGCATTAGAAAGGACACTGAACCTCACTGTACCGCAGCTATTGGTTTCATTGTTTTAAGGGCATATAGGAAAAATTTGGGGCAAATTTCCGACATGGCTGACTATTGAAGGGTATTCACTAGAAACTTGGGTGTGATACCACTGGGGACCACGCACTTCAGCAACTTCAGGTACACACTGATGCACGCTGATGTATTTGCAGGCATATTTCAAAATGGACAAAAAAGAACTTCTAACTCCTTCCCTGGAAGAGGCGTAGGGGACAGATAGAGAGAGAGAGATGGGGGGGGGGGGGGGGGGCGGTGCGGAGGGAGGCTGAATGGGAAAAAAAAGGAATTGATCCAGGAATTTAGCATTTAGACACAGTTTACAAAGTGAGCTGGGAAGGAGGGGAGAGGAAAGAAAGTTGGCGGGGTAAACACTTAAGCGATAGCTCAGCTGTCTACGGTACTAAAGTATCAATAATAAAGATATTAAACTTATTACATAGCTGTATTGTCATTCAGCTATTTTACCGTTTGCGCTGCCAGGAATAATATCATTGCATTACTAATTAATGTAAAGCACTGGTATAATTTTCAGAAATTATATTCAGTGTCGATGACAAAAAAGCAGAATTTTTATATATTGTTCTGTAATGCTAAAGAGAAAAAGTATTTAAAATAGTAATAATTTTAAAATGTTCTCTACGGGAAACATCCAGGCTTACTGATTTGGTTTCCGTGGGCACGTAGAGTTTCCTAAAATTCTGAGCACAGTGTACCCCCAGCCCGGACACACGTAAACACACACACAGGCACACACGCACACACACAGAAAAAGCATGCAATCTCTCACTATGCCTGTCCCTCTTGCTGAGGGAAAAAAGAAAGAAGGGAAAGAAAAAAGAAATCGATCGCCGGGGATAGCGGTGCGCGTCGGAGGATCGTATCTTGTCAAAATAATATATTACCCTCATCCCCGGCTGATCGATGCGGTGGATTAGGGACGGAGGGGTTCTCTCTCCCCTCCTCTCTCTATCTCTCTCTCTCTTCCTCCCCGGCGCTCCGCGCGGTTTAATATTTACCTCCGTGAAAGAGCGGCAGCAACGGCGCTCACTCTTAATTGATTCCGACACTTGGGGCTGTGTGATCGGTCTGTGGTTGAGGGTGGGCGGTGGGTAGGTAAGATGAAGAGAGCGAAGACGGAGAAAGAGGCGAAAGAAGCTTAGAATATTATCTGAAATTAAAGAAAATAAAGATATTTTGGAGTCAACAAAAACTGTGAAAAAGCAAAACATTGAGAGTAATGGACCAGATGGCGCGGCATCTAGTCCATTTAGTATAGCAAAAGAAGGAAGAATATTAACGGATAGATTACCGATGTATGTAATACGGGGTAATGACGGGTTATTTTAAAACTGAATGGAATAAACAAACTAAGAATGATGACGGGTCGTCTCATATCAGGAGCTGATATAAGAAAAGGGGGGAACTGGTATGGAGGGATGGAGGATAAAAACTGAGAGGAAGGGGGTAGACAATGAGCAAGATTAAGGAGCGGGGGAAGGTCGTATTTATGGAAGATTCATAGGGAAAGAAAGGGACATGACAAGGTAACAGGTGACACCGATAAAAAGGGAAAAAAGAAAATAGGTGGAAAAAGAAGGAGAGAGGTGACAGAATGATAACAAGGCGACAGAGAGAGAGAGAGAGAGCGAGAGCATTCGGGGAGAAGGCGCAGGACCATATTTTCCATTGAAGGAACTCAGCTGTCATGCTGTTCCGCTAGTGCAGAGCGTATCAGTGAAATACTAGGCAGGGGCCGGACACAGTAGATGACTCATGTGTGTATCCAGCCTCTATCAATATTTCTTTCTGTCCCTTTCTTTCATTTTCTCTCTCTCTCTCTCTCTCAGATTCACATAACTATCTCCACGTGTGCATTTCCATCATGCTCCCTCCGTCCACATTCGCGTCGAAGCGCAGTATATAATATTCGCTTAGGCTATAAAAAGTTATTGGGCTCCCCAGGGCTACGGAGTCGGACGTGGACTCAGACTTGCAGGACTGTAACGCCCGTGAAAAGCACGCATGCTATATGACAATACAACATTGTTTCTTCCTTGTCAGGTTATGGAGGCGGGACCCAGCTCACAGGGAACCTTTCCATAACTTTAGCCAACGTTATGTGAGGGTTTTTTCCCAAACGTTCTTACTGTAACATTAATGGGCCGTTATTTCCATATTTTACATTTTAACAAAGGTTCTGTCAATGTCAGCACGATAACATTATTACCCGAATATCCATTTAACACAGTTAATGTTGAAAAATACTGTTCTATAATAAAATGTTATCTTATAAAAAATACCATACTTGTACATTGCGAATGCGCCACCCAACCTTGAACCCATGACTTCCGAATCGTAAAGCCCACAACGTTACTTGCTGCTCTGCCATGTCCTTCGTTTGTCTGTTTGTTTGTTTATTTATTTATTTATGTATTTATTATTAGTCTTTGTTGTAGTACTGGGATAACGTTCTGGGAACAGCAGGAAAATTTAACACTCTGTACGTTTCAGTACCTTAATCGTAACATTTGGTAAGCGTTCCTAGAACGTTAGCAGGGGATCTACGGGTTTAATGGGTGAGGGATAGAAATCGGAGATCATCGCGGAAAGGTAGCCGTATCTGTGTCTCCCTTCTTCGTGAGACATACCGTAAATAAAGGTCATGTATGTGAGGAGCCTTTAGCTCATCCAGTCTACTGCTGTTCCCAAGCCATGGTCCCCATGCAAGACGCTAAAAAATGACAACTCAGTTATGAAAATGATTTTATTTAAGGGCTGATTGTAACACTGGGCATGGAGGAAAATATAATACGCCCAAAACTATCAGCAACTTTGATACCTAAATACAAGCATATCTTGCTCAGATTACAAATGTACAGAATATAGCATAAAACTTCCACATCTCTTTCCCTATTCATCTCTCATAATCCACATTCGTGTCCTTTTTTCCCTTTTCTCTCTTGGTCTTTATACTTTTTCAGGCTGCCCTTCAGCATAGAAAACGGTAACGCAAGTGTCACTTGTCATTATTTGTGTAATTTAGTCATCTGTCATTTTGCAGTGCGCAGTGTGTAATACGGCCGAGCGCCAGGTGGAACGAGTGTCCGAAACCACATTCAATTTGATACAGAAAGAGAAGGACGGGGGCGTGGGGATGGGGGTGTATACAGGGAAAAGGGGCAGAATAATGCCCCGGGTTTACCGGGGAAAGGGGAAGAGGGGAGAGTTTGTATGAAGATCGATGGCAGAAGTGTAATGTGTGGCATTACATGGTTGTTCGCAACGGGACCACAGGAAATGCCACATCTGAAAAAGTTCTATAGCATATACGTAGATCTATTACACCACAAAAAGGTATATATAGATTATCCGAAAAGGTAAACGGGTAGCCTATACTACAAATATAATGTAAATGTCAGTCACTTTAGCTATAATTGCAACATAACCTGTATTGATACCTCTTATCATTGTTCTGCTAATTGGTGTTAACTATGAATCTGAATTTCTCTTTAATGTTTCCTCAGTGCTCCCCTCATTGCTCGCCCCGCAGTACTGACTCATTATACCTCAGTTTTCTTTTTAGTCGAATCAGACGTGATGGTTTTAAGGAAAGAAAAGCTCGCGCCGAGCGGGAGTAAATCTATCGGGGCAATATTATGAAAACTGAAAAATCCCAAAGTTTGTATGTATTGGAGGATTGCGAGGTTAGAGGGTTTTCTTCTGGTCAGCCACCTTTTGAAGTGGAAAATAGTTTAGATTACGGAAGAAATAATTTAAAGCCCCTTGTGTATATTTGTTTCCCGAATGTTAGCTGTATATTCTACTTTAATGGGAATTGTGTTATTTCGTAGAGGTTGTTGAGTGAATACATGACATTGCAGATATAGATGTCTAATTTCCTTTTTTTTTGTTATCAATGGTAATTTGTATGGGAGGCTGCACTACCCCAGAATATCCCACAAGGGATTGGTGGATTTTATACCTCCTCAGCCCTGCAAGATTTTAAATCCGGTTGCTGTTGCGGATGTTTTAAAACACTTTAAACTACAAGAATATAACTCCCACCTGACTTTTTTTTGGATTATCAAAAGTTTGTCATGGTTGCCTTCACTGTCTCGTGCATAATTATTATGTTAAATTTATTGTTAATGCATTCACGACGTGCAACGTCAGTTTCTTTACGTTTTATAGCCTACTCCAAATCCCCGTGCTGTAGCAAAAGTAGCAGGCTAGTAATAGGCTAGAGTCAGAAGCTCATGGATTCATGTGCTATTACATACAAGGGCCTAACTCTGGGGTGGGGGGGGGGGGGGGGGGGGGGGGGAGGTATCCACCCACTTCCTCGTTATTTGGGGGTGGGAGGGTGGGGTGTGTTTCCTGGTTTTCACTTTGAGGGGTTACAATTTAAACATGTAACATTAATACCCGAGCTGAGAGTGTTAGTCGTTTGTCACACCATTTGCGGGGTTCATGATGACACAGAGCAAGTCTGAATATGGTCACTGCAGGAGATAATAATAATAATAATAATAATGATAATAATAATAATAATAATAATGATAATAATAATAATAATTGAGTCGGACTTTCCATAAGAAAGCGCGAGATGGACTATACCTGGACGTATTATACGCTTGTTATTTGGTTAGCTGATTAGATGCAGACTGATTAGTAATCCTTGTAGTACCTTTGACATGACAGATGTAGATTCCTCATTGTGTCTTGGTGAGTATCCTGCCCCGTTATGTGCTTCGAAGTAGGGCCGTATTCCGAAGTAGCTTTAGTAATTGTCTAGATTACATCGTGGTGAATGTTACATCGCAGCATTTCCACTTGGTAGCTTGCTTAGGCACCACTAGAGCTCCAACTTATTATGTTGCTACAAATAGTAACACACTACTATTTATTATTTCTGCTGATAATGATTATCCCAGTTATTGAACAGCGATTGAAGCTATGATTAAATTCTTTAGGTAATCAATAAATACACGGGGAAAACGTAATTCCATTTTCCGATATTAATGCTGTTTTTTGTAATAATAAATGGTTTACGACGGCTTGACACACTGTACACAGTTCCTGAAGTGATTTAGAATATGGGGATTCACGTCTTTCGAATAACACATCAATTATCGAACATACTCGAAACAACTTTTAATTATAATAATTATTATAATGATAATAATAATAATTATTGTTGTTGTCGTAGTTGTTGGTGGTGGTGGTGGCGGTTTCACGCGGATTTGCTGTCAGACAAATCTGAAGAATTTCCTTGAATGTCCCCTAAACATTTAACTCTGGCCAAATCACCATTTTGTCATTTATGCCGCGGCAACGTGAATACAGCAACATCCCAACCATTGCGCGAAATTACAACTTTTCGGTGGGCAGATTGGAAAAAAACAGCGAACATTTTCCTGTCTCACTTCCGATACGGCGCTAAAAGAAAGTACAATTAAACGAAAATAAAATAGTTTGATGCAGTAACGGTATGTTGGCGTGGGGTGAGTTAAATTGACTAGTGCTAAAACTGAAGCGAATTATGTGCACCTCTAGAAAGCAAAGTTTATAGGAAAGCTACACAGCATACGGGTAAGTACATATACAGCACGGAGGGTGAACATGATGAGATTGTTAGGACCTGTTGAGTTATTCCACAGTGTCTCACTTTATCACTACCGTCACAACACAGATGAAAAGTGAAGACAGAGGAAGGGAAACTATACGCCAGTGTGCCTAAATTTTTAGCAAAAGGCCTCCCTACTGATGAAGTGCGTAAGATATGTAGAGCGGATTGGTAGGGAAGAGAACAACGACGTGAGGGAGTTTGTAGCCGAGAAACCAGGTTTTTTGAGCGGGGAGTGGCAGCTAGATGATGGATAGACGGAGAGACACAGCAGCATGAAAGGGAGAGCAAGACGATGGTCTTGCTTTCAGGATGATGGAAGCTTAATTAAAGTATATTAGCTAACTGAACCCTGCGAGTGACCCTTGTTACACAGTCAGGGAACAAGAAGGAAAGGTGCGGCAGACAGAGTTAAGCAAGTGAGCCTGCATGACGATAGGAAACGGCAAATTTTACACAATACGCCGGTATTTCTTCCATATTATGCCGTACATGTTATTTATTTACAACAACTGACCGGGCAGCTGTAGGGGTGCAGTCTTGGATTCAGTGGAAAATTTAGGTTGAGATTAATTTAATGAGTGCTTCTGAACACAAATGGATTTATACATAAGTATGTATTGGGAAACCAATCGGGAGTAGTCGAATGTAAGTAAGAATTGAAAAATCAAGAATTTTACTTGGGACATTAAGCAAAGAGTGAAAATGTCTTACATTAAATTACACTATTATTATTTGTTAAATAGACTAGAATAACATATAGGTAAATTCAAGATATCTGCGATAATGATGATAATGAGAAGAAAGGGAGAAACGAGCCATACAGGTGTTGCTGGGCGCTGCTTCCGAAAGCCCGACTTTTTGGTCGATGTCATCTAAGTCTACAATGTTCGATTTATCAGACCTGTGGCCCCCGACCGTGTCAAGTTTTTGTTATTATTGTTTTTCCCTATGTATTTTCCCTTTTATTTCAATAACCACTTCTATTGTATTTCATTTTGTGATGTATATCTATGAAAGACAGTTTCTGTTTTGTAGTTATAATGTCATTTAATACGCTAATTATTTGCTGACATCGTTTATACATTTGGGCGTATTTTACCCCTTTTTTTCGCTTCCCTCTTCTGTTTTCCTTTTTCTCTCATCTCTTTCTCCAATGATTATCGCGCAGACTAATTAGAAATCGATGGCGAGAAGCCGGCGGGTATTTGCGATGTGTTTGTGGACGTTCAGAACAATTCCCCGGACAAGGGAAAAAAAGAAAGAAGACGAAAACACACACGCGCATACACATACGCCGCGATAGCAATGCATCCCTTCCAGCAATTCTCCTTTTAAAAGAAAGGAAAAGGAATCCAAATAAGAAGTGAAGATGATATAGTTTCTTTCCCGTCTAACTAGTGTGTCGAGGGAATTTGTACGGTTCCTGATTACAGTCTAAATGACTATAGCAACTTGTACCCGCACTTTATACTCATTTTATGCATTATACTATATTATTTTTCATTAAAGATCAATAAACTGAAGACTTCCTATGGAGTGACAAAATAACGTAGATATTACATAAGCCATTAATGACAAGAGCCAACTGCTGTTCTCTCCCTAACACCCCAAAAGAAGATCGTTATGAAATACCAACGTGGATTAAGGTGAACCAATTATAATGTTTCATTGTATCTGAAATTTCGATTAACCACACAACTGATGTTAATCGGGAATATATAGATTAATCTATGATCAATTAAAGTAAAAAAATCATAGGATGAAACGAATATTTTAAGTTAATCTAAATACACGAACAATTTTAAATATTTAGAAATCTCTATGGAGTATAAAATAAAGGCAGTTTTTAATTATCAAAATTAATTTTTACTTAGAAAACACTAACCAAGATAAATCCGTATAGATTTAATAGTTTAAATAAATTCATAAATGATATTCAAATCATCGTTTAGAAAAATGTAACATGCATTCACATATTGATTTTAAAAAAGCCTACAGAAAAAGTATATGTGTTAAACGTGCGGGAAAAAAGAACAAAGAAAATAAATAAAACCTAACCGAATTAACTAGGAGTAAACGGAATTCAGCACTGCATTTATCGGGCGCTGTCGGATTGCCTTTCTGTCTAACTTTGCGGACTCCCCGAAGCGGCGCGCAGCTTCTTCCGCTGGCTTAACCCCGTGGAGGAGCTGGCGGAGGTGACGGGGTAAGTCATGGGTTAGCGCTGTTACTCGCTTAACAATCGAAGCTAAACGAATTAAGCGCCAAAATGTAAGTCTGAGACCAATCGTAACAGAATGTGAAAAAGGAATAAGAGCATGCGCGTTTATTAGTTTTACTAGAGCTTCTATCTGTTTTGTGTTCATTATTTTCTTTACTTGTTTCCCTTTCTTGGGAGTATGGATGCCTCTGGCTCTATCCTTTGTAGACTTCTTCACAAAAATGTTTTTTATGGTTTCCCTATGGACCGAGATCTCTTACTGTCAACGTGGACTCCTAGTGAGGCTATAGTGCTTTGTTTAGGAAAGGTTACAGCATGGTCATGGTAGGCAGAAGGGTTTACCACATCGGAACCAATCTTACCTCTACACGTGTAAATGGTATCGCTTTGGTGAGTCTTTGGACACATTAATACTACACAATAAGACTCAGTGAGACTGTGTACTCAAGCGAACTGCTGGTGTGTTTTGTGTATGTTTTCTTGTCTGGATCTGTCAATCTAATTGAAGACATCTATGTGCACTCGCGTTAGATGCTCTCGGTGTCTGTATGTCTGTCTCTTTTTCATTAAACTCCCCTCTCCTCCCCTCTCCTTTGCTTTGTACTGCTGTCTCTCTCTCCCTCTCTCATTTATTCGGCCCGCTCTCCCTCCCCTTTGCCGATGGGTATATGATCGTGAAAAATGTGTTTACAAAACTCGCTCCTCACAGATCAAACCATACTATGAAATCAAAGAGTCCGGGAGAGAGGGAAGGAGAGAGAGAGGCAGCGCGTGCATGAGAGGGAATGTGTAATTCTGCTATTTCATACTATTTAGTGTGTTTCTATTGGATGTCTTCAAGAATATATATATATGTTTAATTTTCAATCTGTTTCACAATCAGAATCCAATTATATATGCATATATATACATTTATCATAAATTACCTTTAAATTAGGTAACACTTTAGGTATTTTGACACACTAACATACTGAATCATGTCGCACCTTACAATTAGCCTTAACCAAAACTGAATGAGTGAGTTTTACAGAGAAATTTGTTAACGATGGAAGTGGATGGAACCGGGCTTACTTTTATTAGTTTTTTTTTTCAAATATATTTTTTGAGATTACATTCATTATAAAATTGAGAAAGCATTTAAAGGAGCAAGGGGGAAGATGGCGAGAGCAGGAAGGTAATAGAAGAGGATAAAGAGAGGAGGGGAAGCGAGACAGTGTGAGGGAGCGATTATAGCGGGGTTTATGTATGAGCTATTGATTGAGTCAGTGGTGACTTCTTGAGTGGTTAATTCGGGAAGTGAGTGCGATAGAGAGTAACAGACTGACTGGAATGAGGGGAGGGGAAGGGAGAGGAGGATGTGGGGCAGGTAACGACCGTGGAAGTAGTGACCTCTTACACACATTCACAATGGGGAAAGTGATGGCAAACAAGGCTTAGGGATGTCAAGAAGCAAAACAAGATAGGCTGCGGTGCAAATTAAATAAAATAGCATTAGCCTACCTCTGGCGCAGAACAAAGATTGGGGTGTATTCAAGGGCGTGGATTAGGGTATGGACAGTAGGGACACATTCCAAACAACACTGTGGAAGTACCATGTGTGTTTGGGGGTTGGGGGCTTGGGGCTGACTTGGTCCCTACCAGTGTTGAAACCAAACTTACGTGTGTGGTTGCATTTCAACATTTAAATCACCAACTTCACTTAAACTTTTTTTATCTCCATTCTTCCAAGTTCCCAACATTCCTGCCGTTCTGCTCTTGTCTATTCCACAGTGTTACAGACATGATAGGCCTTAATTGTACCCCAGCCCCTTTCCCACTGTGACTTCTTCACCTCCCTCCTTGTCACTGACACTTCCCCCCTCCCCCCCCAGTCTTCCCTCTCCTCCCACCTTCCTTTGACTCTTTGGCTTCAGGGTGAATGTGAAGTCAGGCCCCAAAGACACTCAGCTGCGCCAAAGACACGGCAGATGGTTCCCCCTCTCCTGCAGTCTCACCCCATTAACAAAAGTTGTATTTGAGAGAGTAAAGGAGTGTGCAATTTTCAGGCTTTGCGTAGACTGATTGAGATGAAGGAGTCATTGACTTCACAAAATAGACTTAAATAATAAGAATACTACTACTACTACTAATAATAATAATAATATTTATTATTATTATGTGAATTTTTATTAGATTTTCATTGAGTTTAATACAAATGTATGTCAGCTCAGTCATGGTAAAATACAGTGTAAATGCAAAATACATGCATCAACTATTGTCAGGTACTTTTTGATTACAGAAAATTGCAGAAAGTTGTTCTTTTCATACAGCAAATTTTCATACATCAAATTTATGCCATGTCTCGTCGTCTCCCATCGAGTCACTCCTCAACTAATTTTGATTTCACCTCGGTTCTTTTAAGCAAATGTGCATTGCACCTATATGCTTTGCCCATGTCTTGCAAGAATGATGTAATTAAAATGTTAAGAAATCGGGCTCGTTCGTCAGGCATTAGTCATTCCATTACTAATCTTAATTGTTTGCAAATATGCGACAGTCGGTGTGCATGCATATCCTGTGCGTGTATACGCGCGTGAAGTTTAGGGTCTGCTCGCCGGCCTCGTTACTTTTCCTCTTTCTTTAACCCCCCTCTCACTCTCCCCTCTCGTGGAGGTTTTGATCTCTCAGCCGCGAGATCAAAGGCGTTCTCTGGCTATTAGTCAGCGCGAGCCATTGATCCCTCATCGATCCACGCGAGACACAAACCGCCGCGTGAACACCGCACGAGGCTCTCCTTAAAGCTCCCCCGCGCGTCGGGAGAGAGACAGAGTGAAGAGACTGAGCGCGCGAAGGGGGGCCAGTGCGTATGTGTGTGTGCGCGCGCGTGTGTGTGTGTGTGCGCGCATGTGTATTTTTTCTCGTGCTCGGGGAGTAGCAAGCTCGAGCTTTTTCTTTGCCGCGGGACATGAAACAATGAGGCCCGAGCCGGTTTTAATAAAGCGCGCTTTCCCTCCTTTCAACTTCGGTGCGAGGCGGACAAGCCGGCAGCGGAGAGCGATCGATAATTAATGACGATGAATAATTTAACCCTATCGATTGATACTTTTTCTTCCGCTTTTTTTCTTCTATTCCTTATATCTTAAAGTCGGTGGTCTATACGATACTGATACCATATTGCATAAACACACTCCCATCACCCCCTTCTTTCACCTTTTCAAGAATACTTTATCATCTTTTTTGAAGTATGCTTCACCCTTTTGATTGCGTCTTTAACATTTTATTTCAGGGCTTCTTTTTACGCGTCCTTTCTCTGAAACCGCACTGCAACTTAATAAGGAACTCGGTAGCCAAAGCACTGAAAAAGTATTAAAAGAAGTCATGATGGAAGGTACCACCGTACAGACGTAGGGAAATAGTCTAAGTTTTGTTTTATTACAGTTTAGCTTCAACTTTTTAGGCTAAATGAAACAATTCCAGGCAAATATATTTAGACATTTTTGAGTAAAATTATGTCCTCAACTGTATATATGGGCTATGTGTGTATGTCTTTAAGGAGAGCAAGATGGGAAATGCCACAACAAGCATATCAGTATATATGTGTACTGCATATTGCATGTACACGTGCAAACGGCAAATAAAGCATAATCGTAAGAATATTTATTTTCTTTTTTATAAAACAACTGAAAAGCTTTATCCTTAGGACCTGCATGCATATCTAGAATATCTAAACTGCTAATAATGGACTATGACAGTCATACCTACTAACTCAATTGACAACATATACGTAATAAAAATCACACAGGGACTGAAAGCAGGTGGCAATGTTTAGTCATTGCTGGTACCGGTCTGTATGCAAATTCTCTCATGGGTTTCAAGTAATTCTTTTGTTTTTTGAAACTACAGTATTACTTTGTATCAATTGTAATATAATAATTATACTAAGGATAAGATCCCAAAACTCTGACCTCGAAAAACAATTGCAAGATTAATGGAAGCATGGATGATAAATAAGAAAAAGGGGCATTATTACTATTATATGCAAATTGAAGAATAAATTGATTGCAAAGATATTAACTTTTATTATCATTGGTTTTACACATACAGTACATTGAATGTAACATTATCATTGTCTTGTGTTATTTTTCCTCTGCACACCAGCTCCCCTAGTGATGTTATGAACTTCTTACACTCACAGCTTGGACCCCATTCGACAAAATGCACCTATTTTTCTTATTCCCACCCTTCCTCCCACTTCTCCTGGATACAGATCTCCTCCCTCCCTGACTTCTCAGTCCTTGCCTCTCTCTGCCCCCTTCTGCCCATCTCCTCCCTGCTGCCCTCGGTCCCACAAAGCTAACGCCACAGTCCTCTGTTCTTCAACCCCGAGGCTGTGCAGTGTGTCACTGCAAACCAAAGAAGCAGGAGCACAGAGCAAGAAGAAGTGAGAGGCTGTGCAGGGAGGGAGCTTCTTAATGGCAGCCAAAAAAGGAATGAGACAGTGTCTGTTTCATCTCCAGAAAAATGTGAGGGAGACCAGCTTCAGCGGTCCCCACATTTCGTTTTAATTTAGTCCAATTTTTCTTCACCCTCCATATTTGCTCTTTTAGGCCATTGTTGAAAAGTAAGAGCTTCTTTGCCCAGCACATACTTGTATTCCTGTGGCTTTTGCTGAATATATATTTTCTGTTTTAGGGCTTTGCTCTGTATTTAGTTGTACTTAGCTGGTTATGGTTCAATAATAATAATAATAGATACTTTATTGATCCCTGTTGGGAAATTCTCCACGATACCTCCCTCAGATGTAGATGACAGCAAGTTGGCCATGACGGGCAGCCACCCATAGCAGTGCCTGGAGAGATGAGGGTTAATGGTATTGCTCATGGAGCTGCAGATGTGCTGAGACTGGGCTTAAACCAGCAACCTTCTGATCACAGGCACAGAGGCTTAGCCTACTGAGCCACATGCTGCCCCCCAATACTGCCATCTCTTCCTGTCCATGGGAGCCCCTCAGAAATATCTCCCCAGCATGCACTGCTCTGTTGCAGTCTCACTCTGCCTTGTTCCACCGTGCTAGCACTTGAAACACTTTGGCCTCTGAGTACCTATGTTTTTATTTGGTCTTCACCATTTGGGCTACATTTTGCAAGGCAGAAACACACACAGGCTAATGAGTGCCTGACCTTTTAACTCTGTGTGAGTTTCTGCTTCTTGTGTGACTTCTCATTTCAGTTTCTATCCTGTTTTTCATGTACACCACTCTTTGTCCCTTTGTCATTCCATGTTTCTGGCTCTTTCTATATTCATTTTGCCTTGGATATCACTTTGGGCCATGTGGCCTGAGAAAGCCTTCTACTGTTGTTTTGTGTGTGTATGCGAGTGTATGTGTGTGTGAATGTTTTGAGTGCATGTAAGTGTGTGTGTGTGCATGTGAGTGTGTGTGCATATGTGTGTGTGTGTGTGTGTGTGTGTGTGCATGTGAGTCTGGATGTGTGTGTGTATGTGTGTGAATTTGTGTTTGTGTGTGTGTGCAGCAGCACACGTGTGTAGGGGCACCTCAGCCAGCCCTCCCTCTGCCTCCTTGCTACAGTGTGTGAGGAGCTTTATTCCCTGGGCTGCTAGTTATAATGTTTCTGGGGGTGATGGGGGGAACTTGAAAGCCCTGTGCTGCCCAAATCAAAACTAACAAGGAAATGATGGGGGCTCCTTTATCTCCTTTCTGGCCTGGGGGGGGTGGGGGCTGCACAGAGAGGGTGGTTGGGGAGTGGGACGGCCCTGCTTCCTCTTTGATTTGTAAAAAATGCATTACCTCCGAAATCAAACGGAAAATTACTGCACAGGAGAGAAACACACGGAGAGGGAGAGTCTGGGAGGCTGAGGGAAAAGGTGCAGGAGGACGGCGACGCAGGCAGTGCAAAAGGACTGGTTTGTTCATTTAGACGGACCGACTGTGGAGGATCGCCTGTCTGCCATACTGAGCACCAGGCAGCACTGGGAGGGGCTGCCAGAGTCTCACCGTGCAAACAGATGATCTAATTGCACACTCGTGAGATCCCTGTGTCCAGGGAGGTAGACCAAGTTTCTGTTTATTATTTTATTATTTATGGTGGCATGTGATTTTTGGGAGAGTCCAGGTAAATTACTAAAATGCCTGAAAAGAAAGTTGCACACATTCCCTGCGCTGGACCTATAACCTTCTGGTTTGCCCAGCCACCATTCAACCCTCTGCCCACTAATGACGAGGTTCTGAGACCACCTGGTAACCCACTGGGGGCAAATGGAGACCGGAACCATGCTGTCAGTGTATGTGGAATTCCTCAGGAGCTGCTGTGAATACAGGGTTTGGTGATATTAAGTACAATTTTTACACATAAAGATAGTTATAAACCCCCACAAGGGGAGCCCTTGGTCGTAGTGTGAATATTGTATGGCATCATGTCCAAGATGTGTGAATCGAGTAGCTTTTGGTGTTTGTTTGTCTTTCTGCACACCAGGCTCAGAAGTTTCATCTCTAACTTTTCACGTATTGCTTTCACCTCCCACTACGCCAGACCCTAGTGAACCATGGCACTGGAGAGAAAGTGTGTGAAGTTATTTACCCCGCATAGAGTTAGGGTTACCATGTTTGAAATGTCAAAAGGGGGTGGCCCTTGAGAAGCAAAGGCCTGGTCATAATTATTTAAAAAACACACTAGGATCACATAAATCAATGTTTAATGTTCAGTGGACATTTATTTTTCAAGGAAAACAAGCCAAAAAGGAAAAGCAGCAAATATAGCAGAGAAGAACGTGCTGATATTGCATTTGATCAGTGAAGTAGTTGGCTTTGTGTTTGCTTCAAAAATATTTAAATTGTCCTGGAAATGTGCCAGAACCCCCCCCCCCTTCCAATTAGGTCATTAATCTGATCATTATACAAACTAAAAAATGGAAGACTGTACTATTTAATTCACTTATTTGTTCGACCTTAGATTTGGCATTAACTGCTCATTTGGAAAATTCACAGACTGAGGAGGATGGAAGCAAGAAAAGAGAGAAACTGAAGAGGGATGATAAACTGAAGAGGGTTAAAAAGACTTCGAAAGGGAATGGGGGAGCAGCCAGGAGGGGGTGTAAACACGGAAACACGTAAATGCAGGGGCGAAGAGAACCAGTCCACACATAGGGTGGAGGAGAGAGATGGAGAAAGAGGGAGGGGGGTGAAGGAGCAGGGAGAGAAGTCCAAAGACTGAGAGAGGCAGAGAAATGCCTGGAGTTAGCAATAATAATTTATACAAACACACCTTAATAATTCACGTTCCATTTCAATGCTGGAGGGAAAATCCAAAATTCACAGAGCATAATTAAGTACAGAGACAGAGAAGAGGAGGAGAGAGTGGGAAAGAGAGAGAGAGAGAGAGAGAGAGAGAGCGAAAGAGAGAGAGAGAGGGCAGCATAAAACAGCAGGGCATTTGTGGCTTTTCACCTCCATCTGACAGACTTTTTGCAAACTTGAAGTTGCCAGACCACTGTCATTTTCTTACAGCATTTATATTAAAATACTGTAACAGATGAGTTTATTGAGTCATGTTAACCAATCTATCCACATTTTAATTTTAATTAGTTTTTGTGTATATATTGTACAGTGATTTACTAACTGAATAAATTCTATTTAACAAGATTTTTTATGACATTTTTTCCCATATATCTATGTAGCGTCTGGTGAAAATCTACAAACATTTTCATGTCAGTTTTATTTGTCCAACATTGACTTAAAATATATTAAACTAGAACTTTTGTAAGAAAACACAATGAGAATTATCTCACTTAAATTAAGACATTCCTCCTGATGACTGGAATATAATGGTACTTTTGTTGGTATTTTTTCCAGAATTATTTGTTCTGTGCTAAATCATCAAACATATTTTCAGGTATACAAGTATGGGGTATGCCTGAATTTTAGTTGCATGAAATATGAAAATAGTGCTTTCAATTCATCAATCAATCAGGTGAAGTTGGGGTGAAACTTATGATAGGATTTTGAAAACAATATTATTAGTTAAAATGCTGGTACGGTACCCTAAACCCATGCTCTGTTTGTACCTTTAAATGCTGGTACCTAACCCCCCTGCTCTGTTTGTACCTTTAAATGCAGGTACAATAATCCCCTGCTCTGTTTGTACCTTTAAATGCTTGCATCATAATCCCCTGCTCTGTTTGTACCTTTAAATGCTGGTACACTAATCTCCTGCTCTGTTTGTACCTTTAAATGCTGGTACCCTAAATCCCCTGCTCTGTTTGTACCTTTAAATGCTTGTATCATAATCCCCTGCTCTGTTTGTACCTTTAAATGCTCATATCCAAAAGCCCTGCTCTGTTTTTACCTTTAAATGTTGGTACAATGATCCCCTGCTCTGTTTGTACCTTTAAATGGTGGTACCCTAAACCCACTGCTCTGTTTGTACCTTTAAATGCTGGTTCCCATAAAACCCTGCTCTGCTTGTACCTTTAAATGATTGTACCGTAATCCCCTGCTCTGTTTGTACCTTTAAATGCTCATACCCTAAACCCCCTGCTCTGTTTGTACCATTAAATGCTGATTCCCATATACCCCTACTCTGTTTTTACCTTTAAATGCTCTTTCCCTGAACTCCTGCCCTCCACTTCTCTTGTCTCTCAGGTGCGGCTGAGCTATGGACTGTAGCTGTGTCAGTGACCTTTTGCTCACGCCCCCGGTCCCTGCCCTGTGGACACCAGGTGACTGTCACTGAGTGATACTTACCTACAGCACACAACACTTCAGGCTGACCACTGCAGACTGACATTTTTTAAATGACTTTACCAAAAACATTACTAACCAGGTACAGATATAATTACAAATCCATTTGCAATTGTATATTAACTTAGAAGATTTTGGAAAAAACACAGACTTGCATACGTTCTTGCCGATGGTCTCTGTGTTGGCAAAAATCATGTGGTACATTGTTTCTGACCTAGTTCCATTATAATATCTAATAATAATCCCTGTACTGCTCTCCTATAAGATTTCCCTTACCTACTATCTTCTATATTCTGTATGTTTAATTCTGTTTTTTTCTAAGCTAAAAAAACGAGGTTGTTGGTTAAAGCAATTCCCCATCTGTTAGAGCTTGTTAGACGGGCTTCAGCATCCATCCCCACCTTCCACTCCCTGCATCGCAGGCATCGCCTTCCCAGACTGGGCCTACAAGCCAGAGTCGAGCCCAGGCTCACGGCAGATCCAGCTGTGGCACTTCATCCTGGAGCTGCTGCAAAAGGAAGAGTACCAGGGGGTGATCGCCTGGCAGGGCGACTATGGCGAGTTCGTCATCAAGGACCCTGATGAGGTGGCCAGACTCTGGGGCATCCGCAAATGCAAACCTCACATGAACTACGACAAGCTGAGCCGCGCACTGAGGTAGGGCCCGAGAGGGTGGTGCCATGGCCGCAGGCGAGCTCTCAGGAGCCCTCATCACTCATACTTCCTCTTAATGACCATGTGTCAGTCTCACCCAACCCCATTTCTCTGCTCCTCCTCCATGCTCTTCCTCCATGTTTTTCTTCCATGTGTCTGTGCAGGGAGCAGCAGTGTCAGGAGGAGTTTGACATTGGGGGGGGATGATAAATATTGTGACATCGCAATGGACACACATGCAAAAGTCATATCACAAAAGGATGCGATGTAAGCAAGACTTTAAAACAATTCTAGAATAATAAAGATTTCATCATTTAAAATAAAACTAACACTGTTTATGGTACAGTGTCATAACTAAACAGAACCCAAAAAATGACTGATTCATATGATAAAATGTTTTGTTTCTGATAATGTTCCGGACAGACATGACAAAGGATGGATAATCCACATTGTGGCTTACGACGTTGGGACTCTACTGAACTCAAAAAAACAAGATACAAAAGTACCATGATGGGTCAAAAACAAAGTAGCTACAACACAAAAACTAAGGCAGGGAACAATACAGGAACAACCATAGTAGAACAGCAGCACACACAAGGAGAATTTTTGGGAGAATCCAGGTAAAATACTAAAATGCCTGAAAAGAACGTTGCACACGTTTCCTGCGCTGCATCTATAACCTTCTGGTTTGCCCAGCCACCATACAACCCTCTGCCCACTAATCATGGGGTTCTGAGACCACCTGGTAACCCACTGGGGGCGAATGAAGACCGGAACCATGTTGTCATTGTCATTTTTGTCCAATTGTCATTGTAATTCCTCAGGAGCTGCTGTGAATACAGGGTTTGGTGATATCAAATAAAGGATATTACCAAAGTGTATATCTCCTCTCCCACGCCATTCCTTGTGATGATCCGGTGACTTCTCCCTTGTTGTCTTTGACCATCCTGATAAAAACCAAATGCTGGCTTTTCAGTCTTCGCCTATGCTGGGATCTGTGACTCTACCTGGAGTATTAATTACACACAGGAGCGTACAGGTGTGGGGCTCCGGCCAGCTCCAGATTAATGTCTCTGGGCCCCTTAATGTCCCTCCAGTTCCACTACAAGACAAATGTCACATACGGCTAATTCGCTCACATAGACACACCCTCACGCCTGTTTCCCCCTCTCTATTCCATCCTTTCTTTTCCTGTCCTATGTTTCCCCCCTCCCCTCTCCTCCCCTCCCATCATTCTGCCCTCTCAGTAATAGGTGCTGTCGGTGGGGTCTAATTGTTATGAATTGGCTAGGCCCTTAATTAGCCTCGTTGATTAGCCCTGCTTAATTGCTCAATTACTGCTAGCACGCAATCGCCCTGCGAAGTAAATGCATACAAATTATTAAAATGACTTGACATAGTCACTGTATGCCCTGCATAGCGATGACAGGCACACATAAGTCTTATTATACAGTTAAACATTTAAATACAAATTCATATTTGTATCCTTTACTGTAATTTATGCTGAAATAAATTTTTTCTGTATATAAACATGATGCCAAGTACTTGTATAAACAGCTGCTACATACATATATATGTGTGCGTGCGCGTGTGCGTGTGTGTGTCTTTAATATCAAATAGCGTTTCCATTCTATGCAAACTTCATTTGCCTTGCCCCAATGTTAGGTCCTACGGTAACCCGCTGCAGGAGCCAGCGCAGCAGTGAGCTTCCCTTAACCCGTCCCCTGTATTAACCCCCTTTGCTTTACTCACTCTTCTCTACCCTTCTGATCCTTTTCTCTTCTCCCCCCTCTTTCCTCTGTCTCCTTTGAACCAGGTACTACTACAACAAGCGCATTCTGCACAAAACCAAAGGCAAGCGCTTTACCTACAAGTTCAACTTTAGCAAGGTGGTTCTGGTGAACTATCCTCTACTGGACATGGCCAGCTCCCCCTTCCTGCTGGCCCAAAACCACTTCAACGGAGGTTCGGCAGCGCCAGACTGCAGCCCGGTCTCTCCAGAGGTACCGGAGGATAGCCTAGTTAGACAGATGGAGGGAGGGAAGGAAGGATGTTTTTGTGCCAGACTTTGTTCGACTGCTTAATTGTTTATCAATTACACCAACCAGCAATACAATTACAATTGCCTATATAGTTTTTGAAACACTGTCAGTATACTCTGCAAATCATTAAACGTCTACAAGAGCAAAAAAGACGCTCCTGTTACACTTGTTTTAAAAAAAAGAACAAACATTTGTATGTCAGTATAAATAATGCCTTTCATAATAGTCTTTTAAAACCATGAGTCTTTGTGAACTTTTCCATTATACAATAAAATTTAATTTTCTTTAAAGCGAACGCTCAATAAGGGAATAACACTTAATAACACAATCCGACTCCTTTAGAGATCGGCGCTGGTACTCAAAACAAAGTGAAGGACGGGGGACGGGGGGTGTTAGATGTCCTTAAAACAAAAGCAGACATTATCCCCTTTCATTCCCATCTCACATCATGTATCCTTCGCTGTCATCGATTGAAAAAAAAATGAAAGAAATGAAGGCGTATATCAGATCAGTCGGTGGGGTAATTAATTCAAGTTTTCGTTAAGCAATCGAGATCTTGTGGCTTGGAAGTACAGTCTCTGACTTCAAACTTTGAACTCCACAGTGACAGAAATTATTGATCGCTTCTGCTCAGAGCCCTCGGCCCCCCGGGGACAACTTGCGACTTTGCCGTTTCCTTTATTTAGCCCCTCTCGGCCGTGGCTCCCGCGCCACCCCTTAAAAAGAGGACCTTCTGTGTATTCTTCTCCTTTTCTGACCTAGCCGATTCCTCTCTTCCTCTACTACATCTCAAGGAAGACTGGGTTTCAATACTGTGGTCGTTTCCTTGCATTTCCCGATCCACCCATCTGTTTGCCCGGTTGTCTGTATTGTACCGTATCAGTGTTGTTTCCTGGGGGCTGTCCCGTCTTTCATCTCTTCATTGCTTTGGTAACCCCTCCCCCCCCACACGCCATGTTATGGGACAGGGTCAGCGGAGTCCACCTTTTGTTTCTCTGTGTGTGTAAGTGTTCCCATTTCCACTTGCAAACTGGCCTTCCGTTAAAAAAACCTTCATTATAACAATCATTTAAATAACTGCATATTGGTTCTAGTAGCAATGTACTGAAAGAGATCAGTTGTGGAACTGATGGATTCCTTTTAAATACTGATCCTGGCAGTCTTCTTGTTATAGTATCAATGTTCAGTGGTTCAGATCAAATTCAAAGTCAAATCTTTTGAAGTACAAATATTCACAAACAATATTTTTCCCACAACAAAAGGACTTCTCTATGTCATCAAGAGGTAAAAGTATCAAGATCTGATAAATCGTGTCAAAAACATTTAAGATATGCATAATATATTAGCGGTGCTTTTTTCCTATTTGCTATCATGTGACTCAAATAGTAATCATAGATTATTAAGCCACAGAAGAGTCAATTTTGTCCTTTTCCACTGAATTGCCTTTGCATATACTGTAATGTCCCAGTGGATCAATTGAGTTAATCTCTCTGGTACTCTCTCTCTCTCTCTCTCTTTCTCTCTCACTCACTCACTCATTCCTTTCCTGCTTCCTTCCTTCTCTATTGCAGGCACTGCAGTCCCTGTTTCCACGGTTGCCAGATTCTGGGAGAGGGGGCTCCCTGTTCGAGAGGAGTGCAGGCCCGCCGGGGCCCGATGGGGACAAGCTAAGACTTGATGCCTTCCCGTTCCTCAGCTCAGGTGAGATGGCGTGATGGTGAGCTTTGCACGGTGCTGAAAGATGTCATCTCCTCACGGGCATATTAACGCTTTGAATCCACAAAGAGGACAGGAGACTATGGAGTGAAGTATATGGAGATCCTGCTGCCCTACATCGAATTAAACTATTTGGAAAGACAGATGGAGGTGTGGGAGGGGGAGAAAGGGAGGGGCATTAAAAATCACCCAGAGAGCGTGAGATTAATTGGATGCAGGGTTTTGGCGTGGGAGCACATCTGCCTGCCTACAGTTGCACTTGTCTGTTGGAACGCCGGTTACCTTTCTGGACACTAGGTCGCTCAGTGTGTGCATCTCTGCATAGCTGCTTTTGCGTACTCTTTTAAAATTTATTTATTTGCTTGTTTCACCCCCACTACTTTGTTTTTCCTGAGGTGTCTCTCCCTCCTTTCTCTCCTTATGCATCTCCCCTCCCATGTGTCCCCCCTGTCCTAATCCCTTCCCAGGCAGGAAGGGCCTAATTGAGGGTGCAGGCTTCAGTTTGTGGCCTGTGGGCGCCCATTACTGTGTTTTTATAAGCAAGTGAGGTCTGTCTGACTGATTCAATATTCATGTGTCTGCCAGCTACTCCCAGCCTAACGCAGTGAGATCCTACCGTGCCAAATTAGCCCTCCATATCAAATAACAAAACCAGGGAGGTGCTTAAAAAAGCAGGCAGAATGAAGTGTGCCCTGTTTGACAATTTTTGGGGCTGAAATGTGATTCTTTTGTTCCACCTGCATGGAAACTTAATAATGTGCTTTTCATTTTTGCCATTAATAATCCTATTTCAGCACAATAGCAGTTTAAATATCTAAATATATGTGCCGAATAGCTGATGTCTGTTTGTTTATATATGTGCAGAATAGCTGATGTATGTTTGTTTATATATGTGCAGAATAGCTGATGTCTGTTTGTTTATGATATCCCTGTTGTGTCATAGTTCAAGTTCAAATTTGCTGTCATGTGTACTTTGTGCAATGAGCCTGTCACTGCATACCTCCTGCAAGCTGACAGGTAGCAGTTTATTAACAGAGAATCACATGACGTGTCTGTGCTGTCCACTGTGTGTTCTGTGATACTCTTGTTCGAGTTTATAACTCTGCTTCTCTCCGCCCCCTTGTCTGCTGCAGGTGCCCCCTGTTATTCCAAGCCCCCCTCCCTCTTGGGCCCTTACCCCCGTAATCCACCATTTGACTACCCATGGAGCTTCAACCCCTACCTCCCAGGGGCTTTCTCCCTCAACAACTGCCCCAAACTGCCCCCTGGCTCCCTGTATCAGTCCCACTTTTACCCCAACCCCTTGCCGACCAGCCTGTCCCAGCTGCCCAATCCTTTCTCCTCACTTCTGCCACCTGGAGACGGAGCAGAGAGAGTTGGGGCACAAGCTGGGGGCGCCGGTGGCACCGTGGGAGGCCTACCAGCCAGGCTCTGCATGCCCCCCTACTCCGGCACCTTGGCTCTCAATCGGACTGAGATGGGAAACGGAGGTGCAGGGGAGAGAGAAAGGTGCGAGGTCAACGCAGGAGCTAATGGCAGCCTAGGGTTGGGACTCGGACTGGGTTTAGGACTGGGATTAGGGGGCGTTGCTTTGGGGAATGGCGGGGGAAGGCAGAGCCCATCAGAGAGGCGCGGGGCCGTGAAACAGGACCCTGAGTCTGACTCAGAGCTGGAGATCACAGATCTGAGCGACTGCAGCTCTGATAATGAAAATGAGCCTGAATTTATCATGTCCAAGGATGGCAGGCTGAGTAGCCGATCGCAGATTCTGGAAGCCAAAAGAGCAACACCTTTACCACCTCTCTCCTCCCTCACAAAAGCTGGCTCTCCACGTCCTCTAAAAAGCGTAGCGCCCTCAGCACCTTCCACCCCTTCCCTCCCCAGGTCCCTGTCCCCGTCTCTCTCTCTGGTAGATAGACACAGGCAAACAGAAGCACTCAAACTCACTCATAGCTAATAAATTTTTGTCTCTTGTTCATATTCCTTCAACTCTCTCTCCCTTTCTCTTCTGGTCCCTTCTCTTTGGGATCCATATGTTATTTATTCTTTTTTTGGTTCCTACCTTTGCATTTCTACCTGTATACTTCCCAGTCTCTCTTGGCACCATTGCTTTCGGTTTCTCTTCCCCTTTTCACCTGTTCTGATCTTCTCACATTTGGATTTTGACCTCTTGATTTTCTGTCTGTCATAACTTACACTCAACTCAACAAAATCTCATTTCATCAGTCACCTGTTACCCTGTAATGTTTATGTGTCCCGTTTACTTGTGTCCATTTAAATGAGATTATATTCAGGCATATTCCTTTACTTATTTTTGTTTCCTCAGATAGTACACCATTCCACAAAACCTCAGATACTTAATTTGTTTTTGATTGTGTATGATATATATTTGTTCTGACATGGTCATGTTGAACCCCTTTTTCCATGAGTGTACTCTACAACGTAACACTGTACTCCTCTATACTGTCAACCATACTACCCTATATTACTAAGGTAGGGAACATTAGTAGATACCACAGGGGACATTGAGATCATGACTACTACATTTTAAAATATATATCTGAGACATCACATTGAAAGAAAAGTGACAATACTGCATTAAACAGCACTTATATCAGGGGTCTCCAACTCCGGTCCTGAAGAGCTACTAACCAGTAGGTTTTCTATCCTACCTGGCTTCTGATGAGCCACACTAGTTCTCAGGTAAATACCAGGAGCAGGTGTGGTTCATCAGAAGCCAGGTAGGATAGAAAACTTACTGGATAGTAGCTCTCCAGGACCGGAGTTGGAGACCCCTGACTTATATATTGAATTTTGCCCGGTTATTAAGGGTCTACTTTCTGACAATTATTGCGTAGTGTTGCCATCTAGTGGGCAGTACATGTTACTACATTTAAAAAAATTAGGATAACTTTCCTGACACCAAGAGCTTTTTTTTTTTAACCGTAACTACGTTGAGAGGCCTATTTTAAGGGGAGGGCTTTATGTTATATATAGGTTTGCCATCGCCCCCCAACAAAAACTCAGACCCCCTATCCATTCATCTCTAAGTACACCCCTGCTTCAAGATATTGTAGTAAATCTCAAATGCAAACCAATGCATTTTTATTAAATGTTTATTATCTATATTAATGTAAAACTGTACAAAGCAACCCAATTTCAAACGTCACCTCATGAAAACATCATGAAAAGAGAGAGAGAGTAGGAAAGATCAAAACATTTGTATCTATACTCCATGTATATATTTTATTGTGTAAATTCAATTATTATAAGCATTAATAACAGATCTAGTTGTATTTGTGTGATTTAACTCAGCATTTAAAAACAAATATCTGAAAATAGATAACTGTAAGTGTGTTTAATGATTAAAGGTATTAACCACAGCTTTCAGACTTTTACAATGAAGTTTTATGAGAAGAACAATGTTTGAACTGGGAATTTTGTTCTGTTTCTTTGAATTGTCCCTAATTATTCCCATTAGATACCGTCACAATGCAATGTATATTGAATCTGTTGATTTAGAGTATTCCTTTTGTTTATTTTCATAGTTAGCGATCACTCAGTGTAACTGTAATGTGAATATGTTGTTAAATATAATGTGAATATGTTGGCTACTTCATATTGTTTCTTTTAAAGTTGTCATTAATTTTGCTAATGCTTTTATCCAGGGTGACATTTAAGTAATACAAGCATATAAATTGAAATACTGTTATAGGGGATCTATTTTTTCGGTGCAATAAAACGAATATGAACAACAGAGCAGAGTGCTAATACACAACATACAGCGTATTCACTATTTAGTTGTTTTGTTAACATGCTGTAGGGTAAGATATGCACTTAGACATTATAAGGTAAGAGATAAGAGATACTGATGCAATGATACTGTACAGGTCTGTGAGCACTGATTTTCATAGGAAGGCCCAGAAAAAATTAATATGCCTTCCAAAACTCATTCTTTATTGCATAGTCTTCTAACACAACTGTAAATAAATCTAGTTCCTTGTAAAATCTTCTTCCTGTGTGAAAAAAATCAAGAATGCAGTGAGATTATGAGTCAATTTCTTTGTTGAACTGTAAAAAGGATAAAGGGATGAAAAGACAAAAAAGAAAACAAGAAAATAATATCTTCAAAAGCAATAAACTTTTTTCTGAAGTTTCGGCAGTGCCCACGTTACATTGTGTTATTTGTGTGTGGACTGTTTATGGGCTGCTGCTGGTGTGTCATATGCAGACATCATGCTTGTTGCATCTAGTTTCAGTGCCTTTTGCCCATAATCCATTGCGTATAGGTTTGCATGATTGTGAGGTGAGTTACAGATAACCAGACTCAGGTAGTGATCGCCAAAACAACACCTCATAAACCATTTGTGATATTTTTTGTTCCATTTTTTGTTGGCTTGCTTTGGGCCATGTTTTGAGCCATTAATTTAACAGACAGCACCACCTAGTGGGGTTAGAAAATACAGGAAATGGTTCATGAACCATCATTTTGCCCATGACTACTTAGAGGCTTTTACATTATGCTTGATATTGAAATCCACGCTAAAATGTAACCTCATGTTGTACAGATAACAGCATTGTTCATCTGCACACTAGAAATAAGAAGAGGCAAATTCAAAATAGAAATTCACTTTTGTTTTAGATTCAATACATAATTTTATTATATAGCTTAAAGGGCCATTATAGCGGTGGTATCTTTACAGACTCGTAGGTAATTGAGTTAGCAATGTTAGACTCATAGGAATTCATAGTTATTGTATTTCTTCCGAATGGGGGCAAAGATGCTTAAAAGCAATATTTATGTGATCTGAGGAAAAAACAGTGCAACTAAGCAGTAGTACCCCTTACAGTAGTGATGTCCAAATGAAGTTTCACAAGCCATTTTCTGTGTTTTGTGCCCTGACTAGATGGTACTCTTAGGTAGCTATGAGGCATGCATTGAGCCCTTTTTTGAATAGAGAGCACCATCTAGTGGTGCCAGAAAATACAGTAAATGGTTCATGAAGCTTCATTCCACTATAACTACCTTACAGTATGTGTACGTACTATTTCAAAACTTGAGTTCCTCCTTACAGGAGTAAGTAATTGATGCAAGACTTCATTTAATTTTTGCTTTCTATCCAAACAAAACATGGTTGAATAAACAAAAACACAGTCTCAGCAAAAGATTGTGTTGCTTTCTACCCTTGTAATGCGGCCTGCCCATTCTGTGCAACCAAATATGGACATGGGTTGACATTTTTATTGTTTACTCAAGACAGTGTAGAGGTGCTGGTTCAGTCATGGTGATGGGCTTAATCCCAGTAACTGAGTGCAAGGAACTTTGGGACAGTTAAGTTACTTTGGTTAGTCATTACTTATTTTGGGTTATTTTTGTGAGATTTTTTTTAATTTTATTTTCTTTAACTACGTTCAATTGTTTGGGACCCATTGGCACTCGGTTGGGAGGCTTAATGGACAATAAAGCATTTGCATCCTATCCTGTTTTGTGAGGCCCTCGAGTTTGTCCATCGGCCTATTGGCCAGCACGCAACAACTCTGAATTAATTTTTCTTTTTTGCAAGAAAACAATGGCAGTGGAATAAAACAAACATTACAAATGCAGGGAGCTGCACTAGTTTATACAATTACAATATACAGTATGTGCATGAATTACATTAAATTCTTAACATAAATCTTAATTATTAAAATAACAAGTGGAATATGGGCAGTGTGCGGTTCAGTAGGTTAGGATGCTGTGTTGTGATACCAGTTCAAATCCCAGGGTCAGCAGAGTGATGTAACTATAGGGCTTCAGAGCAAGGTCCAATTTCTTACCCCACCTTTTAGATAAAAGTGTCTGCCAAATAGAATTAATTATTCTGTAATACTCCTAATTATGGTTCTTATCCTAATATAGCTACAAAAACCCACTATACTTAAAAAGAGACCAGTCGTATTCTTCAGTCCCATTCATTAACTACAGTTAACTAACCAAATGACACACGTGATTTATGGAAAAATTCATCCACTAACCCTTTATCCTGGGGAAGGTCATGGAGAGGCCTGGAGCTCATCCCAGGCAGTACAAGACACAGGGCTGGGGAACACCTTGGATAGGATGCCAGTCCATCACAGGGCACACACACACACACACACACACACTAATAGTTCAACAGTATTAAAATGGCTATATATGGGACTTCATCATGATAAACCAAAACCCAGATAGTGGGTTTTGGTTTTTTTTGTAAAAATCATTAGATCAAGCTCAGATAAGCCGATATAAATATAAAAACTGCAGCAAAAGAATTTTTCAGAAAACTGAATTGTAACAATTTTTTTAAATGAATGCAAGAAAAAATGAACAAAGACAGGAAATGAAAAAGAGCAAAAAAAGATGTGAAAGTGAGATAGTGTTTCAAACTTCCTGCGCACGGAAGCCGAATGTACAGATGGAAAGAAAAAGTGTATCTCAAAAGACGAGACCAGGAAGGGAAAGTGGAGGATAATTGATTGAGAAATGGTAAGTAATATTCATATCTGTATCCCTCAGACTGCAGACATGACTGAGTCCACAAAATAATTATGGATTATGAGTTAATTTGTGTGTACAGATAAGAGGCTGTGATACGGTTAGAAATAACAAGTGATTATCTCTGATTACAGATCACAGTATTTTGGCGTTACATTGCCTGGATGGTCAACACACTCAAGATAAATTTGTTGAATTTCTTTTTTCACTGGCTTCTCTATTAGATTTGCGTGAAAAAATAGCATATATGTATGTATTTATGTATGTATGTATTTATGTGTATGTGTATGTATAAATTAGTGTCTTATGCAGTAGCATTGTATCTAAACTCATTTGAAGTCCTGGCATCTTTCAGTTTTGCATAACGAAAATATATATAGACACAAATCATTCAGCATTCATTGCGAGGCGTGCCACCGAGGAACATATGTGATATTAGTGTCTATGACTAAGGACAGAATATTTATTCTGTTTTAAATCGGTTGTTGAAAATTCACAATAATCTGTATATGCATGTAGTCATATATGCTTTGTAGACGCAAATAAGCAGCACACCACGCTAATACTGTTACAAGGAGACTGATGCAGGGGGACAAATATAATGTAACACCGCGGAACTGAGCTTCAGAAAGGAGCTACTGATCGGTCAGGGTTTTTTTTTCCCCCTTCACTGGAAGTCTAACAGGAAGAGTGAAATCGATAAAGAGCGAAACTAAGTTGCCAGGCTGAAATAATTTCATTACGATATTGGTAGATGACCTTTTGAAGAAATCACATGCTGTAAAACATTGTTATATTTGTCCTAAAGGCAAACATATAGAGTGGGTATATACGAACGGGTCTTCGGGATTTTTTTTACATGTAAAAAAAATAACGCGATCGACTTTGTTACTCTTGAAACTCGCTCTTCCGCGTTGCAATGTTTCTTTCAAACGACAAACGGCGACTTTCAAACCGGAAATCTTATTGAACGGCAGTCTCTTCCTTATACATAAATTTGAGGTAAGTTTTCAGTCCATCGGGATATGATCTTGGCGTTGTTGATTTCGGTGCATAACGGGTTGGTGATGGCCGGGGGTGCTGTGGATAGCCGGATCGGACGATTACCCAGTCGAACTGGCCCAAAGGAGCCATACACAACGCGATCGCCAGGTTAAGTCGCCGTGTCACATGGCAATGTTCACGGTCGTGCCAAAGTGACTTTATTAAGTGTAGCCATCTAAATAGCGAAGTGATTGCAAGCGTGTTTCCGTGTCAATATACACACGATTGCCCTTGTTTTCTTTCCTTTGTTAAGTATTGTATTGCAATTTTAGAATGCTGTAGTATATATATGAAGTGTATAAATCATGTATACTTTTTTTCAGTGTATATGAAGATGTACTGAAATGGACTGGTATATAAATATGTTGGATAGAGATACGTAGATATGCCTCTTTTAATAAATACAAAGAATAAGCGTAGTGTTAAGTTATGCCCTTCTGATACGGTTTTCCAAAAAAATAAAATAAAATTCAAATAAAGGGACAGTTTACATAAACAACAAAACTGATTATTGCAACTGTTTCTTGTATAAATATTGCAGATAAATGCATCGGTACGGGTGACATGTAAATCAGTCTGTAAGTGTATAATCAGTGTATGTTATAATACAAGTATTTCAGGTTCAGTTTCTTCCAAACGTGGCTAATTATTCTAATTTCAATTTTCAGCAGATGTAGTATTGTGTTTCAGCCCTCCGTTTTTAATTCAAGTTGCTGGACTTTTTTCTTTGACTTCGGAAACTTTGCTGTCGGTTTTCTGTGTTAAACATCGGGTCTAGGTCCATACCAGCTTACCGCCCCACAATCGTAAAGTCCCGATACTGGTTAACATACCCCTCGTCTATCTGTGAGTATATGTGCTCTCCATGACCCTCTCCGAATATCCACCCATTATTATTATTATCATTATTATTATTATTATTATTTTTTTTTTTTCTCTGTCATGACCATTAATGGTCCATTAGTATGTTGCTTTTCAGCTAGCTGCTGTGCATTTCTGTTCTTCCTAAAAGAGGAGTAGCTTTTCCTAAATTGCTAAGTGATAGCCGTTGCATAATCGGCATGCATTTTCACATGCTGGTGTCAGCAGTTATGTTTTGCTGTGTCAAGTCACTTTCCAGCCACTGGAAATGGATAATTGAGCCCAAACTGTACTGTCCATACTTATTTTTTGGATTCCTTTTCACACCTCAGGGACAAGCCTGCTGCCACAGACCTCGCTGTTTGTGGGAGATCTGACATCTTGTTCTGGGGTGGGAATGCAAGGGGGGGTGCTGCGATGCTGGCTGCATTTGTGTGACGTATCGCATGCGGTATACTTGTGATCTGCCGAGACTTGGAGGCTCGTAGGATGTGAGCAGCATACTCAGATGAATCGTAAGAAAGCAGATTATTTTATAGCTAAGCTGCTCAGAATCAAGTTTTTTAGAGGTATGTATGGAAATGGTTGAAATTATTTTGAATTGCACTACAAAAGACCTCACCTGAGATATAGATACACAGCTGTTCCTCCTTGTGAACAGGCCTTTGATGCTTCCTGTTGCTCTACCACCCCCCCAACTCCCCCCCCCCCCCCCCCCCCCGCCCCCACCTAAGCAAGTGCAGTCTTGTTTGAACCTTGTGTCTGTTCTGGAGGAATGTGGGCTATTTAATGTTTCCGTTCTCCCCATCTCTCTCAGTCACTTTACATAATTTCTGAAAAAGGTGCTATTTTTTATTTTTTTTTTGGTTCAGTAGGGGGCCTTGTGGAGGCCGTTAGGGGGGTTAGCCTGAAAACCGCAGGGCAGATGTGGACTAACATTGTTATTCTGGCAATTTTGAATGGAGTGCAAAAGTAATGTCGTCATGCTCATTTTCACTATTGTCTTGAAATAGCAGCAAGGGTTTGCGGTGGTGTGGAAACTAATATTTTATTAATGGCATTGTAGGGTATTAGATCTGTGGTGTTTCTGGGTTTTTCATTTTTAGTTAAATTTATGGAATGAAGCATCTGTTGTAAGGGGAAGAAGTCGCAGCTAAAAGAGAGACCTATGTCCAGTCCTGTGGCAACGCAGATGCCAGCACATGATTCTTGATCCCCCTGGGGAGCGCTGTGTCCATCCTGTGATTAGACGAGCACAGACGCCAGAATGGGCTGCCTGATTCCCCTGCAGAGTGCTGTGTCAGGTCCTGAGGTCATGTGAGCACGGCTGCCAGCACATGATCCCCGATTCCCCTGCAGAGTTCTGTCTCTGGTACTGAGGCTACGTGAGTGCGGGTGCCAGCACACAATCCCTGAACCCCCTGCAGAGCGCCGTGTCCGGTCCTGCGACTTCACAAGTGCAGACGCCAAAACGGGATCTCTGATCCCCCTGCAGAGCGCCGTGTCCGGTCCTGCGACTTCACAAGTGCAGACGCCAAAACGGGATCTCTGATCCCCCTGCAGAGCGCCGTGTCCGGTCCTGCGACTTCACAAGTGCAGACGCCAAAACGGGATCTCTGATCCCCCTGCAGAGCGCCGTGTCCGGTCCTGCGACTTCACAAGTGCAGACGCCAAAACGGGATCTCTGATCCCCCTGCAGAGCGCCGTGTCCGGTCCTGCGACTTCACAAGTGCAGACGCCAAAACGGGATCTCTGATCCCCCTGCAGAGCGCTGTGTCAGGTCCTGCGGCTACGTGAGTGCAGACACTAGCGCGTGATCCCCGATTCCCCTCCGGAGCACTATGTCCGGTCCTGGGCTGTGTCCCCCCCTCTCCCATGCTTTCTCCTGGGTCAGACAGCTCAGGGAGGTGCGGGTGTTAACAAGAGGCCAAAAAGAGCTCTTTCATTCCCAGTGGGAACGGAAAATATGAGACTGGACCACGCAGAGTGTGTTTACTCAGGGATGGGGTGGGCTGTACAAACTGACTGCAGGCAGGTGATGGTGGGGCAGGAGAATGCTCAATACATGCGTTGTTAATGAGAGCTCAGTTGAGCGCGGCAAGGATTTGGCTGTTGTGGGCTTTCAGCTAAGCTAACCTGTGTGATGAGGATTATTTTTACAGGAACTGTAAGAGTTTCCAAAACTGGCCAGGATTTTATGCGGGGAGTAGGCTGCCCTGTGCATTTACTGTAGGTTCATACCGCATGTCACCGGGGTCACCGTCTGGCACCCCTCCCTCCCCCCCAACTAATCCTGGCAAGGCTCCGCAGTGTTTTTTTTTTTCCTCGCTGAGCCACATTTGTGCCACGGAGGGCCCCCGAGATGGGAAGTCCATGGATCGAACAGTGCGTTTGGGAGAGAGGGGCGGCATGGTGCAATTACTTCAGTGCCAGACAAACATTTGGAAGCGTTTAGGCGTGCCGCCCTTACCCCGCCAACTCCCCCCCACCCGATTTCCAGACCTTGCCAATAAGTGTCCCTGACTTTGAAAAGCTTCAGTGTTGCCTGTGACGTAGTGCCTGGGGTGACCGTGGGTGTGGCAGGGGGGCACTGAGAGGTATGTGTTTCTTTCAGAGCATTGAACGAACGAGGCTCTAATGAAAGATGCTTTAATAATTTGTGCTTCTTGAAGGTCCTTTTGTTTTGTTTCCGTTGAGGTAGGAAGACAATCCACATGTCCACCACTGTACTGTGGTGGTTTGGGTAGCAGGGCTAATTGGGTGGCTCTGTGAAGGAGCGTGAGAACGAGAACAAGGGAGCCTCATTTCACACCTTTACTGGTGTCATCTCTTTCTCCCTCCCTCCCTCTCTGTCTCTGTCTCTCTCAGTTTCGTCATATGAGCATCCTGTTGCACGTTATCTTTTTCTTGTATTTTTCTCAGAACACCTCTCTGCACTTCCTGTTCCTGTATCCATGGTCTCGCTAGGGGCATGTTCTTTCAAGGTACTAGCAGGCAGCCCACACCTGACCCGCTGGGTGGCTTGGGGGGGGGGGGGGGTGTGTGGCAGACACCCCCATATCCCCTGCAGCCAGGTGGAGATCGCAGTCAGCGTCTTCCTGGTGGCTTGGCAGGCCTTGGCCTGCTCTTCCATTCCCTCCATTCCCTGCCAGGGCGTGTGTCCAGTGACACCTGAATTCATGCCTTCCATTTAAAGCTGTGAATGAATCGCACCGCCGAGCCGTGATACAGTAGCTTTCATGTCGTCGTAGCACTTAAACACCAAGCCTGTAAAACAGGATTCTCCCCCCAGCAAAACAAGCAGCTTCCTTCATGTGTCGTATCAGAGCTTTCAGGCCTGCTTTCTCTTTCAACAGAGGCCATCACCAGCTTCCCCCTCAGGTTGGAGTTCGCTTAGTCGACTGCTTATTATTTCCATTCAGATAAGCAAGAGACTAACCTAACCTAACCCCGCCCCCACCCTCCCTCCCTCACACACACACACACACACACACACACACACACGCACATACACATGCACACACACACATACAACCTTACCCTCAGCCAACCCTGTTTGTCTTTTCTTTCACAAGAGTCTGGGCGGGAGTCAACGAGAAATGGCTCTGATCGTTTCCTGAGGAAATTACACCCACTTCCTGTCTCTGCCACCCTGCCCTTCTGCTCAGGCGCCTCTAGGGGCAGCTTTGCGGGACCCAGCGAGGACCCCAGCGAGTCCTAACTCATTTCCCATTGCCTCAATCTGATTAAGAGAAGACAATTTACAAAATAAACAAATAGCCATTCATTTCTATTTTAGGCTATACAATTACTGTGCTGAATTGTACAGAAGGCAGTCAGTGTAAATAGTAATTACATCATTAGCAATTAGGGCAATGTATAGACAACTGCATAAAAATAAGGCCATTCAGCTTTGACTGTCATATAACTTAATTCTGTGTTATTCCTGCACTTTTTCTTCTTGTTTATAGTGTTGTGGACTGTACTGTGTTTAGTGTGAGTCTGTGAATGTTACTTGATTGGACTTAATTTGACAGTAATATTATAAATGTTCATTTGTAAGACCTGGTGAGATCATGCAAGCTGTTGCAGCCACTGAGTTGGCTAATAGGGAACTGAGCAATTTAGATTTGTTCAAATATTACATTGATTTATGATTGTTTCATCAGTACATTATGGAAAATGTAGTTTTTGTAAGGGATGTCATTACAGCTGACCTGCAATTTTAGGGAGCTGAAAATCCATAGACGATCCCATGTAGGACTGGAAAGTTTGGTGGCCCCCATGTGTTCCCTGAAGACACAGCGCCCCCCCGTGCTCATTCATAATTGTGATGCTTTCCCGTGTGCCTGACGAAAAGTTGACCCCAGACGCAAGCCGGATGACTGTTCCTCCCGGATTTGTGGCTCAGCCTGTAGACAGCTGTCACCAAAGCCTCGCACCAAACAAACTTGCTTACATTTTTATCCTTTTACCAGTTTTTATTAATGCTCTGCAATTAATGCAACATGCTTGGTGATTTGAAAAATGCCTGCTGAATAATTTAAACAGGTATTTCAGATTGAACACAGATTAAGATATCCCCTAATGATATAATTTTGTGTTTGGATAATGTAATATTTCAGTAACGGGTTTCCGGGCTCTTGATCTTTTCAATGTATTAAGTTTGATATGTGAGCCTATTTTGGTTTGTGTGCTCTTTGTGAAGTGAAGATGCTGCTCCGAGTTGGTGAAAAGCTTCTGAGTACAACAAAAATACATGCTGAGGCTTTTTGCACCATAGGTTAGACCTTGTGTTCACTTGGGTTATCTCGGGTTCACTGCTTTGCGCAGCAGACGCCCACACTACTCGTTTTATTTCCTGTTGCTAGTCCCTGTCAGCAGAGCTAGCTAGTTTGGGTGGGGGAAGTGAGGTAACCAATGTTCAGGAGAACCAAAACAAGTTAAAATAATGAGAAAAACAGGAACCTACAACTAAGCTAAAATATAGCCGTCAAAGGTTCTTAAAATAGCTTGAACAGAAGCTGTACAGTAAACACCCCTGATTAAAAGCACACAGAATCAGAAACAGCAGGATTTTGAGTGGGGAAGTGCAGTGTGGAAACAGTGCTGTTTCCTTGCGCACATGCTTTAACCAGCTGCCTTCTCCCAGTCCTTGCTGGGCTCGTGGTTTTTTTGGCACAGCGCCCCCTGCAGGTCATCCTCATGTTTCAGGGCTCCTAGCAGGGGCATAGCTGGTAGTGAGTCATGCTCCAGTGGCCAAGTTTTTCCAGTGAGGTCCAGGCTCTTTTGTCACTATAGCCTCCCAGCAACGTTCTCTCTCAGTGACACTGAATCTCTGGTGATCCAGCCCCCCCTCCCCCCCCAGCAGGACTGTGGATGAGTGCATTAACCCCCCTCACTTTTCTCTACAGAGGGGCCTGGTTGGAGCACAGAGCTCAAAGGACGCCATGAGCATCATCGGTGCAGAAGATGAGGACTTTGAGACTGACCTTGAGTCCGTAAGTGTGTCTTTGCTGCAGTTCTCCTCACAGACCTGGGTTAGGGAACAGGCCTTCCGACTCCAGTGAAAGGGATTTAATGACATTTTTCTGTGGTTGTCCCAGTAGATTTTGGTTTGTTAGCAATCACCCCTCTGTTTTTGTGCCCCTCGTTGCCCCTTTCCGGCTGCCCCTGCCCCACTCCTCCTCTCAGGCAGTAGATGACTACTGCAGCCATTTTAGTAGTCTCGACCTGGTGAAGACCCGGCCCACCCACCTGCTGGTCTTCCTCCAACATGTCATGCTCCAGTTTGACTGCGCACCTTTGGTGAGCCTTTGCCAATTGCAGGGACCGATCAGGGGTCTTTATGGACCTCAGGAAGTATAGCCTTTCTTTGTTTTTAATAATGGCCGGTATGTGTGCTGGTGTTTGTACAGGTGTATCACTTTTTGATTTTGAGAAAATGTCTCCAGTCACTCCTCACCAACCAGAGATGATTCTGCGAAACCTACTCTACTGCTGCCTCTATGCACTGTATTTTAAAGAAAACTAAATTATAATTTTTAATTAGTTTCTAAACGTTTTTAATTGCTTGAGTTTTGTAGTTATGCTATTAGGGCATGATTTATTGTTTTGAAATGAGCCTATTAGAAGTCAGAATAAGAGTAGAAATAGGGGTGTGAAAATTGGTCACATGATACTTTGGTCATGTGACATCGTCCTTTGGCACTGCCACTGCATGTCATAAGCATGCCTCTCTCCCTTTATTCTGCGTGCAGACACCGTGATGGCCTGAGGTATCGGCGTGCCCTGTCCTTCCCTTCTCTCACTCTCTGTGAGCTTCAGCATGTCGCTGCAGTAGCTGTGTGTCCGTTTGTGTGTGTGTGTGTAAGCACATGTGTGTCTATGTGTGACTGTGTGTGTATGCACATGTGTCTCTGTGTGTCTGCACACCTGTCTTTATGTGTTTGTGTATGTATGCACACCTATCTGTGTATGACTGTGTGTGTATGCACACCTGTCTATGTGTGTCTGCGTGTGTATGCACTTGTGTCTGCTTTTGCTCAGGCTGCATAGCTGTCTCCCTGCAGGTTCCATTGTCACCCTTGTGGTAGAGTGTCATTTCAGATTCTGTTCTTTGTCATGCTGGTGGCATTTATGACATGGTGTTTAAACAGACTGAATGTTGTAACCCCCTGGGCTCCTCCCGGTTACTGCTAACACTCCCCCCCCCTGCATCTCTCTGCTCCCGTGTTCCCTCCTTCACCGTCTCCCGCCCCTCCAGCTTTGTTACCTCCATGCCGACCTCTTCAGGACCTACAATGCCAAAGAGACCAAGAAGCAGTTCTCTGATTTCTACAACACATTTCTGGACAAGGGGGCGGTGAGTATCTCCGGGGGGGCAGAGAGTATTTCCTACAGGGGGTGGTGATGAGTATCTTTGTGGGGGGGTGACGAGTATCTCTATGGGGTGGAGGTTATGAATATCCCTGAGGGTGGGGTTGTGGCGAGTAACCCCTTGTGGGGGGGGTTAGGCCGGGGTTTGCATTGTGTGCTGCATGAATGCAACCTTAGCCTCCCTTTCATCTGCAGTTCCCTACCTAAACAGATCAGGCCCCTGCCATTCGTATACCCCTTGTTTCTACCTTTTGCTGTGCATCCCTCTCCCACCATCGCCGCCTCACCCACCCCCCCCCCCCCCCCCCCCTATGACAGCACCCATCACCCTCGCCGCTCGCTGACCTTCTGCTTCCTCTATGCTGTGGGAATGACCCTCAGGGCTCTGCTTCCTCCCTCGCTCTCTGCCTCTGCATCTCGCCTCATTCCGTCGAGCTCTTTGTGGTGGAAGTCAGACTCCGCAGTTGAATTGACTTGTTTCTGCTACTTGCTGGTTCAGCTTTTTTTTTTTTTGTACTTCTGCTGTTCTCTCACCCCACTGTCTGTGTTCAAAACTGACTGTATCTAAACATGAACATGGGGCTGGTTTTACTTAGTACTGTATTTTGTTCAACTTCAAATGATCTTTATTGATGTACAAGTAATTGTACATGTTCAATATTGCCACCTGGTGGACATTTTTCTGTACAAGGCTATTTAATAATGTATTTTATATATCGGTAGTTCAGCTGATTGATATGGAGGGAAATCCCAGACATTTTTCAAAAGGAATTGCAAATTGCATTTGCAATTGCGTTTTCCATATGTGGACGCATAAAGTGTGACATAATTCAAATACAATTGCAAATTTGCAATTTTAAAGTGCATGTTTATAATTCAACCACATGAATTCAGTTCATTTAATTTTGCCTCAAAATAAATTTCAAAAGAACAAATTCAGTTGAAAATATTCCATGTGTTTTATTCGCATCTTTATTATTCAAGCAGCAACATTCAGTCCTCTTATTTCTGCTTTACAATATTCAGTCCCATTATTTTCGCTGTTTCAAATACGCTGCCACAATTTCAGTGGTTTAAAATACGGTCCGAAATTCATTTAGGGTGCTGTGAAATTTATGTTTCCTGGTGATGTGTTATTACTGTTTTTTATTACACAACACGTATATGCACATGTATGCTTACACATCATGGTAGGCATGAACAACAAACCTACAGACAATCTCTGACAATGAAACAACACACAAATCTACTTGCTCAATACAAACAGAAACGGAAGCACACTGCATCATGAACATAGTAGTAGGAAAAGTATTTGAAATGAGTCACCAGGAATAAGCAGTATTCCATTCCAGACATAAAATCCCAAATAATTAAACTCAAAATGAGGTAGAGATTGGAAAATCTTTCATTTACTATTAGATGTCTTCATAACAGCACAATGTACCTGTTGTTGTGGTTTAGTAAAAAGGAATCAATGATTTTTTTCACTGTCCAGAGCTCTTGTTCTTTGAGGGTTAAAGCAATGCATTTATGGTATAAAAACCTCGCGAGAGCAAGACGACTTGAGACCGGTCATGCAGCACCTCTCAGCCAGCTGCACAAACTGGAACCGCCTCCATGACGACACAACTTTGCCCTTATTGGCTGAAGTTTAGTTACACGTATTCCTGCCAGTTCCGATGCATTATCTGCTATTTCTCCCAAAAGCAAGTAAAGCAGTGAGAACTGGTTTTCAGTTAATTTACCTGGTAAAATAATTTTTTAATAAATTACATAAATGCTCTAATAGTACACGCAAGTTAGTTGTTTATTTATTGTTGGTTACTGTAATGTTGTGCTGCTTTATTTGTTTAATCGTCCAGTCTGTGAAGAAGACATTCAAGTAAGAATTGCATTGTACTCTACATGACAACAAAAACTTTGAATCCGTGAAATACATGTATTTGATCTTTTTCCTGGCAGCTATCTTTTTACACAGGGCCACTATACACGATAGTTTATTTTCTTTCCACTGCTAACAGTTTGGATCAGGAGTTGCTTATTGTAAAAGAAGTAATGTGCATGCAGGTGATATTTGTATAGATTTATCTACACCCTTCTGGCAGTGCTGCCATTGCAGTCAGGTCTCGCACACTACGAGGAGTAGAAGTTATCCAACTTGGCTGCAGTCAGTTTATACTCCACCCCTGCAGCCACCGGCAGATCTCGCTCCACATCAGGTCAGCTGCAGACAGACCTAAGCCCAAGTCGAACGCACCCAATGTAAAAAAGTACGTAAGGTCAAACGTTAAATACGCTCTCCACCCTTTGGCTGAATCAGATCATTTTTTAGGTGACGTCATCTTTTTCCGTTTATAAATGTTTATTTTTTAATTGGTCAAACATAGTACCCATGCAATAGAAATGTAAAATTAAAAATACTCATAAAAAATTATATCTTGGGTGTGCTACGGGGGTGCTGTAGTTATTCCAGGGGTAGCTATAAAACCCCCAAGCATCCCCCTGGCGCCGCCCCTGTCTGAGAGTCTTTGTTAGCAACATGAATGCTGCCTTCATTTTTTATTGAAATTATTTTTCAGGTTCTCAGGGTGTCCATTCCTAGCCACATAGCCTTTGAGCTAGGTGAGTCGGTGCCTTCAAGCAGTCTGATTGGTTACGTCTGTATAAATGTTACATTTCGGCTCATTTTCTCTGTTGCTCACTTAGACCGCTTCCGCCCTGAGCTGCTGGGTGATGAAACGCAGAAGCGCTTTGCCCTTGACATCCAGAATAACATCTCCTCAGAGGTCGTCAAGCAGCTGGACGACTTCAGGTGCCCAGCATCCTCTTTGTGTTTTTGGGCAGAGAAAAGCGCTTTGCGTCTGTGATCCCGGCTCTTCCATTTCACCAAACACAATAGCTCACAGGGCGCTTGGCTTTTACAGGCCTGTGGTCAATATTAGCCCCTTTTTTTATATAGGAAAAGCTAATTTTCACAATCTTATGATTATCTTTTAAGGAAGTCAGCCTGAATTAAGTAAGTTGTGTGTGTTTTATTTTTTTTAGAAGACCAAACTAATTAATGCACGATGTTATTGAGATTGTGGTTTCTTTAGCATTGGATAGATGTGGAGAAATGTTTGCTTGCCTGATGCCAGGTAGGAGGCTGTTGAAGGTTCAGCTGAACGTGCACTAGCTGTGGGTCACACTCACAATGATCCTTAAACCATGCGAACAGCCTGCGTACCTGTACTAATCCTGCCCCAATCCCAGCACTGTTCAGCATACTCTGTCTGAGCATGTGCACTAACAGCCCCCGATGATCCCCCTCCCCTCCCAACATGTCCAGAACAAAGAGGATGATGGGAATGACACCGTACGAGCATGAGCTGATCGAGGTAGAAAATCACCGAGCCACAGAGAGGATCCCGCTGGAGATGAAAGAGAAGGCCATGGCTGAAACGCTGCTGGACAAGATGTTCGACATCCAGTGAGTTCCCTCTATTGGTTGGGGGGGGGGGGGGGGGTGGGTAGGGGGTGGCTGTGGGTGATGGAGAGGGTGTTTGGTGCACCAGTCAACCCTCCTGGACCTTTGACAAAGAGCTTGGTTTCTCACACTCACAAGCCGGCATTGCAGTTGGCATGAATGAGGGCATCAGGAAGTCTAGTCTGTTTGGTGGGGGGTGGGGGGGGGGGGGCAGCACAGCTGAAATGGCTCTACTGTGGAGATGGGAGGAACGAGGAGAGAGGGAGGCAAAGAGGCAGAGATGGAGGGGACTGATGGGGGGGCAGGGTAGATACGGGCAAAATGTCCTTTGGGAAGATGGAGGTGCAGCTGTGTCTGGCTGCTGTCTGTGAGGGGGGGGGGGTGATGAACTCAGCAGTGCCACGTTGGCAGGAAGCTGTAACTGTGGCAGCCTGCCAGAGCTGGGGGGTGTGCAGCGTGGGGGGGTCAGTGGCAGGAGTTGACGTGGAGAGGCTGAAGCTCAGCTCATGGGCACCGGAACATCATGCTAGCAGAACCCCCCCCCACTTTAGCTTAAGGAGCAGCATTTTATGCTGAGGTTTTTGGGGAGGTTGTCTGTCTGAGACAGGGTAATTCAACAGGCACATAGAATCTTCAGTCCCTTCCTTTCAGTGACTGAAAGTGCACCACCACCACTGTAAGTGCCCCTTGCTTCTCACTTTCATGATGATGTCACCTCCCCCACCTCCCGCTGGCTGCCCGAGGCCTAGGAAGAGGGAGCTGAATCCCTCTGATTGGCTGTTCCCGGGGAAGCCCTCTCAGTTCCTTTTGTTTTCGCTGAAAACACAGGGATCCTGTTTCTTGATTCTTGCAGGCTTGTTGCATCAGACAAACCGTTTAAATACAGGTTTCCACCGGTCTTGAAACTTGTTTGATTCTGCAATTTCACCAGTAGGGAGGTGTTTTTTTTTTTGCTGATGTTTAGCAGGAAACGTTTTGAAATACAGACGTAGAAAGAGAGATTATTATGCTCATTTTCCTTCAGTTGTACAGTAAATAACTTTGGAAGCATTAATTATACTTGCTTTAACAATAAGATTTTATGTCTCAGTGAAGTTATTCTTTTCTGATTAATTGAAGGACCCAAAATATACTTTTTTGGAAATATCAGAATATGTTAATATCTCTCTGCTCTGAAACCAGCCGCACTGCAGCTTGCTTGAATTTGCAAAGGGAAAAGCAGAGTAACTTTAGGTTTCACCGGCCCAAAGCAGCACAGTTTCCACTTAGTCGAGACAGAGAAACGGAAAATGCGACTTGAACGGTGAGTCTGCTGTGGTTTGTGCTGGGCATACTCGCAACCTGCTGCCCTTTTACATTGCACCGTTGTCTTTTCCAGAACCCCAATCAGTACAGATGAGGAGAAATTGTGAGTATTCATTATTATTGTTGTTGTTGTTGTTGTTTGTTATTTCTGTTATTATTAGAACTTCAAATTTGTTTTCCAGTAATTACCTGTTCTTAGGCTGTTTGGGATACTTTAGTTTCTCAGGAAAGTAGGCACGGGTGTTTTTCTGTCAAACAGATCTCACAAGTGAATAGTTATTATTTTCGGCTGTTATTTTTATGCTGCAGGATTTTGTTTAAATTGCATGCTAGCGAGGGAAGTGTTGTAAACATGATTTAATGGGTGCATGATTTAATGGGGACGTTAAGATCATAACAAAAATGTGGCTAATGCATGGAGTGGAGCTACATGCGTTTGTCTTGAGTCTTTAGCTTGCAGCCTTGATGACCTTGCGTTGTTAGCTTGGGCGTTGGACAGTCAGATAACCACTTCATTAGGGTGTAGTGCTTCATGTTTTGTATCATTTTTCACATAATTTCCTTTGACCCAGCTCTCATCTTCTGATGTTGAGCCACTCCCCTTTACTCAGCCACACCCACGTCCAACCTCTCCCATGCTGTCTGCCACTCCCCCCTCACTCAGCCACACCCACATCCAGCCACTCCCATGCCATCGGCCACTCCCCCTCACTCAGCCACACCCACGTCCAACCTCTCCCATGCCATCGGCCACTCCCCCTCACTCAGCCACACCCACGTCCAACCTCTCCCATGCCATCGGCCACTCCCCCACTTTATATTCACCAGCCACACCCACATTCAGCCACTCCCATGCTATCGGCCACTTTCTCTCACTTAGTCACACCCACGTCTAGCTGCTCCCATGCTATCGGCCATTGCTTCTCACTCAGCCACACCCACATCCAGCCTCTCCCATGCTATTGGCTACTCCCCCTCACTCAGCCACACCCACATCCAGCCTCTCCCATGCTGTCCTACTGTTTCCTTTTTTTATATTCACCAAGCCACACCCTTTAAAAAAACTTAAATCCCCAACATTTCTCATGATGCTCCCCATACCCAGCATCCCAGCCTTTTTATTTTACTCCCACCTCTACCAAAGAGCACCAGACACAATTACTTCCAGTTACACTAACAGGTACATTTATTTCATTTCTCCTTTTGTCGTCTGACTCTGAGGCCCATCTCCTCACCTTTTCCTTCTTGCAGTCTCATTTGTTCTTTCCTCCTTCTGTTCCATACTCCCTCCTCCTCGCCCTTGATAGATTTGGTAGAAACGGCAGGAGAAAGTTTGAGACACTGTGTTTGTGTTTGTGTGTCAGCTCCGCCATCTTCAGTGCGGTTGCCTCCTTCATGAAGCACCTTGGAGTGAAGGCCAAGGCCACGGACAACAAGAAGTCCAGGAGCTTTTTCTGGAAGGTCTTATACTCCTCTCCTGTTTTCTGTGTTTTTTTATCCAGTCTCGTATCCTGAGTGATTGGGCTCTTGCGATGAGCGGACAGTCACAAAGCTGTTCATGTCTTCTTCCAGATCCCTGGAAGGAAGCCCGATGAAACCAAAACCAAGCAGCGCTTTTTCAGTGACCCAGGACGTTGGATAGGTGGCAGCAGTAAGTTCCCCATCCGCTGACCAACACTGATTCGTGCCTGACTGAATGCTATGCTATTTGTAGCATTTTTGTTCCTTGTTATTATCCTATAATGTATTACAATAGTTGTTTCAACATTAAACAGCTGCAAACACTTTAAATATACAATTTCTGCAGATCAGGCCACAGTTTTTGAGTTGCAGGTTACTTTATTTTGGAAGTTGCTGGTGTGTGTTTGCTTGTTTGTTCGTTTGTTGTTTCGTTTGTTTTCAGCCCTGCAATAAAAGAGCCTTAATCAATGCAAAAGCACAACATGGTGATGTGAAATGTGAATATTATGCTTTCTATTTTGTGTGTGGAAGTTGAATATGTGGCAGACCAGGTTTGTAAGTTGGTGAGATCTGATTTAATATAATTTTTTTTTTTTTTAATTTAATCTATCCTGTAAGACTAGGTCTTATTTCAATAGCAAAATTGTCTTGCTTTTTTGTCCTTTCAGATGAAAGCAAAACTAAATTGGACAATGAAGGTACCATGGTCTGCCCCCCCCCCCATTCTCAGTGGTTCCCCCTCCCACAGACACACACACACACACTGAATGGTTTACCCCTTTACTAATCAGACTGAATGCCGGCATGCCCCCATCAGGCAGGGAGTGGGCCGATAGTTTGGTAATCACATGGGAGTGCTGTATGGTGTGTGGCATTGACGCCTCCTAACAACAGCAAAGATGAGCAGACACTGCGCTCATGGTAATCAGATGGAACCACGTTTGTTGTTCGGCCTAGCTCTAGCCACTGTGTTCAGATTTAGCCCAACCCTTTAGTTCAGTTGAGCTTTTGTCCTCTAGCATGCATCTGTCAGTGTCTGCATATCTTTGTTGAAGGATTTGATTGCACTTAACCAAACCACCCCCCAACCCAGGACACTAACCCCTTTCCTTACTACAGACTCCCCGATCGGCCTCCCTGCATATACATGTGTGGCTGTCCCACACATCTCTGTTGGCAATCGCTCCCCACTCTTCAACGCTCTTTTGTGATGCCATCTATACTCATTGTGTTCTCCCCCCCCCCCCCCCCAAACACTTGTTAGTTGACAAGGAGAAATTTAACCAGGAGCGGAAGGGTTCAAGTGCCAAGTTCTCCCAGCCTGTGGCCCCCGATCCCAACCCTGTGAAGAGGCCGTCAACTGCTGGCATCGCAGGAGTCCGAGAATCCCGCGATGGGCCCGAGAACCTTGACGGGCCTGGGGTTAGCATTAGTGTAATCACCAGCCCGGACCCCCCAAGCACTGACCCTGGTGAGGATTCGTAGCATATATTTTTGGGGGGGCGGGCAGGGTTTGTAAAATCCACCTTATTAATGTGCTTTGTGCCTGGCAGAGTCAAAGGTCAAGGTCACCTCAGAATTAAGCCTCTTCTTTACTGTCCCTTGGTGGAGGTCTAGACCCCCCGTCTGTATCTGAGGGTGGGGAAGTGTCTCCAGTTGGGACGGTGGTGGGGCCGCCCATTTGGGAACCAGCTCCTGCCCCTGACCCCCTGCCCGAGGACACCCAGGACAAGGACAGGTATGATATACGACTGTAATGCAGGCTGGCTTTGGCAAAGGGATCTTGTAGTAGCTTTCACCATTTGTTAAAGTGGCACAGTCCTCAGAGGCTGTGTTGTTTTTTTGTGTGCTTTTGTCCCAGTGTAGCCTCATGGGTATGACACTCCCTTGGGGAGGCAGCGCTGAGCCCTTGTTGCGTGCTTATGCTTTTGCTGATGGTGGGCATCCTGCTGCGCTCGCTCAGAAGGAATCCGGAATTTGCAGACAGTCCCTTACCAGCTCCTTTATATGCCAACCATCCCAGTCCCTCCCTCTGTCCCTCTCTCTCTCTCTCTCTCTCACTTTCCACCCTGCTGCTTTTCTCTTCACCCCATATCCCCTTTGATGCTATTCCTAGGGTTACTTTTGGCACTAAACAGTTCCCTGTCCAGTCTGGGGATTTGGCAGACTGCAATATACCAGTGTGCAGCTTTAACATCACACAGAAGCAGAAAAAATTGATGTCTTGAATTATATTTTTATAGACTCAATGGGGCATAAGTGGCTCTCCTCTCTGCTCCGTGCGCTAAAATGCAGATGCTTGCGAGAGTGCACCTTGCATGTGCTGTTTTTGCAGGTGTTTTCCTCTGTCGCTGCCTCGCCTGATGTTTGTTTACGAGCTGGACCAGTACAGCACTCCCACCAGCCCAGAGAGGCTGAGACCCCAGGCCTGCTCTCCCTAGAACATCCAGACTGGTTCTGTTTGTGAGCTGGACCAGTGCAGAGCTCCCGCAACCCCAGTGAAGCTGAACCCCCAGGACTGCTCTCCTTAGAACAGGCAAACTGCTTCTGTTTGTGATCTGAAACAGAGCAGAGCTCTGGGTCTGCACTCTGTAGAACAGGCAGTCTGCTTTTGTTTACAGTAGCTCTTAAGCTGTAGTGGTAGTGAGTCGCATATTGTTAATCACCAATTGACCTATGGTGCAGATTCTGCAGTTGCTTACAAAGCATGTTCCTGTCCCAGAGGAAGAAAAGGGGCGCTGTTTCACTGTTTGTACAATGCATGGATTAAAAGAACAGGAAACAGCTGGATTTTAGATTCCCCATCAGCTGCTGGAATATACAGTGGCTGTGCTACAGGTATTTATAGACTGTTTATGTACTTTGTTGTGAGAACTGGGCAGCCTGTGGCCTCACACCTCTAGGTATGCGGGTTCGAGTCCCACCCCCTGCTCTGTTTGTATATGGAGTTTGCTCCTTGCGAGGATTTGCCCCAGGAACTCCACAGTCCAGAGTCGTGCGGTTAGGTGAACTGGTGTCTCTAAATGACCCATAGAGTGCGATGGACTTTCATCCCGTCCAGCGTGTAGCGGCCAGTGTTGGCTGAGGCAACCTTGTGCAAACCTGCTAGGTAAGCGCCGATGGATGGATGGATGGATGGATATTGAGAGCTGTTTTATTGCTCTTCGCTATTTGTCGTGTGCTTGCAAAGATATGTGGCGGGGGGCGGGGGGTGGGGTCCATGTTGCAGGAGCAGCCGCGCTTCGCGATCCAGAGCATTTCGCTGCGTGTGGGGCGGGGTCAGACCTTGGGCCTGCAGGCGTGCATTGGTATAATTGGGCCCTGTCACGTGTTTTCACAGACGCAAGACAAGGTGAGGAGCCAGATGCTCGCCATGGCCTGAGTCTAAACAACACGACGTGCAGGAAGCAGCACGTTAGACGCACATAGTAAAGGAAAGGCTTGCATAGACACTTGCACACTCATGGCTGTCACACAGACTCCAGCACTGCACATGCAGAAGGTCACATGACCTCCAAGGGAGGCTTCACATAAACACATCACATGACATGTGTTTGTGGGGTGCAGACCCGGCAGCTTGCCGGCCGTGGTCTCACAGATGCACACCCCGCATGGAGCATCACCCTGGGCTTGTGCTGGACGTCAGCGCTCAGTCAGAATCATTGTAGCCGCTTTTACTTTGGGATGTGATGCAGGGGCTTGTATGTTCAGCAGAAAGGCCATTTAATGCGATCACAGGTAACCTGGTGTGTGTGCATGATGTGAGAGCCATTTTTCAATAAGGTATTTTCTCTTCCCCTTTCTTGCTCTCTCTCTGTCTCTCTCTCTCTTGTATTGCCTTCTCTCGTCCTCCCCTTCATCCTCCCCCCCCCTCATAACCGGCCCCCGTTCCCTGCAGGATGTCAGGGCGCCTGGCTCGCAGCGAGAGCCTGTGTGTGGAGCGACGCCGCTCTCACCGGGGTAGCTCCACACGCGGGAAGCAGTCGCGCTCCCGCAGTGACGTGGACCTGCAGGCGGCGAGCAGCCTTGCGTGCCCCCCCTCACCCTCCCAGCCGCACTTGCCCCCGTAAGGCCGCCCTCTTCTGGTGGGCGGCGGCCACAGACCTTGCCATGTGGCCCCCGGAGGAACTGGGACCTAGGGAGAGGTCCCGGGGCAAATTGGGGGGGCGGGGGGAGTGTTGGATCATGTGGCCTGGTTGGTGGTAACCGGCTTCCTGGCACCTTATTGCCTGTCTGCAGGTCGATAGACTAAAGATGCGGGAAATGCTGGACTGACTGGGCGGGTTTGGTGCCATTTTTATTAGCACTGGTGTTTGGTTGATATGTGTTGTTTACCTCACAACCTCGCGACCTCCCCGTGGCCCCCCCTGCAGCAGCGGCGACCCCGGGACGGCTTCCTCCGACAGCCTGATCCTCACCCCACTCCCGCAAGAGGAGGTGGAGCCTCGCCTCCTGGAGCTCGAGCAGGATCCACCCAACTGGAGAGATCAGGTGCCTGGAGGCGTTTTCAAGGGACTGAGCAAGAAGGAAATCAAGAGACAGGAGGTCATCAATGGTGCGTGGGGCGGGGGCCAGGACGTCATTCTTGCCAGTGTGTGTGTGTCCGGCAGGGAGGGCCCAGTTACAGCTGGTCACACTGAGTGTATGATGAGGTGTCCGTTTGCTGGGTTGCTGTGGTGATGCCTGATATACCCCCCTCCCTCAGAGCTGTTCACCACGGAGCACGCCCACGTACGCATGCTGAGTGTGCTGCAGACTGTCTTCTTCCGTCCGCTCGAGCGCCGTGAGATAATGACCCTCCCCGAGCTCGGCACCATCTTCCCCAACCTGGATGACATCTTCGAGATGCATTGTGAGTCAAACTCATTTGTCACTGCTCTTATCTTATTTGCAGCATTAATGAACTTTGGTCTGTTTGAATCTGTTTTCAGATGCCTTCTATGAGAACCTGAAGAAACTCAGGCAGGAGGACAACTTTATCATCAAAACGATATCCTCCACACTCCTGAACAGGGTGAGCGATGCTGGGCATGGCAGATGGGGGGGGGGGGGTGCGGGATTTGGTCAGGTAAGAGGCTGGGGAGGTGACTTTCAAATTTTTCTCTGATGGGCCTTAAAGTTCCACGGCTCGGAGGGCGAGTGGTTCCAGAAGCTGACAGCTCGGTTCTGCAGTCACCAATCCTACGCACTGGACGTGATCAAAAGCCGGCAAAAGAAGGACCCCTGCTTTGGGTCCTTCATACAGGTAGCTACGTGCGTGCCAGAATATCAGGCTTAGCCCATCGCCCGAAACGTGAAAGCTCTTCCTGGGGATTTCTTTTGAGTCTCGGGAACTGCATGTTTCTGCCTGTTCTGCCAGGAAGCAGAGGCCAAGCCTCAGTGCCGGAGGCTTCAGCTGAAGGACATCATTCCCATGGAGATGCAGCGGCTCACCAAGTACCCGCTTCTGCTGGGGAGCATTGCCAAGAGCACAGGTAAGAGTCCAACTGGACGCCACGGAGCCGGTGACCTGACCCCGCCATGGAGCCGGTTTACCCGACCTCACTCTCCCCCCACCCCACTCCCTGCAGAGGACCCCATTGAGAAGGAGAAAATCGGCCAAGCTGAGGAATGCTGCCGTAGAATCCTTAACCACGTCAACGAGGTCGTGAAGGACATGGAGAACCTTCTGGTAGGTGGTGGCAAGGCACAGCAAGAGAGGAAGAAAGGTCTGTTTCTTTAAATATAGCGATGGGGGATGTCATGATCTTCCTCTCCACAGAACCTGAAAGACTACCAGCGCAGACTGGACCCGTCAGGCTTGAAGCCCAGCACCGAGCTGTACCAGGAGTACAAGGTAGGGCTCAGAGGCACTTTGGGGCCCTACATGGGGCTCAGAAGTTTTGTGTTCAATGTCTTACAGATCCTTAAATAAATGGTCATGAATATCTACTAACGGAAATTGGGGGAAAATCACACATCACACTCTCACACAAACTTAGCATCTGTTATGATGTGTGAACTGTGTATTGTCTAGCATAAGTCCTATTCTGCAGGGTAAGTTGTGAGAGATAGGTTTTGTTTTCCTGTGTGGTCATAGTTAATTCTTTCCTCCTTTTTATTGCTTTCAAAGTCGCACTCTTTTTTTCTCATCTATCATCCTGCTCTTTTTCATCCTCAGAATCTTGACTTGACCTCCAGGAGGATGATCTTTGAAGGACCTGTCACCTGGAAGGTCACCAAAGAGAAATCTGTCGGTACGAGGGTTTCCCCTCCCCCATCCTACTTCATGTTACCTGGAAGATGCTGACAGTGTCGAAATTGCCCCCCACCCTTTTGCCTACCCCCTGCAGACGTGCAGTGTGTCCTTCTGGGGGACCTACTGGTGTTGCTGCAGCGACAAGACGACAAGATGGTCCTCAAGTGCCACAGCAAGACACAGTCCGGCGTCCCAGATAGCAAGCAGATGCTGAGCCCCGTCATCAAGCTAAGCTCTGCCTTGCTGAGGGAGGTGGCCACGGGTGAGGGTCGCCGGACTCCTTATACGGCACTCGGGGGGGCTGGGGCTCATCCAGCTGGCATCTCCTTGATGTCAAGTCCCTTTTCCAGACCAGAAGGCCTTCTACATGATCACTTGTGAGGGGGGTGCTCAGATCTACGAGCTGGTGGCCAACTCGACCGTGGAGAGGAAGAAGTGAGTGGGGGGGGGTCAGGGTTCCACTGTATAAGTGATGGGGGGGGGGGGGGGGGTCAAGTGTCAAGATTCTTTATTTGTCAAATACGCAGTTGTACAAGTATGTGTGGTGAAATGTACCCTGTTTTGCTCCTGCGTCTGTGGAATAAGGTTTCGCAAATTAAATTACAGATAAATATAAAAAGTGTAAGACTAAAGGTTATGAAAATATATAGAAAAAAAAAAACAAACAAAAATATATATATACTCAAATAACAACATTGCAATTATAGGCAATACCTGTACAATGTACAATATAGTATAATAGACTATGTATATTTGTGTTGTAAAGTGCAGTGTGTTAGTTGCTGTTGATGTATATGGCCTGAGGATAGAAGCTCTTTCTGACCCTCTCTGTTTTGCTATAATACTCCTGAAGCGTTTTCCTGATTTAAGCAGATCAGACAGGCAGTGACTGGAGTGAGATGGGTCTTTGACGATCCTGGTCGCTCTGGTCCTGCATCTCCCACAGACTTCCGCCGCCCAGATCACTCTCTGTAGACCTTTAATATCCTGGGCACAGCTGTAACTAAAGCAGGAGGTAATGTTCTGGGTCAAGGCACTTTCCACAGCACCAGAGTAGAAAGTCCTTAAAATCAGCGGAGACACCCAAAGCTTCCTCAGCTGTCTCAGGTGGTAGAGACGCTGCCTTGCCCTTTTGGACAGGGCCTGTGTATGTATAGTCTGTGTCAGATCCTTGGAGATGTGAATTCCCAGATATTTGAAGCTGCCCACCCTCTCCACTACAGTCCCATTGATGTTGAGGGGGGTGTAGGACTGCTGCTGTCACCTACTGATGTCCATCACCAGCTCCTTGGTTTTGCTGACATTCAGTTGGAGGCAATTCTCCTGATACTGAGAGTTGACACTTGCAACCGCGGTTGATTCACCTTTAAAGTCCGTGATTGTGCATAGTCACATGCAGAATGTGTCACCCTGGTGGAAGTACGACTCCACACGCTCCCGGTAATGCCATTTTGCTTCATTTAAAGCTTACCGAATACCATAAGAAACAGCTTTGTAACCGCCGGTGATGAGTCCTGCGTTGCACTCTGCAATACGGGTGTTCACTGCCTTGCAAATAGTTCCAATCACCCATGGTTTTTGGTTAGCAAAAGTCTTTATTGTTACCGTGGAGACTGTCATTTGCCAGCATGCTAACAAAGCTAACCGCTATGTCTGAAAACTCGCTGATTCTGTCTGATGAGCATTAATGCACTCCTGATGGACACCAAACACCGGTTCGCTTATTTTGTTGCTGAATCTAAAACAGCGCAGCTAGAAAAACGTGCAGGACCTTTTTTAAAGGGTCTCTCCAAAAAGCAGTCAGATCCTCAGGCCAGATTTAGGGTACACAGCGATGTTATTCTCGAAAAAGTCAATAAGTATGATATGTCCTCTGAGGCCTCAGAACCTGCTGTGTCCCCTCAGATTGCTGCCCCACCCCCTTATAATTTCATCCTCACACCACCTTGGCCCTCCTTCCGCCCACAGCTGGACCATTCTCATCCAGTCCGTGGTGAAGGAGCTCAAGATGAATGGAGGCTCCACCTTGGAAAAGCCAAAGATAAGCAACCTGCCCCCGACCATAGCAGGGGTGCCCTACAGCCCAACCACGTAAGCAGGCCTCCGCGGGCTGCCGCAGTGCTAAGCCATGCTGCCACACACTGAGAGCCTAACACCCGTTATGTGCCCCCAACCTAGCTTGCATCCCCAGCTCACCCTGACGGAGAACGGCAGCGGACCCCGCAGCATTAGCTCTGGTAAGGAGTTGCCAGTGTCCCCATTAGCTGCCGTTCTGTAGGGCTTCACATGGTTTCAGCAGAGCAAAGCCTCAGTCACTGCTTTCTGTTATGTAATATCTGCCAGTCTTTGCATGTCTTTGATGTCTCCTAACCACTTATTTCCAACTGCATCACAATTTAGACCCAGATAAGTTTGAAGCCAAAGGTGGAGACACCCGACAGGCGCTGATTGATTACCTGTCAGCCAATGGGTTTGAGCTGCTCAGCCACAGCAACGCCCCTCAAGAGAAAGTGGCCAGTGGCGCGTTTGAAGATGGTGAGATGCAAATATTTTATTGGTTAATCCATCGTTCCATTTTCTATACCCACTTGTCCTACGCAGGGTCACTGGGGTTTGGAGCCTATCCCAGAAGCATTGGGTGCAAAGCAGGAAATAACCCAGGATGGGGCATCAGCCCATGACAGGGCACACACATCGTTGACATGTTCATTCACAGCCATACATTAATTATTTAATATTTATTCATAATGGTATGCCCCCCCCCCCTCCCCACCCCGTGTGTTTCGCTATGCCTGCCCTCTCTGCCAGTTTTGTCCACTTCGGTAGCAGTGACACATGACCCCTGTCATCTGTCTTACAAGCAGTTGCTATGCTGGAACAGTTGCTGGTAGGTGGTACTGCACCAAAAGCCTCTCAGCCAGAGGAAGAGAACAGAGAGGATCTGGAGGCTGATGGCAGCCAGTCGGCAGGTATGCTGCTTGTGACTTGTCACATATTTTTCTTTATATGATATCAGGGAAAGTACTGGAGTTGAACAGCTCTTAAGTACTCCAGAGATCAAACTGCAAATGTCTATGTCCAAAAGACATAGACATCCTCTAATGGCAACGATGCTCTGATCTATTGGCAGGCGATTTAAATCACCCTATTTTCAGTCTTAATTACTTGATTGGCAGCGTTTAATTTCACTGATCCCAAATACCGATTTTTGCAGATGAGGTAAAATATGTGCATGACGTTTCAAACACAACAGCAGCACTGTGTCGCCTCCAGTTTGGCAGTTTTACCAGATATCTATTAACTATGAAAGATTTGCAGTTTGCAGCATATGTGCAAAAGTAGTTGCTCATTAGACATCTGCATTTTCCCCAAGAGGAGCAGGAGAAATTTGAATGCCCAAGTTTCTTGGTGTTACTTGTATGAGGATGGAGAGTCAGCAGTTGTTCACAGCTGTGCAAATTTTGGATGAGAAAAGGGATAGACTGTTTCCAAAAATGCGGAGATGCTTATATTTATTCTGAAAAACCTACCTTTGTTATTTGGGAAGTGTTTGATTTCACCCTGTGATTGGCGATAAGTGATCAGTATCAGCCGATTCTGATTCCAGTGATCAGTAGTCTGTGACTGGCCCCACAAACCCTCACGGGAGCTTCCATAGTGGTGATGAACCCAGTTCATATATAAACCTGATCTCAGGAAATTTACCTGTCTCTCTCTCTGTCTCCAGCAGAGGGCGACAGCACCGACAGAAAGAGCACAGCGGAGCAGGGAGGGGAAAAGGAAGGAGGCCCAGATGGTGAGGGGCAGTCCATAGTGCTGTCCCAGGACCAGGTGACTGAGGTGCTGAGGCGTCTTCATAGCCTTGAGCTGCATCTGAAACAGCTACAGGTGAGCAGGGGAGCGCCAGTAAGCAATTCCCATTATTGGGCAGGAAAGAGCTAAGGTCATAGTGTGGTAGACATTTCTACTCGGCTTATTTTAATCATAGGCTGTAGAAGAAGAACATCACAGATTGCAGGATATCCTCTGCAAGTTCTCCATTTCGGCCGAAAGCTACCAGTAAGGCGGCCAGAAGGTGCTAAAAAGCCACCGGACACCAGGTAAGCTTCTGCTTTCTGTACTGATGTGGAGCAGAACATGGAGCCATTTGCTGGTTCATTTGACAGTGTTTTTCTAATAAGTCTCTCTCTCCCTCTCGGTCTGTCTTCCCCTGTCTCTCTCTCTCCATCTCTCTCTCTATCTCCTTCTGTTTCTGTCTTTCTCCCACTCTTTCTGTCACTCTTTGTCTGACTTTTTCCCCTTCTCTCTTTCTCAATCTCTTACTGTCTGTTTCCGTCGTTGTGTCGCTGTGTTACTCTCTCTTTGTCTCTTTCCCCCATCTCCCTTTCCGTCCATCTGTCTCTCACTCTCCCCTCTGTCTCTCTCTTGTATTTTTCCCCTTTATGTATAGTCCTCCTGCTTTGCCTGCAGCTTCACCCCCTCCCCTTCCCTTGCACCCTTCCATTTCTGTCCATGCTGGACCCCCATGGGAAGGTTGGCTCCGGACGATCAGATGGACGAGCAGGTCCTCCTGGATCCCACCATGCCTTCATTAGGCCTTCCTTGGTCATCACTGAAGATCGGTGGGAACTGGCTTGTTATGGCTAAAATAACACAAATCTCATCACATTGGGGTAAAAAAAAACTGCCAAAGACAGGATCTGTACTGTTTCTCTGAGTGGTATAGTGCACTACCTTAGTGTATAGATTATGATCTGTAGTAATGCATGCACACATACATGTGCCACATACAGTCTTGCCAAGTGTCATTTTTACAGTGAATGCAAGTTGGTGGCCAGGACTTCTACCAGTGGAGATGAAAACAGCCAAAATTAGTGGGTGACAATCAAATGAAGTTCTGTTTTGGAATTTGTATATATTGTTATAATAATCTATCCAGATGCCAATCATTAAGAAAACACGTCTATATGGGTGCAATTTTGCAGATGGAGCAGTGCCAATGATTACTGAAATTAAGAGTCCTGAGAAAACTAAATTAGTTAACTGATCTCAGGGCACGTTAGGCTGTACTCAGAGCTGGCAGGCATAGTGTTAGTGTTTAGTAGCTGTTCCTCCATCCTGATGGTGTATGTAAGGGATGTGGTGTGGGTGGTGCAGAGAGTGAGGGAGAATCATGCGAATTAATTCATTAAGAACAAATAAGTGATGAAAGCAGGAATTATCAGTGAAGAGGAGCGATGGTTTGGAGGAACGTGAATATGGGGGCCGCAGTGGCCATGGATCGGGCGCAGGAGGGCAAGGGTGATGGCATGTCAATTCAATATGCAGACATGCACATGCAGGCACTTCTCTGGACTGTAGTGTGGGACACGGTGAAAGGGTGTCACGTTCTCTGGACTGTACCACGTAGCACAGCGAGGGGGTGTCACATGCTGGGAGCCAGTAACAATGCTGTCATAGTACGTAGGATGAAAGTTATATCTATATCAACAGCAATATGTATTTTTCTTCAAGATGATAAATGGTAGTTTTTTTATTTAGTCTTTTAAATCTCCAGCATCAGAGCAGGACCAAAGATAGAACCTGATGAATAGATTTATTTTTCAGTAAATTGTTTTCATATTAACCTTATTCTCAAAAAAACCTTCAGCTATCCTTCAAACTTCCCTTGAGGGTCTCAGTTCTTGTCATTTTTGTGTCTAAGTGCCAGTAAATCTCACACTCCAGCTTTCTTCACCCACATGCTTACTATAGCCAGTGACGCACATTTCATTTACCTGTGAGAGTACCCTTTGTTTCAGTGTTGCACCAACATATCTGCTTACAGCAGTAAGTCACTGTGAGACTCCTCCCCCGAAGGATGGAGGCTGTCACCATAGCAGGCCGTAACTCTAACCCTGTCCCCACTGTGGGCTCTACATGAGCTTCTCCCGTTGTCACTGAAGCCACTGGCTTGACGTGGGTCACTGGCAGCGTCATCTAAATGAGTTAGAGCTCGAGACATCAGCCAAGACACAGCTGCTGCAGTCCATTACTGTAACTGTCCGCTTTCTGCTGATGATCAGTGTGCTTTCATCTCTGCTGTATTATGCAGTTTAGCTTATTTTTTAAGCAGGGCCTTGACACCGTATATAAGTTAAACCGCAACACCATTTATGACCTCTAGTTTCCACAGCTACTTCCCATGTCCTATCGATGTACGTAGCATCTTAGAAGCACATGGCCAGATTTGACTAAATAAATGACCTGTAAATGCTTGTAGTTGAGAAGTATTTTCCAGAGTACCCTCTATGTCCTCTCCATACTTGTTCCCCCCTCCCCCACAAAAACTCTGGGTCAAAGATGCAGGACACGCGAGGAGGAGGGCAGAGATCCTACTGACTGGGTTTCTACCAGGACCTAACTCTCCTGCCCTCTTCCTGCTATGCCCCATAATGCAATTTTATTGAGTGTTTCTTTAAATATTCTCTAATGGGCTTTTTTCAAAATTACAGTCTAAAGTTCGTACTATGCATTGACGAACACGTCAGAGATGTTCCTTGGAAATCCTCATCCATCACAAGCATGGAGACCAACATTAAGCGTAACTGTCTACTACCAACACCCATAGTTTGCCATTATATCTGGCTGTAGTGATCAGTAAAGACATGTAGTGTCTCATTTGGCTTTTGACCATCATTTCATCATTTGTAGGAAGGAGATTCTCTCTGGTCTGTTCCTGCTGAACGTGCCTGTTTTGGCCTGGCAGTACGCAGCCTTGCGATGCTGCATGAGTGCATGGAGATGGCAGGGGTCCTAGCTGCACACACTGGGGGCTGGAGGCCACCAGGCCCCCTCCATTCTCCTTGCAGCAGCCAGCCTAGTATCATCCCCCCTGCACACTTTCCACACACATCCTATATGCAAATACACAGACGTATATGTTTAAGAATTATACTTATATGGGTGCCTGGTAGTGATCAATCCTCCATCTTTCCAAAGGGCTTTTCTGGAAACACTGTGGCGATCCTTTGGTGCATGATCACATTGAGTTAGTTTCAACGGTCAATCAGAGTATATCTAGTGTCGTTTTGATCTGTGCTGTATCCACCTTTTTCTTTTTTTTTTTTTATGGTGCTGTGCTCGTTTCTCATCACTTGCCAAATGCAGCTGGCCGTTTTCCCAGATGGCAGTGTGGAGCAGGTCTGATCAGAGAGGAGCTCAACACACATTTATCTGATCTATATGGATATTCAAGAAGTATACTGTGTATTTGGGCTTTGATTTTTATCTGTAAGAGGGTTTTAATTGTGTAAACTTAAGTAGAGGTACGTTTTTCTTCCATTTTTTAAATAAATGAACCTGTTTCAGTCACACTGTCTGTCATTGGGTTTTACATCAAAAGCCTTTGTCTTCTCAGTGAATAAATCAGGACAAATGCCTCCTATCTCTTATTTGACTTTTGATTTGATAACTTTTCCAGTACGCAAACAATCTCGGACTGCTAATATTAATGATTTAGTTGATGCTTTTATCCGGAGCAGCATACATTTTTAAGAACGCAGGTCAGCCAGTCCCTGAAACAGTTGAGGGGCTGAGGGCCGTGCTCAGGGGCTGAACGGTAACATGATTCTGCCGGCTTTGGGGTTTGAACCAGCGACCTCCTAATCATAGACACAGAGCCATAAACTGCACCCTATATAAAATACTGGAGAGTTACCCATAATAAAGTGTATACAAAGATATTAAGGACAGAGCAGAGGTCTGATATTAAGAATTTTGCTCGTGAAAGGCAGACAATGTACCCGGAAATGTATCAAAACCTGAAAATTAGTAAAGCAGGGATGACTGTCAGAAATGAATTTCGAGCCTGCTGATTCCCGTTCGGGGGCAGCATCAGTGTAAACACCCTCTGCCCCTGTACCTGATTCTCGCCTTTAGCTGCTGCTCCGGTAGTTGGGTTGTAGGTCTTCACTGAGGAATGGTGGCCAAGCAACACTATGGAGCACATAAATGTGGCAGAGGACAGGGCATATCTGGGGAGTCACACTTCATCCCCCCTGCCCCATATGCTGAGGCCCGTCAGGCCCCCTTCTCTAGAGCCCGTGGAGCGCATCTCCTGCACACCAGATGTGACGTGATGCCTTCAACAGCGGTGTAAGGGAAGATGAGGATGAAGGACAGTTAAGAAATCAGAAGATGGAAGACCTCAGGATCAGAACACAGGGGGAATGTCAGGAAGTACAAACATGGGTATGGGGACATTGTATGAAAAGGATGGTGACAGCCCTGTGCCAGTCGGAGGGAAACCAAGAGATTACTGGGGTGAAAAAAGAGGGAGGGGCCATAAGGTTGTAGGAGGAGCAAGAAACCTACATAGCAAGACAACCAGGGCAGAAGGATTCGAAACCATCCCCTCAGAGCTGCTTCTTGGTTCAGAAAAGCTCCAGAGACAAGATGATTGCCAAAGTGATCCTTTTCTTCTGCTGCTGGGTAGGTGAGTAACAGGGGAATCAAGGAGAGTGATAGTTTATCTGGTACATGACCAGTAATCCTGTTGACCCTTTACATTTAATGGTAAAAGAATGCACTAGCTTTGGTCAACTCAAGCACTGTTTCCATATAGAAACTTTACAAGTGTAGTTTTACGCACTTTGCTGAGATTTGTCAGTTTGCCTGTACATTTCTGAAAATGACGGTAAATGTCTTCCACTGTTGATGAATACCAACATATTTTGTGAAGATGACCATGTCTGTTTTTAATAATGGCTTCAATGAAGCTCATCTCCTGTCAGAGCACAGCGTCACACATCAGTTATAAACAGATGTCAGTCTCTTCTTAAGTTTCACTTCCCATTACACTATGTTCTAACACTATACCTCTATCTGACTAGCCTGTCCTTACATTATGTGTAAAAATTATATAAAAGATATTTTTTTCCTTCACTTCAGTTCATTTAATTTGTGAATGGACACTGCTCACTTGATGTGCTATTAAATATGGTTGTTTAGTAACCAACGTGTTGTGAGTAAACCTTGGAGCCATTGATGCATTATGTTGAGTTCTCCTGTCATAGAGTTACTTTAGTAAACACATGTCCCTAGCATGCTTTGTGCATCGACGTGCTAACGTGTGCCCTTCCATGTGCTCCATAGCTGTCAGCCTTGGAAATACGTCTAAGGTCACGCCCAAGAAGGACAGACCTTCTCTACTAGTCGAGGTGTCCAGAACAGCCATATTAGAGTGCTGCTTTGATGGGAATGATGTGAAGCCAATATGGATTTGCAATGTTGCCACAAAAAATGCCACCAACCCAGAGCGCCGTGTAAACGAAACCAGTGAAATCAAGCAAGAGGCAGGAAAAGTGGGCTGCCACACACTGAAATTCTCAAATGTCAAACTGACGGATACAGGCTTTTACCAGTGCCTTGTCAATGACTCCAGCATATATTCCCATGGCACCTTCCTGCAGGTTTACAGTGAGTAAAGCATGAATATTACAATTATTATGTTGTTTCTGTGGTGATGGATAAATACTAGAGTAACTGAACATCACTAGAAACTGCAACCACTTTAAACACTTAAAATGAACAGAACACAGGGCTGTAATTTTTATGAATAAATGTTTCAGCTGACTTTTTCAAGCTCATGAAAATCAGTCAACAATTCTGCCACGCAATTTAATTCCAATTGCTGGCTTTGTGTTCACATATTTGTGTGGATTTCCCCTCACAGTGAAAAGAATGCAGCTTAAGTAAATATGTAATAACATGCATGTAATATGTGAATGCACCATACCCTGCATTTGCTGCAACCAGCACCAAGCTCAGTCTATTGGAAAAGTACTTATGAAATATATAGGGAAATTTGCGAGTATGTACATCTTAAGATGCTAAGCTTCCGGCATGTATTACTGGGGAAGAAAACGGACATCCCACAATCCATTTCTTGTCTATATTTTTTCCGTCAGTGTCCTAATTTTAGTCATCCTCCCTTAGGGCCTCTAAGGAAGTTCCTGAACCTCAGCGAGAGTGCTAAGAACAAGATACTTATGTTTGAGGGTATTTTGCTGCTGTTCTGTGTGATCATGCCAGGAGTTATGCTGATCAAGAAGGTGAGAACAGTGTCATACCACCCAGTCGCTGAATGTTGGCTGTGCTGTTGTATCCTGCATGTCGATGTACAACGTTGCTACAGTGAATATTCAGAGGTGGTAAAATTTCCCCACACTCAGGAATTTTCCCACGAGCACCCTCTCCCCCTCCCCATACTGGCACAACAGCCCCCATCCTCCCCACCAGCACAAAGCATGGGCGGTGTCTAATTTTAATACTTTCATACCATCCAGACATCATACTGTGGTATGCAGAATTTAGATGGTATTTTGAAGACCAATGGCATTTTGGTTTTTCCTAAAAAAAATTGCCTTGCCAGTATCACCAACACCCCCCCCCCCAGCTTCTGGTTCTCCCTCTTCAGCCTCCCTTAAATCAATATACACAAGGTAGGGTGTGAGGTACTGTTTTTATAAATATTGCCATTAATTTGCAATAGACAAAGAGGCACCACCAGCTGGAGAAGATAAAGTACAAAAAGGAAGAAGAGAACATTTATGAGGTGAGTTGTGGGTGTGCAGCAACACAGAACACGGAACATCCGATCATCCGCATTGCCCCCCCCCGTTACACCTACCGTCTGCATTTCCATTCACAGGGCCTGAATATCGACGAGTGCAGCTCCGCTTACCACCAGATTCAGCGATCTCAGGTGCAAGGACCCTACCAGGATGTGGATAACATTAAGGGAGAAGAGATTCAGCTGGAGAAGCCGTAATTGAGAGGGGCTTCAGGGGCCTACATAATGACAGGGAGATAAAATTACAGTGGAAGGCTAACTGCTGCTGAGCAAACGAACATTCAAAAGAAATTGCAGTATACATGCCTCTTATTAACCTGTTCAGCAACGACACTCTTTTAAGTATAGATTTTCTAACGTGGCTTTTTTTCTGCTAAATGTAAATTGTCCGCGACCCTGACCAGAATAAGCGGCTGAAAACTGCCATATTACACATTAGCGTAGCGATTCTAGGCCCTGTTCAGGGAGGTTTAACGCCCTATTTTTTCTTTTAATCCATTTGCCCCCTATTTTCGTACACATTTTGTAACAATGTTATCGTCTGCAAGTCCAATTTTATTTAGTCTCACTTTATTTAGCACCCCCCCCCCCCCGCGTCGGCTCAGGCCTCCTAAATAAGTGAAATAGCCCGTTGTACATTCATTTATCTGTGTAACTTGCTTTCGCAGTTGTTTGGATTCATGACTATTAAAAAAAAACTGAGCCGAGTCCTTTGGGAACACATATGTGAAATTGTCTAACATCCAATGCAAGGCTGCGGCGCTAATTCATGTATAAAAATGCAAATGGAACATACGTATATTGCATTACACAGACTTGACATTATGTAAATAAATCAGTTAAAATACTACAGCTAGTATTAACCACCAAATACTGAAGCAAACTTTACTGCGCCCTGTATGGAAAATTCAACTTGTTTGCATGCGGTTCATTTATATACAACTGGACACAGGGTTGCTATAACTCATGCATCTGGCATGATATTCATGCTTTCTGACTCTCGCTCACACAAGAAATACTACGACAAATCTATATTATTCCATTATAAACCGAAAACTAGTTACATCAATAGTGTTGCGGTAGTTTGCAAACACTACAGACTATTTACAAGGTAATAAAACTTATACATACATATAAATACATATGCAGACTTGTCTTCAATATAAAATCTTACGCCAGCCAGCCGACCGAAACTGGCAACCCTGTCTATATCGTTCATTTATAACACTAAAAATAGCTGCACCAAAACCGTTGGGGTAATTTGCAGCCCTACAGATTATTTACAAGATAATGTAACTGAAGCATATACATGTACCTGCCTGCGCAGAATAGACTCGAATTTTAAAATCTCACGCCTGCCAGCTGACCAGATTAGATAACCCTGCGGACAAAAACTGAGAAACTGTATTCGTCAAGTAGAAAACAAGGTATTTTTTCAAATAACAATATTGCATATTGTGTTCTAAATCTAAGTATGTCGATCAGCCGAGAGAAAGAAGCACTTAATCTGTTTTATCTTTAAATGGTTGAACAATTCTATGTAAACTTTAATTTTGTAATGAATAATTATATCAACTGTAATGCATGTCATTTTTAATCGTTTGTAACACGGCTGTTAATGGTGTTCATGATATGCGTATTCTGATTAGTGATGTGTCATGCGCAAAAGCATCGGCTCTAGAGGCGATGCTTTGTAGTGAATCAGAATAGCCGACTACCATCGAGTGAGAGTCGGCTCCACAGTTTTTTTCCTTTCGCTAGTCAGCTCTCACTGTCAGTGGCTCAGCTCTGGTCACAGCATGGCGGCCTTGTGGCCAATCACGTGTGAGGATATAGGATCATACCATTTTGTGAAAACAGAGAGGGTGACAGACGCGACTGTCCGTCCTCTCCAGTGTTGCCAACTTAGCGACTTTGTCGCTATATTTAGCGTGTTTTTAGACCTCTCTGGCGACTCGTTTTCAAAAAAGCGACTAGCGACAAATCTAGCGACTTTTTCTAGTGTTATTGGAGACTTTTGGAGACTCTGACGTAGAAGCACGTATTGTTCTTACTCTCCTCACCGAGCAGCGGGTGCTACCGTGGGCTCCCCTCTCGTCCCAAAGCATTCACAGGCGGACAGTCCTCACGCAGCAGCCCCGCCCAGCTGCAGTCAGAGCAAGAAATGTTCACCTTTCCGTGTCCAGACTGCAAATGAATTGCGCATGCGCGAAACCACCACTGGCTGTTCCTGCCCTGGCTTATTGCCAAAAACTCCGCCAAGTATGACAGTTTTTAAGAATAAGTAATTCCGCCAGAGTGTCTCTTTGGGGTCACTTTTGCCGGTCCCAAGCCCGAATATAGGAAGAGGGTTGGAATTATGATATAAAAAAACAAGAATCGACAGAAGAACGTTCATTTGTAGTTCTAAACGTATTTAGGATGTTTTAACCACCTTTTGTCTCTCCCACGACATTATTCCTCTCTCCTACAGCGTCCATTATAATTACATGAACATTATGCAAATTAGGCGATGGCGTCATTCAGCGACTTTTTGGACAACCAATAGCGACATTCCTTGCTGAGGAGTTAGCAACAGTGGTCCTCTCAGTCAGTGAGTGAGACAGTAGACAGCAGTGAGGAGAGTGCCAGTGTGTCGCAAAAACGTAAATATGACTGACACCCGTAAATGAAGCAGCATCTGACTGCAGTTTAAAGACATTAGGTATATCAGAACAGAGTACCTTCATTGTAAAATGAAAATAACAGTAAGAGCAGATTCCACCACAAACCTGCACAAACACATCAGAACTGTCCATCCCATAATGCAGTTGGAAGAGAGAGGGCAAGCTAGCTCAACCTCTACTGACCCTGGGGTGTCTGGTCCCAAACCAACAACAACTACTGCTGCAGCAGCTACTAGTGGTGCAAGTATAACCTTTCTTACTGCAACTAAAAACAAAATAAGTCAGTTTATACCAAAGCAGATGACCCCAGCCAAACAGCACAGTATTGATGAGGAGTTGGCTAAAATGATTGCCACTGATTTCCAGCCCTTTTCCATTGTGGAAGATAAAGGTTTTAAAAGTTTTGTCAAAGCCTCAAATCCCACGTACACTCTACCCAGTAGAAAAATACTGTCCCTAAAAATGATCTAAAAACTATATGACATAGAACGTGCATTATGGTAAGGCAGGGTGGAAAAAAGCTCCATCAGTTTGCCTGACAACTGACTGCTGGACCTCTAGAACCACCTGCTCTTTCATGTCTGTCACTTGCCACTTTATTGAAAATTACAAGATGACATCTTGCCTGCTGGACTGCTTTGAGTTCACTGACAGATACACTGCAGAAAACTTAAAAATTCTGAAGTGGACCACCACTCATGTCTGGTGCATACATTAAACCTGATGATAAGAGATTCCCTGAAGGTTGGTGAAAACAACCGTGGACAAGGTAAAAGCCATTGTAGAGTTTTTCCACAGAAGCACAGTAGCTGCAGAGAGGCTGAAGTCCACGCAGCGCCAGATGGGGTTGCCAGAACTGAGGCCCAAACAAGAGTGTGCCACCAGGTGGAATTCAACATTTTATATGTTGAAATGCATTCTTGAAACAAAAGATGCCAACATCTGCCAATGCACCTGTTGATGTGTTAAGACAAGAGGAATGGGAGCTGGTGAAAGAGGTCTGCACTGTCCTGCAACCATTTGAGGAAGTGACTGTGGAGATAAGTGCAGACAGGTACCTTGGACAGATGTTTTTTTCTCTAGTACTATTCAGTCACTATTATACTTTGCAGGAACAACACATATGATTGACAAAACTAAATTGAAAAAAGCAATATATATATACGCCAAATAATTTTTACAAAGCCTAATTTTAAAAGTTGCTGTTTTCTCTTCTTCAGCTATGTCACAGCCTCCAAAATGCTCCTGCTTTGCAAAGGTCTTCAGCGGGTGACAGCCCAACACCAACTGACAGTAACTGTGCAGAAAGTAAAGGAATTGGTTACGGCTCTTTGTTCAGCCATGGACCAAAAATTTCTGCGTATGGAGTTCAACACTGTCCTTTCAGAAACCACATTACGGGATCCTAGGTTTAAAAAGCTTGCATTCAGTGAAAACAGAGCTATTGACGAGGCACTTCAGCAACAGCAAAATGCACCCCAGCCAGCTCCACCATTAGAGCGCCAAGTGGAGGAGGAGCCACAAACTAGTGATGTGTGGAGGCTTTTGGATGAAAGAGCTACAGGAGATGCTGCAAAGAGAAATACTACAGCTGATGTTATAATGGAGATGCGATGTTATCTTGAGGAGCCCCTCATCCAACGTATAGAAGACCGACTGAGCTGGTGGCAGGCCAAGGCCTCAGTCTTCCCACACCTGGTGAAGGTGATGGAGGGGAGACTGTGTATTGTGGCAACATCTGTTCCTTCGGAGAAAGTCTTCTCAAAAACAGGGCAGATACTAACTGAGAGGAGAAACCGCATCAGCCCATCCAAGCTGAGGCATTTGATTTTTCTGAATGTCAACCTGCACTGAGGACATACTGTTTGTTTACTGAGTTTGGTTCAGTTTCTGTTCTGTGGATTTGTTTGCAGTGTTTTGTTCATTTGTTTTTGTGTTAAATTAAAAGTTTGATTAAAATATTAAACAAAAGTAAGAATGCCTGCTTTTGTAACAAAATAAATACACAAAATTAGGCAATTATACGGCTTCTCATAAAAACACTAAATGCAAAAGGGTTTATCAACATACAAAGCATTCATATTTGCCAAGTTAGGCTACAATATGAGGCTACAGATGATAAATAATAGCCGTTAAGAGCCGTTTGGGAGCCGTACCACAAGAGCCGGCTCTCTGAAAAGAGCCGAACTTCCCCTGAAACCAAACGCACCTGAAGTGTAGCCTGGGCCTCACAGACCCCAAAACTACGTTTTAGCATGGGGGTCGAGGGGTACCGGGTTCTCGATTGGCTCGCGCTGTGCCACTCGAGCTCCCCGATTGGCCTTGCGCTAGTATTTTCGCTTGCGGCTGTGACGCGCCCCTGCCGTGCACGTGCATTGAGCGAGCCCCGCTGACGCCGGCGGGGGAAGATGGCGACGGGGACGGAGGCAGGAAGTTTCAGCGGCGAGAATGGAGTGACTAAGCGACGCTCCTCAAAGCACAATGACAACGGGACTAAAGGTAACCAGGCGTCTAGGCACACCCATTCTCGGCGCCGCGTTGGTAAGCCGTCTTGGGCACTTTGGAGAGGCTGAGCGAGCCGAACCAGGAGATGAACGCTGTCGCTAGTTGTTAGTTAACTAGTCTCTAGGCTATAATATCCTAGTTGGTTATAATAATGCTGTAATACAGATGCCTACTGCTGTTGCTTCCGACCTTTTTTTTTTATTTTTACAATTCATATGTAGTTTTCGTTGGAATTCACTGTCCTCTGAAATAAAATGCATAAGTACCTGCATGTCAAGGGTCAAGTAGCTTGTTTAGTACGTAAATGCACTGCTAACCTGCATGCTGACCAGTCTAAAGATTGTTTACTGATCAATACACAGTAAAGTACTTTGGGTAAGTGTGCTCCTTCCGTGATTCGATCTTGGTGATGTCACACCGATTGCATGTATACAATGTATGCATGTTACAAATATTTTATTTGTAAGTCTAGCTTGTCAGATTCCTAAAGGGTGAGTAAGCCGAACTACTGAAAGCGAATTCTGTTATTAACAATTGATCTTTAATATCTCCCAGCTACTGACGGGCTTCCTTTTGCAAGTCTCCTCCCAACCTCTTCTCCATGGCACGGTGTGTCATTTCAGCTCCCCAAAAGGGGACATTGATTCTACCTTCAACACGTCAGTACGACTTGGGTGTTAGGATATGTAACTAAGGGGCTGGGGGATGGATAATCACTAATCCTTTTATTTTCTGCAGTAAGTGTAGGTAGCAATGCATCATTAGGGCTTAGTGCTCGTTGGAGCTGAATGAAGACTGAGCCAGCTTGGCCTAATCACTGCTTGGTTTAATCAGTCCGGTAAAGAGCTGAGTGGCATGAATGTGTTGAACATTTTAAAAGGCCACAAGGTTTGTGAGATGTGTCCCCCTTGTGTTATACGTGGACATACCTTCTGTACTTGTCATGCGTTTCATGTGGTGATGTAATCTGAAGGACTGTGAAGCTGGACTTGTGCTGTTCCCATGACGATGGCATGTCCCCTGGTTACTGTGTCGCTTTGTACTTTGGGATAACTGGTTGTGGCTTTTACCCAGCGGCTCTGTGCTCACAGAGGTCAGCATCCGAAATGCCACACTGAACTTGTAAATAAATCTCGAGCCGTGGTGGACTTGTTTGTCCATGTAGAATGTTTGCCAGAATTGCATCCCCCATCTTGGTAGCCTGGAAGGCTTTGAAGCCGTGGGAGAGGGCCTCCAAAAGTCTGTTTGAAGTCTCATCACTACGGGTTATGTGGTATAGAGAAATGAAGCCATGTCCTGCTTTATACTGTTTTTCGCAGAGTTGTGTGCATATTTGTGGCAAAGCCTAGCAGCCAAATCCCATCATCCCATCGCTGGTATTTGGCCAGCAGTGTCAGGGCCGTCCAAAAATTGAAACACTGCAAATGTATGGCTTCTGACCTCTCCCTTTGTTAAGCATCTTGTAAATAGAAATTCTTGTCTTTGTCATATCTGATCATCCACCCATTTTCCATAACCTCTTGTCTAGTTGAAGGTCATGGTGATCCCAGAACCTATCCTAGGAAGCACAGGGTATATGACATCTCAGATTGGACATGCTTTCAGTATGGTCTAAGCCAGGGCTATTCAGATCTGGCCCTTGATTCCAAATCCAGGCCTTGTTTTCAGTTCTCCCAGGTAGTTAGCTTAATAATTACTGATTCTGATTAGCCAGAGGCTTTACACCTAGTTCACAGGTAAAGGAAGGCTGGAAAATCAGCAGTGCTTGACCCTTGAGGACCACAATTTGAATAGCCCCGGTCTAAACTTTTTGTGTTAATTATTCAGAATCAGCATGACACTTTATTCACCAGGAACCCAACTTGTCCAAGGAATTTGTTGTAGTGAACTGGTCATAATGAGTACACTTAACATATAATAAACATCACACTGAATTAATTCTGTTATAAATGATTTTTTCTACACACTTAAGCTCTTCAAGGTTGTAGTTATTAGTTGTCTTAATTACTGTAAATTTTCTGAAATGCAAATGCAGGTGCCCTCCCAAAGCAGGCTGCTTTTGTATTGCCCCCACAGGAAGAAGTGGTTGTGTTGAAGGTCACTGACACACACACACATACACACACACAGACAGAGGCTCTGGGCTCTCTCTGAAGGGAGTGAGGCTTAGAGGAGGGTAAACAGCAGGGTAGGGGTTTGGGGTGTAGATGTGGGGTGTGGAGGGGGGCGGGGGGACACGTGGCTGGTGGCTCTCCCTTCCATTTGTTGTCTCTGTCAAAGGGCAAGCATATCTATGTGCCTCCCCCTTCCCAGCTGTGTGAGAGGTTATATCAATGCAGCACAGGCAGCGATGGTATGTCGATAAACACCTCACGTCAAATCCTGGGGGGGCAGAGTGGGTGTAGAAGGGTAAAGGAGAGTGTTGTTGACAGGGTTATGTATCAGATCCTGGCCCCAAAATTAATGGGGAGAGAGGAAACGAAGATGTTTGGGAGTGGGACAAAGGTTGACGGAGGGAACAAAGAAGGGGATGGAAACCAGCTTTGTGGAGGAAAGTGTTTGGCTGTGGAGACAGGCGGTGTCCAATATCAGGGTTTACCCTCTCCCTCCCTCACCCTCCCTCTCCTTCCTTCTCTTTTTCTCTCTCACTCGTGCTTGTCTCTGAGAGGAAATAGTTACCAGGGAGAGACGGGACAAGGACAAATCCATGGGTTCAGACGCTGGTAAAGCAACTTCACTGAAAATTCTCTTTCTCTTTGTTGATTTTAGGTTATGCATTTAATGACCTTGTGCTTCAAAGTCACCCAAGTGCCATTTGTGCATTGTGTTCTTAATGCGAGACTGGTTGGGACGGCGCTTTCCTCATGCTTAATAATTTATGTTCTATTTTAAGGTCTTTATTTATTAATTGGGTGTCAGGTGCTCACAAGCTTTTGGTGTTTGCAGGAGTGGCTACTCAGCTGTGCAGGGGGCTTTTCTTGTGGAGACTGGTGGTGGAATACAGCCCGGGTTTGCCACAGCACACCAGCGTGTCACTTTGCCATTTTTACAGAAACGTAAACATTGATGCTGCTGTGGATGTGTGGCCTTGGTACATTTTGGGGTCTGCTGTGGTGCGGGGATGCTCTAGGCTGTTCCTCAGGCCTGGCTTCAGCTTCCAAATGTTAGTGGCTATAGGAATGTCTGACAGGGTGTGGTCTCACGTGTGTGCCACTGGTTTATGTTCCAGACACACTGTGGGTTGTTACTGTTGCATGCAAGAAATTTAGTCACTAGGCTCGCCAAAGAAGTATTAATCGCGAAGTACCAATTTGCTGAAACTTACAGGGTCACATGCCCTCCACCCCCCCCACCCCCCATAGAGGTAGGCCTAGGACATAAGGACATAAGAAATTTACAAACGAGAGGAGGCCATTCGGCCCATCAAGCTCGTTTGGGGAAAGATTCCTGCATGCCTGTGTTTTGTATTATTGGAGCTGGATAATTAATTAGGTGATTGGATACACTGAATTATTAGCTTTGTGATTTGGAATATGACACTATGTTGCCACTGCTGTCGTGTGAAAGAAAAGGTCGGGAAAGCGGCAGGGACCGCAGCTGGTGTTCAGGCCTGGCTGAGCTGTAGCACTCCAGCGGCGATGGTTTCTACACAAACTGCCTCCCCTGCCTGTTTAGGGGATTTCCATCCAGTCTTTGTTTTCAGTTTGGTGTTATTAGCCCTGTTCAGGGTTTAACTGTTTCTGAGGAAACGTAATCAGTTATATTTTCAACTTCTGTTCTTTTGACACGGGGCCTTTAAATTTTTTGCATTATTATCCATTGTATTCTGATTCTGAATAACAGTAAACTTATTAGGAGTGGCACAAAGACCTTCACACAAATGGAATCTCTCTGTCTCTCTCCCTCCCTCTCTGTCTCTCTCTCACCCTCATTCTCTGAAGCTGGCACAGCTTTGCCCCTCTCTCTCTCTCTCTCTCTCACCCACATTCTCTGAAGCTGATACAGCTTTGCCCCTCTCTCCTTCTCTCACGTCTTTCTCTCGCACCTTCATTCTATTTGTTATCTAATCTATGTTATCTATCGCACCCTCATTCTCTGAAACTGGCACAGCTTTGCCCCTCTGTCTTTGGCTAACTATAGACATCAGACCCGTGACCCAGGGATGGAGTGGAGTTATTTGGAATAAGGACAAGGGGGATAATATCTGGCTAGGGAAAGGACAGAAAAGAGGTGGTGGTTGGGGGGGTGTTGTTAGCAGGCCACGTTTGATCAGGAGAGGAGCAAGAGTGAAAGTGAGGGTTAGGGTAACACCCAGTGCTGCTCCTATATTCATTTTCTATCAAAAGTATGATTCCTCTCCTCTGGGAGAGTCCCCCTGCCTTTGTAGGAGATGACAGGAAACCTCAGCATCCAGCCCCGATCAGTTTCCTCGCATATCAGATGGCCCATCCTGGGATTTTGAGGCATTTCACCAGCAGTGTCAGTGGCAGCAGCTCTCTGACCTCTCCTGCCCAGGTTGCTGCTGCAAACAGTGATAGGTTTGGCAGATTAACGGACAGTGGCAGTCATCTGTGTGGTCACATTGGGGATGGAGCACCAGAATTGCAGCCCCCACGGGTGTTACAGCGCACAGGGTTTGAAAACTTGATGCAGCCGGCTCGGAATAGCCCATATGTCTGCACACGTGACCCTCCTGCTGGCTGTTACGTCTGCTTCATTGTTCATCGCTCCGAAGGCTTGAGACTGAATGTAACCCATAATTAACCGTTCCTCTGTGCCTTCAAATCAAGTGCTCCCCCTCTCTGACATCATGCCTCCCTCCTCCAGTAATGGACACCAAGGCTGTGTTCTCGGCCCTGTACTCCGTGTGTGAGGAGAACGTCGCCTTCTTCACCGGGGGCCCCAAAGGCCCACAGGGGGATGCTGCCCGGCGGCTGGTAGAGGCCCTGACCCTTATTGAGGAGCACGCCCGCAGCCTGGAGCCCGTCGTCTCCGGCTTCGCGGCCATCTACCATCACTTCGACTTTGACCCCCAGACTCCTGCCAATGGCTACCGTTCTCTGGTCAAGGTGCACCTGCGTTATGGAGGGAAAATGCACACTCTCACACACGCAGTTACACTATGTGCTCACATATTTTGGAGTGAACATATACACACATGCACAGAGCTACATGATGTTTTCACATGTTTTGGAGGGAATACGCACACACTCAGACATGCACTTACACAATGTTTGGAGAGAACATGTACATGCACACGTACTCAGCTACACGATGTGCTCACGTGTTTTTGAGAGAACATGCACATATGCAGTTACATGATATACTCACATATTTTGGAGGCAAAATGCACACACATGCAGTTACACGATGTGCTCGTGTGTTTTGGAGGGAACACGCACGCACACACTCGCACGCAGTTACATGATGTGCTTGCATGTTTTGGAGGGAACACGCACACACACACACGCAGTTACACCATGTGCTCATGTGTTTTTGGATGCCTTGCTGGTTTGCTTTGTTACCTGGGGCCTGTACGTGATCCTCTGTATTGCATGAGTTTGCTGCCTCTGGCCAAAAACAGATTCAGGCTAATGGGTGGTGGGAGTGCCTAGCATCCTGGCCTGGGCATAGCCAGCCCAGTGCCGTTTGCTGTCTGGAATATACTCCAGGCCACCTCGTGACCCACACCCAGGTTAGGTACTTAAACGATGCCTGAATGGTGGGGTTTATGCTCTACCTTTCCACTCAGGTGGTGCGCTCTTGCCTTCTCCACATCATCCACAAGGGGCGCTATATCTCCTCCAGCCGGCGCAGCATCTTCTTCCGGGCGGCGCACAATGCGGGCGAGATGGAGGCTTACTGCAGCGCGCTGTGCCAGCTGCGGGCCCTGATGTACCTGGCCCAGCGCCTGCTGCATGACAACGGCCACGGCAACCTCTTCTTCCAGGAGGAGAGCGGCCTGAGCCAGAGCTTTGTGCGCGAATACGCCTCCATGCACAAGGGCTGCTTCTACGGCCGCTGCCTGGGCTTCCAGGTACGCCTCCTGCTGCCTTCCCCAGCTCCTGCCCTCCTCAGCTCTGAGCCGTCACACCCCAGTATTATACAGACAGCATCAGGGAGCTGCTGATTTTGCTTTTAAGAGGAACTGACTGTCCCTCTATCTCTTTGTTTCTCTGTCTCCCCACTTTGCTGGTTTCGCCCTATCTCTTTGCTCTTTCCTTCACACATTCTTTCCCACTATCTCTCCCCATCTCTGTTCATCTCTCTCTCTTTCTCTCCCTCTCCCCCCTTTAACTCCCCTCCCTGTCTGAATATTTTTTCCTATCTCTCTCCATTCCCTCATTTCTCCCTTCCCCTCTGACTTTCTCTCTCTCCCCCCTCTATCTCCCCTCCCTATTTGTCTGCCCCAGTTCACTCCGGCGATCCGGCCCTTCTTGCAAACCATTGCCATTGGCCTGGTGTCTTTTGGGGAGAACTACAAGCGGCACCAATCTGGAATAGGTCAGTCCCCTGCTCCCCTTGCCCCTCCCCAGGCCCAGCTGGGGTGCTCGCTCGCTAGTGGGATCTGCAGGCCACGGCCCTAACCCCACCCCTCTGTATGTTTATGCTGCACACGCCCCCACACGCAGTGGAGCCGGGCACTCCTCCATATGGTGAGTGCCCCTGCAAGGTGCTGTCCGGGACGGCACCTCGCTCTTGTCCCCCCCCCCCCCCACTGTCTCGGGTTGAGTTGCAGTCTGTTAACTATGACCCCTCCCACCCAGATGTGTGCTCCTTGCACTTAGCCTCCTTGTAGATATTTTCTTTCTTGCAGGTGTCCTCCTTTCCCTATTTCCTAACCCCCTCCCCCCCTTCCAGATTGTTCTGTAATTCCTTCCCAACAGCATGTGTGTTTCCATCTCTCATGCCCCTCTTGATTTTGAGCAGGGGTGGCTGCCAGCTCCTTCTTCACCTCTGGAAAGTACGCCATCGACCCGGAGCTACGCGGGGCTGAGTTTGAGCGAATCACGCAGAACCTGGATGTGCACTTCTGGAAGTCCTTCTGGAACATCACAGAGATGGAGGTCTTGTCGGTAAGTGGGGGGGGGGGGTAGCGCAGATCAGCTCGGGCTTAGTTCCATGGTGAGTTTCAGCAGCTACTCCCTATTCTTTATGTTGTGGATGAAGCCGGTGCTCAGCTGCTCATTACTCTGTCCCTTTTGTCCCCCATCCTCACAGAGCCTGGCCAGCATGACCTCCACCCAGGTGCGTGTGAACCGTGCCCTGTCCGTCCCCCCTGACCCCTTCGACCTGCCGCACATGTCAGACCCCCTCGTCTCGGTCACCGTGAGCCCTCCGGTGGCGCACTGTGGCCCTGCGCCCATTCAGATGCGCCTCATTTCCCACGAGTTACGGGAGGGGCAGGTAATGACGTCATGGCTCCTTTTTTCCTGTCTGCTGTTTATTCTCCCTCTTCTCAGTCTCACTCGACCTCCCTCTCTCACTCTGTCTTCTTTTTCAAAGTGAATTTCAGTTGCTTTTTGGCATAATGCCAGATGATAAGTATGATCAGGTAAATGAGGCAGCATGGTGTAATGAAACTAATTTCCCTTAGTGAGCGTCAGAGCTGTGTGCTATTCCACCTCCTCTCTCCATCTTTCCTGTCTCTGTCGCTGTAGGACAGCGAGGAGCTGCTGGCCATTTCCCGCTCGGAGGGGCTCTCGCTGGGCCTAAGGGCCCGGCCCAGCCCCCCCTCGCCCTGGCTGCTGGTTCACTACCACGGCGGGGGTTTCGTGGCGCAGACCTCCAAGTCACATGAGGTATCTGTCACATGAGCATGGGGGGAGCATGGGAAGTGACAGCTCTGGGCCTAGGACTCAATGTGCTGTGGGTGCCATGCTGGTGCCTGGGATGGAGATTTGTGTCTTCGGAAGGTTCCAGATAAAATTTCAGATAGCGCTGAAGGAGCATCTCAGACGAGTAATGAGAGGCAGCCTAGATGCACTGGCAGCCTTCAGTTCTGTTTTCCAGCTCGCCCAACGCCATCCTTTGTCTTCCTTCGCCGTAAAGCACCTTTGTACTTGCAGGTGCTGTAATTAATGACCTGCTATCCCAGCACCAGCCTATTGTCCTGCCACGGGCTTCAGAGAGGTTCGGTTACCATGCCAATAGTGACACCAGGATGGGGCCCCCCAGAGTGTGGCCCCCAGGCTTGAGCTTATGTTTCTCCCCGCTCTGTTCCAGCCGCTCTGATCCTGCTTCCCCAAGCCCTAAGTGCTGGGTGATAAAACAATCTCGATTTTTTTAGCGATAAAAAATGAGGACGATCATGATGATACACACAGACTATAAAATTTGATCAACCAAGTTTGCTCCGTTTTAGAGAATGCGCTGAGACAGACAATTCGATGGCCTGTTGAGCAGAGGTTTACTGAACGCCAACACAACAGCCAATCACCGACGATGTTGTAATTTTGCCCATCCTCCCTTAAAGAAGCAATGCATTTCTTCACAGATAGGACGATTAAACAAATAAATCAGCGCAACATTACAGTAACTAACAATAAATAGACCACTAACTTACGTGTACTGTTAGAGCATTTATGTAACTTATTTAAACTTTATTTTACCAGGTAAATGAACTGAAAACCAGTTCTCACTGCTTTACGTGCTTTTCGGGAGAAACAGCAGATAACGCACTGGAACTTCCTGGGATGCAAACGTCATGCATGTGACTAAACTCTTCAGCCAAAAATGGCAAAGTTGTGTCGTCACGGAGGCGGTTCCAGTTTGTGCAGCCGGGTGAGAGGTGCTGCACGATCTGTCTCAAGTTGTCTTGCTCTCGCGAGGATTTTGTACCATGTGACGTGGTGACGTTTTGCAGCGCCGGACAGAAAAATCTAATCATGATTTAGCATTTTTTTGAATGTGTTTTTTTTTTTTTTGTTTGGTTTAGATACTTTTCTACCTCATAATTTAAAAAAGTTTTTAAGAGACCTGCTTTATTTTATGTTTGCCCTTTAACATATTTGTAATATTATACAGTTTTGCACATTGTTACATTATTATATTGTTTTGTTCATTTGAGCTATGTTTCTTTGAATACTTGAAAATCAATAACCTTTATAGTTTTAAGGGAATTTTGTATGTAAACAGTAAAATTTGTTGGCAAATAAATATTTGTTTACTAATATTGTTTATTTAAATGTATTAATTCTATTTGTCAGAATATGGTTATTTTTATTATTGTTTTGATTATTACATTATTACATGGAACAGCATTGTGAAACTATAATATTAATAATTATCGACATCGGTCAATACAGGAAAAAATATTGTGATAATTTTTTTTGCCATATCGCCCAGCTCTACCAAGCCCACACTCTTTCTGGCAGACAGCCCATCTGGCCTCCTGGAATCTGGACCCTGATTCATGGGGTACCATCAGAGAGCCTGCCCTCCCTGCAGGGTATTATTCTGAGCACCCACCCTCCTTCTCCCCCTTCCAGCCGTACCTAAAGAGCTGGTCCCAGGAGCTGGCTCTGCCCATCCTGTCGGTGGATTACTCCCTGGCCCCCGAGGCCCCCTTCCCCCGAGCTCTGGAAGAGTGCTTCTACGGCTACTGCTGGGCTCTCAAGAACCACCACCTCCTGGGTGAGTGTCAAGACCTGCCCCCGGTCCTTCATGCTGGGCCCCGTGTGCTCTCTGTCTCTCTGTCTCTGTCCGTCTCTCTCTCTCTCTGGCTCTGTCTCTGTCCGTCTCTCTCACTCTTTCTCTGTCTCTGTCTCCCTTTGTCTATGTGTGTGTGTGTGTGTGTGTCTCTCTCTCTCTCTCTCTCTCTCTCTCTCGCTCGATCTCTCTTTCTCTTACTGGTACATGCCTAGTGCAGTGCTGCTACATGGTGCTAACTAGTACTGGGCAGCATGACCAAAAGTTTATATAATTTTTTTTTTTTTAAAAGATTGTGGAAATTTCACGGTATATTATAGTATCAAGTTCACCCTTTCCTCAGCATTAAGCATTTGCATCAATAAAATACAAGGTGTGTTCTTATTATAAAAAAGTTTATATTCAGCTTCATAGTATAACCGACATGCTTTATTAGATTTTTAATATATATTCAGCTCGATAACGACATGTTTTATTGATTACAGCTATATACTTAGCTTGATAAGAAGCTTTATTGGACTAGTATATTTTGCTACATAGTGACCCGTTTTATTGATAACTGTATACTTAGCTTGGTAGCAACATGTTTGCTTAACAAACATGATTATTACCAAGATAAATCGATAATGAGGGATTTTGCATAATGAGGGATTTAATTGCAGACTTAATTATATTACACATAATCCAAGACTGAAGCAGTACCTCTAAATGCACAGTTGACAGGCGTCCCCTCTCAATACACTCTGTACAGTGATCCATTGCGCTTCTAACAGCGAACAATATTATATCATTTGCTGCCTTCTGAAGCATTACTGCTTTTGTTTCAGAGTTTCAGAGTAATGTTACAATATGGCTGTATATGAAAGATTCATAATGTGCGGGAAATGAAAACCAGCATACCACCCAGCACCAGTGCTAACCCATCCAACCATACATCCATCCAACTTCAAAGCACTGATCCATTCCAGGGTTATGGTGGGAGGGGAGTGCAGGGGGGAGCCCCAGACAGGACGTCATGTTAACACTGTCACACTCGTTCTCCCCTGGCTAGGATGGACGGGTGAGAGCGTCTGCCTGGCTGGCGACAGCGCCGGGGGTAACCTGTGCCTGACGGTGTCCATGCGGGCTGCGGCGCATGGCGTGCGTATGCCCGACGGCATCATGGTCGCCTACCCTGCCACACTGCTGACAGCCTACGCCTCGCCCTCGCGCCTGCTCACCCTCATGGACCCCCTGCTGCCTCTCAGCGTGCTATCCCGATGCCTCAGCGCCTATGCCGGTGAGCTGTCGTATTGCTGCTGCCACTTACAGCCGCATCCATATTAACGGGGCTGAATCAGCAGGAGGCCTATTTTGAAGTCAGATAACTATGTGAAGACCCCACATTACGCCAAGGCTTCTAGAATCCGACTGTAATCCTAAGAATACAGTGCCCCAGGGAAACTTGCTCCCACGTTCTGTCCATATCACTGCGGTTTTCTGGAATGTGTTTTATAATTTGGAAGATTTGTGACCTCCTGTTACAGTTAAACATAAAACTCATGGATGAAATGAGCTAAAAACTCTAGCCAGTAAAAATCTAACATCCTTGATAACATAATCTGCGACGCTAGTTTAGAGATTAGCAAAACAACCTGTGGCCTGTTTCTTGACTGTCTTGACAGACTGAACAGAATTAGCACTAAACCATTATTTTACACATTTAGCACGTCTTGCTCGCTGTCTGACGTTGACGACTGATGCTGGTCTCTAAATAACGCTTAATGGTTTTTTTATGGGTGTAACAAGGTTTAATGGAATTAGCTATTTTTTGTTACAGGCTTTAATTTGATAATTGCTGATCAATTAAGTAATGTAAATGTGAAAGAGAGGTCTTTAAATGTAGCTTCACACTGCAATTTGGGCCATCCTCGATGTTGTGTCTCTGGCCCACTCACCTCCAACTCCTGCTCTGGCCCTAGGCATGGAGCCGCAGGCGGAGAAGCAGGTGGAGAAAGTGAGCGCACTTGGCATGGTGAGGAGGGACACAGCCCTGCTCCTGAGGGACTTCAAGCAGGGGGCGTCCAACTGGATCCAGGCCCTGCTGGACCCGAACCGGGCTTCCGCCGGTACTGGCACCCCTGCTCGTGCGTGCGTGCGTGCGTGCGTGTGTGTGTGTGTGTGCGCATGCATGCATGCATGTCTGCATGTGTATGCATGTGTGTGTGCGTGAGTGGTGGCACTGACTTGCAGTGTGTTTGTATGGATGACGTCAGTCATAAGCCTACCTTGTGGGACATTGGCAGGCATGGTAAATGTGATTCCAGGCTCTTCATCTCTCTCCGCTGGCTTTTCTGGCAGCCATATTTACCATTTAGTCGACTTTAACAAAGTTATTGTGCTTCATTTTCTTGCTGATACGCATGCCGTATATGCAGCTGACTTCTAATGACTTACACACCCTGATTTTAGGATTGAGATGCTAAGTGTCACAGCTTCTCTCTGCTATTGTACATTAACAGTCGATTCGGCCTCCGCTGTCCTGTCCTGTCCTGCCCTGTTCCTTTCCTAGCCTCTCTCATCTCTGCAGTCTGTTGCCGCCTGTTGGCGTGTCTCAGCCGCCGTTTGACCGTTGTGATGACTTTGCTCCGCCTTCCCAGCTCTGTCCCTGCTCCTGGTAGGAGGTTGTGTGTAGTCTCACGTAGCCACCACCATGGTCTCCTCCCAAACCATCCCCCACCTTCCTCTCCTCCACGTTTGACATCTCCTGCAGGGGACTGGCTATTGAGATGTCAATCACAGATATTGATGACATTAGAATCATTATAAATGGATTCTCCTGACCCATTTGAACTTTAAATCTCCTAGGGCTGTCTTATGGCATCATGTCACCAGGTCTCCTTTCTTTAGTGCAGCAGTGAGTCTTGACTGGTCTTTGAAGCTACTGAAAGGACTAAAAAATAAGTAACATTACCAGCACTGGGACACAGGCCTGCTCTGTATCTGCTTATTTAGGCTAAGCAGACAAGGCACCCTCGGACATTTAGAGGAACAACGGGTCCAGTCAAGGGAGACCAGGCACAACCTTGTGCTCCAAGAGCCCCTTTGTTTCTGCTAACGATACAAATTTGAGCTTGTCTTACATATACAAGTCTTAGAAGTTCCAATATGTACGACACAAAGAAGCTGTTCAACGAATCTGTAAAGTGTGTTTATTTGTAAAGGTCAATTCTCTCATTCTTTTGGGTTGACTTCCATATTCGATCCTGCAGAAACAATGCTTTTCATTCTTGTTGCCTGTCTGAGCATTGTTAGCATTCAGCTGGAGCAGTACAGCCCCCTTCTGAGTGGTATGGCTTTGGTATATAAAGAGCCTGCGTGCAGTACAATGCAGATGTTAGCTTTTATCAAATTATCCTTTAGCAATTCAAATGCAAGTCTGTAGCAGTGCAAGTGTTATCCATTAGCCATGCACATATGAGTCCATAGACATGCATGCATTTCAATTCAATTCAGTGTTATTTGTATAGCACATTTTCACAACATTACAGTGTCTCAAAGACCTTTACGTTATCCCTGGCCAAAGTTTCCAGTGAGCAATCCAGAGGTGGCAGTGGCAAGGAAAAACTCCCTAGCAAGAAGAAAACTTGGGAGGAACAAGACTCAAAGTGGCGAGCCCATTCTCCAGGGGCTGACAGAGGAAATGAAATAAACAAGGTGGCAAAATCCTTAGTTACACAATCCAAATGTTAAGATTCGACTTTAAATGTGGAGGCAGAAGGGCGAGCAGGCCGGAAGGGCGTCACAGGTAGTAGAGGAGCTGCAGGCAGTAGGGTAGGCAGGATATCTCTATATATAGAGAGAGAGAGAGTATTTATTTATTTATTTATTTATTTATTTATGTCTCCAGGATAAAAAAAAAAAGAGCATTAACCAAAGTAGTGGAGACTAGAGGCAGTGCAGACAGTTAGGTGAGTCCGGTATGTAAGCTCCAGCAGATATGGCTATGGCAGCGTAAGTAGGAGGGAGAGGCATGGGGAGTCCCTGAAACATCAGCACTCAAATACCATAAGGGAGTGTGAAGCTAGCGTATCTACACTGACAGTTCAGTTCCCACCCAGCTCTGCAACTCACACTGTGGGCCTAACTGTGCCTGAGCAGTTAGCTATAGTAACAACACTGACAGTACAGTTCATCCATTATGCTTCAGCAATGCACATGCTAGCCTTTAGGCAGGTAGTTAATCTTTAGCATGCGCCTTGGCCTGTAGCAGTTCAGTTCAGCCGTCAGCAGCATATGGTCTTTAGCAGTGCAGATGCTGTTCCACAGGACTGGTGACTGTACCTAACAAAACAGCCCACAGGTGTTCCTCACTTAATTGGGGTGGGGGGCATGTAGGCACTTGTGGGTCCACTAACTAGCAACCAGTCCTTCACAAATATCGTAAAGTCACCCCCTTCTCCAGACCAGGAACAGCTTCTCTTAGCTGTTATTCTCAGCGGTATAATTGTGGCTAAATTCAAACGTAGGAGAGCTGGGTCAGCAGGACAGCAGAGCAGCTAAGAGGCAGGGATGGCGAGGTTATCGCAGAAGGGCAGTGAAGAGGCAGGGATGACGAGGCTCTGGCAGCAGGACAGCAGAGCAGAATAGAGGCAGGGATGGCGAGGCTCTTGCAGCAGAGCAGATAAGAGGCAGGGATGGCAAGGCTCTGGCAGCAGGACAGCAGAGCAGCTAAGAGGCAGGGATGGCGAGGTTATCGCAGAAGGGCAGTGAAGAGGCAGGGATGACGAGGCTCTGGCAGCAGGGCAGCTAAGAGGCAGGGATGGCGAGGTTATCGCAGCAGGGCAGCGAAGAGGCAGGGATGACGAGGCTCTGGCAGCAGGGCAGCTAAGAGGCAGGGATGGCGAGGTTATCGCAGCAGGGCAGCGAAGAGGCAGGGATGGCGAGGCTCTCGCAGCAGGGCAGCTAAGAGGCAGGGATGGCGAGGCTCTCGCAGCAGGGCAGCTAAGAGGCAGGGATGGCGAGGTTATCGCAGCAGGGCAGCGAAGAGGCAGGGATGACGAGGCTCTGGCAGCAGGACAGCAGAGCAGAATAGAGGCAGGGATGGCGAGGCTCTCGCAGCAGGGCAGCTAAGAGGCAGGGATGGCGAGGCTCTCGCAGTACCCCAGAACTATACATCATCAATAATCTAATAAAGCCTGCTGGATCAGCTATATTAAAACAAGTCAGTTATACTGTCAGGCTAAATGTAAACCTTTTTATAATAATTAATTCAATTCAATTCAATTTTATTTATATAGCGCATTATCACAACATTACATTGTCTCAATGCGCTTTACATTTCTGCCTCGTAAGGACCCCCCATTGAGTAAGCCAAAGGCAACGGTGGCAAGGAAAAACTCCCTAAGAGGAAGAAACCTTGGGAGGAACCAGACCCAAAGGGGGAGCCCATCCTCCAGGGGCCGGCAGATGAGTCAAACAAACAAGATGAAATGACTAAGCTAATACAGACAAGATGAAATGACTAAGCTAATACAGGGGTTGAAATATATGTCTCAATGCAGCGGCCGACCGGTGCAGGCACGTGGTGCTTGATGCACGATGGCAGGATTAATAGACACACAGCCGCAGGATGGATGGCGAGGCATAATAACAAATTAATAAAAAAACATCTTCTGTAACACATTGCTAAACATATTTTATTAACATAAACACTTAAATGATTGCATAATCAGCCACCCAGCTGATCAGCATGCCACATAAGGAAGGAATTTGGACAGTGGAAGATATTTTGCATGATAACAATTAACAGTGATTATTCTCTTATGGTCATTCGCCTGATTTAAACTTATTTAATGTTTTAATAGAGCTGGTTAAAGCTTTAGCTACTTCTTAGTTACAGTTTAATACTTTAGCCCAAACCTGCAATTAGAATTAGAATAGCTGACATGCATCATTAGTATGCAAATTAGGATCTGTTTTATTTTTGCATACACAGATGTGGTAATTCTGAAAGGCAGACTGTTCTCGCTATTATTGCGTGACTTTGTAGCTGTCTGCAGTTATATCGATTGGACCTGTCGCTCTGATGAGATGATCTGTCAGCACAAACCTGGGTCTCAGTAATAGATTCCAGCACCTCTTCCGTGTCATCTACAGTTTTGTTGCTATGACACTATGTTGTCCAGCCTGTCCCTATCATCCCCAGTGCTTGGTGTCACCCTGCTTGTGTGATTCAGCAAGCCATAGGTTCCACATTTGTCCTGTGCTGTCCTGTTGTAGTGTGGGGCCCCCTTCTGTCCGTTTATGGTAATGTCATCTTCATGTCTTTAGCTTACCATGTTGGGTGCCATGCTAAGATTGAGTGATTCTTAGCATTCTCTGCCCTTGTCAGGTTTTGTATGCGTCGATGTTTGTCTGAGCTTCTGAGCATCTCTCTCTGCTTGGTTTCTCGTCTGTTTCCTGCTGACCACCTGTGAGTCTGCTCCCTCCCTCCCCCCCATTGTATTTGTGAATGTGACTTTCTCATGCCTTATTGATTGCTTCTGTTCCCTGGAGCAGCGCTATTTTGCTTGTGTATCTGTGCATCCCAGAATGCTCCTTTCTCTTCATTCCCCCTCCATCTCTGTCCCAAAAGCCTGATTTGCCCCCCTGTTAACCAACCCCCCCCCCGCCCCCCACCCCGCTTCAGACACGATGAGGAAGAGCGTCTCGGAGGCCAGCATCAGCTCCCCGTACTCAGACCCCGCGCAAATCTCCCTGCGCCAGGAGTCGCTGAAGAGCCAGACCTGCCTGGACCTGAGCTCCCACAGAGACCGCAGCCCATCCCTGCCCTCAGAGCATGGGGTAACGTGTCCCTGCACCATCTCTAAAGCTCAACCTTGACCAGGCCAATTAGACACAGTGGAACTGATGATTCTCTGGGTCTCGCTGGCGTTGTGCTGTGCCCTTCATGTGTCACTCAGAGAGTATGGAGGCTGTGTCCTGCTGCCATACATAATTCTGTGTTCTCACTCAACCACCGCCCCCCCCACCCCACCCCAGATCAAGGACGTCAGCTTCTTCCTCACTGCGGAGGACGAGCAGTTTGGCATGGGCCTGGTATCCCTGCCCCCCGGTGGCCAGGAGAGCCCAGGCGAGCCGTATTCCCGGGAATTCCCTGAGGGCTTCGAGCCGCTCCGCTCGGAACGGCTGGCTGAGATGAGGATGCAGAGCTCTCCCATCGTCCGCAATCCCTACATGTCCCCCCTGTTGGCACCAGACAGCATGCTGAGAGGCCTCCCACCCATCCACATAGTGGTGAGGGCTCCTCCACACCCTGATCCTCACCCCTGTAACTCTTTCTTGTTTATACTGATGTCTTGGCTCCTACTTCCCTTAGCTAATAATCTGTCTTTTGGTACTGTTTACTTAACATGTCCCTGTCTTTTAAAACATCCTTCTCACTACCTCCTTCCTATGTCTCCCATTCCTGCTGGCTCTCAGGCCTGCGCCCTGGACCCCATGTTAGATGACTCCGTCATGTTCGCCAAGAGACTGAGGAATATAGAGCAGCCGGTGACCCTGTGTGTGGTTGAGGACCTTCCTCACGGCTTCCTCAGTCTGTCTCAGCTCTCCAGGGAGACACGAGAGGCCACCAACGTCTGCGTGGAGCAAATACGGGAAGTCTTCGTCCACCAGGCCCCACCTCCGGCCAATCGCAGGCACCGGAAGCTCCAGAGGACCAATCAGGGTGCTGCGACTCCCATAGGTGGAGCCGCTAGATTGCCGGTGGGGATCATCCAGGAGGAGGAATCATCTACTGGGGGAGCACCCGAAACAGGGGTGGAGGAGGCTGACAAACAGAGGAATTCTTAGTGTGGGGAGATGGGGGCATAGAAGGGAGGAGCAGAGCGGAGCACTGTGTGGGAGGAGCATGGAGGTGGGGGGAGCAGGAGAGGGAGAGGAACAGGTGAGGTAGTAAAACTGAAGAGAAAGCACAGGAGCCCATTCTCAGACTGCCTTGACCAGGAATACAGGGGCCAAGCTCCCGAGCGCCGTCACTGCACGAGAGGATGCACGCCGACTGCGCGTGAATCCACTGAGTTTGCCATGGCATCCATTTAATCTGCAAATATGCTCACACTATAGGCAGGTATCATTCTCACCCACACAAGCACAAGCACCAGGTGCGGCACGCAGATGTGCCCACACACCCCGGCTCTGAGCCGCTTTGGCGCCAAATGTGGTGTCACTGCAAAGGACAGATGACCGCTTCGCTGCAGAGAAGTCAAAGTAACAGGCTTGGGGGGGGGGGGGGGCACACAGATGCCATCGGCACGCACAGCGAGATCTGGAGGAAGTGTCTTCTCGTCACGCATGTTGCCTTATGCGCTCAAGCTCATTAACTGCAGATCCAAATGACCAGCTCAAGAGCAGAAACCATAACGGGAGGGCTGGGTAATTGCAACTGGAAATGCAGTGTTTTTACAACAAAAAAAAAATTATATCCAGAAACTGTATGCATTCAGTTCTTTAATAGTATTCCATTTATTTCATTAATGTGTTGTTATAGGAATGTAGTTATTGCTTTCATTTTGTGGAGGGGAGATTTGTCAGTTTACTGTTATTTTTTTTTATGAACCATAACAGTTTGGCAGAATCAAGTGTATCGTCGGAGTAAGATCATCAGGGTATGTTAAACTCACAACAGTGTGTTGGGGTGACAGATTTCCTGTGCAGAACCTGCATTCCCAGGCGGCCCGGGTGACATCGACCCATTTATGCAGGTCTCTCCGGTCTTGACGACGGCTCAGAGCTTAATTTGAGCAAATCCCTAAATGCTACAACCACCTTCTCTGACCATGATCTAGAGCATGTGAGTTAATAAGGCCCTGATTTTTATACCTCATCTCTATTAATGAGTTACACTCCATTGCATTTAGTTACCTGTGTTTATCAATTATACACCTAAAAGGATATGGTGTTTTTGAGATGGTTGACTTTGCTATGATCTGGAGTGACTTGGTTGAGTGGGAGTGATGAACGTCGAGGGAGAGGAACTGCCATTTGCATTGCAGATTTCAGTGGGCCTCAAGTGGTCCAGAGACTTGGGGGGGGGGGGGGGGAACGGTCTGTCTTGTGTGTGTTCTGTGTTAAGTTTACCGTGATTGTGTAAGTTTTGTAATTGCTCTGCACTTTACCAGGGTCTGCCGTGAAGTGTGATATTGATTAGCGGGTCGGCCCCAGTTCCGCCAAATGCCTTTCCAGAACTGTGCGAGTTGACAGGGAGCGATGTGTCGTGTGTTTGTTTGCTTCTAGCTGCTAAATAGGTATGCGGTTTTTGTGCGGTTTTCACTTTTTGTCCTCTTTAATAAGGGGCAATTGCAATAAATCTAAGAAAAAGCTGGTTTGGGTTTATTACAGTAGCTGTAAGATAAGGGCAGGTCCCTGCCTCGGCAAGGCCCATGGCACCAAGGGCATGAGCAGCACACCTCTCTCATTACCACTTAAGCTTCAGATATCTACCCCTTGAGGCCATGTACCTTCACAGTGCCCCCTTGTGGGCAAAACTGACAACCTCACACATTTTACTTGAGTCCCTTTGCGCTGGTGAAGTTTCACCTTTCAGAAGAAAGATTTCAGATGGATAAGTTGTCATTAGGAAGCAAATTAAATATCATCTTCCATTAAGTCTGGATGGATGTGAAAAAGATGAATATGAATATAACTTCATATGATACTTAAGTATATTTTATAAACCTTTGAATAATGCATGCTAACGATCCGAACCAATAATTAACTGGAATATAGTGAACACTTTAAATTTACGTATCTGTGGCATCTTGTAGCATAATTAATTTACAGGATGCTAATATTGCATTATTGCTGAATCGATCTAGCATTTTTTAGTAAATGAATGATGATTATTAATTTGTTTTCATTTAATGGTGTCGATGTTTATCTACGCTTACTGTCACTCTTCCCCAATTATTTAGCTGTTGTCTAGCAAAAAGGGATAATGGGGGGGGGAAGGTTTATCCATAAAGATTATTTCATTTTTTTTCATAATGTCATGGTTATAGGTTAAAATGAAGCAGTTTATCTTCCATTCAATAAGCTGACACTTTAAGATAAGGGCATGGATTAGGGTATGGACAGTAGGGACAAGTCCCTGACATGACTGTGGGTGTACTGTGTGTGTTTGGGGGGTGGGGGGCTCGGGGCTGATTTAGTCCCTACCAGTGTTGAAACCAAACGTATATGCTTGCTTTTAGACACAAAACAAAACTTGAACAATAACATTATAAACCACCACAAACCATAAAGACAGAGAGAGAGAAAACACTTTGCTTTTACTCTAAAACCACCTCAAGTGCAAATATGCGTTAAAACAAATGTATTTTTTAGATACAAATTCTGTAGAATGTTAACTTCGTTTTATGTAATCATCCTTATGTTGTCATTGCTTTTATTGTTAAATATAATGGATTTTTCAGGACTGGTCAAATGCCGGAGATTATAAGATACAAACTTATATACACCAAACATTATGATTTTATTGCTGTATTTTTTAAATAAAAATATCCAACATATTCCCCTTTGACAATTTTATGTTTTTCAAACTTGCTTTTTTTCCCTGAGCTGTTATCCCACACACATTACGATAAGAACATAAAAAAATTACAAACGAGAGGTCATTTGGCCCCTTAAGCTTGTTTGGGGAGAACTCAACTAATAGCTTAAAGTTGTTAAAATGTAATCTAGCTCTGATTTAAAGGAACCCAAGGTTTTAACTTGCAATACACTAAAAGGAAAACTATTCCATACTCTAACTACACGCTGTGCAAGGTGCTTTCTCAAATCCAGTTTAAAATGTTCTCCTAATTTCCACCTATAACAATTCATGTTCTCACTAATTTTTTCTTCCAAAATAATTTGAATGTGAATTATATAATACACTCATAAATTCAACAGTAACTGTGGTCAGCATTGTTATTTGTGGTGCCAGAATATCCTCCTGAGACCCGAGCTATTCATTTATGTCCATTGTAGTGGACATTGTATTTTTGCATTTATTTTTTCACTGATGTTGGGAAACATATTTATTCTTGTTGTACACTAAAGAGAACATGCTGTGAAATTAAAATAAGAATAAATTTGAAAAAATCTAAATTGTAAGATGTCTTATTTCCTCCAAAGACAAATAATCTACAATTGAAGGACACTTTTTTCCTTGGGTCTCAGGAGGATATGGCTAATACTGTACTTATACTAGATCTTCAGTTACTGCCTTTACTTGTGAGTATACGCTGATCAGCCGCAACATTAAAACCCCCTGCCTAATATTGCGTAGGTCCCATTCATGCTGCCAAAACATCTCTGACCCCTCGAGGCTAGGACTCCACAAGACCTCTGAAAATGTCCATTGGTATCTGGTACCAAAACATTAGCAGCAGATCCTTCAAGTCTTGTATGTTATGAGGTGGGGCCTCCATGGATCGGATATGTTTGTCCAGCACATCCCACAGCTGCTCGATCAGATTAAGATCTGGGGAATTTGGAGGCCAAATCAACACCTTGAACTCTTTTGCATGTTCCTCAAAGCATTCCTGAACAATTTTTGCAGTGTGGCAGTGCGCATTATCTGCTGAAACAGACCACTGCTATCGGGGAATACCATTGCTGTAAAGGGGTGTACTTGGTCTGCAAAATGTTTAGGTAGGTGGTACCTGTCAAAGTAACATCCATATGAATGCCAGGACCCAAGGTTCCCCAACAGAACATTGCCCAGTGCATCACATTGCTTCTGCTGGCTTGCCTTCCTCCCATAGTGCATCCTGGTGCCATCTCTTCCTTAGGTAAATGGCACAAACACCCGGCCATCCACATGGGACAGAAAACATGACTCAGCAAGCTGTGATGCACTGCGTGTTCTGGTATCTTTCTGTCATAGCCAGCAATTTGTGCTACAGTAGCTCTACTGTGGGGTCGGATCAGACAGGTTAACCTTTGCTCCCCATGTGCATCAATCAGCCTTGGGTGCCCATTACCCCGTCACTGGTTCATCGACTGGCCTTCTTTGGAACACTTTTGGTAGGTACTGCCCACTGCATACCAAGAAGACAACATAAGACCTGTTGTTTTGGAGATACTCTGACCCAGTTGTCTAGCTATCACAATTGGACCCATATCACAATTGCTGAGATCCCTACACATGCCCATTTTTCCAGTTTCCAACACATCACTTTCAAGAACTGACTGTAGGCCTAGTATGTAATGGCACCATTGACAGCTGCCATTGTAAGGAAATAATATTATTCACTTCACCTGTCAGTGGTTTTAATGTTATGGCTGATCGCTGTATGAATGTTACTGCAGCCATTTGCTGTAAACCTGGTACTATAGCATTGAATATTGAATACTAAAAAGTTAATATATGTATAAATTTATGGTTCATTCTTGCCATCTGTGACAGAGATGAATATTGTCCGTATGTGTCGCAATCTTGGCCCGGGGACGCGCTTCCCGCTTGCTCAGTGAGGAGGAATAAAGGTATCGGGGGCGCGTATTCTTATGCGAGCGCGCTCTCGTCAAAACTATTGGGGGCACATGCTTTGGCGGAGGACGGGTGCGCGCTTCCGCCGTCTTCCAGCTTCCTATCCCTTCACCACAAACTGTTTTTTTTCTCCCTGCTAACTTAGAGGTAGACTAGCCTAGGAGCGACAGGAGAGGTAGAGAGAGAAGGGTAAAAATGGAGGTGTGCGAAAGAGTGCTTAAGTTGGCTGTGGTATCGAGTGTTTTGAGTGTCGCTACTGTGCTGGGAAAGTACGTCAGAGGAATCGTCAATACAAAAGAGGTTAGCCCTACATTAATTGTCTATTGATATCCGTTCACATATATGCGTGCTATGTTTGGCCGATCGGTGTTGCAATCGCGCACCCCTTGTGCATTGATTGTTTGCATGATTGCCTAGTCTTGGGCACTCTAAAATGGGGGTACTGTTTTAATTCTGCGTGCGTATTAATTACTTTTATTTATATTTATTTGTTTATTTGCATGTGAACCCCCTGCAAACAAGCGCATCAGTATGACCGTGCCGTGTGTGTGTTTATCTGTCGCTGTCTATCCTGCATATGTGGCAGCCGCCGATGCGGTCAGAGAGATCCAAGCATGCTTTCTGAAACTCCATATGAATAAAACCCCTTTATTTGGCTTCCGTTTTCAATCGTATAGCCGATGCGCGCCGTGGTTTCGTCACGTAGCAACACGCGTGTTATTTTGTCATTTGTCATTTTTGATCTAGTCTGTCTTGATCGTAACCAGTTAACTGGCAGCTAGACAAGGAGCCATTAACCGGTCATGCAATCACTAACTAAAACGCAGCTTCGCATTTTTCTGTGAATCAAATCGGGTCGCCGATCTGTCCCCTTTTTAAACATGTCACTTTACCAACGATTTTTTTTTTAACTGGTTTAGTTGCGCCAAAATATCCGAACGCAATATTCCTCTTTTTTATTAGCGGAATGTCCCCCCTTTTCCAAAGCCTGTAGTCTTTTAAATATATGACTTAGTTAGTGCTCTGATTTTCTGACAGCAATATATAGACATTTTAGAAAACATTTCTAAATGGGCTTTCACATATTTTTATAATACTGTTATTTGTCCATATAATTATTCTTTGTATGTTTGCTTCTGTAACATTGCTTTTTTTTCTGACAATATCAAATCATTATTTTAAGCGGGAATTAATGCAGGTTCAGCCTCTTTCTGACTTTGTATGAAGTTCTTCAGGAAGAGAAGAGTCTTGTATTTGTATCCTGCTGTAATTTATAAAAAATGCAAGATGTGCCAGTGAAATGAACTTTTTACCTGTTAAAGCAGATAAGTGTGGATATAAGTGTTATCTGAGCCTACTCCTTTGCTGTGCACAAAGCAGGTAACTAATTGATCTCTCTTTTTAAAATACCATTTGCTAACACAGTGGCCAGCTCAGGATAGGCAGGAGGGTGATGCCCAGGCATTTGGATCCTGCCAAGGGCACTTAGAGGGATAGTACATTTTTGTGTACACCTCCATGTAACTGGAATAATGAATCATTAAAGACACAGCCATCCTTGGCTGACTGACTAGTAGATTGGTGATTAATTCGTAATGAGGCCTGGTGGAGAGGTATGCGTGCCTGCTTGTGGAAGGCTGAGGGGTGTGACTTACTCTTAATGTGACCGGATGCTTTATTGACGTGGCTCTTGATTAACGCGGCTCTGCCATTGGCCTGTTAAGAGGTGCTAGAGAGAAGCCTCGGGCAGTCTGAGGGAAGCCAGGAGATCGTCGCCAGAAAGTGGGGCATGGGCCTCTCGCCCGCAGGCTTTCTTTACCGCCAGTCCCGGCGCTGACTAGCCCTAAGCCCAGAACATGCCGGAAGGAGGGAGGCCTCCTATGGTTTCCATGACAGCTGCAAACTAAGCGGCAGTTGCCATGGCACTGCAGAGGTCTTGTTGCAGCAGAGCGTTTGTATGCCCTACAGGTTGGTGTTCTCCTAATGCTGATAGTGTCCAGGCCTGAATTAGAGTTTAGCAGACATCATTAATGTCCTGAGATCTAGGGCTGTGCAAAATCCTCAGTTCATTAACCGCGCAGGCTGCTGTGTTGCTGTGCTTTGTCTGTGAGTCTCTGCTGTGCATTGTAGTGTCCACTATTATATCCAGGTGCAGTCTTTACATAAGAGATCCTCTGCCCCCCCCCCCCCATTTCTCTCTCTCTCCTATCAGGATTGGGTTTTCCTTACAAGGTTCTGTTTTCTCACCGATTTTGGAAGACTGGACTTCCGCTTCCGTTACCCGAAGGTAGGGGGTGTGCCGAGAGGCCATCTGGGTTTGTTTGGACTGCTGTCCTGCCTCACGGTGTCTGTCATCCACCTTCTGCCTGAGTTCTCCTTTCATTCAGTTCTCCTTTAGTCCACCTCTGTCAGTATCTCGGGTTCTGTCATCCCTCATCACTGCCTGTTTGTACTTCTTTCCCATCATTCCCTCTTTCCTTTTTGCCCGACTTCCTGCACTTCATTTCTCTAGATGCTTTTTTTAAATCCTGTGTCCTAGTTTATCCGATTAAGCCCAAAGTGGCCGCCCCTGCTTACTGCCTCCTGTTGTTCCCAACAGTCCCGCTGCTGCCAGAACATCCTCCTTTACTTCGATGACAATTCTCAGTGGCCAGCCGTCTACAAGAGACCCGACAAGGTCAGAAGGCAGGGGTGTGGGCTTGTCTTCCCCCCCCCCCCCCCAATATTAAAGTGTCTCCTGTCCCCTTGTCAGAGGCATCTTTGCATTGTAGAAACCTAGTGGTGCAGGAGAGCGGCAAAAGTGTGTCACTACACAGAGATAAAATAAGAAAACATCCACATGAGATTAAAACAATGTTTAATTACAGGACTGTTACCAGAAAGAGGCAGTTCTCAGGCCAGAAAACAACCAAGTAATCAACCTGAGCACTCACTACACCTGGTCGGGCTGTGTGGTAAGTCCCGAGCACTCGCTACACACGGTTGGGCTGTGTAGTAATTCCCGAACACTCTGTACACCTGGTCAGGCTGTGTGGTAAGTCCTCAAAATTCGCTACACCTAGTCTGGCTGTGTGGTAAGTCCTCAGTACTCGCTACACCCAGTTGGGTTGTGTGGTACATCCTGAGCACTTGCTACACCCAGTTGGGCTACGTGGTAAGTCCTGCTTGGTATTTGCAGCTTTACCTTGGTGATTCGGTATGTCAGCATGCTCCATGAAGTCTGAAGTGAACCGATGTCTCTATTATCATTTGACCACCGTTGAGGAAAAGGTCAGTGTGAAAGAGATACTTTTCTTGGGAGCCTTTCAGTGTTACGGTCATCCTTGGCATAGGGGGGGACTCACTAGGATTCGCTGCCCAGATGGCCTGCATCTCCATCTGGCTCGTGGCCTTGGCAAACCCGCATGCCCCTGATGATGTGCAGCCAGGTGCCTGCCCTGTCTGTCCTTTTGCCAGGTGGAGGGTGAGGCTGGGAATGAAACCCTCAGCTGTGCGGGTGGGCGGAGCTTCCGCAGCGTCCGGGAGAGGTGGTGGTACATCGCGCTTAGCAAGTGTGGGGTGAGTACTGCCGGGGTCACTGGGGAGGAGCAGGAAAGAGACTCGTGCCGTATCTGGTCTTGATGTAGTGATTGGCTGTATTAAGCCAAGTCGATCTCCCCCTCCCCCAAAAAGTAAGAGCAGTCTTTTTCCTGGGAGACTCCCTGCACTCATGCCTGCTGGATGTGCCCACTGAAGTGTTCTTCCTCTTAGCCTCTGCCCCCGTTCCCTGGCAATCGTGGCAGTGTTGAGCCCCCTGGGTGTGTTCCAGTGTTGCTGGCAGCACGGAGCGCCTGCCTGCTCACCCAGCGCTGGCCAGCGCTGTCGCAACACGGCGATTCTGGCCCGGGCCGCTGTCTGATGGAGTGAAGGGAATGTCCGCATTGCCAGAGTGAATACAGGAGGCTTTTGTTTGTGAAGCAGCAGACTGCAGCAGAGAGGGTGGGCTGTGTGCCTCTTATTGGCACTGACCTCTGTGAATCTCTATATTCTGTAACACTCCGTGCCCCTGCTCACTGTCTCCATCACCATTCCCGCTTCCTCTCTTTCTCCTTGTCCCTGTATCACTTTCTTCCTCATTCTCCCTTTTCTTCACCTCTCTACATCTTTCTTTCATCTCCTCTTATTCTTTCTCTATCTCTTATCTTTGCCCATTTTGCTCCCTCCCTCTCTTTCTGTCTCCTTATTTGTCTCCTTCTTTTCTCTTTTTCTTTTCTATTCTCTCCCTCTGTCCCCTTCCCCATGTTCCTCTTTCTCTCTTCCTCTCCCTCTGTCCCCCCCCCCCCCCACAGGGAGATGGCCTACAGCTGGAATATGAGATGAAGCTGACCAATGGGCAGTCTTTCTGGACCCAGCATTTCTCAGCAGATGAGTTTGGTGAGGAGGATGGGAGGGGGCGGAGCACAGGGTGGGCCTGTGAAGGTAAAATCCTGTGAGCTAGGGAGGGAGGTCTCATTATTTTAATTAATTTTCCCCTGTGTTAGGTATCCTGGAGACGGACATCACTTTCCTCGTCATCTTCGCCATTGTTTTCTCTCTCTCTTGCTACTTCGCTTGTGAGTCTTACGATTATTCCTGACTCTCCCCATCCTTTCTGCCTTCTCCCCCCTGCCTGAAATGTGATTAAATATTAGTCATCAGTGTTATTATTTACTATTTAATTTTCAATATTGTCAAAGCTAACACTGACATGAAGTGATTCAATGACAAATAACTGTTCCTAAGTGTTATGCTTTTTTTCTAACATGAACTGTCACTGCGATATTCTAGCAGCTGTAGATGACAGAAATTAACAGCTACTTCAGAGTAAATGGATTGAGAGAGTCTGTGACTCTGCTCTGGGTCACAATCATGAATGAAGGAGGGATGATTTAAAAGGGATGAATGGAAATCTTCCTCCACTAGACACTCTGAAGGGACGACAGCTTCTCCACACCACCTACAAGATGTTTATGACGGCCGCTGGAGTGGAAGGTGAGGCCCCCCATGGCTCTCGGAGGGGCTGCTTTAGAAGAGCCAGGGGGTGTTTCTCAATACCAAAAAACGCAAAGATCGTACTTGTGGTCTTGGCAAGACCGGTTTTGCGAACTTCCCTCCCAAGAATGAACTTCGGGCACAATGAATCATGGGATTGTTCTTGTTTGCGAGGATGCAATCGATGTATCCTTGATATTTGGGATGGGGCAAGAATGACATCTGAGGATTTTTACCATCCTCTTTACTTCTGTTTAGTATTGTAACTGGCCTTCGGCAATGGAAGGTGACTTAAACAGGTACATGAAAAAAAAAGTATGGTCAAGTATGTTAAGAAACACCCAGTGTTTCTCATTCTCCATGGGCAGTCCCAGCTCATCCATATGAGTTGCACTGCACTCTAGTGCCCCCTGCTTAGCTTCCAGACGTTAGACAGAGACAGCTTAAAGGGTATGACATGACACAATGAAGAATGTATCGAAAGCTCTCAATCAATCCTCACTACTCCATGTGTCTCTCAGTCCTTAGCCTCCTGTTCTTCTGCACTTACTGGGGGCTTTATGCCAAAAATGGAGTGGGGAACGGAAGCCTGAAGATACTGGGTGAGTCTGAGAGCCAGGGAAATGTGTGTGTGTGTGTGTGTGTGTGAGAGAGAGACCTGCTTTCATGGTCCCTGTGTGGTCTCCTAGAGTCGCATGCTGTGGCCTACTTACTGTAAATTCTCCACCCCTCTCTCTCGTGCCTCTCCAGGGAAATTACTATTCTCTGTCAGTTTCCTGGTCTTCCTCCTGATGCTGATTCTGCTGGGAAAAGGATTCACTGTGACCAGGTGAGAACTGGATTACAGCAGGGCTCTCAAGGTCACACGAGTTTATTTTGTTGGGTAACCCATATATTAGTCGCCAGTTAGGCTAACTCTTAAAATCTAATTTATCTTGGTGTCCGGTGTTTGTGTGAACCGACAAACTCCAAATTTTCCTCAAACAACACACAAGTTTCTAGACCAGTGATTCTCAACTGGTGGGCTGTGACCCACTGGGGAGGCATGCAATTTATTTGAAAAGTGTTGAAAAAGCTAGGGCTTGGCGAATTTTTACTATATCTCAATATTTTTTCTAAATGAGATATAGAATGACATTACCATTTATATCGATACACTTTAACTGTGTGTTATAATTAGGGCTTTATTGAAGATTTTTAATAGAGTCCAATAGTATCCCTTACTGGTTGTAGACAGAGTAAAAGCTTTGATTGTGACGTTACACAGCATCCCAGAATCCACAACTAAAATTAAACAATCCAGTTAGCGGTGCATCACAGGGAAGCTGATGGAGGGGAAAAACGTGGAATCATTTTTACTTCATTAATTTCATTTTAAAACATTGTAAAAAGATCATAAAGGTTCCTGATTTTATAGACTTTTGACATATTGGCTTTAGATTTAGTTTTTTTGTTCATAAACATTTACCTGCTCTTATGAGAGTAATATCATAAACTTTGCGTCATGTTCAAAAGAAATTACATTGTTTGGCAGTGTAACCAAATTAAATTGTTTATATTAATAAACAACAGTAATTTTTCTCATCATTGCAGATTTTGTACAAGAGAAACAACGTCATAACCTGTGTAGAGGGGCTCAAACATGCTTTCATAGACACGGGGTTCCTGAATTAAAAAAAGGTGGCATTAGGCAACAGTCAATTATGTCGACATTGAAAATGGGTCAACATCAATATTTTTAATTGTTTTTTTATTATTTTAAAGTTACCTTTATTATTTCTAAAAATATCACTACGTAATTTTGAGAGTAGTTCAAATTATAAACTAAACAAAAAGGTGGTTTCACACTGTGCAAAGTGTGATGGTGTACCACAGCAGCACAAGTGCTATGCACGAGCACTTGTTGAAGAGGAAACGCACAGGCGCAATTGTGGATGATGGACCACCAGAATAGGCAAAACAATTCCAAGTGCTGTCTATTCATTGAATAAGTGTTTCTGAATATGTTTAGCCTAAAATCTGGGCATATTCTACATTGACTGATGGTGCCAGTGTGTGCCTTGGTGTACATTGGACTTCTTGGGACCAGCATTGTCACCATACACTAAGACTGAAACAAAAATTGACTCTAAATAAAAGAAATGATCTGAAGGATTCATGATGTGAAGTAAAGATGAAAACAATATTTGCAAAAAACAAAAAACAAAAATGATGTGCTGCACTTCAATCTGCAATCAGTACCGCCACACCACCTTATTTAACCCCGAATTTATTAATGGAACGGTCATGTTTGACCAGGAACACAAAATTGTCTAACATGAAATGAACACAATAAGAGGGTTAAGCATGAGGATACGCCACATTTATACAGATTACTAACTTTCGGGCATTACATCTCATTAATATTTTTAGGCAAACTAATCTGCTTATTGAATTGTAGCTGAAAATAATGTCTGTATACTGCCGAAAAACCGGTATACATTATCTAAAGCCCTGCAATGGCATACAATTTGTCAATTTAACAGTCAAGTTAACTGGAGGAATATTAATCATTTAGATTAATCGACCGATTTAATAAAATAGATTAACCTATAGAAAAATAGTCGTTAATGGCAGCCCTAATGTGAACCACTGTTCTAGACAACTTGTGCTATGGAGGGGCAGCCAACTGAATAGTAATATTTCAAAACTCTCTCAGTCCATGTTCCTAAAGCCAGATTTGGTTGCCGAGGCCCCTGCCTTCGAGTGTCGCCTGATCTATACTGCAGCCAACGCCCATGCCCCCTATTGCAGGTGGAGGGTCCATAGGAGGGCAGACCCCTGTTCTTCTTTTGGGCCATGCTTGTCCAGGCCCCATGGGTAGAGGCCCACCCAGCAGGTGCTTACCCTTGAGCTTTGCTGCTCCTCCGCATCAAAAGGAGCCAGCTGAGGTGGTTCGGGTATCTATCTATGCCTCCAGGAGGGATCCCTGAGTAGGTGTTTCAGACATGTTCAACCAGGAGGAGAACCCAGGGCAGACCCAGGACACACTGGAGAGATTATATCTCTTGACTGGCCTGGAAACATTTTTATATTCCCCAGGAGGTGGTGGCTGGGAAGTCTGGGTTCCCCGCTCATACTGCTGCCAGAAAATAATAGATGGATGGATGTACTCCGAGCATTTTCTGTTGTTTATGAGAAGAGACCACCAATGTCAGGCTAACTCCTCATCTTACAGTATTGAGAATCGGTACTCACTCATGTAATTCAATGAAGAACTTTCGTTAAATTTGCAAAGCTCAGTAAGTCTACAGAACTGCAGGAATGTATAAAGAATGCCGTGTACTGAGTGAGTTTTGGAAATGTGCTCTTCAGTTGGACTCAGCCGCTTGAAGGTGTCTCTCTGTTCTACCTAAATAGCCAGTTCCTTTTCCCTGTCCTCTGTTTGTCTACTGATACTTTCTACTCTGACCTTTAAATGCTTTTGGATCTGTCTGAAATGTTATTGCTAGCTGGAAATGCTATTCTTGTGCATTACTGTTGTTTGAGTTTTATTGGCAAAGACTCCGTATAAAAACATGTCAAACCGAAAGCTGTACGATGCTCTGTGCCAGAGCGAGGATCAGCCACAGCGGCTCTGTCAAGCTGTCCATCTACATGACTGTCTACACCATCACCTACGTCATCCTGTTCATTTATGAGGCCGAGGTAATCCCGTCCGGGGTGGGGGGCACATTACGGGCTGGTCTCTGCACATGGGGGGTACATTAGGGGCTGGTCCCTGTTGGCAGGGGTGGTAGCACATTAGGGGCCGGTCCCTGCTGGCATGCGTGGGGGGGACACATTAGGAGCCGGTCTCTGTTGGGGGGTGTGGGGGGCAGAGAACACATTAGGGGCTGGTTCCGTCTGGGCGAGGGTGTTCCTTATTTGGCCAGGACGCTGTCCTTGCCCTGGGAATGCACATAGGCCTGCTCCCCGGTCCCGTGCACCAGTACAGCAACCCCCCGTCAGCCAGTACCTGCTCGCTGAAGCAGCTCTCTGTCTCCGCAGTTCTTTGACCCGGGCTGGGTTCTGTATGCATACGACAGCCCGGCTGGCTACGGCCTGATGGGCCTGCAGCTGCTGGCCTACGTGTGGTTCTGTTACGCCGTGCTGGTGTCCCTCAAGCACTACCCCGAGAAGCAGCCCTTCTACATCCCGTTCTTCACTGCATACACACTCTGGTGAGACGCACCATCCCACCACCCTGAGAGCTCAGTTCTGATTCGGGGCTGCTCTTTTGGATGCTGACCTGGAGGGGGTGCTCTTTCGGATTTGCAGACACACCAGGCCTAAACGGGCAGCACTCTGCCTAGTTTAGCTTGAATTTAGGAGACCTGCAGCACGTGTGTGCTGTCCTGAGTCGGCAGCTCGGCTCGCCGGTTGCACAGTTGCGCCTCCTTGACTGGGCTCTCTTGTCTCTCCTCACCACACTGCAGGTTCTTTGCGGTGCCTGTGACGGCTCTGATCGCCAACTTTGGGATTCCACGCTGGGCACGGGAGAAGATCGTCAACGGCATCCAGCTTGGCATCCATCTCTATGCCCACATTGTCTTTCTTGTCAGTATGATTCCTCATTGTATATGTTTAGAGACATGTTGCCTCTGTTTATGCTCTACATCTTTCATATTCATGTATTAAAAATTAGCATGATACAGTGATGCCTGTGGTTCACACACAATCCATTCCAGGAAAGTGGTCGTGACCAATTTGTACGTGAACCAAGTCAATTTTTCCTATAAGAAAGCATTGAAATTTGATTAATTCGTTCACAAGTCTGCAAAATAATAATTTTTGTTAATTAATTTTCTGGTCGGACCGAGGCATCGCAGGAGCAGAGAGAGACATGGAGACTTGCTTGCTGGGGAAATCACGCTCTTTATTAACAGTCCTTAACCCTTGTATTGTTGTTGTTGTTAATGTTAATGGTGTTTTCCCATTTCTTGTGTATACCCGGTCAGATCCTCCCGTGTATTTAGCGTGCGTAAACCTTCTACCTTGTGTGCATCTTGCAGTTAGGCGTCTGACAACCTTGTGTTTCCCATCTGTGTATTTGGGTTTGGTGCTCGTTGGTTGCCTGTTGTGGTCCTTCTATTTACAATTGCATGTGGGGCATGATGGGATATGTGCCCGCCGGTATTAGACTCGTATAAAAAAGGAATCTAGTTGAGGAATCTGTCCGTCGACCAAATTTTGTACGCAAACCAATGCGAATTGTTCGCAGATCACAGCGTTCGTGAACCACAGGCACCACTGTATAAAAATATTTTCATAGCAGTACAGAACTGGCTATGGGAAGTGGATGGATGAGTGGATGGATAAAATCTTGCATTTTTCTGTGTATATTTGGCATTTTCCATACACACTCCTCTTCTCTCTTCCCAAGGCCATCACACGTCCATCGGCTGCCAATAAGAACTTCCCATACCATGTCCGCACTTCCCAGATTGGGATCCTGCTCTCCAGTCCGGACGGCATGGGGAGCGAGAGCTTCCCGCACCATGCTTACGGGAACAGCTCCTACCTGGGAGACTCGCAGCCCAACTTCACAGAGCTCTTCTCCATCCATTCGGTAAGCATTGGGGGTTCAAAGGGTAGGGCAGGAGATGGGGATCGGTAAGCGATGGGGAGGCCGGGAGATGGGGTTCGGTAAGCGATGGGGAGGCCGGGAGATGGGGACCGGTAAGCGATGGGGAGGCCGGGAGATGGGGGCCGGTAAGCCATGGGGAGGCCGGGAGATGGGGACCGGTAAGCCATGGGGAGGCCGGGAGATGGGGACCGGTAAGCCATGGGGAGGCCGGGAGATGGGGACCGGTAAGCCATGGGGAGGCCGGGAGATGGGGACCGGTAAGCCATGGGGAGGCCGGGAGATGGGGACCGGTAAGCCATGGGGAGGCCGGGAGATGGGGACCGGTAAGCGTTGGGGAGGCCGGGAGATGGGGACCGGTAAGCGTTGGGGAGGCCGGGAGATGGGGACCGGTAAGCGATGGGGAGGCCGGGAGATGGGGACCGGTAAGCGATTGGCAGGCCGGGAGATGGGGACCGGTAAGCCATGGGGAGGCAGGGAGATGGGGACCGGTAAGCCATGGGGAGGCAGGGAGATGGGGACCGGTAAGCCATGGGGAGGCAGGGAGATGGGGACCGGTAAGCCATGGGGAGGCAGGGAGATGGGGACCGGTAAGCCATGGGGAGGCCGGGAGATGGGGACAGGTAAGCCATGGGGAGGCAGGGAGATGGGGACCGGTAAGCCATGGGGAGGCCGGGAGATGGGGACCGGTAAGCCATGGGGAGGCAGGGAGATGGGGACCGGTAAGCCATGGGGAGGCCGGGAGATGGGGACCGGTAAGCCATGGGGAGGCCGGGAGATGGGGACCGGTAAGCCATGGGGAGGCCGGGAGATGGGGACCGGTAAGCCATGGGGAGGCCGGGAGATGGGGACCGGTAAGCCATGGGGAGGCCGGGAGATGGGGACCGGTAAGCCATGGGGAGGCCGGGAGATGGGGACCGGTAAGCCATGGGGAGGCCGGGAGTTACTGATTCAAGGGGGAGAGTTTTACAGAAGATAGGGTTTGGTGTTTTTAATGCCATTTTTTAAATGAGTAATTTTAAATCCAGTGTCAATTATGCAGGGCTCAGTCAAGTCAGTGGAAGAGACGGTGACCCAGAAGGTTCAAGCTGTACGAAGGAATAGCGAACGTAAAATCATCACCACGACAGCCGATTTATCGTCCTTCCTGCCCCCCCCAGTGCCCCCACGTGTTCCCATTAGGTCCCCGCCACCCCCCAGGTTCTCCCCTCACTTCCCGGAGTATTTCAGCATGCAAGGTGGGGGTGGGCTGAGCACAATGGCATGAAACGGCGGGGCAGGGGGGTAAGAGGGTCAGGGTAAAATGAAATCAAACTAGAGAAGCTGTATATAAAAACAAAAAGCAAGATAGAGAAAATGGATGACAGTCCAGTAGGGTAAGAGAGGGATTTAAGAGGTAAAAAACGACAGTGACAAGAAGCATTTCGTAAAATACTAAAAAAAGCAATAATTATTTTTCTTTATGAGCAGACAGCAGTTTGAATGGATGCAGTGATATGAAGTAAAAGCCGTAGGAGAAGTGGGGCAGAGAAGGATTTAGAGGCGAGCCTTTAACGTAGGGGTGAAGGGTAAAGCAAACGACTGCATGAACACTTTTTAAAAGTATTTATGATATTCTGATGGAAACATGAGACATTAAAAAGCATAAAAGATGTAAATACTTGTAACCAATTCCGAAGTGCATCGTTGTACAAATAGTGCCAGGCCATCGAGCACAAAACATTTTCATTTTATTTCACTGCGTACAAAAATGATGTCTAGAACATCCACATGCCATCGACGCCAGTGACTTTCGGGCAGCATATATGCCGTGTAGTGCATATATACCATACAGGATATGTATATATGCCGTGTAGTGTGTATATATATGACATTCAGTATATGTATACATGCCGTGTAGTATATATATGACATACAGTGTATGTATAGATGCCATGTATTTTTTATATATATATATATATATATATATGTATTTTATATATATATAATATATATATATATATATACACACACACACACACACACACACACACATACATACACACACACCATAAAGTCTATGTATATATGCCATGTGTATCAGGCATATTTAGCCAGTTTGTTCTCCTCTGTGGCATTTTTGTTTTGCATTTATTAACTTACCTGGGATGTTAATGTGTGCAATATGTCCAGTACACTGTGGGTGTCTACACAATGTTTGCATGGTTTGCATTGTCTGTTGTCCCAGTTCTGGCTTTTAATCTTTTTTGGTATGGTAGCCATTGATAAGAGTGTCTGATCCCTAAATGTAATGTGTGGAATGAGATTAATTTCCATTTCATTTTCAACAAAAAAGTGTTACTTTATAGCTTTATTGTATTCACTGGGCTACTTTCCACAGGAAAGCTTTTAAGCTTTTTTTTAATATGTATGTTATGCTCATAGACATAGATACATACTGGTTACTTTAGATGCAGCTAAATTTATCTGGAGGGTGGTGGTAATGAATTCAATTTATGTTTAACTTAGAATTAAATCTGCTTTCAGGCTTCAATTCATTGCATAAGGGAAGGATAGGATTTGGTCATTATGGAAATAAGTTAATGTAAAAATACCATCCATTAATGTAATAAAAAACATCCAGTTAAATCTGTACAACTTAAGTTTAAAGGGGTTGCAAATTATTGAATATTCCTGTTATATTTTTGGTTGATATTAACACTGCATGGAGCACTTTAAAAGTCTGTTTTTCACCTTCCACTACTCATGGTAAAATATGCCAATGCAACTATAGTGTAAAGAATCCTATTCTATATGTATATTCAGTGTTCTGGGTAAAAGAGTATTTGAATATACACTGCCTGTATATATTCATACTATGGCAACTGATATATTTAACAGATTTTCAAGGAGAATTTATATTTACATGGCATTTGCAACTCCCTTAAGTACAGCTGATATTTTTGTACATTTCACAAATTCCAGACATGGTTAATTCACACTGGTTATAGAGTGTAGACAGAATGGGATAAATTATTTGTACATATGAATATATTTGTAGGCAAAAATATTTGGTATTTTAGACATGAATCATACTTGAATTTGTGTACTAAGTTCTAGTTTAAACTGTCTGTATTTCCATTACTGGTGACCTCTGTACCTGTCATCAAAGAGCAGCTTTGCTGCCTTGCGGTGAGCTGTGTGACAACGACAATAGCCGACGAGACTACTAAAAGACTAGTTATTAACACCAAAAGACGGAGCCTGGCAGCGCTAAACTGATCTTCAATAGGAGCTCCCACGGGCTGACAACCTGGCAGATGTGGATTACAGACCTGCTCGCCGACGGACTTCCTCCCAGAGTGAGGCAGGAAGCACAGAGCACACTGACAGATCACTCTTCACAGTGAGGACTTTGTGTCAAATTGGAGACTGATTTGGACCAGATGTACTTTTGCCAAATTAAAAATGTTTTTTTTTTGTTTGTTTTTAAGAGCTGGTGTCAGTCTTGCTCCTTTTGGAGAATACAAATATTTTGTCCACAATAAGACCTGGCATGGTTAGCAACTAGTATTATAGTACTTTTTCTACTGCACAGGTGACAGTGCGAAGTAACTATGAGTGATTTACATTTCAGATTATACCCTTCTGGGATTAGCAAAATCTTTGTTGGTTACAGATACAAGAACAAATCCAGTGTCACATTGAAATACAATTTGTGCAATAGGTTAAAATTATGTTATATAACACTGCCTAAAATCCATAAGGTTAAATATAGGAAATTTAAAGCAACCATATAGTATAGGCACAATTTATTAGTATTGCAGTCTTTCATAAGTTTACCAAGGTACACATCCACAGGCACAACACCTGATCTTGTGCTCAATGGTACACTTGCTCCTAGTTACGTTGTGACTTAATGACCTATCTAGGCTAAGACACAAATTCTCAATCTGGGGGAAAAGAAAATACACATATGATTGTAACAGTGGCAAAAAGGGGGAAACTGGATTTACAAATGTATTACAAATATCTAACAAATGTCTAGTGGTACTGTTTTTCCCCGGGGATTCAGTTCGTCTTCCCTGCCATCTGCTGGGCTTTTTCCTCCCTGTATCCCTTGAGAAGCTGGTTGAGTAACGTGTGTTCGCTGTCCCGTTTGACCGTGAAGAGAGGTGGGTAGGGGTGACCCTTGTACTCCAGGACCGCCATGGCTGCTCGGTCCAGGTTTTCGCGGTTGGGTATACGAGCCATGCGTGTGTAATCGCCCTTATGATCCTTAAATCTCGGCGCCAGGACTTTGAAAAGCTTAGGGACCAAGTCTTTTTCCTAGATCGAGAGATGTCAAGTGTTAAAATAGCGCGAAAGTACAGATGCACGCACCAAGGCACATACTGTATTACACAAATATTAACCGAGATCATCAAACATTACAAACATATCTGCAATACCGTCATCCAGAAGCTTGCCATTTTCATTGCCTTTTCATCAGTATCTCCCCTCTTAGCGTAGTCGATCAACTAGAAATAACAATGCGAACAGTATACGTATATGAATACTATAAGCAACGTGGGTATGTAACTATACTAAAAAGGAAAACATACTTGCAAATACAAAACTCAGTAAGAGTATAATTCGAGTAATATACTATGCGGTAGAGGCCAAGGCGACCTGATGATCTTCACGAATGACTCGAGTTTTACCTTCTCGGCATAGAACCGAACCTCGTCGGCTCGAGCTCGGGTCGTCTCGATTCTTTCATGTCGGATCAGACCCGTTAGGATGTTCCGAAGCATGTTGATTCGAGACAATGAGCCCATACCCATCCGTCGTGCCACCCGACCGTGAGAGATCAACGTCGTAAGAGTTAGTCGCATTTTGCTGGTGATCTGTGGTAACTTCTGTATAACAACTGTGTGATATCTTTCAATAATTCAGAAAGAAAAACCCGAATTGTTTATACCCCAGTTTGGAAAACAATGCGCTCCTACTTCTCACAGCAGTATGACATTGTCAGTGCTGCGTTTTGTTACTTCCGTGCAGACTACTATTCCGCATAGGTAAGCGAAATAAGGTTCCGCTTTAAGAACGGCGTTTGGAAAGCCGTGATCCCGCAATAAATATCCATGTTACTTTAAAAATAAAAACTATATAATATGAGTTTGCTAAACATGAATACTATATTAGTTCACTTAAAATGATACGTAGGTTTAAAAATAGGAAATGCAGCTGCACTGTATTTAAAAAAATATATATATATAATCAGCATACTTCAGCATAAATTATACCTCAAGACTTCATTCAGATAACAAGATCTGTGAAAACACGGTTCAAATAGTTTAGGGCTGTCACTGTTCGATTAATCTGACGACACATAGCATAATTAATCGTTTATATATAATACAATATAATATAATATAATTACTGCGAGGCAGGAATTAACCAACCAACCACTGCAGGGTGCATACATTACGGTCAGTTTAGCCACAACAATTCACTTAAGTTGCAAACTGTTGAATGGTTAAATGAAACCGGAGAATCCGCCGTAAAAACACGTACACACAGGGTGAACACGCAAACTCCACACATACAAAGCGGCGACAGCGCCACTATACCGCCCTACAGGCTTGATCGATGTGCGACATATGGTGTTTGGTGACATTGCGACAATAGTCTGCTGAGCTCAAACCATCAATAAGTTGCGCTACTTACCTGACAGGAATTGTTGGTAATAAGTTCTGTTCGGCTGTACTGTACAGTTAATTTTCAATTATCGCAAAAAATTCAAATATCGCAATGTGTACTTTTCTCAATATCGTTCAGCCCTAAAGCGCATAATACGGTATAATATAATAATAATAATAATAATAAATAATAATATTATATGGTTATGTAGCCTACCGTATTATGGAAGATCGCTTTAAAACGATTATTTTAATATACAGGGATCCACAGAAAGTAAATTAACCCAAATAATTTAAGCTAACGTGAGGCCAAAGGTTAGGCTACTCCGAAAGGCTAACTTCGCGTCAATATATATATACCGAAAAAGGCAGCCCTGCCATATGGAATGCATGCCTGTCTCGGGAGCGCGCACCACTGAAAACAGCGAGAGGCATCCCCTTGAATTTTGCATTTTTGTAGCTCCCATTATTAAGTACATGAAAATATATCCCCACACCCCCTTCGTCATTACATTTGCACTGACCCAGCATCAAGCACGTCTTTTAAAACTATTTGGAGACAAGTGTCTTCTTAATTGGCTATAGGCTACTTGGTGCATCGATCGTTATGTTAGCCATAGATTATAACGAGACCCAGATGTTTTAAAAGGATTGAGCAACAATTTTTCTTTTTTTCTTCGTGAACAGAACATTATGGAACTAATTCTGTGTCATCACAATTTGAATTTTATATGCCACTGAAATTCTAACATTGAATATATATGCATCGGAAATTCGATGGTCCGAATTCACATGCAAAAATACGAGGTTAAAAATACAAAGACAACATTTCAAAGTTGCTCCAATTCGACGGTCCGAATTCACATGCAAAAATACGAGTTATACATCCGGGATACCAAGGCTAAGCAATCGAATCTGCGGCTGCAGGGGTGGAGTATAAACTGACTGCAGCCAAAGTCGGACAACTTCTACTCCTCAAAGTGTGCGAGACCTGACTGCAATTGCCGCACTGCCAGAAGGGTGTAGATAAATCTATACAAATATCACCTGCATGCACATTACTTCTTTTACAATAACAGGGCTGTCAAGTTTTGAAGACAGGCAAGAGTGACATTCCACAGGATGCCTTTTCATTGGTTGTTGTGTTGTATTTTACCCAGACACAATAGTACTATTTTCTGATTGGCTATTGTGTAGGCCCTTTCTTTTTTTTTTTGATTGGCTGGTAAGTGACAGGCTCTTGGGTCAAATTTTGTCCGACTTCATAAAAGAGGCGTGTTTCCGACGGGAAGCGACGTGCCGCGGTCTGGGGAAAAATTGGGCTGTGCGGCATATTAGCCTACAAATTATTTTTCTGCGTGAGAAATACAATGTGTGTCAAGTTTCTGGGTGGTTCGGGCACGGGAGCGTGGCATGGTGCAGGCACAAAAAAGGGCGGACGACCCACTGGTGGCCCAGGAACACAAAAACGGGGTTTATTAAACAAAACTGAAAACACTATAAACACAACTAAACCAAAAAGACCACAATGGGTCAAAAACAGAAAGGGGATTAAACAAGACTAAATAACAAAAAACCGAAATACGCGCAGAACACTGAAAATATCAAAACCATCAACCAGCGACAATCATAGACAAGCGTAGACCTCAGAGACAATAGTTTAGACACGAGACACGACGCGATGAACTAGCGGGGAACAGAACAAAGGCAGGAACTAATATACTACGGGGGTAATGACTAACACAGGGCAGGTGAGGCTGATTAACAAAGACAAGGGAAACAGGACACAGGTGAAACCAATTAACTCAAAGACACTAACAATCAAGGAAACTAAACACTAACCAAGGAAGCATATATCAACACACGGAAGGTACATAGGCAATAACATAAGCAGGGGAACAAGAAACAAAACCAAAACCAATTACAAAGCAAACACCAGGAATAATTAAGCATAAAGGAAAACACCAGGGAGCTAAATACAAAAACAGAGGAGGCGGGATTTGAACTCAGAACAAGAGAGAACTCAGGACCGAGGGGCAAACAGACAGCACATGCTTAATACATTGAGCCACAAGACCAGACAAGCGTCAAGGGAGAAACAAGGACTGACGTATGGACGGGATGACCAGCACCACCTGCTGGTCAAACGGGGAAGGGGCACGGAAGGACCACAGCGGGAGGCCGACCCTGACAATGTGTGGCGGGAGTGCGTGACAAAAGACTGACTGTCACTCTCAATGCGTGACACTTGAGAGCCCTGCAATAACCAACTCCTGATTCAAACTGTTAGCAGTGGAAAAAAATTGTGTATACTATTGTGTATAGTGCCCCTGTGTAAAAAGATAGCTGCCAGGAAAAAGATCAAATACATGTATTTCAAGTAATCAAAGTTTTTAATGTCATGTACTGAGTACAATGCAATTCCTACTTGAATGCCTTCTTCACAGACTGGACGATTAAACAAATAAAGCAGCGCAACATTACAGTAACTAACAATAAATAAAATACCGAACTTACATGTACTTTTAAAGCATTTATGTCATTTATTTAAACTTTATTTTACCAGGTAAATTGACTGGAAACCAGTTATAACTGCTTTACGTGATATTCGGGAGAAATGGCAGATAACGCCTCAGAACTGCCAGGGATACAAACGTCAGGACAGGTGTTCCGGGCAATTCGGTTTCCCTATGTTTCCCCTGTCTATCAGGAAATAATGTTTCCCCTAATATTAAAGCAAAGAAGTATGTGAAATGTCTGAAAATCACTCAGGTACATTATTACATGTGAATACTGTATTGTTATTAGTACCGAGGCCCAGATCGAGTTGCTGTATACCCGTTTTAACAGGGGGGAACCAAATATCCTGGATGTCAGGAAATAATATTTCTCATAATATTTAGGCAGATATGTATGTGAGATGTCTGAAAATCACTGAGGTACATTATTACATGTGAATACAGTAGATCGTCACGCATAATATAGTCTTATAAGCAATACTATAGCCTACTGTTTTCATCAAGAAATATGTCTATCCAGCGATTGAAATACTTTCATTTATTATCTGTAAAAACAAAAAACATCAAAAAGGCATGTGATGTTTTAAAATAGATGGCTTGTTTACCTCAAGAGCTTCTTAAAAAGACATGAAAACAACAGCGAAACCGTGTACAAATCAGCGCGCGACAGGGGAAACATAGGGAAACTGAATTGCCCGGAACACCTGAATGCATTGCTGTTGTGCTGTAAGCGGCTGCATGAAGTCGAACGCATCCTCAGGCCATTCAGCTTCTCAATCGAGACATGTCCAACCCCTCCTTTTTGTAGTATTACGTTCTTGATCACTGCAGAGCAACCTAATTTTTGTCTGTATTAATAATAATTGTGTCATTCCACACTGTCGCTATCATTTATTACTGTACATGCACTGTTCATGCTGCTACACTATTACACAGGTTTCTAAGCTGTTCACACTGTTGTGCAGACATTGCAAAATGCACTTTAACTTTATAACTTGCACATATGTAAATCTGTCTCAGATTCGTTTAATCTGTTTCAAAGTTTTACTATTTTCCTACATTGTTTTACAAATTATTTTTTTTTTTTAACTTAATTGTGTTCTTTGATTTTTTTTGTTTAATTATTTAATGGAGGCAGTCAAAAATAGTGGTTCACTATACATTTCACTGCATGTTGTACCTGTATGACTATGCATGTGACAAATAAAGAATTTTGAATCTTGAATCACCTTCCTTCTCTCTGACTGTTCTCTATATCTGTGTGTGTCAATTGAGGTGAAGTTGACATATGTGTTATACAGTATAAAACTTGACAAGATTGTAAGCAAATTGCTATGATGTGATAGCTATGATGAAGGGGCTGACTTACTGATTTATGAATTAAAAGAAAACATGTTTTAGTTTTTTTATTGATTAAATAGACAGATGATGACATTGTACAAACATTTTGAATATTAAAAAAAATATTTTCAAATGTTTTCCTCTCCTGTTGACAGGCTATCCCCCAGTAATAATTGGGTACTGTACCTTGCTCGGCACACTGCTTGTCAGCTGCCCACTGCTCCTTCACAGATGGGTCACATTTAGTTGTGATGCACTGTGCACTGTGCTGTGGTGACAAATAATTACTCACTATAATAATAATAATAAGAAGAAGAGTAAAATTTGTTAAATACAACTACTAGTAGCAACACGAATTGTAGTTAAGAATATTAATAATATACGCATACATGCACATATTTTATTATATTTTTAAATAATTAAAAATATTTAATTAAAAAAAGAGAGAAATTTAGCCTTTTTTGACGCCTGAAGGTGTAAAAAAAATACGTCATTAGGCGTGAAAAATCGACATGTTAATTTTTTTTGCATGTGAAAAATCGACATGTTGATTTTTTGCATCTAAAGGCTTGCAAATTTGACGTCTCTGGCCGTTAATATTTGGCGTCTTTAGGCATAAAGTTTTAAGACGTTTTGGCCCCGTTGGCCTTCCATAGTATATTTCTTTCTTTTTTTTTTTTATTACCATAGTATATTTCTCTCCATGTCGGAACTCGGATGAAAACGTCACGGAAAACGTCACTTCCAGTCGTAAACACGCCTCTATTATGACGTTGATGTCGGACAAGATTTTGTTGTCCGAGTTGCCCCTGTGACGTATATCAACATGGCGGCTTACACACTCAACAGTAATTCTATTTTATAAATCTTTAAAAATGTTTATTTTGTTAAATGTATTAATGGTTATAAATGTAATTGCACGTGTTTGATTCAGAGAATACCATATCATGACCGTAAACAGTATCCAGGCATGCAATATGAATTTTTTACCAGACTTGTTAATGTCTTTAGTTTGTTTGTAGTTTGTTTGCCTCTCAAAAAAAGAATATCGTTATGAATGTACTAAAATATTTTATACAGCTTTTAATGTGGTTTGACTAGTTCGTGTTTCTTGTTTGTTTGTCTCTTGGAAAAAATAATCTCACTCCAAATCTGCTAAAATATAAAGCAACAACATACAGCAACATGTTCATGGAGGCAGCCATGTTTGTTCCGAGATGTGGGTAGCTCGAACGGGAGATTGTCGGACGTGATGTCACTCAACTCAGAATTTCTGAGTTCCGAGAGAAAAACGAACGCACCAATTATCTCTGATGGGTCTGGAACATAACTTCCGCGATAGGCGGGGGATCACAATACAGTGGTACCTCGGTTCTCGAACTTAATCCGTTCCGGACTCCCGATCGAATCCTAAAAAGTTCGAGTTCTGATCGAATTTTTCCCATAAGAAATAATGGAAAACCAATTAATTGGTTCTCGGCCCCCCCAAAATCACACCTAAATATGTTTTTTTTTTGTTTTTTTAGCATTTAAACACAAAATGAACGTTACCCCTGTCCTGCCCGATCGTCCGCTCCTTCTGTGTGCCACGCCCCCTCGTTAACCTAGTGTGGGAAACCAGCTGTTTCTGGTTGTTGTCATTAGTCCTCTGTATTAAGTCCGCGTTTCAGTTTATTTCCCCAGTCCGGTCATTGGGTGCGTTCGACTTGCTTACTGCGCTGGCTTAAAGCAACACATTCTGATCCTGACGCAATGCATTACGGTTAGATGCATTGCGACCTCTCACCCGGCTGCACAAACTGGAACCGCCTCCGTGACGACACACCTTTGCCCTTATTGGCTGAAGAGTTTATTTACACGTATGACGTATGTATCCCAGGCAATTTCGATGCGTAATCTGCTATTTCTCCCGAATATCACGTAAAGCAGTGAGAACTGGTTTTCAGTTAATTTACCTGATAAAATAAAGTTTAAATAAATGACATAAATGCTCTAATAGTACACGTAAGTTAGTGGCTTATTTATTGTTAGTTACTGTAATGTTGCGCTGCTTTATTTGGTTAATCGTCCAGTTTGTGAAGAAGGCATTCAAGTAAGAATTGCGTTGTAGTATGACTCATTTCCTGGCGCGTACAATTTATATTAGGTAGGCGTTCACGGTTCTACTTCTGATATTCAGATCGAGTTCTAGGTCAAACTGGTTTGTTCGACATTCAAGAAATTCGAGTTCTAGTGAGTTCGAGAACCGAGGTACCAGTGTATATTTTAAGGCTTAAATAATAATAATAAAAAAAGTTTATGTATATGGTCTTTCTATATCGCGGATTTTCACCTATTGCTGATGGGTCTGGAACGTAACTTCCGCGATAGGCGGGGGATCACTACATATTTTAAGGCTTAAACTATAAAAAAAGTTTATGCATATGGTCTTTCTATCACGTTCCAGACCCATCAGCGATAGGTGAAAATTCTATCATAAACTTTTTTTATAGTTTAAGCCTTAAAATACCACTCCCACATGCTTTAAACACATGTGAACTTATTAAAAAGCACTTTGTAAACACATATGATATGTGGATGTTAGGCTAAGCATATAAGTGACATAAAATATGAGAATTTCTGGTATCATTCGAATGTTTCTAGTAATGCATCGTGTTGGTCTTAAATTTTGAAAGGTATTCAAAAAGTTTTAAATTTAACTTACTGAAACCTTCAAGAACCCTGTACATACGTTTTACGAGTTCACATAAACAGAAACGATCATTTTCAAGAGCTTTCCACTCGATGTTTTCAGTGGTGCGCGCTTCCGAGACAAGCATGCATTCTACTGCAGAGAGGCCTTTTTTAGTTTAACGTACAGTCCTTTAAACCCAGATGTCTTATTTTGAGAGCTATTTGCATTGCAGTCGTTCTGTGGTGATATTTCAGTTCTGCTTTGCAATGCTGACAGACGACTGCGTTTTTTTTTCTTTTACAGCGAATTGCTTTCACACAAATGATGCTTTTGCTATTTATTTAGACCCTCATTGAGTCATTCGCCATGTTGCTGAGTACTCGAGAATGAATTTTTTAATCGATGTCTTTCAGTAATTGAATAAACGAGTGACAGCTTTAACACAATTCAGGATTAAACTCTACCAAACGATAAAAATTATATCAGAAACAAACACGTGGGATATCATATCTCTGCGGTCGGGAGACTGAATCCTTTCGCTGTTTGCATGCAATCCTCATGATATTTTGGTTGTTTCCTGCAGTTGACAAACCCGTAGCTACGCAAACTGGACTTTCTGAATTGCCCAAAATGTATGACTGTGTGTTTGTGCCCTGTGATGGACTGTCATTTTTAAATCACCAACATTTTGAAACTGAGAGCTACTGTGAGGGTACTGTCATTTTTAAATATATATAAATGCAAATGTGATTAAAGGAGAAAAGCAACAGGATAAAATTAAATTTTAGATGCTGCTCACTGGTGAGTTGTGCTATTTTTATAACAGGTCCTTGTGCGACTCATGTGGTCCTTTGGAGCATCCTGGTGCCCGCCGGCACCATGTTGGTGACCCCTGGTCTAGGATGTACCCCAGCCACTCTTTGCTGCCTGTGACAGCGTTTAGGGCCCCAGTGACTCTGACAAGGACAAGCAGCTAGAACATATATGGGTATTATCAAAAACAAACAGTCAAGTTTGGTTATCAGAAAGGACATGTTTTCCAGCTCGAAGTATACTGATATAGGTGGCATTGCAGTCTTTGGAAAGGCAGTCATGTCAAACTCTTTCCATTGGTGAATTTTGTATAAGCTTTCAGAGTGAGCCCTCTATTGTCTAATAATGTGTTGGAAAATGTGAATGTCAAAACCGTATATATCAGTTAGGGGTGTAAATGGAAAGCTTTGCCACAGTATGATTTTGTTTTGATTTTGCAAAGCAGCGATTCCATATCTGGCATATTTGAAATGTTACTATGAAATGATTTGATTCAGCAAGACATGATCAATATTTTCAATACAGTAACACATGATTTAATGGAATTTATTTGAATTCAAAAAGACTTAACAATGAATGTTTAATTTCTCATTTTGACAACAAAATATGTTGAGAAAAATTATATAAAGGATATATTTTCACAACAAAAAAACAATTTCTGGATGTACATAGCTTACTTTCTGAAAATCTAACGACACAGGTGTACTAAACCACGAAAAATACACTGTAATGTATTGCTCTCTACTTTCTACTAAGGTGAGTCTAGATTGCTTTGTGTGAGAGACTTTTCATTTTTTTTTGGGTAATGTTCAGCATATTGTCATAGTTTAATGATATGAATCAATATTTATTTATTCAGTCAATTAAATTGCATCATGGCCTTAACAATCGATACATTGATGAGAATCGATGAATTATTACACCCCTAATATCAAAGTAGCTAGTCAATGAAAATTCAAAAGCTGCTCCCAGCAGCAGAAAGAGAAGTAATGACCTCATGGGTGCATTCGACTGTGGTCCTGCTGAATGAGTTGGCTGGATATGCACCCCTGGTTATAGCCCATGTGTGTTCTGGTACCCCACTGATTCAGAGGATCTCAGTGTTTGTGATGGAGCCAATTAGCTTTTACTAAGCTATAGCTTCACTCGTCTCATTCCTGATATTAGGCTGTGCGTAGGTTTTTGGTTCATTTCTGAAAGTAATAATGTTATAAGTAATAATGTACTTTGTTAGTATGGGTACTCAGGCTCTCCTTGTATCAATGTGCTGTTTCAGATTTTTTATTATTAAGCAACCACTATTTCTATATTGAGGTACGATAATCTGCTGTTAATTATTCTCAGGCAAAGTTTGTTCTGGTTGTGGCCACCATTTATCAAAGTGGATAAATGATGCAGTTGTAACTTTCTCACCAATTTTCCGTGACAAACCACTTCAGGGTCATTCCAAGGTATGTCCGATATGCTGTGTTTTCTGAAAGCATTACATAGCTGGTGCCAGGTTTGAAGTTGGTTTGCATAAATGGGCTAGAATTGTTTAATTGACCAAATGATGTCAAATCATTTTAAAGATTACGTTTGACACAATCCCATACACCTCCAGAGAAATGGTGCAAAAGAATATGGGAGTTATCACTGAGGTTAAACTACTGGAAAAGATACCTGCTTTTTTTCAAAGAGCCACAGGTCCCATAGGCCTAATTAGTTTCTCAGTTAGCATTGCAGTAATCTGTCCCCAGGTCTATAGGACAACAGGGAGAATGGAACAGCAGGCTGCCACAGTGCTCTCAAAGACATATATCTGCAGAATAATCACACTACACCCATCACTTTTCTGAAACCAATTGTCCTATTTAGGGCCACAGGGGGGTCCAGAGGCTACAGGCACAAGACCAGGAACAACTCAGGAGAGGGCACCAGCCCATCACAGAGCACACTCACCTACAGGCAATTTGGTAACTCCAATTAACCTCAGAATGTTTTTAGACTGGGGTGGGGGGGGGGGGAAACCAGAGTACCTGGAGGAAACCCCACAAAGAACATGCATGAAGCCATGGCAGAGACTCAAACCCTGGTCTCAGAGGTATGAAGCATCAGTACTAACCACTACACCACTGTGCCACCCCACATTTCATCTATTCACTTGAAACACAATGATCACAAGGAAAATGCAAAGTCACACAAAGTCAGATTCCATCCTCCAATGCTTAAAGCCACTGTGCCTTCTGGGGCTGGAGCCACTGGACTTCAGGTTTTAAGGTTTGGAACGAGCACAACCAGCCAGTGGCGCAAATCACAGCTGTATCTGTTTGGCCATGTTGATGTGGTCTCAGTTTTTATTTAAATCACTTTTATTGCAGTTTACATTTAGCAGCCATGCAAAGCACCTATCATTAGAAGCATTCCCCAGTCATTCAAAAAGTTTAATTTGGAAATCCCATATTTTGCTGTCCAGGATCAGGTAATCAAGTTTACTTTTACTGCGGTTTTTCAAAGCAACATTGAATTGGATCATGCTGATCCAGATACAAACTTTTCAAGGTTATAAATCCAGATTACCAGTGTTCTAAATGGGATAACATATCACAATGTAGCTATGTAAAGAACAACAGGTAGAACAGCCAGTGTGGTCACTTTAAGTGTTGTTAAGTGTTGCACAACAAAATAATATAAATATCCCATTTTCAATTTATTTTAAACCGTCAGACTCCTCATTTCATCAACAACAAGTAAATAGAAAGAAGTATACATTATTCAGAAATACATAGTGAATATTTTGAACACGTTATAAATAATAATAATAGATACTTTATTGATCCCTGTGGGGAAATTCTATTTATTCTCGGAGGTGTAAAGACAATTTATGTGGCAGTCATTTTGGATTTAGGCAAAAACCTTAAAAAGTTTTCTGTGGCCACAAACCTTGTGGAATATTCACCAAATTTTGCACAGGTGATCAATTGGCATGATGCATGTCCCCAACCTGGTATGCATGGATTCTGCATGTTATTCTAGTTTGTGTGGCTTTCCTCTGGCAGTCCAGAGTGGTTCAGCAGAACAGGTGTGAGTTTGCACCTGGTTGTCTTCTGGGTGTCCCACTTATGTGGCGTGAGCTTGCTAGAGTGTCAGGCTCACCATCACCATAAGCAATTTCTGAAGATGGTTGATTATTAGACAACGGTCTCAGTTAACACCAAACATATGTTACTGGTGACTACAGTTTTAAGAAAACGATGGGGAATTGTGGCAAAATCCTACGGAATTTGACATTTTCAAGGTAATTATTCAACATTAATGCTGCTCTTTGATTTTCTCTGTGCTGGCATAAATTCCAGGCTCACCCTGATCCTTTCCGGGATAAACAATTTTGCTGTTCTGAATTTTTTTTTATTCAAGCTAAAGATTCCAGATGATCACAGAGTAGGTCGTAACAGTGATCTTACCAGGATATATGATTTAGCAAAAGTATATGAAGTTTCTAACTTTTATAGTATTCAGGATTCTAAATTAAATGCAAATATTTACTATTTATGCTGTTGTTTGATCTTCCCTGTGCTTGCATGGCACTTACGTGAGCAAATCCCTTAATGAAATAATATGTTTGGGAGTGTAGTGTCATTAAACAAAAAATGAATATTACACTTCTTAACTCTTCATATACATACCAAAAGTGCAAATCTAATTTGGACACAATATCATACATAAAAAACAGTCCAGTACTAACTCATTAACAGCCTTTGTATGTATACCATGATAACATGGCAGCTTATTGCCACATCTAAAATATGAAGCCTTGTGATTTGTTCCCCCCAGAGCCAATGAGGTGTGACGCATTTTCCGATAAAGCCAAAGGTGACAATAAAAGCCAGGGTGCTGGACAAATCTCTTCATTCTACAGGATCACAAAGCAACCATGAAGGGTTTGATACTTGTTCTGCTTTTGGGAGCTGCTTGTAAGTAACTCTGACAATGATTATAAAATATTCATTCTTGTTCCTGCTCAGAGTGTAATTTTTGATGTATTTAATGGAGTCAGAATATTTCCTGTATAAAGCTAACCTTCACATTTTCTGTCTCTCTTCACAGGGGCTGAGGATGACAAGATTGTTGGAGGACATGAGTGCGCTGAGCACTCACAGCCCTGGCAGGTGTCCCTGAACGTTGGCTACCACTTCTGTGGAGGCTCCCTGGTCAGCAACGACTGGGTTGTGTCTGCTGCCCACTGCTACAAGTCGTAAGTTATTCTTTGCTGAGCTCTTCAGCATAGATCATAGCTTTATGAGTACAAGACTTCATAATTTAATGTAAAACATTGTCAAAATTGCAGGTATTCTCCACAGCCAATGGAAATGCAATACGTTGACTTTAGATCAACAGTTAAGTGAATTGCATATCATTTGATACCCTATGGTGACACAGATTCCAACAATGACCATTGTAAAGCAGCAACTTAAGAATTTGGCAATCTATCCCTCCATCTATCCATGCTTCCATGAATTCATCTACCGTTTTCCTATATCCAGTTTGCTAGGACAGGGTGATGGAAACTTGATGCCGATTCCAGGAAGCATGGGGGACACTCTGGATGAGATGCCAGTCCTTCACAGGAACACACATCCAGAATCGCACAATAAGGACAATCTAGAGATGCACTATTGTAACTTATATGCTTGTGTTTTTTTTTTTCTCCTAGCCGTGTGGAGGTGCGTTTGGGTGAACACAACATCCAGGAGAAGGAGGACAGTGATCAATTTATCTCATCCTCAATCGTGATCCGTAACCCTGGCTATGATTCCTGGACTCTTGACAATGACATCATGCTGATCAAGTTGAGCAAACCAGCCAACCTCAACAGCTTTGTGCAGCCTGTGTCTCTGCCGACTGCATGTGCTCCTGCTGGCACCATGTGCACAGTCTCCGGCTGGGGCAACACCATGAGCTCAAGTGAGTAGGCCGTTTGGGTCAAAGGTCAACTGTACTGACAGGAAGATCTCAATGTTGTTAGTCAACTGGTGAAAATAGTTATGGTTACATAATATGGGTAACGGCTGTATTTAATGCTTCCGTTCTTTGTAAACCTGTCCCTGACTTTCCTTCTCTTCCCACAGCCGCTGATAGCAACAAGCTGCAGTGTCTAGAGATCCCCATCTTGCCAGAGAGTGACTGTGAGAAGGCCTACCCTGGCATGATCACTCAGTCCATGTTCTGTGCTGGATACTTGGCGGGAGGCAAAGACTCCTGCCAGGTACTGAACACAGCTCCTCTCTGGCTCCCCTGTGGCTGGTTCTGGCACACCACAGATATGTCCTGTTTTAGGCTGACCTCTGTTTTTGTTACTGTGGTGTAGGTGTATTTAAACACCGACCCAAACCCCTTACTAGCTCTCTGCATTTATCAGGGTGACTCTGGTGGTCCCGTCGTGTGCAAAGGTCAGCTCCAGGGTGTTGTGTCCTGGGGATACGGCTGTGCTGAGAAGGATCATCCTGGTGTTTACACTAAGGTAGGGGTTTGGTTCATTTAACCGCATTCTCCTGGAGCGTATTTTGTGTATATCTCAGTACTTTATTGATTTACTTTTTACATGTTTTACTGACATCGGCTGCTTAAAATGTACTTTCTCTTCAGGTCTGCATGTTCACTGAATGGATCGCCACCACCATGGCCAGTAACTAAATCTCATGCTAATATATCAACACCCTTCACAACTCAAGTTTTTTGACTTGACAATAAATCATTCAGAAATACAAATTTTTGTCTGGCATTGTATGTTTTGTTGCATTTCAGATGGAAACATCCATATAACTTAAATAAAACCAAAAATAATAATAAATAAAACCAAAAATAATGACGCTCCATCATCCATGTTTCCTGACTTTAACTCCATAAATTTTGATTCTAATTTAAAATAAAACAACATTTACTTTTACCACATATTCAGGGTATGTAGGGGTATTTATATACTATTTGGAGAGTTAAGCTATGCAGTGAAGACCAGTACAGTAGGTGATAACCCTTAACAGGGACTGATACCCTAAAGGTTTTGAGACATTGTACTCTGGACAGCCGTGTGAATTGATTTATATAGTCATCACTGCAGCACTTAAGCCTAAATGACATACAAAGCCCAACTGCATTAGTTTGCAAGCAACAACTTAATTAATTAGGCATATCTGGGATTTAACTCATTAACCACAAATTAACTATTAGGTACACCCTGCATGTATTTTTCATTTAATTCATCAAGCAGCTTTGAAAAGCTGCCACCGACAGGGCATAGTTTCCTTTTTTGTCTTGTCATTCTCAGTATTCAAACTAAAATTTGATTAGGCAGCAACTCCAGACCACATTTGGGCATCTGGAAAATTGACCCTCACCTGCACTCACAATGTCATGGACAGGGTTGGGCACCAACTCTGTCAATCAACCAACCGAACTCTAGTATCAAAGAATGGATGTAACAATGTCTCTCTTGTCAACACAAGTGATTTAGCTAGAGATGAAGGGTGCATCATGCAGCTGTTAGGCTGCAAGAAATACATTCATTATGATTGATGTACAGCAGAGTCGGCTCTACATTTTCAGGGGCCCTAGGCAACACACAACTTCCACTTATAAAGGTGTCCTCTGGGCCTTTTTTGATGCAACGTCATGAATTATTGCATCATACTGCTGTGAGAGCTCTCTATTATAACATCAGAAGTCGACTAAGCTGTTCTTGACTCATTGTGGAGTGCAAGTAATTCTTAAGATGCTTCAATCTTATAAGGCTTCTCTCTGCAGATTCTACAGTAACTGACTGACATCAGGTTGACACAATTAAATCACACGAAGCAATATGGCAAACAAGAAAATGCATTGTTCATCCAGGCAAACATAAAGTGCATTGTTGACTAGGACATTCTTAATAGTGCATCACTAGGGCAACACAAATTTAAAAACCAATTATTAAACAACACAAATTGCATCATTCCCTAAAATAAAGTGCATTGGTCACCAAGACAAACCTAAAGTGCATCTACTAAGACAAACATAAATGTCCCAGGGAGCACACATAAATTGCAACCATTTCCTTGAATGTAAGACGATTTCAATAAAAGTGTCAGTCAGCTTATTATTATTATCAATACTAATAATAATAATAATAACAACACAAAAATTTAAATGAATTAGCACAAAGCTAAAATTCTTTGTTCACTAACACAGACCACACAAATATGACGGTTCTGATGCATGCGATGACCTGGTGCACGTGGACATGAATATGGCATTAAAACCTGATGCATATGCACATGCCACTGAGAATAAAACCTGATGCACTTACACATGCATATGACACTAAGATCTGATGTACATATACATGCAATGACAATAAAATCGGATTCTTATACAGAATAAAACCTGATGCACTTACATATGCTTGGCTGAGGTTAGGAACTGGATGACCAGTAACTTCCTGCGCTGCTGTGCTAGCTGTAGAGTTGGCAGACTGTGTGTGTGTGTTATGTACCCCTAGTTATGATCTATGTCTGTTACCTCACTGATTCAGAGGATCTTGGTTATTATTTTTAAGTATAAATCCATCCATCTATTAATCTATCCATCCATCCATCCATCCATCCATTTTCTGCCACTTATCCAGGGTTGAATTGTAGGGGCATATATATTCAAGTCATATACAGTATATATATATATATATATATATATATATATATATATATATATATATATATATATATATATATATATATATATAATGCACTCCTGGTTAGGGCCATTGTCTGTTCTGATCCCTCATTGATTCATAGGATCTCAATGCTTGTGACAGAGCCAGTTAGCTTTTACTAAGCACTAGCTTCACTTGCTCGTTGCTGATTTTAGGTTTTTTGTTAATTACGCATCCTTTTACATGAAAGTAATATTGTATGTTGGAGGTAGCTATTCAGCAGGTGCTTAGGTGCCTAGCCTGTTACATTGTTTCTTTTTTAACTGATTGTTAAAATGAAGAAACTACCATTTCTAAATACAAGTACTTTACACACTGTTAATTATTTGCTGGGAAATGCTATTTTGGTTGTAGTTCTTTTATCAGCATGGATAAAGGATGCAGATGTAGTTTTCTCACAGGTTTTCCATGTAAACACACAGTGATGAACCATCTCATGGTTATTCTAAGGTATGGCCCACATCTTTTTTGAATTTCTGGTGGAATGAGAATAATTTAACCATCAGGTGAAATAGTAAAGTCATTAAATGTCATTTTCATGATCATATTTGATACCATACTGTACGTCTCAGGAAATTTAATAAAAAAGAATGACTCTTACATCAGAGGTTAAATCACTAGTGAAGGCATCTGACTGGAAGATCCATAAATGATTATCCCATAATTGACCCAACATCTCTAAGGCTGTAGGTTTGATTCCTGCACCTGACTTTGTGTGTGTGGTGCCTGTCTCATCATCCTGAGTTTGTGTAGCTATGCTCTCACAGACCAAAGACGCTTCAGGTGAATTGGTATGTCTAAATTGCCACTAGTTTATGTGTCTTTATTCAATTAATAGCTATTCGCAGTTTTCTCTGCCTTTTGCCCCATATAATGATAGATACCAGACTCAGCCTAATCCATTCTTGAATAAGTGGTTTTTTAAAGTTGATCTTGCTAATGACTCATGACTATAGTATAGTATAGTATACTATAGTATAATACAGTATAGTATAGTAATGAAATAAATTGGTGAAATATGGGAATTTTCTTTAGAATTCCATATTTTATACATTTCTTATACAGAATTCATAAGTTTACAAATTAAATATTTAATGTATCTACTGACCATTGATCTTCCCTGTGATTGCATGACACTTGTGTAAGTGAATCCCTCAATGATATTTTTGGGAGTGTAGCTCCTGATGTCATAAAATCATGGTTTTAAAAGAAAACTGGTCAACAATGTCAATAGCAGTGCTACACTTCTCAACTCTTAAAAAAGTGCAAATCTAATTTGGACACATTATCATACATAAACAGTCCGATACTAACTCATTAACAGCATTTGTATGTATACCATGATAACATGGTAGCTTATTGCCACATGTAAAATATGAAGCCTTGTGATTTGTTCCCCCCAAAGCCAATGAGGTGTGACGCATTTTCCGATAAAGCCAAAGGTGACAATAAAAGCCAGGGTGCTGGACAAATCTCCTCATTCTACGGGATCACAAAGCAACCATGAAGGGTTTGATACTTGTTCTGCTTTTGGGAGCTGCTTGTAAGTAACTCTGACAAACAGCTACTCAGACAATGATTATAAAATTGTTCCTGCTCAAAGTGTACTTTTTGATGTATTTAATGGAGTCAGAATATTTCCTGTATAAAGCTAACCTTCAATTTTCCTTCTCTCTTCACAGGGGCTGAGGATGACAAGATTGTTGGAGGACATGAGTGCGCTGAGCACTCACAGCCCTGGCAGGTGTCCCTGAACGTTGGCTACCACTTCTGTGGAGGCTCCCTGGTCAGCAACGACTGGGTTGTGTCTGCTGCCCACTGCTACAAGTCGTAAGATATTCTTTGATGAGTTCTGTAGCATAGATCACAGTATTATGCATACAAGACTCTATAATTTAATGTAAAACATTGTCAAAATTGCAGGTATTCTCCCCAACCAATGGAAATGCAATACGTTGACTTTAGATCAACAGTCAAGTGAATTGCATATCATTTGATATACTATGGTGACACAGATTCCAACAATGGCTATTGTAAACAACAGCAACTTAAGAATTTGACATCTATCCCTCCATCTGTCCATGCATCCATGAGTTCATCTACCCTTTTTCTATATCCAGTTTGCTAGTACAGGATGACAGTAAACTTGATGCCAATTCCAGGAAGCATGGGGTACACTCTGGATGAGATGCCAGTCCTTCACAGGAACACACACCCAGAATCGTATAATAAGGACAGTCAAGAGTTGCATGCTTAGACTCTGAAAAAAAAGCAGAGTAATTTGAACAAATATGGTTACCCACCAATGTGTAATTCACTATTATAACTTATATGCTTGTGTTTTTTTTCTCCTAGCCGTGTGGAGGTGCGTTTGGGTGAACACAACATCCAGGTGAAGGAGGACAGTGAGCAGTTTATCTCATCCTCACTCGTGATCCGCTACCCTGGCTATGATTCCTGGACTATTGACAATGACATCATGCTGATCAAGTTGAGCAAACCAGCCAACCTCAACAGCTTTGTGCAGCCTGTGTCTCTGCCGACTGCATGTGCTCCTGCTGGCACCATGTGCACAGTCTCCGGCTGGGGCAACACCATGAGCTCAAGTGAGTAGGCCGTTTGGGTCAAAGGTCAACTGTACTGACAGGAAGATCTCAATGTTGTTAGTCAACTGGTGAAAATAGTTATGGTTACATAATATGGGTAACGGCTGTATTTAATGCTTCCGTACTTTGTAAACCTGTCCCTGACTTTCCTTCTCTTCCCACAGCCGCTGATAGCAACAAGCTGCAGTGTCTAGAGATCCCCATCTTGCCAGAGAGTGACTGTGAGAAGGCCTACCCTGGCATGATCACTCAGTCCATGTTCTGTGCTGGATACTTGGCGGGAGGCAAAGACTCCTGCCAGGTACTGAACACAGCTCCTCTCTGGCTCCCCTGTGGCTGGTTCTGGCACACCACAGATAGTCCTGTTTTAGGCTGACCTCTGTTTTTGTTACTGTGGTGTAGGTGTATTTAAACACCGACCCAAACCCCTTACTAGCTCTCTGCATTTATCAGGGTGACTCTGGTGGTCCCGTCGTGTGCAAAGATCAGCTCCAGGGTGTTGTGTCCTGGGGATACGGCTGTGCTGAGAAGGATCATCCTGGTGTTTACACTAAGGTAGGGGTTTGGTTCATTTAACCGCATTCTCCTGGAGCGTATTTTGTGTATATCTCAGTACTTTATTGATTTACTTTTTACATGTTTTACTGACATCGGCTGCTTAAAATGTACTTTCTCTTCAGGTCTGCATGTTCACTGAATGGATCGCCACCACCATGGCCAGTAACTAAATCTCATGCTAATATATCAACACCCTTCACAACTCAAGTTTTTTGAGTTGACAATAAATCATTCAAAAATACACATTTTGTCTGCTGGCTTATTATGCATAACATCATTTCAAAATGAGAATATCCATACCTTAAACCTTAATAAATAATACAGGACAACAAAAAAAAAACATTTTTTAAATCATCAGAGACCAAAACATATTTTTCCAAATTAGTTTTTCAGACTGATTCCATATCTATTTTCAGTTTTTTTCTGTCACGTCAACTTATGTTTGGGAACTTCTCAGCCAGGTATTGAAAACCTTGTGAATTAACTTTACCTATGGCCTTGACAAGGTTCTTTATCAAGCCCAACTTGATATGGAGAGCAGGTAAAAATACTATATGTGGATCAACCAGAGGCAGAAACTGAACACTATTTGTTCCTGGCTCGTAAGTATCTCTTGGTTGCCAGACACGTTTGATATAATGTTCTGCAGTAGATTGGCTATCCCACAGGCACAGGAAATAGAAGTATTTGATAAATCCTCCTCGCATTCCCATCAACATACCAATGACCATTAGATCACCACAGATGCTCCATTTGTGTGCTTTATACCAGATTGCTTCAAGCAGTATCTTCTTGTCTCCTTTAAATGAACAGAATGAGCAATCGGTACACTTGGTTTGGAATTGCCATTATGCAGTAGGACTACCTTCAAACTTCTTTTCGATGAATCAATGTAGAGATGCCATTCAGTTGCAACATATTCTTGTGACAAACTGTTGAAGAGTCCATTGATGTCATGACAATAGCACAGTGAGCTGTCAGCAGTGAAGAACATTATCAAGTTATGATTTAGTTTTCTATAGTGAGTTACAGTAACACCCTTTGCAAGCAAGTGCTTCTGCTTAAGAAAAGTTCTGTTCTCTCTTTTGATAGATTCAGATCATGAGCATGATCATTAAGCTCTGCTTGTGTAAAAGCCTCTGGTTCTGAATCTTCATCAGCCATGTAATCAGTATCGGATGATTCTGCACTGTAACCAGCTACACCTCCGTATTCCTCATCACCTTCTACAGAATCAGGACCATCATGTGGCGGTACAGGAATAGGCAATGAATTGTCATGAGGAACAGGCCTGATTGCAGAATCTAGGGTGGGATATACAATTTTGTGCTTAGTTTTAGTTGAGAATCTACTTGTATTCGTGTGACAAAAGCAGCTGTCATTGACATGGTCTCGCGGTTCCCTCCACACCATCGGAATTCCAAATGGCATTGCTGCCTTTCGCCGATTTAGCCAGTCATGCAGACCATTTGAACAACTGGTACAGATGACATGTGGAGCCCAAGATTTATCCTGGTCTCCAAGTGGACAGCCAAAGTATAATTTGTATATCTTCTTAAGATCTGCAGTGATTGGGTAATGTTGTGCTTTCATTGTGAATGAACCGCACACATAACAGAAACTGTCTGGATGATTAATACAATTTCTAGGCATGATAACAACTGAAAGCCAACACAGTTGATGCTGCCTGTCACCTCCGCTTTCGATTTCCAGGTCGATGACCCAGAATTCAAACTCGAGCGTTAGATTCAGTATTTCTTTTGCAACAATTCGAGAAATAATAAAAAATTTGTCGAGAAGCTTACGTCAGCAAAACAAAACCTGAGGCACAACTACCTATGTTTCCCGCCAAACTGAGTTGTATTCACAAGACATGCGCATGAGCACTAGGTCAAATTAATTATACTCAAATCACAACTAGACAAGTGTCAATAAAACATACATCAATATCTAGTCACCTAGAGAATGGTGATGCTGTCTATAAGATAAAAAACAACTCTTGTAATACACGTAGGCAGACTACATGTACATAATACTACATATAGCTTCATCATAAAAACTTGACGTGCTAGAGAAAAACTAAACACAGATTTGAAACCAGCATGAAAAATACTACAAAACCCACATAAAATGACCTCTGATGAAAATGACCTGTTAACCTGTGTAATACTTAGATATATGGACAAACGTATTGGGACACACCTCTTAATCATAGAATTCAGGTGTTCCATCCAGACCCATTGCCACAGGTGTATAAATTCAAGCACCTTGCCATGCAGTCAAGTTTACAAACATTTGTGAAAGAATGGGTCACTCTGAAGAGCTCAGTGATTAAGCCTGGTGCTGTCATAGGATGCCACCTTTGCCATTAGTCAGTTTGTGAAATTTCTTCCCTGCTAGATATTGCACCATCAACCGTAAATGCAATTATTGCAAAGTGGAAGTGTTTAGGAACAACAGAAACTCTCAAAGTGGTAGACCACGTAAAGTAACAGAGCAGGGTGACCGGGTGCTTAGGCGCATACTGCATGAAAGTCGTGAACACTTGGATTCAATAAGTGCAGAGTTCCAAACTTCCTCTGGCATTAACCCCAGCATAAAAATTGTGCGCCCAAAGCTTCATGGAATGGGCTTCCATGGCTGAGAAGCTGCATGCAAGCTTCACATCACCAAGCATAATGCCAAGTGTCAGATGGAGTGGTGTAAAGCACACCGCCACTGGGTTCTGGAGCAGTGGAAATGTGTTCTGTGGAGTGATGAATCACACTTCTCTGTTTGGCAGCCTTCTGGTGAGACTGGGTTTGGCAGATGCCAGGAGAACTTTACCTACCTGACTGCATTTTGCCAACTGTAAAGTTTGGTTAAGGAGGGATAATGGTATGGGGTTGTTATTCAGGGGTTGGGCTAGGTCCTTTAGTTCTGGTTAAGAGAACTCTTAATGCTTCAGCATACCAAGACATTTTGGCCAATTCTATGCTTCCAACTTTGTGGGAACAGTTTCGGGAAGGCTCTTTTCTGTTCCAGCATGACTGTGTCCCACTGCACAAAACAAGGGTGATTTCAGTGTGAAGAACTTGACTGGCCTACACAGAGCCCTGACCACAACCCCTTAGAGATCCTCTTCTGGATGAATGGGCAAAAATTCCCACAGACACACTCCAAAATCTTGTGGGAAGCCTTTCCAGAAGAGTGCCAGCTGTTATAGCTGCAAGGGGGGGACCAGCCTATGGATTTAAAATGGGATTCATAGAAGTTCCTGTGGGTGTAATGGCCAAGTGTTCCAATATGTTTTTCCATATAGTGTGTGTTGTATTGTGTGTATTTACTTGTAAATTGTGCTTTGAGCATTCAAAGAACTTAACTTTATCTGGCTGTTCCCTCTGACCCACACCCCATGTTTGTCACCTGACCTTGACGAGGAGTCACAACAATGAATAGTCTGGACAGTGGTTTGTGCAAGAGAAAACGGTCCTTTTTTTGTAGTTTTTCCCAGTGATTTAGTTTCTGTAATAAACCCCTCTGTGTCTCAGAGCCACCAGTGGATCATCACCTCTTTATCTGCCTGCACCATGCCTCGCCTTCGTAACAGTATAAGGTAATTGATATTTATGGTTAAGGTCCCTTAAATGTTTTCTCTTTTAATATGTTGTATGATCTCTAAGTATTTTACTCCTTTTTTTAAAAGGAGTTGTGAGGAGTGTCCTGGGGGGGGACAAGGAATACATATAAAAATGGGAGTGAATGTTTATATTGTTCATGGTCTTTTCTGTGTGTTGACTGTTCACTTCTGAATAAAAATATTGATTATAAATAGATTAATGAATTTGTTACATTTGTGCTTTTTCTGCATTGTATGTTCTGTATACTTTCCTTCACATAAGCATCAGCATTAAGCAGAATACCTCTGTCAGAGCTGTTTATTCACTTGGTAAAACAGTCTAAAAAGCAGATTCAAGGAGCAAAAGATGTTTTATTCAGTTGGTTACTGACACTTTGATCAGTGAAAAGTATTTCCAAAACAAAATTTTCAATAACTGGAGTAAGTGGAGAGTATTTCATGGATCCAGGGCAGCAAGGCGCAGACCTTGGTATAGACGCCAGGGTGATCAGGCTGAGCACAGCCATATCCCCACGACACGATGCCCTGCAGCACACCACCGCACACAAGAGGGCCACCAGAGTCACCCTGCAGGGGGATTAACAACAGAGAATGAGAATTGTGTGTGGTACAGATTAACCTCCTATGAAATAGCCTCCTCACCAACCACACTGACAGTTTACGGCAAACTAGATAGTGAGAAGGCAGCTGTCTTGTACCTGGCAGGCATCCTTTCCGCCTTCCAAGTAACCAGCACACAGCATGTTGCTGGTGATCTGGCCTGGGTATGAGTCCTCACACTCTTGCTGGGACACGATGGGTACATCCACACACTGAAGGTTGAAGGGGTTAAATACTACAGGGGGAGGACAGGGTGTACAGAGGATGGAGGGTGAGTCTTATACCTGGCCAAAATAAAAATAAATACACAAATAGAAAGTCTGTGATAGGCTGGTGCACCATCCTGGGATATTCACTGCCTTGTGTGGGTAGTTTCCAGGATAGACACTTGTGACCCTGAATAGGACAAGAATATCTCTAGAATAGGACAAGCGGGTATAGAAATGGATAGATAAAAACATCAAATAATGCCCCCTGAATGAATAGAAGGATGGATGGATAGAAAGTCAAATACTGTAATGGCCCCTGGATAGATAAAGTCAAATAATGCCCCTTCTGGCTGTAGACTATATTTAATTGCTCTGTTCACAGACTGTAAAAAATGTAGAAGGTATAATGCAGTCATTGACAAGAAAACGTTTTAAGTCCAGCCCTGAAGTACGAAGTACTTGACCAAATGTCCACGCAAACGTGAAAGTACCAAAAGTATGGTACCTGGTGCAGTGGGAAAGCGCCCTTAGAGTTCTGCTTTCGATCTTTTACATATGAGTTTCACAAACTGCGAGACACTACATTAGCTGAAAAAATATGGAGCGAGATTAGTCTCTATATTATTGATAAATGCATGTAGCACAATCCGTGTGTAACAGGCACTTCACAAATGTGTTTTATTATCCACACACAAATATCTCTCAACTCGTGTCTTGTCAATTTTAATTTGAAAAATGCATAATGATTTGTGCAGATACCACACAAAATGCACTGCGGCAGCAAATTAATTATCTGGTTGCAGCTGGTATTCTGTTTACCTTCATTCACTTAAGCTGAACAGAGTTTGAGAACATGGTTGAACGTGGTGTACGGAAGTTGTAGTTGAACTGAAATGATCTCATTTCAATTCCGTAGCGCCGGAGCAGCTGGGATACTGTAAGTAGCCATATGTGTGTCATCATAAATACTTGTATTGTATTTCCTATTGTGACATGTGTCTTTGCTCATGTTATACCTGAACCCTGTCCGATTCTCATGTGTCTTTAGCCATTTTATAAATTACCCACCGTGTATGTGCCTCACAGTCTAGCGTCAGACCTGCCTGTGTTTTGTGGGATATGTTTGGTTTGGTAGTTGTATGTGTGTATTAATCGTTTTGACTGCTGAATAGAAGACGCCCCAATAGTTAGATAAATGCTCAGCGTTACTTATGTTGGTGGTTGATGTTGTGGAGTCTATTTAGACGGACTGCTAAATTTGAAAATAGGTATGTGTAACAGGCAATAAACTCAGTATTACACATCCATTCCACACACTTCCAATTCAGGATAGCAGTGGGACTGGAGTATATGCCAGGAATTCAGGCACTACTAGGCATTCTAGTTCTATTAATATTGTAATGCAAATGATTAGGAACATTTCAGCAGCAGTTAGACAACATAGAGTAGACAACACAAGCCAAGTGAAGCCTCACCCTGGTCAGAGTAGATGTTCCCCCAGCCGGACACCACGCACATTTGCCCTGTGACCGGGCAGCTCTGGGGCAGAGCCACTGGCCTCACAAACTCATTGATGGTGACAGGATGGGCCAGCTTCATCAGCATGATGTCATAATCCAGTGTCTTGTAGTCATATTTCTCGTGCCAGTAAATGGCATTGACCGGCATGTACTGTTCTGTCCCCTCATACTCCCAGATGTGGTGTTCACCTAGGATGGCGATCTGGGTAAAAGGACTAATACAGGGGAATTAATTGGCAGGTTGCTTGGAAAAAATGAGTAGAAATGGATTAATTTTAATGGTGTAGTACTCACTTCATCCAGCAGTGGGCTGCAGAGACGATCCATTGGTCATTTATGAGGGAGCCGCCACAGAAGTGATATCCGATGTTAATGGACACCTGCCAGGGCTGTGAATGGACTGGGCACTCATAACCCCCAACTATCTTTTCGCTCAGGGGGCTCGCAGCTTAAAGCAGGAAACATAGAACATGTACTACATTGCAAGAACAGAACCCCAGTTTATCCTCCCTGTTCGTTTTGATGTATGCCACTATTGTATACGTGCAATTTTTATAACTTCGCCTTGTGTGCTGTACCTTTTTGACTATGTGTAGGTGTAGTATATGAGCAATATATCTGGGCTTGAATGTGAGGTTCCAGTGGCTTAGTTTCTGAGTGGGTGTTACCTGCTATACTCAACAGCACAAGTACAATCAGTAAAGTCATGTTTCCACCTGAAGTCTTCGCGGTCGGCTGCAGTCCTCTGCTGTATTTATAGCTGTGTTTATCTGTTGTCATCTGGTTGTCTCCCTCCAAGTCTCTGAAGTTTGTTACTGTTTAATGGTAAATTCACTTGGTGTGACACCTCGCATGCAATGCGAACTCACATGCTGTGTCTTTGGCACCTCTTGCTGGTCCTTGATGTTTTTTTGGAGGTAGTGTTATTATTGTTGTTAAGACTATACATATAGTAATACTTTCCTATTTTCTCATCTGATTTTTGGCAGTTAGTCACTCAGAAATATATTTACTTATATATTCAAGTTCAGGTTGTTCTGCATTTTTTCATGATAATTAACAGGAGACTCACAGAGGTTTCACAGATGATACTGGTCCTAGTAAACTAAACCACCAGGTTTTTTTTTTTTTGGGGGGGGGGGGTCTGTTATTTTTAAAACCTGCAAGCATCAAAAAATGATCTGATCATTTTGCCAGCAATACAGGTGACAGTTATACCAAGATTTACTCCCCCCGCACCCCACCATGCTAGTTGCACTGCTTCAAGGACATTCTCAATGTCAGTGGACATTTGTGTACATTGATAGAAAAATAATTAACCAGGGTTTCCTTGAAAAGTTCCACCTGGCCAGCAAAAAATATATTTTGGACAAAATTGCCACTTGACCATGTCATTGCATTTGGACAAAATATTAGCTCACCCTACAGCTGCAGCTCAGCCCTCAGTGAAGAAACAATGTTTACCTTACGCTTATGCACTACCATATACTCCATCCTACCACTGAGTTAGAAGATGCTTTTATCCAAATTGAATGTGTTACAAATTTATCATACCGAACTGTTATCTGATGGAATAATTAACTTTTGTCCTGTTTTCATTGCTTTCCTGGATTGTCCTGGCACTGTGAAAACTGTCCTGCGTGGTGATGATTCCAAAGACTGTGCACCTCAAAGGACCTGGTGACTGCAAACCGGGGAATCCGATGAAGACCCATAAGTGGGTTTCCCCGCTCACCTTCCTGGTGAGTCACTCAATGGTCCCCCTACAGGTTGCCTAGCAGCTGCACATCGGTTTCTACTACAGAGAGCACTTGCACATCTGGATACAGCCAGGAGTACAGTGAGGGTCATGTTTTTTGACTTCTCCTTTGCTTTCAATACCATTCAGCCAGAACTACTGAAAACAAAGAAAGAGATGGGAGGGCTTGTTTGGACACTAGATTACCTTACCAATAGACCACAATATGTGAAGTTGCAGGACTTTGTGTCTCAAACAGCAGTGTGTAGTGCTGGGTTCCAGCACTGTTCCTCTTCACCTTCCACACAGCAGACTAGCAGATATGACTTGTTTGACATACAAATGTTTTCTGATGATTCGGCCATTGTGGAATGTCTTGAGAACAATAAAGAGAGGGTGTAATGAGGGGTGATAAAGGACTGGTTCTAGGATAACCACCTCCAGCTCAATCCTAACAAAGCCAAGGAGCTGGTGGTGGATTTTCACAGGGCTTGTCAGAATCCAGTCAACCTGGTGACTATCCAGGGAGTGGATATTGAGGCTGTCAGGTCTTATAAGTATGTAGGTGTTTACCTGAACAACAAACTGGACTGGATTGACAACACCAACGCGTTTTACAGGAAGGACTAAAGCTGGCTCTACCTACTGAGGAGATTGTGTTCTTTTGAAGTCCAAGAGGCATTCCTCAAGACCTTTTATGACTCAGTAGTTGCATCTGCAGTCCAATATGGAATTACATGCTGGAGCAAAGGTGTATCTGTGGAGGACAGGACGAGGCTGGACAAGCTGATTAGGAAGGCAGGCCTTTTACTGGGGTGTCCTCTGGACCAAACTGAGAAGGTGGGGGAGAGATCCTTGCTAAACTCTCAGCCATTTTGGACAATCCAGACCACCCCTTACAGGAAACCCTGGGGGGACTGAGTAGCACCTTCAGTGGCAGACTGTTACAGCCATGATGCCTGAAGGGACATTACTGAGGTCCTTTATTCCAACTGCCATCAGACTCTACAACAGCCACTGCTTTCAGTAGGATTGGGACTCACTGTGTCACTATATTACATTACACTACAAAGTATGTGCAATACCTGCGAACAATTGCACATAGATACATGTATGTGCAATTTCAGAATCCAGTGTACACTCAAATGAAAGGTCTTGTACAGTTTTGCAGTTTTGCACTATACCAGAGGTTGGCAATCTTTTTAAAGCTAAGAGCCATTTTATCCTAAATGTCTGACCCAAGATTTACAAAGAGATTTACAAATTGGATAGAGAAGAGGGTTTGAGATACGATTTTTAATGCAATATCGGTATATATGAATTTAACACAAAACAAAACTTCAAGTACTCTCCACTTCACTACTTGTAACTATACTGACCCAGCAGTGCAAAAAGTACTCATCACTCCGAACATAATATGTAAATCGGAAAAATGTAATAATTTTATGAAGACCTGGGAAGCCGTGGTGATGATTTACTACAAAAGGTATATGAAAAAATTAGGAATCTCAATAAACTTTGAAGCCTACATTGAATCTCGGACACTGAAGAAAACTCCGGAAAGCATACCATTTGACCGAAGACATAATCTCATCATAGAGAATGACTTTGAGGAAGATGTAAATTATGCAGTTAAGACATCACAGGAGCGTGCAACGGGCTGTCTCATTCACATATAGCTAAAGAAATACCTAAATGAAAAATAATAATATTAACCCATAAATAAATTATTTATATTCATGAAAGTATTATCATAATATGTTAGGACATGAAAATGTGAATGTGTGTATCATTCTGAGAAAAGCCGCAGCCTCGTGCTCAAAGAGCTGCACATGGCTCCCGATCCGCGGGTTGCCGACCCCTGCACTAGACAAATAGTTTTTGTATTCATGTTTACGGGTTCCCTACAAATTCATGTCAATACGACCTATTGCTTTTAGTTATTTTTTGTTCTAATTTTAATTTATTATTGGCCATGTTAAGAACTGTAACTGTTGTAAGTTACTGTGTCTTATTTCATTTCTGTACTGGCTGCTGCAATACCCAGATTTCCTCTTGTGGGGTAAATAAAGTCAATCTTTTTCTGTTCTTATTGTCATGCAGTGTGTCATAGACATGCCAAAAAAGAAATGATACAGCTTCCCTCTTGTAGTATTTCTGTGTGTGTGTGTGTGTGTGTGGGGGGGGGGGGTTCAGGTACATTACTCATACTGTACATTCATACATTACACATACTCATACATTACTTGGTGGGGATCAGATGTCCTCGCAATGTGATAAAAACCTGTTGTTTTGATGTTGTGGGAGCCATTTTTTCCAGTCTCCACAAGGGGACATTCACTTTTATAAAAATCGGTGACTGCAATCAAAAAACTAAAAATGCCCAAAGTCTTGTATTTTGTTTGGTTACTTGTGGTTAAGGTTAGGGCTGGAATGGGTTATGGTTGTCATTGTTGGGATTAGGGTTTTGCCCAAAGATATGAGTACAGGTTAGAGTGTGTGTGTGTGTGTGTGTGGGAAAACCTCCATCTTCTCCCCTAGCTATCTTTCTGTGGGTGTATGTCCTTGTGTAACACACGGCACCAGCCCCACACTTTGGAGGCTCTTCGGCTGCACCAGGCATTAACCATTAACCGGAGAGCATGAGCGTGAGCGAGGGAGGTCCATACAGCATATGCTGTATATATATTGCTATGATGTGTGCTGCAGTAGGCTTTCACCGGACACCATGAGGCTGCTGGTGTTGTTTGTGTGTGTGGGAGCTGCTGGTAACAGAAAAGCTTATAGACCAGAATAATGACTTGTCATTCAAACTGCTGCAGGGTGTTTAGCTGAAGGGGATCATGCTGATTCGTTAGACTGTGCTGTGTCCACTGTGAATCACTTAAATGCTTATTACAGTAATAAGGCAGCATGCACTAGCCATAGTGATAAATATATGCTTAAATGATAATGCTTTTGTGATACAGGTTGATCACCATAGAGACTGGCAGCGCCGCGTTCCCACTCATTCAGTGTCTCATGTTTCAGGGGCAGTGCCTCGAGAGGATGGCAGGATCATTGGGGGGTACGAGTGCATTCCAAATTCCAGGCCCTGGATGGCCTCACTGAACTATGGCTACCACTTCTGTGGGGCGGTGCTCATAAATGATCAGTGGCTGCTCTCTGTTGCTCACTGCTGGTACAAGTTAGTATCATTTGAAATTGGAATTTGTTCTGTTTAGATGTCCATATCTGTTCTTTTGCTTTTGGTCATTGCCGCTGTTAGGTATTACATGCATCTTCATTCATAAAGTTTTCTGATTTCTTTGTAGATAGTATAAAGTAATTGTATGTGAGGCATTGAAATGACAGTATACTGAAAGTGTAATAAAACTCTAGCTTTTAAAAAGCTAATGAAAAGTCTGTACCCCACACTCTGACTCATTTCAGCCCTTATGCCATGCAAATCATGCTCGGAGAGCATGACCTGCGAGTGTTCGAGGGCACCGAGCAGCTCATGAAGACCGACACCATCATCTGGCACCCAAGGCAAGCACATTCGATGCCAGCCCTCGCTCTTGCACTGTACGGTCATCCAATCCACTGCCAATCACCAATGTTAACTGTAAATTCTCTGATCCCCTTGTCAACCAATCGTCCACTCTAGCTACGACTACCAGACTCTGGACTATGATATCATGATGATCAAGCTGTTTCATCCAGTAACCATCACTGATTCTGTGATGCCCATCTCACTACCAGTGGGCTGCCTGTATGCAGGTGCAATGTGCTCTGTGTCGGGGTGGGGCGACAACAATTCAGAGGCCGGTGAGCAAACGGAGCACTCAACCCCCAGTGTCTCACTCTTTCCCTTAGTTATTTTCTTGTGATGTGGTCCCATTTACATTTATTTGCAGAGATTCACTCTTTGACTTACTGCTTTTGTTGTGAAGTGTACAGAGATTCATTCTTTCCCTCCGTGCTTTTGTTGTGAAGTGATGCCACTTACATTTATGTATGGAGATTCACTCTTTCCCTTAATGCTTTTATTGTGAAGTAGTTCCATTTACATTTATGTACCAAGATTCACTCTTTCCCTTTGTGCTTTTTTGTGAAGTGGCGCCATTTACATTTACGTACAGAGATTCATTATTTCCCTTAGAGCTTTTGTTGTGAAGTGGTGCCATTTACATGTATGTACCAAGATTCACTCGTTCCCTTAGTGCTTTTATTGTGAAGTAGTTCCATTTACATGTATATACCAAAATTCACTCATTCCCTTAGTGGTTCCATTTACATTTGTGCTTTGTTGTGACAGCAGTCATATTGTGTTTCAGAGGCAGGCTGTTTCTTTAACCAACAAAAAAAGTTTTTCAAGTCCCCTCCCCCACCAAAAAATAAATAAATAAAATACTGAAGTTCCAGAAAAGTACCCAGCTGGTTTGATACTTTAGGTGCTGGACATTTGCTACTGGTACTCAAAAGTGTGCTAGCTTAACCATTTCAAAACCTCTTCTAAAGTCAATCCAGTATTTGAAGTAATCATTCAATAAACCTATGAATTTGTTGACTGAACTACTAATGTATCATGTTTGTTTAATCAGTACCTCATAAATGTGTTTAACTAAGTAAATTAATTATGCAAGAGGACTAATGGTGAAATTTAATGAACACGTGGAATGGCTGAGGTGTCCCAGAGGAGAGGGCCAGGAATTGAAATGTTCATCTAGCTATCCAACTAGATATCAGTCACTTGTCAAAATGTGTTTCAGTCTGAGCAAATACATACTTCCTGCATAGATAAATAGCTTTATACATAATTTCCTTTGCCTATTTAAGAGTCTAAGGTAATTAGTGCCTGGTAATTAGTGCCAGGACTGTCTCCTGGGGCTGTGTTGGCATCCTCTCACATCTGATTTCCTGTGTCTTTCCCAGCCACTAGCCTGCAATGCCTGGATCTGCCAATTGTGGATAATAAGGACTGCCAGAATTCGTACCCCGGCATGATCACCCGCAACATGCTGTGTGCCGGCTTCATGGATGGGGGCCGAGATGCCTGCAGTGTACGTAGGGAACCCACAAACCCCATGCCAGTCAGCAGTGCTGAGCACTATTTCAGGACCCCCTCAAACCCCATGCCAGTCAACAGTGCTGAGGCCTATCTCAGGACCCCCTCAAACCCCATACCAGTCACCAGTGCCGAGCAAACCCCAAGCTCCACAGGTGGTGGACTGCATGGGAAATGTAGTCACTCATTTAATGAGCACACACACAAGGGCAGGACTCAGACTCACAATGCTCTTGTCACTCAGGCTGAAGCTGTCATTGTCCTCTTATGCAGCTTACAAGTTCAGTTAGATAGTCCTGCTCTTATCAGGGCCTCCGTCCACCCATGTCTACTCAGTTGTAAGCTCACTTAGTCTAATTAAACAAACTATATCAGTAATGCAGTGTAGATTTACTGCAGCACTTGTTGACAGTCATTACGCTTGCCTTCTTACCCTCTCTTCTGGTCCTTTTCCTTTCTCCCTCTCTCACATTTCAGGGTGACTCAGGCAGTCCCCTGGTATGCTTTGGGGAAGTACACGGGCTGGTGTCCTGGGGTCAGGGCTGCGCTCAGCCTGGTTATCCTGGAGTTTACACCAAGGTGTGTGAGTTCCTACCCTGGATCAAGAACACCATGGAGGGCAACTGACGCACTCCTGTCAGCTTTCCTCCCATGTCTCTCCCAGTTGGCTGACTTGGCCTCTTATCTTGCTAGCTATTGGGTCCATAGTATCACAATTTTACCCTATGTGTCTGTAGTGCTAATAGCATCACACTTTACCCTTTGTGTCTGTGGAGCACTCTTAAAACACAATAAATTTGTTACCAACCCTATCATTGTAAATGTGGTGTCCTCTAAAAAAGAATTTATCTCATAGTCAGGTCAGGTTGGGAGAACCTCGGGATCTCAGCTGGTGACCCTCAAGGCTGACACACAGTCCAGTTCCACACTCCAGAAATGCCCATCTACCTGCTGCAACCAGGTGTCACTTGGGCATCCCCTTGGGCTCTTGAGTCCTCAATACTGAGGATCCTACAAGTTGGATCACTCTTTCGGGAACATGTGCCACATGTCCGTAGTGCCGTAACTGATGCTCCCTCACAGTGCAGCTAATGTGCCTCATTCGGGACTCCCTTGTTCAACACAAAGTCAAGCTAACAGTACCCATGGACTCTCCAAAGAGACACGGTACCGAATGAGTTCTTTCAGGAAGACTTGAACCTGAAGGAAGACTTCATTCTGTGAAGTCTCAGAATGTCACACAGGGCAGCTCAATCAACTTAGTTGAACACGTCATGAAAATTGCCAAAGTCTACAAAGAAACTCTACCGATATTCATGTTTGCGTTTGATGAGAACACTCAGTGCCAGGATGCGGTTGATGGTAGAAAACCAGAATGCTTTGGTCACTGGAAGGCAAGCAAGTGATCATGGATTCTGTTGAGGATGACCCTAGCAAGGGCAGTATCTCCCTGTAGCCACAGTCCAGGCATTTCACCATTCCCATTTCAGATAGTGACAACAATGCTTGCGATGTAAGGAGGATGCCAGAAGTACACCCCGGATACCACAGATCCCTGTGCCCTTCCCTACCACCACCTGGTTCACTGCTCGTGCAGTCTCAGTAAGATTGTGTGGTTCAAAGCTAATCAGAGATTCAGCCTGAAGAAGCATGCACCCAGAGATATCCAACATCCTAGCTGGGGGATCAGCTTTAAAAAGCAGCTCAAAGTTGCTAGCCTAGCAGGTCATAATTGCAGTGTCATCCGTAAGGAGCATTCCATCACCTGCACTGACTGCAATGTCTGAGGAATAGATTCGGATGTGTGTAGTACTTTGATTCCTCTGTAAGTAGGACATGGGTCGCTAAACCATAAATGGTGTCACTTGCTCAGAGTTTCCACTAACAAACGCCTCCTTATCTGCCCTCTGAGCTCTCGCAGCCATCCTTCTCAATTCCCAGTTCAGATTGGAGTTGCCATCAAGCCATGCATAACTCCTCTCGATAATATCCAGGGTGCCCTACGAGATGCACCTGCACCTCCTTCTGGAAACATCAGTAACACCGAAGCAACCCTCAGCAATTTTCATGTCTTATCACAGAAAGTCTCATACATCACACATTAGGATCAGCAGTCACACCCAAGTCTGTAACTTCCTCGCACTCCTTCGCCACACCACCAGTACTGGAATGCTAAGTTGAATGATGCAGCTCAGGGTGCTGGAATCAGGACCCATGTAGCGGGTGACGCCTCAAGACCACATCAGCTCTGATTCCCAACAGGCCTGACCCTACTGGCTCTCTGGCAGTTTCAACACTTCCCGAGGGATTTCCCCTATCCACTTCATGATGCCTGCAGCCTTCCTGTAGGTGCGTGCATCAGTGCTGATCCCATGGAGAGCAGAAAGGTGTCGTGTCTGCTTCTTCGGAGCTGTGCAAAGTCGGTGGCTGAACCGTAAAAGTGACACAAAACAACAAATTCCAGAGATATGTGCCACCCACACGTACAGGCATTAACCACTGATATAATTTGCTTTTATAATAATACTTTATATATAACATTTAGTTAGTTTACAGAGGCATACTGTTTCATGGTATTTCCTAAATTTATCACCAAAACAAATAATACACTAAAAACATTCAACGCCTTTATTTTTTAAGGAGTAACAGACTAATATCCAAAACTCTAGTTTTGTACATTTTATGACAGAACATTTAACTATCGCTTTTGTAAGTAGTTAGAGGTTTATAAGCCATAAGTATAAACTCAGTAGTAAAATAATAATTATAATGGTTAACTTGCTGTGTACTATGTGTATTAGAGCCTATTGTTATGGAGTCCTGGGACAGAGGAAAATGTAGCTCTTTCCAATCCCACTGGTGTCCAGCCAGATCCCTGCACTCTTAAGAGGACATGGTTCGCTCCATTTCTCTGCGATCCTTTGGCCTCTTCTCCCTCTCTTGGCCCACAACCGATGACCCCATCCACAGAGCACCACCTACTGGAGATGGAGGGAAGGACTTTGTGCTCAGTGGTGCAATGGAGCAGGCCAGAAGGTACCAGCTGCACTGTTATCAGTGAGATCATACTCTGAGCCCAGCAGATGTTTCCCGTCTGATACTCACTGGTTCTTCCTGACTGGGAGGATGAAGGCCTGTTTGACGCAGGGGACGATTCCTCACTAAGGAGACACGTGGGTGGGGGGAGTCATTGAAGAAGTTGACATTTAAATGTGGTCACCTGCTCTCCTGCTTCATGAACAGGCATGCTAGCATGGAAGAACTGAGAGCTAACTTGCTAGTCTTGATGATGTGACTCACCCACATGAACTGACTCGCAGTATGGGCGGGGGACCCCAGATGGTGTCCTCCTCACTGCTGCAGCTGTCGTCCGACACACACCTGAGAACGCACAACCATACAACTCACATTGCTGTCCATGACAACCAGACCCCACCCCTCTCACAAGCTAATGACATCCATACTGGAGCACTGGGCATACATGACCATAACTCATCAAGCTTTCAGAAGAGAATAATACACAAAGGGATTAAAACACTCCTGAGGTGGTCTTAGTTTGGTTAGTTACAGGGGGGTCTGAGTTTGTTCACATATGCACAAAAATGCTGACTAATCACTCTGAGTTCATTTTGAGGGCTGAAAGGGATCAAGCATGAAAACAGCCACTGCCTCTTAAGGTCAATTCATACTTCACTCTTCTAGCTTTCAGCTGTGAACTAGGGAACGTGACGTAACTTTCGTCATGAGGGATTGGCTATGGATGACTGCACGTGTAGCCCAGGATATTATGTTTAACAGAAACCATATGTGTCCGTAAGCATCGACTAAGCAGGTGCTACATAATTGATTACCAATAGGTGGCAGTGTGGACTTTCACAGATAAACTGTCAATGATGAAAGAGTAGAGGAAGAATAATTATTGTTGTTGTAATAGTTATGATGACCAGCCGAATGAGATGGGTCAGAGGTACCTGCAAATCTAATTTTTCATGCAGTCCAGACATTATACCAATGTATACTGTATATTTTAAAAAGCCGCACCTTACAGCATTTTGTAATCTTGGTGATAAAAATCTCAGAGTGGCTAATTTTGTTGTAAATATTTCAGTATACTTTGGAATGCCATATTACTGTAGTACCATCCGAGTCACAACTAATAATTTTAAAATTATTGATAAAAGTTTACCCATTGTACTACAATGCTTGTATCTGTGTTTGTTGCAATACATCTGCCCTCTGCTGGTCTGGTGGAATATCACTACTGTATGCATACGCCAACCATGACCATCCGCATCCTCAGCTAAATGTAGTATGAACACAAGCTGCCGTGTGGACGATCGTCCCCAGCCTGAAAGCGCGTGAGGAAAAACAAAGCATTGAACTAGGCTTTAGGGTTTGCGCTGATGAAGGCTGGCCTCCTATGTTACCTCACCTGGCGATCTGTGGGTGGGACAGTGTCTCCACGTCAGAGCTGCTGAGATTCTGCAGAGAGATTTCGTTATTTAGACTACTGTCAGGCAGCATGGGGGAGGGAGGGAGTGGTATTTTCCTCCCATTTTCCTTCCTTTTTACTTCATTCTAAATACAGCACTGTGTTAAATATTTCCCCCTAAAGAGAACCACCTTTGGGTGACCATTATAGTGATACCAGGGCTGTCAGCCTTTCCAATAAGTAATAAAAGCTAAAGGTAATGATCCTTAACTCGAATGATCTGCAGAACCTCAGAGTCAAGGTTGCTCATCCTATTATATAAAGCTGAGTCTGTACTCATTATAACGATGCTAAATAAGAATTATGGAAATGCTTCTAGCAAGGTACTAGCTTAACTACAGGAAACAATGCTGGTGGAAGCTTTAATGTAAACCTGCGAAGAGCAGTTAAAACGTGCTTTTCTGGGCTTGGCTCTGATGTATGCTATAGCACGTGGCACGGCATGAAACGGGGCGAGCTCACAGGACGAGAGGGGGGCTGCTCGGGGGGCAGCTTAGCAGGAGGTCTGAAGGTGGGTCTGGGCAGCTTGGGGGAAGGGCAGCTGGTCTTTGGAGGCAGGGGTGGGGGTGTAAGGTCAGGCTGCTGCTGGGCAGAGAGGGACAGCTGTGAAAAGAGATGGAAAGAATGAACAAAGGTGTGGAATGGAGAGGTATCATGGTATCCTGACTTTGGTGTAGAAGAACATGGCTAGCACAGCCTCAATTGGGAACATGTCCTTAGAAAACACCAAGAGCACCCTTTTCATGGAGGCCAGCTGCTGCATCACTAGTGCCACGTCTTCCAGATCATCTTCGCTGTTGTCGGTATCCTCCTCATCAACTTTGTCCGGCAGGAAGGGCTCTACCACGACAGACTCTGTCCCTCTGATGTCACACCGGCAGTATGGGCAGGTGTGGCCGTCGGATCTCTGTGTGAAGGAGAGGTTCTGAGGACCCGATTCAGCTGAGCAGAACCAGTCAATGTCACCGGTAATGTTGATGCAAAAAAAAGAGTACAGCCACGGTTCTTCACACTGTTCATTTTATAAACTAACAGATTAATGAGTGGCAAATCGGATTCTGACCTTGACTCTTCCAGTCTTCACATTTTACCTTTCGTAGACATGTATTTGTAGAAAGATATTTCACTTTATTTCATACAAATAATCCCCCAATCCCACATGTAATTTTGAGCATTTATTATATATATTTTAGCCCCAGAAATGTTACTTGTATATGTAAGATTATTTAACTTAATGACTTACTGACATTAAATAAGGCCAATCAATAAGGCTTATATGAACAAATTGAAATAAATATATATCCATCCATCCATCCATTATCTATACCGCTTAATCCATCTGGGTCACGGGGGAAATAAATATATAATTATTTATGAATATTAATATTCATATAAATCAATTAAAATTTTTACTGTAATGTGTGGAATTTAATTACAAGCTAATATTACAAGCTATTGGCTACATCAATCCATCACTCACAGTCTCCATCTTTGATATGTGACATACAAACTGTAACCAAACCCAATCATGCCTGGATGAAGACCACAAAAATATACTGTAAACTGGGAAAGAATAGTGAGGTTATGGCACCTGCTTTTCAGCCCCTCTGGTGACACCAACATGCTGACTGAAGTTTATTAGAAAGTGCAGGTACCATAATAGCTGCAAAAAACACAGCAGAGGATGCCATAGCCAGCGAGGTGTGGCAGAGTCAGGGGAGGCTGGGAAATGGTGCAGCAGACACAGACTGGTCTGGCCAGATGCTGGGGATGGTGACCATACCTGCCAGCTGCTGAGGCAGGGTTGGCACAGCAGGTGTCCACATGGCTGGATGCGAATGTCTTTGTCTCGCTCGGCACAGATCTTACACAGCTGGAAGGTGCTGCCGATCTCACAATAGAGCTCATACTGCTCCTGTTAGGGTCTCACACACACACACACACACACACACACACACACATGCACACAGACACATACAAGTGTGCGCCCATCAGATGGACTCTTTAGGTTACCGGCAAAACATCGGAAACTGCTCACACACAAATGACTTCCGTTTGAGGTGTACAGGAACAGTGTTTTTTTCCATACACATAACTGTCACTATGTGAAAAAGAAATGCTACGTTACCGGGCTGACTCTGACTTTGCCCTTGTAAGTCGGCTCGCACAGACTGGTTAGGTCAGGGTTGTTGTCTCTACCATCTGGGAACAGATAGCTGAAACCACAAAGCACACCGTGTCACATTCAAACATGCAGACAATACTTAGCTGCCATCCCGCCCACGCCCACACACAAGTGCCCCAACTCAGACCTTTAGAAGCTATTATTCACTCTCCATGCCAAGTCTTCTATATTAAGAAAAGCATCATAGACTGCATCTATATCAATATGTGTACAAATGCACGCACTAGCCTTCTTGGTAACCCTTGACGAGAGCCTGGAACAGAGGAATGTCCTGGGGAATGGTCTGCACAATGGCGCCATCCTTGGTCACATGACCGATGGCCCATTGGCCCATGTGGGTGCAACTCAGGCGGAAGATGTAGCTAATGGAAAATAAAGATAAAGCAGGTTCTGGTTATGCATCTTGTCAACCTGAAGCTTGTTAGATGACACTGCACAGCGGTCTGTTGATCTGTATGTCTGCTGGGTAGTTTAGCCAAGATAACACAAGACATGGTGCTTAGCCTGTGGCTAGATAATGTGCATAATCATTGATGTGTCTGCACATGCATTACGTATATATACAGCTCTAGAAAAAATTAAGAGACCACAGCAACATTTTTAGTTACACTTATTTCTGATGATGAACTATACATTTTTTTTGCATCTTCCCTGTTTCTCATTGATGAAGGGCTTCTTCCTTGCTTTATAGGTCTTCAAGGGCTAGCAGGCCTAACTCTCCTTGCCGCACAATTCACACCACTTAATGTTCCCATTCTTTTTAAAGGTCACTTGAGGTCATTCTCTGATTTATGAGGTACAGTTGGAGGTGCTGACAGTCATCTCTGGCATTACAAAGTTGCTTATGCCCTCTACCTGGCTGGTTTTTGGTCATTGCAAGTGTTTCCTGCTTTGTTCTTGTGTACTGCTGTCTTAGAAACTTTGAACCTGGAAGCAACCTGCCTCTCAGTGTAGCCTTCTGCCAGCAGAACCAGGGTTAAACCAGGATTGCATGTTTTTTTTTTTTTTTTTTAAAAGAGTGGTCTCTTATTTTTTCCAGAGGTGTACATAAGGTGTCATGCCTTGTTTTCTGCTCCCTGCTGTGCTCCTCACCTGCCAGGCTGATGGGTGTAGTTTTCCAGGCGGGACCGGACCTGGTCATAGGTGAGGAAAGCCATGAACCCAGGGTGGGTGACTGCCAAATGGTTCCAATTCCTTAGCAGGGATGACCATGGCTAAGAAGGAGAGAGATAGGCCAGCAGAAATGACAAAGGACCTTGCGGTTCAGTCCATGTGGCCAAAGGCAGCGACAGACCGCCAGGCTTGTGACCCAAATTTCATAGTAGCCGAACGATAATCCTGCTGCAGTACCTGGAAGAGCCTAGTGAAAATGTCAAATTCAAAGATGGAGACGTGGTCATTGCAGGTGATGTCCACCGTGGACCTTAGGGCCATGGCCTCCATGCCCTCCTCGAAAGCATGAACCTTGCGAAGCTGCTCCTTGAAACTGTTCCACTGTATGATACACCTGAGGATGAGAGAAATGAGCTTAATACAGGCTGCTGTAGCTCTTTTTTGATGATTTTTTACCAGCAATATCACATCATGCTATTAATATTATGTGTTGCCTACATAAAGATACACCTGAAGTGTAGTCGAGGGAAATGTTAAATTAACGGGCTAACTTCGTGGATTAAACGTTCTTTACAAGACACAGAAGTTGCTGTTAGGAGGTTGTCAATCTACGGCACTAACAAAGAGGGTGATAAACGCTTCATTAATGGAGTACAACAAATGTAGTCAGATTTGTCTTGTTCCCCTTACAAAGTCCCCAGCTGCGGGGGTTAATTTTCATTTCCTTTCTAATCACACATCGTTTATATGACCCTGCCTCCATCCATCTTCCACGCTTTCACAATTCCTTCTGTTTATTTTACCGATTCCGACCTCTCCACAGCGCTCACCTCTCTCCAAATGCTTTCCTCCAGAATTCCCCGGCTTCTGTTTTAGTCAGCCTGTATGTGTCCCCCTGAAAATGTCCCCTGGGAAACACTGCCTGCAGTTCATGCAGCATGTGGCTGAACAGCAGAGAAATCTTCGTCAGGCTTCTCCTGGGAAATTGAAGAAAGAAAACAGAAAGACAGAGTGTTGGCTGCCAGCTCAGTAAAGCAAATCTCCATGTCAATTACAAACAGAAAATAATATTCTGTGCTTATTTAATTGTTAAACTTCAAGACTGAAGATTCAGTTTATTCTTTATCTTAAATCTTGCTTTTTTCCTGATCAGAAATGTATAAAATGTACAGAATTACAGACACAAACTCAGTTAAAAGCTGCCTGTAATATTCAGTTCAGTTTATTTTTGCATCGCGCCTTTCACATTCAGACACCCTGAGGCAGCTGACAATAATATGTGGCAATCCATGATTACGTTGTTTATACAAAATGGTGCCTGAAACAGGGAAAAGGGAAGAGGGAAAGAAGGAATTCCATAAGACAATGGAGGAGAGGAACAAAAACACCATGAATAAGCAGAAGAAAAACATCTGAGTCCGAAGTCAAATGAGTGTTGAACTTCCCCGGGTATGCTAATGTTACAGAAAACAATGAAGATAGGCCTGCTGTAATCAAAGCGAGGTATGAACTGTGCTCATAGTCAGAGGTAATCAGTGAGCCAGTTCTCTGAGCAGATAACATAAACAATGCACTGTTTTGTAGTTAAGCTTTCACACACAGGAAGTCTCTCTGAGCTTCCTGTCCTTAGGGTGTGCGCCTGAGCGACCAAATTTTCCGTTAGACACTGACCACTTAACACGAACACCAAGCAGCAGCCATTTCTCTGACATCAAACATGACGATGGCATGTGACTTTCTTGACTGATAAATCACTGAACAAATAAAGATAGAATTTCATAATATAATTTCATAATATATTGCATAAGTATCTTTTCAGATGATGATTCATGTAATTTTGTACTTGACTGCTAGATTAATTGACAGAATAAATTGATAAACCTTTAATATGCAGTGAATGCATACTTCATCCCTCCTTGACCTGCTTACTTTGGTCACAATCAATCTTTTATGTATGCAAGATCTGTTGATTTATGAATAAAAAAATACCCACTTGTGCCTTATATCTTGATGCACTCATCTATTTTGGGCAAAACTTTCCATGACTAAGTTCAGTGGCAGCCTTGTTCATGTCTTCATTTCCACAACAGATGACATTTCCTGCCCATCAAACACCCTATTTGTGGTCATATCAACATCTGCAGAAACCACCCCCTACTCCAGATTACCAGTGTGTATACATAAGAGTGCAAAGAAAATAAAACAGCTGTATGGAACCAGCCAAGTAAGGCAGCCAAATTACGCTTTGCATTTTTGCAGTACCCAAACGAGTGCATTTTATGCCTTGGAGTGGTAACTGGTGCCTTGAAGCAGTGCTTCGCAGTGCTTCGCAGTGCTTCTGTGTTTCAGTTGTATTAGGAAGCTCTGTGAAATTAAAATGATAAGAGGGCGAGATATCAGTACAGGTTTCTGTAGTACTTATTTCAGAAATATGTGGATCTGTATGGACAGCAAATCAAAAGGGGAAGAAGGAATTTGCATGAGAGTGTTTGATTATTTGTGTGAAATATTTATCTGTGCTTCACTTTTGGTATCGAGGCCCCCCCAGAGGGCAGGTTGAGCAGTCATCCTTGCAACCATGTTATGCCAAAGGAAACCTGGGCCGAAGGTTTACAGTCCATCTACCCTGGCCTTTTGTTTGATAGAGACAGCTGATTATGAAACAGCACAAAAAGTGGGGGCTGAGGAGGGGTCAGATAAAAAATAAAGGAAGCTAAGGCTTTTTCACAGACCTGTAAATCCTGTTGACCAACATTTCCTCCCTAACCTACATTCCCCACTGTGATTACTGATGTGTGTCTGCATGCCCCGACTGTGCTTTAGAGATTTAAGAACTAGATGAGCTGTCATGAGTCACTTAAAGTAAGACATTCTGGGAGGGAGGGGCAGCTTGATACCATGTGCAGTAGAGATATCATGATACCATGCACTGTATACAAATCATGATATAGTGCACAACGGACACATCATGATACCATGCACTGTATACAAATCATGATACAGGGCACAATGGACACATCATGATACCATGCACTGTATGCAAATCATGATACAGGGCACAATGGACACATCATGATACCATAAACTGTATACAAATCATGATACAGTGCACAATGGACACATCGTGATACCATGCACTGTATACAAATCATGATATAAGGCACAACAGACACATCATGATACCATGCACTGTATACAAATCATGATACAAGGCACAACAGACACATCATGATACCATGCACTGTATACAAATCATGATACAAGGCACAACAGACACATCATGATACCATGCACTGTATACAAATCATGATGCAGTGCAAAGAAGTCACATCATGATACCATGCACTGTATACAAATCATGATACAGTGCACTATGGGCACATCATGATACCATGCTGTACATGCATCAACATACTATGCTGTACATGCATCATGATACCATGCGCCGTAGACACATCATGTTACTATGTGCTGTACATATACCAGGACATCATGCACTATACATGCATCATGATACTGTGTGCTGTAGAGGCATCATGATACCGTGAGCTGTACACGCATCATAATATCACATACTTTTGACACATCATGATACTATATGCTGTACATATACCAGGATATCATGCACTATACTCTGTACTCTGTACGTTGTACACTCATCATGATACAGTGCAGTGTGCACACATCATGATAGCATGTTCTGTGGATGCATCATCATACTCTGTGGAGTACACGTGTCATGATACCCTGCACTGTACACGCATCATGGTACTGTGTGCTGTACATGCATTATGATACCGTGCACTGAACACGCATCATGATACCATGGGCTGTAACCACATCATGATACCATGTGCTGTACACGCATCCATCAACATTACAAGTGAAAATTTGAAGTTATCCAGCATCTAGTTCAGTTTTTCAAAACAATTTACTACATTGTAGGGCTGTGAATCGATTAAAATTAAAATAAATGATTTTAATCACACCTAATATTGAAACTTATATGCATAAAAATTCATACACAGAACCTGCCAAAATTAATGTAGAATTAATACAAAGGGGAGTGTATGAGTCATGAACAATAACAATAACAATAATAACTGATACTTTATTGATTCCTGTGGGGAAATTTTCTTTATGCCTCCCCCAACTTGCTCTCTGTACGTGAGAGCAAGCTGGCCATGAAGGGCAGCCACCCATAGTAGTGCCTAGGGAGCTGGGCTTAATGGTCTTGCTCAAGGACCCACAGATGTGCTGAAGCCAAGCTTGATCAGGGGACCTTCTGATCAAAGGCACAGAGGCTTAGCCCACTGAGCTCTCAGTTTTATGTTACCATTTATTTGTGTAATAAACAAAAGCAAAATTATACATCTTCTCATATAAATTGATTGTTTATTGTGGGAAAGCTGAAAGTCGCACATGTGCTACACGATCACAAGTAAACCGTGAACTATTCAAGTATTCAACTATTCAGGAAATGGACTTTAGAAAATAACTTATGGTGAATCTGCACCCTTACCAGTTATAGAAAGTTAAGGCCTATCTCATGTGCTTGAATACATAATTACCTTAAATTGCCTGTGTTCCCGGCTGAGGAAACCAACATAGACCAGTATGACCAACAAAATGCATATGGTGTTTTGATGTCGGTCTTTAGTGAAATATTGCTGGTGGACTAGCTTCATTGGCAGGTAGAACAGCAGTTACACTGGTCCACCAGCACCCAACTGTAGCACTAACCAGCACAGAAAGGCATAGAAATCATGCTGATCTTATGCTAGTATTTTTCATCAGGCTTGGCAAAGCCCCTCACAGGTACTGGACAGACACATTTTTTTCTGTATTCGGCTTTCTATGCGTTGCTTTCATATGTGGCTATCAACTCTCCTGCATGTGCGACGCCCATCCATGGTTAACGAGGATCATGTAGTGACAGTACCTGTTAAAATCCATGCTCATATTATTCTCCCAGTTGTGTAAAAACATTACCCATGGATTAACACAATCAAAGAAATAATAGCGTTTTATGACTTTAGAATTAAAGCGACACGTTAATGCGATACATTTCCCAGCCATACTAGAGTTATAGTATTTACTTAATATGGTTGTTCACTTAATAACTCAAAGGGATAGATTTTAAAAAGTGTAAACATAATGCTAACTGGGAATGGTTTATCTGAACCCGAATATCCATATACCTCACAGTAATGAAGGCGCTTATTTGCATTTCAACATGATCCCAAATATTCAGAGTAAGCTTTGTGGGTTTCTCATCTGTTATTTTAGGTCTTACCATACAATTTATTAATACTTTAGGAAAATTAAGAAAATTACAGATAAATAGTAGGTATGTAAAACAAAAACTTCAAATTATTTAGTTACTGTTTGTTGACAAAATGTCACTTAATATTAGGACGCATAACATCGAATGAAGTTAACCATTACTACTGGTGCACAATTAATTTATCCAGGTCTGAAATGTATGGTTCCTTCCACCTGATTTTGCAGCTGGCTTTTAAAAACCGTCACATGCATTTTTTTTAGAATTACCTCATATAGTGATGATGATGGTGGCTAAACTGTGTAAAGCCGAAAATAACAAAATTACAGATGTCCACACTGAGCCACTACTACTGCACAGGAACCTAACAATGATGATAACAAATAAAAAACAAAAACCTCATGGCACATATCATGATAAATTCATACAGGAGGTTATGTTCTTATGTTCTTATATGAGTGTGTTGCTTTTCTGTTGGTCATAGTGGAGGCCACACAGCAGCCTCTGCAAAGTTAAAAATGCGGTTCAGTTGCTTTTCTCTGCAGATAGGTATATTTAGTACCAAACATGCTGACTGGGGACTTTTGTAACCTAATTTCCATCTCATTCCCGTCATTCTCACACCTCCGGCTCCCGTCATGTTCACGGTTGCTCATCCATGGTATTCAGGCTTTTTTCAGTGAAACAGCTTCCTTCGAACAGGGCATTTCCTGCGTGGATTACTTGGCTAGTAATGGTTTGTTCCTACTGTTTTGTTTCTGAGAATGTAATACTCTACAACAGTGCATTCAGTAAAGCATATCTAGTAAATTTTACAGATATTAGGGTCAGACACACAAAGCCATATAAGCTATACAATGAACAAATGAAATTCCCACATATCTAATACCCCATTTGAGTACTACTGCTCAGAATGTAAATATCTAATATTACTCCAGTGTTATGGACTGTAGAGAATATTCCAAACACCAAAAAAACAGTTTCATGTCCTTCACCTCCCAATTTCATCCCTCTAAGAATTTTATCAGAAGATGATAATGCATTAACGTCATCATACATATCTGTAAATTTAGAAATCACTTTTTATACAGTAGTATTCATTTTTGTTTGTAACAAAGGTAAAATGCGTCACAACTAAATACGGATTCGGATAGGAATTCGTCATAATAGTCCGTGAAACTTCAGATTGAGTTCAGATAAATTAATTGGCATTAATTTCCCAGATGTGTAAAACAAAATGTCAATTTATTCCCTTGATTTTCATAAAATAAGGGGAAAATATTTTGTATCACAAATGGAACTATAGTCGTCGAGATTCCATCATCAATACACTGAAAATATATACTTTGCGCTTAAATCCCAAATATGGCTGCAAATGATTTGAATTATGCAATGAATGTATTAAAAAATTTTATTGAGGCTGGGTTGCTGAGTTTTTATTGAGGCGCTGCGAGGTGAATTAATGGGCATAGTTGCATTTTGTGAGGATGGGGGTTCGAAATTGCTGGATTAGAATATTTTAACAGCATAAGGGAATTATCACTGCCATGGACGTCGCCGCCATTAAATCTGAGCGGGACGTGTCCCCCTCACATTTCATAATTATTTGTCTGGACCCCCCCCCCCCCAACATAAAATATTAGTTTTATGCCAGTGTGTCCCCCCTACATTCAAAATGCTTCAACCGCCCCTGATCACTGCAGATCTCATACTCAGCACTGGAGAGGTCCACATATTCAACAAAAGCCTGACCCCAGTGAGTCAAAGGCTGTGTCTCTACAGGGAAAAGTGGTCCACTGTTTCTTCCCCTTTAGTCACCTCCTCTCCTATTTTCCCTCTCATAGAGCGGGAGCGCTGGATCCAAAGCACTTTGCACAATGCCACTCGATCTTGTGCGACTCCCCTCCCTTGGAGAGTAAAAGCTCTGGCACAGCCTGGCCTGGCCCCGAACTTTGCTAAGTGATTTGTACAGATGGTTTGACAAAGACGCACACAACAGGGTAGCTGTGCGGTCCAGCTACAGATAATCATTAAATTAAATTAAGCATATCCGTAGCTATAACGTTTGTGGTCCTACAGGGTTGTTTACGTTCATTCTACAATTACAGACCTTACATGCTTAAAAAAATAACATTTTCCAGCAAACGTTCTTTATAAAAACAAGTATTACTGGATTATACCTTAAAGCAACTGATATTCAATGAACCCTCTCTCCTGCCCTTGAAGAGTAAAGAAGAGACTAGCAGAAGATACCAGTGCCTCTCACCTATAGCTGGAGTTCTCCTCAAAGATCTTCTCCTTGCCCTCTTTGAACAGGAGTATCGCTCTCTCTGTCTTGGTCAGCAGGTGCCTGATGTGGACCCTCAGGTATTCGGCCTCATCGCCACGAGGGACATAGCCGCTCGTCTCACTTGTGGCTGGGCCTCGGTAGGGTGCCCAGACCCCCGAAAGCTGGTTTGCTGTCTGAGACACCAGGTCAGGCAGGAAGGGCGGACTGTTCTTCAGGGCTAGCCGTGGGTTGGTAGACAAAGTCTCCAGTTTTCCTAGCCTTTTCAGGGTTTTGTCCAACAGCCGGGAGTCTGCCGCAGTCAATGTAGTGGTGCTGGACCTGGCTAAGTCAGGCCTAGGGCTTTGGCCTATTCCCCACCAGCTGCGCGCTGCTGCCATGACTCACATGTGTATGTCGAAGCAATGACGGTGTATAGGCTGCAGACTTGCTAAGGCCAGCATGTAGGTGTCGCTCCTGGGTGCTTTGTCAGTCTTCATGTGAAGTCATGAAGTCCCAAGAGATCCATATCTAGCAGAAGACCCCCTGGTGTTCTAGAAGATTCTTCACTTCACAAGCCTGTTCCACATTTCCTCCTTCATGCCAATGTCTGCCTGCACATATCACGATGACAGCAGCACGGACGGAAGGACAAAAGCGGGATCCCAGTGAGCCACCAGCAGCTACTGGGTGGTAGCCGGTAAGCACTAGAAGATATTTTGTCCCTTGAAGAGCTGAGAGAAGGCTACAAATCAAGTTCTCTACTTTTTGCCATTAGAAAGAAAGCAGAAGTGCGTCTTTAGATAAAACAGTCCCTTAATCTTAATTTTCCGCCAGACAATGAGATAAAAGTCGGTTGGCTCAACTCTCTCCTCCGCCCTCACTCACTCTTTCACACTTGTCCGTTCCCATGACCCAGAGACGCCCCCTTCGCTTTTCATGCCTTCAGTTATGTTCAGACCTGCCCTTCAGATACAGATGTGATGATGTGCAGCTCTCAGAGGCCGGCTGGTTGGCTGGGTGGCGGAGTGGGGGGGGGGGTCAGTATCCTTAGCGTGTTATAGCCCAGGAAAGTGGTTGCGTCCCTGTCTCGCATGTTCCCGCGGAGCCCCCTTTGAGCTCTCAGCTGCTTTCCTGCGCGCACTGCATTTCCGGGTTGTGCTCTGATAAACCGGTTTGTCGTAACTCTCCCTAGAAGGCAGAGTCAGGTAGGTGTGGGGCTCCAGAGGTCAGAGAGAGAGAGACACAGAGAGAGAGAGAGAGAGAGAGAGAGAATACACCCCAGGATTACGTAAATAACTGGAAAGACACATTCATCAGAGAACTTAGGTTTACATATGTTTGGTCAATTTAATGACCACAAAGCAGACCAAGTTTCTGTAAATGTTTCTCAAAAATGTATACCTTAACACACTTCTTTACATGTTTCTGTAGCAAAATAGTCTTTAGTTTTATTATTATATCTTTTACAACATTTACATAAAAAAAATACAGATAAGTACTTTGTAATTTTAGAAGCTAAACAAGTTTACACATACTTTTGCTACCTGTAATACGCTTGATTTACTGACTTTAAAGTGATACACTGCCACCCTGTGGATGTAAAATGCATTTACTCTTTGTCAGATTTGTGTTTCAAAAGAGAATTACAAGTATTGGCCAATAAGTTGTTTCACAAAACGTATAAATATAATTTCATTGTCAATTAAAAAGAATGAAGGCTGCCAAATTTTAATAGAATAATGCGTACTTATTTTAAAATCGCATTAAGGCACAGTCTACTGTAGAGTCCTGCTTGGGGACAGTGTGTTTATCGAGTTTTCTGTACGACATTGTTCATACAATCCTGTCATGCTTTTTGGGCTTTGGAGGTTACTGTAGTTACTTCCATACATTTTGGAGTAGAAAAGGAGAAATATGGTGAGAATTTGAATGGTTGTTTTCAATTTTAAATATTGCCAGAAGGCTCAATTGATAGGTGTGTCGCAGATTGCACTCTTTGTGGTAGAGAATTTAAATATCACTGGAGCACAACATCTTTGTCCTACCATCTAAAAACGAGTCTTTCTGGTTTGGTGTTTGAGAAACACAGTAGCTGTACCCATCAGCTGTAATGTCCTGCCCATCGTGTCCACCTGACCCTCCTGTCTCCTCACTTATGTGGCCCTTATGAAACACGCCTATTGCTTGTTCCCCCTTGTTAGTCTTAGTATTTAATTACCTGTTTGTCTCATCAGCCAGTCCACTTATTGCCTGTGTACTTCCTGATACTCGTCTTCCTTTGTTTGCCAAATGCCTGCCTTCGAGTCCTTCATCTCTCAAGTCTTGACACCAGCCCACTGCTGATGAAAGTGCTGGTTATCGATCCATAACCGAAAGCCAGTGTAAAGCACTAACCAATGCAAGAACATAACTGAATAACTACTGACTGTCGGGCAATAAGCATTGCTGAAGCTGGAGCCTCAGAGTGCAATGGAATTAGTACAGGATTGTTTTTTTACTCAATTTGTTAACACCCCTACCAGGGGAGATGCCATTCTTGATCTTGTTTTCTCTAATAACCAGGACATGATTGGTAAACTAGACGTTTTAGAACCACTTGACAGTAGCGATCAAAACATGGTTAAATTTGAGGTTAAGTTTAGTGCCCGAAGAGCAAAGTCCAAATCAAAAATATATAATGTTAGGAAGGCTAATTTCAATTGTATGAGACTAAAACTAGAAACTGTGAACTGGATGGAGTTAAATAACAAAACTGTTGAAGAGGCATGGGAACATTATTGCAAGTGCAAGAGGACTTCATACCTGTTTCCAGCAAGAATAAATCTAGGAAATTGCAACCTAGGTGGTTTACTAGGGAAATAAAGTATAAAGTAAGTAAATAAGGAAAAGGGCTTTGTTCCAGAAATGGAAAATAACTGATGGTGACAGAATAAAGCAAGAGTATCTAAATCTACAGGCTGAGTTAAAAAATGACATTAAACGAGCTAAAAGGAATGTCGAAAGGAAGATTGCATTGTAGGCTAAGGAAAGTTTCTTCCAGTATTTTAACTCTAAAAGCTCTAAATTTTCTAAAAGCTGAAGTTACTAATCTGCAGGATATAATTGAAAACGACATTGATATAGTAAATAAGTTCAATGATAGTTTTGCACGGGTATTCACTGTTGAGGACACTAGTAATTTACCAGTTCTTATTACTAATCCAGCATCGTCTATAACTAATATATATATAACTGAAGCTGATGTTTTGCAAAGCCTAGCTAAGCTAAAAATAAATAAATCACAGGGCCCTGATGGCATCTTACCTATAGTGTTAAAAGAGATGAGGCATATTATTTGCCGACCCTTAACTTTACTGTTTCAAAAATTCTTATCTGAAGGTGTGGTACCTTCTGATTGGAAGCATGCCAACATAACGCTCATTTTCAAAAAAGGCGATAGAAGTAATTTGTCAAACTATAGGCAAATCAGTCTAACTGGTACAGTTATGGAGGCTATAATCAAAGAGAAAATGGTAGATTACCTGGACTCAAATAACATTTTGAGGGATAGCCAGCATGGATTTAGGAGAGGTAGATCCTGTTTAACAAATCTGTTGGAGTTTTTTGAGGAAGCTACTCAAGAAGTTGATGATAAGAAGGCCTATGATGTCATCTACTTAGATTTCCAAAAGGCTTTTGATGTTGTCCCCCACAAGAGGCTCTTACTTAAACTCAAAGCGACAGGTATTTTAGGAACTGTAGCGACCTGGATTGATAACTGGTTAACAGATAGGAAGCAGCGAGTAGTTATAAGAGGCACAATGTCACAGTGAGCCTGCGTTCATAGTGGGGTACCGCAGGGTTCAATTTTAGGACCACTATTGTTCCTAATTTACATAAATGATATAGACACCAATATATACAGTAAACTGGTGAAATTTGCAGATGACACCAAGGTGGGTGGTGTAGCAGATACTGAACTAGCGGCTCAGCAGCTACAGCGGGATCTTGATTTAATTAGTGACTGGGCCGACACCTGGCAGATGAAATTTAACATAGACAAATGTAAGGTACTACATGTAGGGAGTAGAAATATAAAGTACAGGTATTTTATGGGACCTACTGAAATAAAGGTAGCTGATTATGAGAAAGACCTTGGTGTGTATGTTGATGCTTCCATGTCTCATTCTCGCCAGTGTGGGGAAGCAATAAAAAAGGCAAATAGGATATTGGGGTATACTGTATCTCCAGGTGTGTGGAGTTTAAGTCAAGGGAGGTAATGTTAAGATTATACAATTCCTTGGTGAGACCTCACCTAGAATATTGTGTGCAGGTTTGGTCACCATATCTTAAAAAGGACATTGCGGCCTTAGAAAAGGTGCAGCATAGGGCCAGAAGAATGATTCCTGGTCTTAGAGGAATGTTATACGAGGAAATGTTAGTTGAGCTAAATCTGTTCAGCCTCAAGCAAAGGAGACTGAGGGGGGACATGATCCAGGTCTATAAGATTCTAATGGATGCTGTTCAACCAAATAGTTACTTCAGCATTAGTTCAAATACAAGAACTCGTGGTCATAGGTGGTAACTAGCGGGAGAACATTTCAAACTGGATTTAAGGAAGCACTTCTTTACACAGCGTGTAGTCAGAGTATGGAATAGTCTTCCTGATAACATAGTGCAAGCTGAATCCTTGTGTTCCTTTAAATCAGAGCTAGATAAGATTTTAACAACTCTGAGCTATTAGTTAAGTTCTCCCCAAGCGAGCTCGATGGGCCGAATGGCCTCCTCTCGTTTCTATAGTTCTTATGTTCTTATAAAATGCATATACACTCACCTAAAGGATTATTAGGAACACCATACTAATACGGTGTTTGACCCCCTTTTGCCTTCAGAATTGCCTTAATTCTACGTGGCATTGATTCAACAAGGTGCTGAAAGCATTCTTTAGAAATGTTGGCCCATATTGATAGGATAGTATCTTGCAGTTGATGGAGATTTGTGGGATGCACATCCAGGGCACGAAGCTCCCGTTCCACCACATCCCAAAGATGCTCTATTGGGTTGAGATCTGGTGACTGTGGGGGCCATTGTAGTACAGTGAACTCATTGTCATGTTCAAGAAACCAATTTGAAATGATTCGAGCTTTGTGACATGGTGCATTATCCTGCTGGAAGTAGCCATCAGAGGATGGGTACATGGTGGTCATAAAGGGATGGACATGGTCAGAAACAATGCTCAGGTAGGCCGTAGCATTTAAACGATGCCCAATTGGCACTAAGGGGCCTAAAGTGTGCCAAGAAATGAAATGAGGCATGATGGATCCATGTTCTCATTCTGTTTACGCCAAATTCTGACTCTACCATTTGAATGTCTCAACAGAAATCGAGACTCATCAGACCAGGCAACATTTTTCCAGTCTTCAACTGTCCAATTTTGGTGAGCTCGTGCAAATTGTAGCCTCTTTTTCCTATTTGTAGTGGAGATGAGTGGTACCCGGTGGGGTCTTCTGCTGTTGTAGCCCATCCGCCTCAAGGTTGTGCGTGTTGTGGCTTCACAAATGCTTTGCTGCATACCTCGGTTGTAACGAGTGGTTATTTCAGTCAAAGTTGCTCTTCTATCAGCTTGAATCAGTCGGCCCATTCTCCTCTGACCTCTAGCATCAACAAGGCATTTTCGCCCACAGGACTGCCGCATACTGGATGTTTTTCCCTTTGCACACCATTCTTTGTAAATCCTAGAAATGGTTGTGAGTGAAAATCCCAGTAACTGAGCAGATTGTGAAATACTCAGACCAGTCCGTCTGGCACCAACAACCATGCCACGCTCAAAATTGCTTAAATGACCTTTCTTTCCCATTCTGACATTCAATTTGGAGTTCAGGAGATTGTCTTGACCAGGACCACACCCCTAAATGCATTGAAGCAACTGCCATGTGATTGGTTGATTAGATAATTGCATTAATGAGAAATTGAACAGGTGTTCCTAATAATCCTTTAGGTGAGTGTATTATAATAACATCAGAATTCTCAGGTTTAGTAAATGTCCCTTCAACTGAATAACAGAAGTCAATTAGTTACCTGTTTTATGCTGGAAGACAAACATAACATCAAAATTTTATTTTTAAATGATGCAGCATGCAGGGGAAAATATAAAAAAAGAATAACCAAGCTTGTGTCTACACTCACCATCACTTTCGTACCCAACAAACCCGGAAAATTAAATGTAGACATGGAGTGAAAAGCTGATGATATCACAATCTATAGAATATGTAAAGGGAACGAGCTAATGAAAAAGGAATTCAGCAATTCTGTTCAGCTTCCAAAAACTGGCAGTAACAGACCCTGAGCTCCAGTGAACCGTCTACAAGAAGGAAAATGCAGTTACTTACTGGATGTAAAATTTCCCAACTGGACCTAAAGGGTGGCAGCTAAACTTGCCCACTGGGGGCACTGGGGTTGCAGCAGTAAAACTTCTAGTCGGCTAATTATACCTCCATTGAACACTGGGACGACAGATTTCTGGGACATTCTCGTTATTCACCCACATCACCATGTTCGACCTAGATCAGGCTGAGAGAGACGGAGGTGATGTTGGAACCAAACTCTGCATTCCACTATCTCCTTCCATTTGTCTACTTGTCTGCTTTGTCTCTCAAGAATTACCACGACAATTGAAGATGCAGAACCGATACTGGTTGCCTTAGCTATTGCCAAGAAAACTATCCTGTTAAACTGAAAAACCAGACACACAGTAAATATCATACATTGGTAAAACCTACTCAAAGAATACATATCCATGGAACTTATTACCCTATAGCACCAAACCCCAGACTTCAAAAATGTTTGGGGCTCATTTACCACCACACTGGACTTGCCTGTGAACTAAACCCACAGAATGACGCACATAATTACACCCACACACACGCAAAGACACACACATTGACACTACAACTCCTCAATGCAATCATACCCCAATTGCTGCATGTCATAAGCTCTCACGACTTCAGAGAAAACCCCCAAATCTCCCAGAGAGTGTATGGCTTTGCTTCATCCTGTCTTGTCTTGTCTGTCTATGTCAATCTACATGGTCTTAAAATGCCATATCTTGTCAGTCTTACCTGCCATGTCTTATTTGTCCAACTGTGTACCATTATGTAATGATGGGGGATGCGCAGTGGGTGGGCAAGTTTGGAGTGGCTTCACTTAATATATTGATCAGTTGTTCAGGTAATTAAAAATAAAGTTGTACTCCAAAGTGGCATGGTGGTGGTTGGGTAATAAAAAAGGAAATAACCTCTGCAAATTAAGCTGTTTACTCCATGATCATGAAACCTGTATCGTGTACTGCAATTCCATTTTCTAATGACTGTTGCCTGTTCTGGCCACTCTGTCACTTTTGGGGAGCATCCAGTTCAGGCTCGTACCCCCTAGCCTCATTTTGGTGTTCAACATGGCTGGAAGCAGAATACGGTGAATTGCGTGTCATTCGCATGTGTCAGGAAGCTGATGTCAATTTGCGGGAGACTACCAGAACTTCCAGGAGAGGTGGGATGTCTGGACATCACAGAATAACTGAAACTACCTTGGTGTTACCTCACACCACACTGACAATTCATGGACATTGAATTTGTTAGCCTTTGGAGTAGAGAGCGCTGAGGAGAGACATTTCACTGAATCCGTCGTTAAACATTTTTCAGACATAGCAGCAGAGTGGGATATCAGTGACAAACCTACAGCCATGAGTACAGACAATGCAGGCAATACGTTCTCAGTAACCAGTCTCATGACCTACGGATACATGCCATACAATGTACATGGTTTACAAATGTTTAATAATTACACTTTGTGAAAGTGGTGTGGACAACCTACTGGGAAAACGTAGAAAATTAGTAGGACATTTTATGGTTTAACTTTAAACCATAAAGGCAGTAGTACATGAATGGCCATGGTGAAGACGACATTTCCACCAGGTGGAATTCCACGCTGATGATGATCACAAGCTGTGTGCTACAATGTCCCAGCGGAGGAACCATCCCGCCATGCTGACTGACGACCCAGAGTTTGAAAAGATTAACAAGCCAGAGGAACTACTTGAACCTTGCAAGTAACCCAATGTTATGACCTTGGCTCAAAAGAAAACATAAACCTGGATATATGACATCCAGACCCAAAAGATCTTCACTTCCTTTTCCTTATATCTTCTAGCACCCCCCCCCCCTGTACAGGCAGATAGGGCAATAGCACCATCCACAGGCCCTGGGGGGGGGAGAGAGAGAGAGACGGCATACAAGGTGCATACACAGAAGCTGTCACAGCCAACATAACATAAAAATTTGAAATCATTTTACTACCCTACATAGATGTACTTTGGAGTCAAGTTCACTGTTTTAGTTTTGTTTCACACTCTCCACTCTCCATGCACCTTGGCCTTAATATCTCTGGCAGGCTGAGTTTGACATGAAGCCCTTTACTTATCCTCATGAAAGTCTGCAAGCAGCTTCACTTCCTGAGATGGCTAAGGAAGTGAGAGATGAGGGGACAACACTTTTGGAGATCTCCACACTAACAATATTACAGTACATATGGTGGAGCCAGTAAAGGAGACCCATACAGAGAATTGTGAGGTCAGCTCAAAAGATCGTAGCAATCTAACTACACTATTTGGACAAAAGTATAGAGACACAATTCCTAATCACTGATTTCAAGTGTTTTATTCAGTCCCACGCCACAGGTATATAAAATCAAGCAACTAGCCATGCAGTCAGGTTTACAAATATTTGTGAAAGAATAGGTCGATCTGAAGAGCTCGGTGAATTCAAGCGTGGTACTGTCATAGGGTGCAACCTTTGCAATATGCCAATTTATAAAATTTCTTCCCTGGGCAACTGTAAGTGGTGGAAGACCACGTAAAGTAATAGAGAGGGTTACAGAGCAGCATAGCGTTCTGCCAACAGAATCACAATTAAACCAGGATTTATTTTATATGCAATTTTGTTTTAAAATATAGAGTGGTCTCTTAATTTTTTGCTTAGCCCGACAACTTGTCAGATTTAAGGTACCTCGATCAGTTTAAATGGTCTTTATCTTCTTTCACTTGCAATTAGCCCAAACTACCGTAAATCCGACAAATAATCCGACTAATCATAAAATCCAATTTTAGCCTGGTTAATTGCCATTGTTAGCAATATCACTTGATAACACATTACGCGCGGTGCTTTACGTATAAAACTCCGTAGCAACACGTCCACAGATAAGTTGGACGGTATAGTGTTTGCGACCGATTTAATGAGCCACAAATGAGAAGTAGTGCTTAAACAGTATAAAACTACAACTTTCCCTTCTGTTGATAAAGGGCGCAGCCATCTTGGATTCTGAACTTGGGATCTTCTGTGCTGCTCCAAGATATTTCTCGGATCTCCGAGAAACGGGAGCGCGCATGTCGTCACCTCTGGCTTCAAAACTCGGAATCTGACTTGGAATACGAGTTCCGAGGGCAAATGGAACGCACCAAAAGTGCCCGAAATGGGTTGACAGAGACATTTCAGGGATTTTAAGTCATTCTACGCTGCAGATGGGTTAATTGCGTAAATTTTTTTAATCAGATTAATCATGATGATGGATTAATCCACGTTAACCCGTTAATTTTGACACCCCTAATATATATATTTATATATATTGTAAAGGTGGGTTGCTGAGCCATGTTGTTCTCAATAATCATACAAGACAGGTTTGGCTATTAACTACAAGGTGGCTTTTATTGCATGCGTATCAATCATACTGACAACACACTCACACAGCCCACAGTGCCTGTCACCTGCTTACTCCTAACACACACGGTGGGCATACACACACACACACACACTATGACACCAATTAACATTTAACACTATACATGACATTACAATACAGCACAGTGACATATAAAGTATGGTGATTATACAGCACTATTTACAAAGTTGGCACCAGTCCAACCTAGAGTTTAGATTCTCTGCCCGAGCCCGAGCCCAGACCCGACCCGACCCGACCCGTGGGCCGGGTCGGGCCGATATTTCCTGCCACTATCTTCGGGCCGGGCCGGGCCGGGCCGGCCTGGGCGGGGCCATGATCAAGCATTTGTGTGTGTTTTTTTTTTTTTTTAAATCATTACTTAATTAGCCTAATTGGGTGGAGAGCTATGCCATAATTATAAATGTAGCTCCCTCCCGTAAGACACGAGCACAAGAGTCCTTTGCATTTAACTGAGCCGACGGTTTATTCGAAAGACAGTGGCTTCGTTATTATCACCATCATGGCAGACGTGAGAACTAAATACAGATACGGAAACACAAAATCAAGCACATTTACTTACAATATTAGCTAACAAACATTGAAATTCAAATGAAATATAAACATAAATAACAATAAAGACAGCTTAGAGAATTCATATACAGTTAACACGAACCTCAGTTAGCATTTACATTTACATGGCTAAATACAACAAACTTAACTAAAACTTAATTAACACATACCTCGTTGGCTGCTTACGGAAGGATTTAACCTTTTTCTTAACCCTTTACTTAAAGTTCGATGCCGAGCACACAAACTGGTTCCAGCAGCAAGCGAACTGGATAAGTGAAAACGTGCTTTTCTTCTAAACGTGTCTCAAAAATCCATTCTGAATAAACAAACAATGCAGTTTACATGCTTCGTCCTTGTTGCATTTTTCATTAAGATAAATCTAAACTAATTTCTGTAGTTCAAACAACTTAGAATTGTAGTTGAGAACGTCTGTTACAACGGCTCACGTATTAAAAAATAGTCGGGTTTAAATCGGGCTCGGGCTCATAATTACAGTTAATGTGTCGGACCGGGTCGGGCTCGGACACAAGGTGCACGGGCTCGGGTAGGGTCGGGTTTAATTTTTTGGGCCCGATCTAAGCTCTAGTCCAACCCACCGCACTGCCTGACAGTACCTCCAGCATTACATTGCCCCCCTCCTAGGCAACCACACGCTGTACACCACTTTGGAGATTGACTCCAGGACCTCCCCAGGACCCCTCCAATGGCTGTTGAGCTTGGGTGACTAACCCTTCTTCTGGATGAGGCAGGACACCCAAACAGGGTCCCTGAGCTGCAAGGCTTGTTCCCGACAGCAGGTGTCATCTGTCTGGCCGTGGCCACATCCAGATGATCCCTGGTCAGCTCTTGCATGGTGCGTACATGCTCCTGGAGCTGGAGCAGGTAGTCCAGTCCCGGCATCGCTGCCAGCTCCCACTCAGGGTCAAGCCAAAGACCAGCTCCATTGGGGTCCACAGCTCACGACCAAACATGAGGGCGGTGGGGGTGCAGCCAGTATTTTCCTGTACCATGGTACAGCACAGTGCCCAGTCCCTCATTACTAGTGTCAGTGTCCAGAATTAAAGGAAGGCATGGATCTGGGTAAATTAGTATGGGGGCATCGGCGAGCGCTGGCTAAAACTGATTAAAAGCACAGACATCTATCCAAGCAAAACCATTTCCCTTCTCTGTAACATTAATACACCAGTCTTCTAAAGAGGCCTTAATAATATGAAATTAACAATGCAAAAATGATTGAACTCACTATTCTACATTAATAAATCAGATTTACTGATGCAAATACAGTAGTTCATCTCAAATTGTATCCGGTACCCACTTTTTAATTGGGTCAGGTGCATCATCTACTTTTGTACTGGTGCACCGATGTGAACCGGTGAATTTTATCATCCCTAGTGTAGATTGTGTCAGTCAATATAGACCAGGGGTGGGGAATCTTATCCAGAAATGGCTGCTGTGTATGCGGTTTTCGCTGCAACTCCCAAATTAAATCACTAATTAGAGGACTTATTGGATATTATATAATAACAAGCAGTTCATACTTTTTATTGATCCCCATGGGGAAATTCTCTTTACACCTCCCCTCACTTGTTCTCTGTAGGTGAGAGCAAGCTGGCTGTTAAGGGCAGCCACCCATAGCAGCGCCCAGGGAGCTGAGGGTTAAGGGTCTTGGGCAAGGACCCGCAGATGTGCTGAGGCTGGGCTTGACCCGGTGACCTTCTGACAGGCATAGAGGTTGAGCCACATACTGCCCCCAAGAGTCCTCACACCTGGCTTTGAACAGCTGACCTAAATGTTATCCCAAAAACCTGCATACATACTGACCCTTTGCGGATAAGATTGACCACCCCTGGTATAGACCATACTATAGATCACAGTCTCATCAATTAGCATGATCCAGTTCCTTGATATTGAGTGCACAATCGAATACTGAGCACTAGTTGAAAGTCTGTTATGGAGATTCTTTGATTTAACTTTTTTTCTACTTTTCACAGCATGCCGTACCACTGTTTTCCACCAGAGGGAAGAGTTTTACGTGTCAATAACAGAAACGATAATTATATTAATTCTCTTAGATATAGGATTTCAGAAAAAAACTCAGTAGCGCAGCCTCACTATTATTTATTATAGTTTAGCAACTCTAACAAAAGACTGGGGAAAGTTGAGATTAAAGTGAAATAAAGATTAAACATAGAATGATTAGCCTATATTTGCATTAAGATTTGGTTTCCTTAATTCCGTGCATATACTGTGCATTTACCTGAAAGTTCACCTTTTAATACACTAAGGGAAACACAAAAAAGAAATCGGCTCAAAACCATTATGTGTGAGATGGTAACCCCAGATTTAAAGATGCATATTTTTGGCGCATTCCTTTAATTTTAGTTACTTTATTCATTTTTAATGGATAGACACCTGAATTAAGTTACGAATAATGACGTCATAATTTTTATTTCAATTTTTTTAATTCGTACGAAATTATTAGCTCTGTGGGGAAGAGCTTTATTTAAAAAAAAAAAACAAAAAAAAACGCTGTTGGTATTGTTGGGGTGTTTTGGGGAATTAAACAGTTAGTCTTACCTTATGTTTATCGTTGTAGATCTCAATACATATGTGGAAAGTCCCAAATTCACCCAGGTAACTAAAGCCCCCAGGGGGGAAGGCGGGGGGGTTGAGTAATACAGCTGCACAGAGAGTTAAGTGGATGTGTACAGTGAGTGATAAATTACAGTATGACCTCAGATCTCCGCTGATAACACTGCAGAAACATCTCCTCCTTGTCCGTGTGCTTGGTCGGTGCCCCGCATCCCTAACACAGAGACATGCCCTGCAGCAGACGGATTTTGGAGTCGCCTGTACATCAAGTATGAGGCATGAGTGATGATAAGATCAGTTGACCTATAAACACAGGCAAAGACGTAAGAAAAACTTGGATGCCGCTATGCCAAAAAAGGAAACGAGGGTGTGAGGGTCTCCCAGCTGAGAGACTGTTATGCCACAGAAATACTTGATTGTCACAAACGTAGACGAACTTATCTGATGACGCAGATATCTGACTGAGTGCCCCAATCTGTACAAAGAGAAGTCACCCAAAAGAAATGAGAACAATCAAACTGTAACTCTAGGTGCAGTGACACTCGTCGAACAGTAGGTGATGATAGGAGAGAATGAGTTGCGGGGCGTGTTTTATGTAAACTTTAACCAGATTAAGTGGTAGCGTCTACCGAAAACCAATAAAGTACGTTTTGCAACAAATGGCTGGGCATGCTATTGACATTTGCTCCTGCGCAAATCATCAGGGGGAGAATCAAGGTATTATATCAACGTTTCGTCATATTAGTAAATATGTAGCTCGATTCGACACGCAAGGCCAATTTAAAATGTCCAAGTATTGTAACGCTTTGACATTTACAAATTATGTGTGAAGAAATTCAGGGTTGCCAACTGTCACGCATCTGGCTTGACAGTCACGCTTTCAGACTCATGCAAGAAATCTTACAGCAAAACTATATTATTGCATTATGAACCTAAAATTAGCTACATTAAAAGTGCTGGGGCAGTTTGCAAACCCTACAGGTATTAAACTGTTACGTACACATATGGGCGTGTGCAGACTTGTCTCGAATTGAATATCTCACTCCAGCCAGCTGACCGAAGTTGGCGAACATGGAAATTACGTGTGTGAAGAAGTGCAGGAAGCAGTACACTACTACAAGCATTATTAATTCAGCAAAGTTTGGTAATTTGGCAATTCATGTTGACTAAAACTGTGTATTGGGTTCAGTTGCAGATGCACATATACTTTGTCTGCCATACAACCAGAGAGAAAAAAATGAATCATGAACTATTATTCAATATGACTGACCAGCAGAATAGTTTCCGCTTTCTCTCAACTTAAAAAATCCAACAAATAAGGATCGTTGTGGGAATTAGGATGACATGCTTTGTTCCCGATAAGAGCTCAAGGGGGATCCCCGTATTTCAACAGCCTTCTTACTTCAGACTTCGACTTGTAGAACAGAGATTAACCTATTTCACAACACAAAACAAACCATATCCACAAATACCCGATATAATGCAGTTTAAGAGGCATATAGGCTAGCGCAGATCCCATATGTAACACTGGTTTTCACACATTTTCGTTCGATTCGCTGTGAAAAGTTATTGAGAAGAACATGAAATCGAGACGACTTTTTAAAAAGTGTAATCTTATTATCACAATCTGTTATTAAAGGTGTAACGTAGACGCTGCACTACCAATACGTCAGCATACGACGCTTGAGGGAAAACCCCAGCGCAAACGTCGTCTGTGTGTGAATGAAGAGAGAGAGAGAGAGAGAGAGAGAGAGAGAGAGAGACTGTTTTAGACGTTTTCATTACACAGTATGAAAAAGCGATGGTCATTATCTCACACTTGCTGATGTGTATGGACTGATTATACCTGCTTGCAGTCACCGCATATCTGAAACGGCTAAATCGCAACGCATGCCAAAACGCTATTTTGATAGTATTCTGGGTTGAGTGAGAACTATGGAAGATTGTCGTTTAGTCTATTCTGCCTGCTTAAGGTTCAACTGATCTAAATTTTTATTTTGTATGTCTTTAACGGCTGGGGATTTTATTTGCAGTGCTAATGTGCATATTGCATTGGATGACACTATTTGCGATATTTACAGGTAGGTCAAGGCAATATAGGCCTAACTACAATTTTTTACTAATTATTGATGGGTGAATAAGTGGTAGAAAACAATTGTTGTTGAAAATAACTACTGGTTGCACTTAAACGGAATTGTGCTTAGTATATCTGAAAGTATGCTTTCCACGACTATTATGTATATTATGTATATTTCAGGTATGTTTGCCCTTCGAGTCACCCCCATGTCTATTATAAAACGATCGATGCTCAGCAAGCTCATTTGCTATTTATATTGTAATTTACTCTTGCTTTTATTTAACAGTCGGGTGATAACATCTCTGAAACGGCGACTATGACTATGAATGGGTCGCAGCCTCAGGTTATGCCAGCACCGCTGGACCTCACAATTAAAGACAGAGATCGCAAATGCAGGCTGGAAGATGGCCTCTCTGGTCCAGAAGGTGACGCTGCACGCCATACAGACTCAAAACAAACTGTGAAAATTAATCAAACAGACTCAAAGCCACTGGCAAGAGGGCATGCCTGTAATGATGCGGACTACTCAAGCTCAGTGCCTGGCGAGTCTCCTTGTACTGAACAAACAAGGGTAGTCATTTATCATTTTGTAAATAGACATACTCTTCCTGATCCCCCAAGTGATTCCTGCAGATCCTCCAGTGGGGAGTATTCAGTGAAATCTGAAGCTGAACCTTCGGAGGTCAATGCAATGGACAATGACCCCAAGTCCTCGAATGCCCAGCCTGTGTCCAGACTTCCCTTACGAAAACGGCCGTTTCCCGCTCCCGATAATAAAAAGGAAGCCCCGGCAAAGCGGACGAAGATCATTGCGAACCTACAGAACGACCCGCAACAAGGATCACCGCCTCCAAGCGCCGCCTCCAGTGAGCATCCGGATAAGATGCCTAGTGACTCTCGTCACACATTAGCAGACCTTGCACCCCCCTGTAAGTGAAGGAAGAAATCGCAAAATGCTCTGATTGATGTAACTGCTGTATAACCTAAAAATAAACTGTAGGCCTATTATAATATTATTTTTGCATATATGCAGGCGCGTGGGGCAGAACCAATATATGTGAAAATGCATAAGAATAATATAAGAAGTTCAGCCTGGGGGGTGAAAAATGACACCATTTTAATAATGGGAGAAGGATTCAGATGCTGCATGGCTTTGTGAAGTCTTCAGGCCCTGGTCTGTTGGAAATTGCACAGTCAGGGATAGTCCTGACTTTTGAACTTTTTAGTCATTGTGTAATGGTCCAAACATTGTATTACAAGCATGGGAATAAAGTCTGAGTTCAGTGGTTTATGCATGTTGCAACATGTTTAACGGTAAAAGTCCAGTTAGAGTCCAGTTACCGTTATTTTATTTTCGCTTCCTATAAAATTGTTATAAAACAACACGCCAGAGAGTGAAGGTTGCCTAAAATCATGCTCACTGCACTGTACGATTCGGCATGGGCGTAAAATACAGGGGAGATGGGGAGGTTGTAACCCCCCAACCCCCCCCCCCCCCAATAATCAAACCGGGCTAATACAACCCCAATAATCATGTCTCCCCCTAAATGGTAGGAAACCTCAACCCCCCCCAATGTTCAAACCAAAGTTACATCCTTGCGATTTGGTAAGGTCCATCATGCCCATCCAAGGCATTGGATAGTTTGTCTTATATGAACTCCATTTTAGTGAATAAGTGCACTTTTGTTTCACACTGAATAAATGATGACTTTATGGACTTTTACCTGATGCTTTTCCCCATATTCCATCTTCAGGTAGGCCTAATAGAATGGACTGTTGCCAGCTTGTCAATCTGCCCTTGGCCCCATTTCCTCTTCTTCCAGTGGAACGGATGGAGCCGTCACAGGTTACTATGGCGACCTGGCAGGACGATGATGGGGACACGTAAGTTGGTGATTCTCTTCCATGTACTGCCTTTATAACTTTTTATATACTTTATGTTTAATTCTGCTTTTGCTATCCAAAAAGGTAGAGATTTGAAGCACTGTAGAGCCACCATGATAACTTTAGCAATACATCATTTAGTAATTCATATAGAAAATCATAAACTTACTATACTTAATTTACCCCTTAAACTTCAGCTGAATCCACCCCCTTACCATTCAAAACATTGATTTAATTAGAACATCAAGTAAACTTGAATTTTAATACCTTTACTTATACCTGTCACATGATCCTGGTCACTATAAAGATGGATGTCTCATGGGGAGCAGCAACATGAGATTATGGGGTATCCAAGAGTATAGTCAACAAGAGAGCATAAAAAATACCTTAAAAAATAATGTATGTGACAGAATAAGGGATATTAAATAGCATGCTGGAGTAAAAACATTAGACTGTATCCCTTTGTTAAAATACCAGACTTCATAAACTGCTAAAACCACTAGCTGTTTTGTCCAAAAGTGGCATCTTGTATTTCTGGATATAATTTGGATGTTCAATTAAACTGTGAAAGAATCCAGCAAAATGTGCAAATTAATATGTTGGGTGGCACTAGGCCAGCATAACATTTTGGCTATTCATTAGGAGCCTGTTTCATTAGGAGCCTGTTCCATTTAATTTGGTCTCTTTGTTCAATGCTGACCTTTAACTCCATAGCAGATAGCTGTGGTTTCAAGGCCCTTGCTCATTTGTTTTGAAACTTAGGGACACTGGACTCACACGTCCCTCCTGAAGGCAAAAACAAGACAGTGGGTTCTTTTTAAGGTCCTATAGTAAGGCATTGTGATTGACATGTGTGTGTGTGTGTGTGTGTGTGGGGTGGGGGGTGGGGGGGGGGTTGGCGGGGGGTGGCTGATGTTTCCGTTTCTTTGTTGTTGTTTCACTTTTTTTTCTGTTTTGTTGTTCTCTTCATGAGTAAACAATTCTCTGGGTATGCATGTATTCATGTATGCACTATGTATTTGGAAACTGAAAAGATTCAACTAACAGGGTACACATTTCAAACTTATTTACTGGTTTACCTATATCTGACTGCAGCATGGTAATGTCCATTTTTATGTTCCTGTTAGGTCAGCAGCCATACACTAAACAATCTGGGGTTACCAGCCCTTGTGTCTCCTTCATCACCTCTGTCTTCTTGTATGTGATTTTCCTTAGAGAAGAAAGATAGAAATTTCCTCACTGTATTCTACCCAAGATCTTCCACATACAAATTCTTCAGGAGTCCGCCTAAATTTAAGTGTTTAAACAGTTGCATGAAGTCATCGTCAAGTTTGTTGGTCTCTGTGTGGTTACGAGTATCAGAATTATGCATAATTTTTGCATAATTACAATCAAAAACTACGCAGGTGTTCTTTTAATTACAGTACAAATTTCTGTTTGTTTCATGATGATTGCACAGACCTAAGAGAGCTTAGCTATTAGCAGTTAGCATTAATAGATGCTTCCTAAAGCTCTGAATACTTAATTTGTTGGGCTGTAAGTTGGTGAAGGTTCAAAATAACAGTTCTAGAGACTGAAAACAGGGTAGTAACTAGCCATCTTGGATGACTAAATTTGTTATAATTGCAATTCCACATCTGATTTATTTATATAAATGCATTCTGGTTGCACTCTCATGGTAAAGCCATCATGCGCATAAATCCAGGATAGAGTCTACAAAGGCTGTGTGGTTCCTTGTCTCTAAGACACCCATGGTTATTTGCAAATGTAACTTAAAAAAATTCCTCTACAGCTGATGATAATGAGAGAGACTAGGGACTTTTATATTAAAAACTGATAAATTAAATCTCCAGTTACCACTGGGACGACCCAAAATGCGGTTACAGTGCAGAACAGCGAGATGTCCATCGCCCTGCACCCCACCTCTTTCCGGCACTTCCTGTGTGTTGGCTCTTACGTCAAAGGAACGCCGGCAATGCCGGCCCGTCTCGTTCTCAGCGCCTCTAGCCCCTCAGTTTCGGGAAAACCTGCGAGAAAGCGCAATCGGAAGTGGGCCGGTGGTTTCCTCAGGTGCTTCTGTCTTCTCATTCTCTCCCTCTGCCTGAAGAACCGTCTTAGATGAATGAACTCATAAACCCAAACATCCGCCGCTCACTTCCTGGCTGAGCACTCCTCCAGCGAGCCTCTCGCCTGCCTCGGCATCCTCCCTTTGCTGCTTTCCTGCCAAGTCGGGTGGCACAGTAATCACTGCAGACAGACAGGTGAGCGCCAGAGGTGGGGGGGAGTGACACTGTCACATGTCCTGTTGACTGGCTGACTTCTGGTAAGCTCTCTTTAGGCTCTCATTACCATAGCAAGCAGGACTGTTTACATCATCTTCTCGCTGCTCAGCTCTGACCACATGGGATATCAGCCCCCTGCCCCAAAACAAAATATGCCATTTAATGGCATCATTGCGGTCTCCTCTCTCTCTCTCTCCTTCTCTCTCTGTAAACCTTGTCTGTGTCTACACCCGGGTTTCTGCGTCAGTCAGCTGAGGTTATCTGGGGCTGTGGTCAGCCCCTCTTCCAGGAACAGAAGAGCTAGGTGCAGTTTCGTCTTGAGAGCTGCAGCCGACAAAAAGGCAGCACTTACTTGGAGCACTATCAGATTTAACTTTGCTGTGTCTCGATCCGAGTTAAAGAATGTGTTTGTGGTGACATTAGGTGTACTCACCGGATATTTTCATGCTTCCATAACGAAGGTGAGCATCCTCTGTGTTCACCAGGTTTACTGCACACAGCAATTGTGTGGCACTTTTTTGTCACAGACTCTTATGCTCCCTAATTCATTTGATATGACTCTTTTGCTGTATTTAATTGGCAATTCCTGGTTCACCTTTACCCCAGAGTTTAAAATGAAATTGGGTTTCCGGGCAAATTAATATAGTAAATGATTACCAGGAATGGCTTCATATACTTCGTATGAAGGGTATAACCTCACTGTAAAGGCAGCTGTGAGAAAAAAATGTGAACAAGCACCACTTCTCTTTTTCAGAACCAACTTCTGACTTCATCCATTATTGTCATAACGATGTCACAGGTGCTCAGTGTTGGGGGGGAGGTCTTTCATTTCTATTTTTCATTTTTGTTAAGTCATTGTGTATATCTCCCATCTCCTATGCATTTTATATTTGTTTTATGCTTCATATTTATGTGCATACAGAAAGTGTCTGTTTAGAGCACTGAAAGCTTCCTACCCTATTTACAGCAAGCAAATTTTGGCTCAAAACAGCAATACAATCTCAATCCCGGTGTGAGCTATCAGCAGGACTGCATTTGCCTTTTTATTTAGGAGAAAGATCTGCTCTTTCACCTGGAATTACATTTACCATTCAAATATTTATGTGAATCTTGTCGTCTTTCTTTATAATAATTTTTTTGATTACTTCTGTTTGCATCGCTACTTTTGGTCTCTCATTCCCGAGTTTTCATTAAAAAAAAGAACAGTGAAAGACACTGAAACAACCCGCAGAAAGCCCCTGTAGAAGCAGTAATAATTATTATTCAAAAGAACCATCCGTTGTTCCTGAACACAGGAAATGACATCAAACAGGCTTTGCTGTTACTGGAAGAAGGTTAAGAAAAAAACTATTATGGTTTCTCAAGGGCCCCTCTTTTATCCCCTGTTCCTGCTAGAGCTGTGAAAAAAGAACTGTGAGATGCAGTGATAATGATTTCCCTTTACCATGTACTTTTTGCAAACATGATTGGTGAGTCATGTGGGAGTCAATCAGCTGAATAGGTCAGTCAGAGTCTTAATCAATCATTGTAAACCTTACACGTCAGATGGTGAGTCAGTGAGTTATCCGGTTTTAGGGGCCGCTCTAGCGGCATTCAATCTAATGAGCTTAAGTGCCTGTCTCTTGTGGACACGTGACATTTCCATGAAGGCAGCCTTTAACAGTGTGCCACACGCTGTCATTCTAGGGCTCTGCACATTGCAGTGGTGCAGGGGCTGGAAAGCCTGGTCCGGAGGCTGATTCAGATCCTGCTGCAGGCTGGCAAGGGCCTGGACATCTACAACAACCTGCTTCAGGTGAGGGGCAGGTCGGCAGCTCGGACTCGTGCAGCAGAGGATGCCAAGGTGACGCAGGGACAGCAACAGAGTGGCGGGGGGTGGCGTGATGTGAAGTTCACAGATGGGAGGGGGAATCTGTAGATGGTTAAAACGACTTTGTGATGACATCCTGAACATTCAGTCATTTTCAACATGCTTATCCTAGTATGTATACACACTCAGGCACAGTTTGGGGACGTCAGCAAGACATATATACACAGACACACGCAGTTTGGCGACGTCAGCAGGGCATATAGACACACTCAGGTGCAGTTTGGGGACGTCAGCAGGACATATATACACACACACACGCAGTTTGGCGACGTCAGCAGGGCATATACACTCACCTAAAGGATTATTAGGAACACCATAATAATACGGTGTTTGACCCCCTTTCGCCTTCAGAACTGCCTTAATTCTACGTGGCATTGATTCAACAAGGTGCTGAAAGCATTCTTTAGAAATGTTGGCCCATATTGATAGGATAGCATCTTGCAGTTGATGGAGATTTGTGGGATGCACATCCAGGGCACGAAGCTCCCGTTCCACCACATCCCAAAGATGCTCTATTGGGTTGAGATCTGGTGACTGTTGGGGCCATTTTAGTACAGTGAACTCATTGTCATATTCAAGAAACCAATTTGAAATGATTCGAGCTTTGTGACATGGTGCATTATCCTGCTGGAAGTAGCCATCAGAAGATGGGTACATGGTGGTCATAAAGGGATGGACATGGTCAGAAACAATGCTCAGGTAGGCCGTGGCATTTAAACGATGCCCAAAGCGATCTAAAGTGTGCCAGGAAAACATCCCCCACACCATTACACCACCACCACCAGCCTGCACAGTGGTAACAAGGCATGATGGATCCATGTTCTCATTCTGTTTACGCCAAATTCTGACTCTACCATTTGAATGTCTCAACATAAATCGAGACTCATTAGACCAGGCAACATTTTTCCAGTCTTCAACTGTCCAATTTTGGTGAGCTCGTGCAAATTGTAGCCTCTTTTTCCTATTTGTAGTGGAGATGAGTGGTACCCGGTGGGGTCTTCTGCTGTTGTAGCCCATCCGCCTCAAGGTTGTGCGTGTTGTGGCTTCACAAATGCTTTGCTGCCAACCTCGGTTGTAAAGAGTGGTTATTTTAGTCAAAGTTGCTCTTCTATCAGCTTGAATCAGTCGGCCCATTCTCCTCTGACCTCTAGCATCAACAAGGCATTTTCGCCCACAGGACTGCCGCATACTGGATGTTTTTCCCTTTGCACACCATTCTTTGTAAACCCTAGAAATGGTTGTGCGTGAAAATCCCAGTAACTGAGCAGATTGTGAAATACTCAGACCGGCCCGTCTGGCACCAACAACCATGCCACGCTCAAAATTGCTTAAATCACCTTTCTTTCCCATTCTGACATTCAGTTTGGAGTTCAGGAGATTGTCTTGACCAGGACCACACCCCTAAATGCATTGAAGCAACTGCCATGTGATTGGTTGATTAGATAATTGCATTAATGAGAAATTGAACAGGTGTTCCTAATAATCCTTTAGGTGAGTGTATACACACACTCAGGCGCAGTTTGGGTACCTCAGCAGGACATATAGACACACACTCAGGTGCAGTTTGGGTACCTCAGCAGGACATATAGACACACACTCAGGTGCAGTTTGGGTACCTCAGCAGGACATATAGACACACACTCAGGTGCAGTTTGGGGATGTCAGCAGGACATATAGACACACACTCAGGTGCAGTTTGGGTACCTCAGCAGGACATATAGACACACACTCAGGTGCAGTTTGGGTACCTCAGCAGGACATATAGACACACACACAGGTGTAGTTCGGGGAGGTCAGCAGGACATATAGACACACACTAAGGTGCAGTTTGGGGACGTCAGCAGGACATATAGACACACACTCAGGCGCAGTTTGGGGACGTCGGGAGGACATATAGACACACACTCAGGTGCAGCTTGGGTTCCTCAGCAGAACATATAGACACACTCAGGCGCAGTTTGATGATGTCAGCAGGTCATATATACACACATTCAGGCGCAGTTTTGGGACCTCAGCAGGACATATAGACACACACCCAGGCGCAGTTTGGGGACGTCAACAGGACATACACACACTCAGGTGCAGTTTGGGGATGTCAGCAGGACATATAGACACACACTCAGGCGCAGTTTGGGGACGTCGGCAGGACATATAGACACACACTCAGGTGCAGCTTGGGTTCCTCAGCAGAACATATAGACACACACTCAGGCGCAGTTTGATGATGTCAGCAGGTCATATATACACACATTCAGGCGCAGTTTGGGGACGTCAGCAGGGCATATATACACACACACTCAGGTGAAGTTTGGGGATGTCAGCAGGACATATAGACACACACCCAGGCGCAGTTTGGGGACGTCAACAGGACATACACACACTCAGGTGCAGTTTGAGGATGTCAGCAGGACATATAGACACACACCCAGGTGCAGTTTGGGGACGTCAACAGGACATATAGACACACACTCAGGTGCAGTTTGGGTACCTCAGCAGGACATATAGACACACACTCAGGTGCAGTTTGGGTACCTCAGCAGGACATATAGACACACACTCAGGTGCAGTTTGGGGATGTCAGCAGGACATATAGACACACACTCAGGTGCAGTTTGGGTACCTCAGCAGGACATATAGACACACACTCAGGTGCAGTTTGGGTACCTCAGCAGGACATATAGACACACACACAGGTGTAGTTCGGGGAGGTCAGCAGGACATATAGACACACACTAAGGTGCAGTTTGGGGACGTCGGGAGGACATATAGACACACACTCAGGTGCAGCTTGGGTTCCTCAGCAGAACATATAGACACACTCAGGCGCAGTTTGATGATGTCAGCAGGTCATATATACACACATTCAGGCGCAGTTTTGGGACCTCAGCAGGACATATAGACACACACCCAGGCGCAGTTTGGGGACGTCAACAGGACATACACACACTCAGGTGCAGTTTGGGGAATGTCAGCAGGACATATAGACACACACTCAGGCGCAGTTTGGGGACGTCGGCAGGACATATAGACACACACTCAGGTGCAGCTTGGGTTCCTCAGCAGAACATATAGACACACACTCAGGCGCAGTTTGATGATGTCAGCAGGTCATATATACACACATTCAGGCGCAGTTTGGGGACGTCAGCAGGGCATATATACACACACACTCAGGTGAAGTTTGGGGATGTCAGCAGGACATATAGACACACACCCAGGCGCAGTTTGGGGACGTCAACAGGACATATAGACACACACTCAGGTGCAGTTTGGGTACCTCAGCAGGACATATTGACACACACTCAGGCGCAGTTTGGGGACGTCAGCAGGTCATATATACACACACTCAGGCGCAGTTTGGGGACATCAGCAGGACATATAGGGAGGGAGAATGAAGAGCAGAGAGGTCGAGAGAGCTGGGTGACCGTAGGTCGTAGACGCAGGAAAAGGCGTACACACGTTACAGAGGCGGCATCACCTGAGGTGTCTGTGTCTAACAGGTTTCAGGTGCTTCCAGCTTTAGAGCCGGAAGGGACTGGGGAAGCAGGTGGGCCCTTGGGCACTGAGGAGCCCCCTCCCCCCAGAAAGAGGGAGGTTGTGGTAGTGGGGGATTCAATTATTAGGGGAGTAGACAGTTATGTGTGCACGCGTGATAGAGGGTCCCGTACGGTGTCTTGCCTGCCTGGTGCCCAGGTAGGAGACCTTCCAGATCGTGTGGACAAGCTTTTGGCCCCAGCTGGGGTGGATCCAGTTGTCGTGGTGCATGTTGGCACCAACGACATAGGCAAGGGTAGAAGGGCTGTTCTGCAGGATAAATTTATAGAAGTCGCCAATAAGCTTAGAAGCAGAACGTCCATGGTGGTATTTTCCGAAATACTCCCCGTGCCACGCGCAAGTGAGGCTAAGTTAGCTGAGATAAGGAGATTAAATGCGTGGCTAAAAGGATGGTGTAGGAAAGAGGGGTTTAGGTTTATGGGGCACTGGAGGACCTTCTGGAACAGGTGGGACCTGTTCAAGCCGGATGGGTTGCATCTGAACCGGAGGGGAACCAGTGTACTGGGAAGGCGTATTTGTAGAGTAGTTGAGGAATGTTTAAACTAGGGACTGGGGGGGCAGGGAGGTTAGTTAAGTATGTAACTGGGGGGAAACGGAAAGCCCAAAAAAATCATATTATAAGTAGGCACTGTAATAAGCCTACCCTTTGTTGTCTGTATTTAAACGCCAGGAGTATTAGGAATAAAATTCATGATTTAGAGGCTCTTATCTCATCGGACTCTTATGATATTATAGCAATAACTGAAACGTGGTTGAGTGATAAGGATGGACAAGAATATAATATGGATGGTTACACATTGTTCCGTAAAGACCGTATAGGTAAGAAGGGAGGTGGTGTTGCAGTATATGTAAAGGAAATCTTGCAGGCAAGGGAGCTTACTGATATAAGTAAAAGTACGGAAGCTATATGGGTAAAATTAGATGCTACAAACTCAAATAGCCTAATTGTCGGTGTTTGTTACAGAGCACCCAATGTAGCTGCTGAGGAAAGCAGATTGTTATACAGTGATATTAGGATTATGAGCAATAAAAATGATGTGGTAGTTATGGGTGATTTTAATCTACCGGGGATACAGTGGGACATTGTTGCTGGCTCTTCTGAAAATGAACTTGAGATGGTGGAATTAGTACAGGATTGTTTTTTTACTCAGTTTGTTAACACCCCTACCAGGGGAGATGCCATTCTTGATCTTGTTTTGTCTAATAACCAGGACAGGATTGGTAAATTAGATGTTTTAGAACCACTTGACAGTAGCGATCATAACATGGTTAAATTTGAGGTTAAGTTTAGTGCCCGAAGAGCAAAGTCCAAATCAAAAATATATAATGTTAGGAAGGCTAACTTCAATTGTATGAGATTAAAACTAGAAACCGTGAACTGGATGGAGTTAAATAACAAAACTGTTGAAGAGGCATGGGAATTTTTTAAAAGCACGTTATTGCAAGTACAAGAGGACTTCATACCTGTTTCTAGCAAAAATAAATCTAGGAAATTGCAACCTAGGTGGTTTAATAGGGACATAAAGTATAAAGTAAGGAGGAAAAGGGCTTTGTTCCAGAGATGGAAAATAACTGATGATGACATAATAAAGCAAGAGTATCTAAATCTACAGGCTGAATTAAAAAATGACATTAGACGAGCTAAAAGGAATGTCGAAAGGAAGATCGCATTGGAGGCTAAGGATGACGTTAAAAGTTTCTTCCAGTATTTTAACTCTAAAAGAGCTCTAAAAGCTGAAATTACTAATCTGCAGGATAGTAAGGGTCTTATAATTGAAAACGACATTGACATAGTAAATGAGTTCAATGATAGTTTTGCACGGGTATTCACTGTCGAGGACACTAGTAACTTACCAGTTCTTATTACTAATTCAACATCGTCTATAACTAATATATATATAACTGAAGCTGATGTTTTGCAAAGCCTAGCTAAGCTCAAAATAAATAAATCACAGGGCCCTGATGGCATCTTACCTATAGTGTTAAAAGAGATGAGGGATATTATTTGCCGACCCTTAACATTACTGTTTCAAAAATCCTTATCTGAAGGTGTGGTACCTTCTGATTGGAAGCATGCCAACATAACGCCCATTTTCAAAAAAGGGGATAGAAGTAATTTGTCAAACTATAGGCCAATCAGTCTAACTTGTATAACTGGTAAAGTTATGGAGGCTATAATCAAAGAGAAAATGGTAGATTACCTGGACTCAAATAACATTTTGAGGGATAGCCAGCATGGATTTAGGAGAGGTAGATCCTGTTTAACAAATCTGTTGGAGTTTTTTGAGGAAGCTACTCAGGAAGTTGATGATAAGAAGGCCTATGATGTCATCTATTTAGATTTCCAAAAGGCTTTTGATGTTGTTCCCCACAAGAGGCTCTCACTTAAACTCAAAGCGACAGGTATTTTAGGAACTGTAGCGACTTGGATTGATAACTGGTTAACGGATAGGAAGCAGCGAGTAGTTATAAGAGGCTCGATGTCACAGTGGGCCTGCGTTCATAGTGGGGTACCGCAGGGTTCAATTTTAGGACCACTTTTGTTCCTAATTTACATAAATGATATAGACACCAATATATACAGTAAACTGGTGAAATTTGCAGATGACACCAAGGTGGGTGGTGTAGCAGATACTGAACTAGCGGCTCAGCAGCTACAGCGGGATCTTAATTTAATTAGTGACTGGGCTGACACCTGGCAGATGAAATTTAACATAGACAAATGTAAGGTACTCCATGTAGGGAGCAGAAATATAAAGTACAGGTATTTTATGGGACCTACTGAAATAAAGGTAGCTGATTATGAGAAAGACCTTGGTGTGTATGTTGATGCTTCCATGTCTCATTCTCGCCAGTGTGGGGAAGCAATAAAAAAGGCCAATAGGATGTTGGGGTACATCTCCAGGTGTGTGGAGTTTAAGTCAAGGGAGGTAATGCTAAGATTATACAATTCCTTGGTGAGACCTCACCTAGAATATTGTGTACAGGTTTGGTCACCATATCTTAAAAAGGACATAGCGGCCTTAGAAAAGGTGCAGCGTAGGGCCACAAGAATGATTCCTGGTCTTAGAGGAATGTCATACGAGGAAAGGTTATTTGAGCTAAATCTGTTCAGCCTCAAGCAAAGGAGACTGAGGGGGGACATGATCCAGGTCTATAAGATTCTAACAGGTTTGGATGCTGTTCAACCGAATAGTTACTTCAGCATTAGTTCAAATACAAGAACTCGTGGCCATAGGTGGAAATTAGCGGGAGAACATTTCAAACTGGATTTAAGGAAGCACTTCTTTACACAGCGTGTAGTCAGAGTATGGAATAGTCTTCCTGATAACGTAGTGCAAGCTGAATCCTTGGGTTCCTTTAAATCAGGGCTAGATAAGATTTTAACAACTCTGAGCTATTAGTTAAGTTCTCCCCAAGCGAGCTCGATGGGCCGAATGGCCTCCTCTCGTTTGTATAGTTCTTATGTTCTTATGTTCTTATGTTCTTATATAGACACACACTCAGGCGCAGTTTGGGGACGTCAGCAGGTCATATATACACACACTCAGGTGCAGTTTGGGGACATCAGCAGGACATATAGACACACACTCAGGCGCAGTTTGGGGACGTCAGCAGGTCATATATACACACATTAAGGCACAGTTTGGGGATGTCAGCAGGGCATATAGACACACACTCAGGCGCAGTTTGGGGACGTCAACAGGACATACACACACCCAGGTGCAGTTTGGGGACGTCAACAGGACATATAGACACACACTCAGGCGCAGTTTGGGGATGTCAGCAGGACATATTGACACACACTCAGGCGCAGTTTGGGGACGTCAGCAGGACATATAGACACACACTCAGGCGCAGTTTGGGGACATCAGCAGGACATATAGACACACACTCAGGCGCAGTTTACTGACATCAGCAGGACATATAGACACACACTCAGGTGCAGCTTGGGTACCTCAGCAGAACATATAGACACACACCCAGGCGCAGTTTGGGGACGTCAACAGGACATACACACACCCAGGTGCAGTTTGGGGACGTCAACAGGACATATAGACACACACTCAGGTGCAGTTTGGGTACCTCAGCAGGACATATTGACACACACTCAGGCGCAGTTTGGGGACGTCAGCAGGTCATATATACACACATTAAGGCACAGTTTGGGGATGTCAGCAGGGCATATATACACACACTCAGGTGCAGTTTGGGGACATCAGCAGGACATATAGACACACTCAGGCGCAGTTTGGGGACGTCAGCACGACATATATACACACTCAGGCGCAGTTTGCTGACATCAGCAGGACATATAGACACACACTCAGGTGCAGTTTGGGTACCTCAGCAGGACATATAGACACACACTCAGGCACACTTTTGGGATGTCAGCACAACATATAGACATATAGCGCAGTTTGGGGATGTCAGCAGGACATATATACACACAGTCAGGCACAGTTTTGGGACACCAATCAGCCAGACTGCTTGTCATTTGACTAGCCCTGGGGGTGAGGGCCGGCAGTGCCATGCCACTCTCTGCAACTTTTCGGTCTTTTTTGCCATGGGAGTCAATGAAGCAGGCAAACTCCTTGTGACATGAATTGCTCTGTCAAAACAAAAGCAGAACGTGCCATATGACACTGGAATGAGGAACATGGGATGGATCTGGACCAGCATCAATCACATGACTGAGCAGTACAGACCACGGCCCCAGCCCTGACCTTAATCGGCCCCCCAGCCACCCATAGGACACCTAACCAGAGCCCAGAAATCACCCAGCTTCTTTGCACGCGCCTGGGACCTGCCCAATTACCAGAAGCTTGCTCTCGTTTTGTTTTTTTTGTTTTTTACTGGGGAGGTTTTTCTTGTGCGATATCCTGTCTTTGGCAGTTTTTTTTCTGTGTTGAACTCTGTTTTCTGAGCGGATTTCTAAAGAATCTTCCCTCATATCACCCATCTTTGCCCCTTGGCCTGTATGTCGGCATATCTGGGGGTGAACGAGCATCTGCTCCCCCCCACCGAGGCTCATATAGCCCCTAATTCATCACAGGCTTTCTCAAAACTTCAGGAGAAATATAATCAATAGAAAAAATCCACCTGTAACAGGAAGCCACAGTTTCACCTGCTTCCTGCTGTGTTTACTTATGTGATGGTAAAGCAAGATCTGTTTGCATTGAATTGTGCCGGGGTTAAAAATACCGTAATGCCGTAGGATGCACCTGAAGCGGAACAGCATAGCTGGCTCTTGCTACATTCCAGCTTGTCCTCCCTCGAAAAGAGTATCTGTTGTGTCCCTAGATTGCCCACCCTAGAAAGAGCATCTGCTTGTGTCTCCAGCCTGCCCTCCTCTGAAAAGAGCCTCTGTCATGTTCCCAGATTGTCCTCACCCGAAAAGAGCCTCTGTCGTGTCCCCAGATTGTCCTCCCCTGAAAAGAGGGTCTGTCGTGTCCCCAGCTTGTCCTCCCCCAAAAAGAGCATCTGTTGTGTCCCCAGATTGCCCTCCCTGAAAAGAGCGTCTGCTCGTTTCTCCAGCTTGCCCTCCCCTGAAAAGAACCTCTGTCGTGTCCCCAGATTGTCCTCACCCAAAGAGAGCCTCTGTCGTGTCCCCAGATTTTCCTCACCCGAAGACTGTTTGCCATGTCCCCAGAATGCCTTCACCCAAAAAGCGCCTCTGTCATGTCCCCAGATTGTCCTCACCCACAAAGAGCCTCTGTCGTGTCCCCAGATTGTCCTCCCCTGAAAAGTGCCTCTGTCGTGTCCCCAGATTGTCCTCACCCAAAAAGAACCTCTGTCGTGTCCCCAGATTGTCCTCCCCTGAAAAGAACCTCTGTCGTGTCTCCAGATTGTCCTCCCCTGAAAAGAGCCTCTGTCGTGTCCCCAGATTGTCCTCACCCAAAAAGAGCCCCTGTCGTGTCCTCAGATTGTCCTCACCCAAAAAGAGCCCCTGTTGTGTCCCCAGATTGTCCTCACCCGAAAAGAACCTCTGTCGTGTCCCCAGATTGTCCTCCCCTGAAAAGAACCTCTGTCGTGTCCCCAGATTGTCCTCCCCTGAAAAGAGCCTCTGTCGTGTCTCCAGATTGTTCTCCCCCGAAAAGAGCCTCTGTCGTGTCTCCAGATTGTCCTCATCCGAAAAGAGCCTCTGTCGTGTCTCCAGATTGTCCTCACCCGAAAAGAGTATTTACAGTTTCTACAATTGCAGTCTACAGCTCAACTGCTGCAATTTTTACTTTGCATAAATAATATAAAATAATATGTTAGTCCATTGCATGTCACGTATGGTAGCATGAGGCCCTGTATGTGCACATGCGTATTAGGCGTGTTTTTTTCCTGAGCGTTCGACACTTGTTGTGTGAACTGTTACAGTGGATCCTCATTCCGAGAAGTCACATGACCCCCCCCCCCCCCCCCCTCCGTTTCTGTGCTGTTTTCCTAGCACGCCTTTTCACTGAGGTTTTGCAGGGTAGAATCAGGGACTTTCCCTTCAGCTGCTAAAGTGCCCCCCCCCCTTGCTCTCGCTCTATCGCTCTCTCTCTTTCTCTGTCTCTCTCGACCTCTCCTGCTTGATCGTTATCACCGCTTCTGCGTCATGTGGCTGCTATTGTTGCACCCATAATCTCCCTTTCATGGCTGAGGGATGGTTATGATCATTATAGGTCAATTATGTACATGCAGATTTTACCCCCATGATCTTTACTTTCTTGTTTTTGTATCTGTTTATCTTGGCATACTTGAATGTAATTCCTAGGACAGCTCTCCACGGGAGAGGAATGGGGTTTTCCCTCTCTGTCCCACCCTGAGTCTATCACCCCCAGGCACCAGAACTCCCCTGCCTGCCTGCCTTCCTTCCCGGTTCATCTCTGGTCTCTCCCAGGCATATCTCTACTATATGTCAGCATTTTTTTCCTTTCTCACCATAGAGTGATTAACAGGAACCTACAGGATGCAGTATACATTCCTGAGAGATTATTATGCGGCTGATGACCTTTGTGATTACCGAAATGTCCCTGACTTATCCCTGCAATCATATTCCAATTTATTGTTTATGAGTACAGTTAAAGACTATGGATTTTCTTAAGTTAACAAAGAGATATATGTCATTTTATAAAAGGTCATTTTAGTGTGATAAGCTTTGCCAAGACTGAAATATGAGACAGCACCAGGATTCATAGGATTCCAGGGGATTCACCATGAAAATACCCACAGCAGCATTCTTAGCCTGCGTTGATATGTACTCGGAACGTGTGTGTGCCGGTATGTGTGAGTAGGAGTGAGTCAGAGTGGATTCAGGGAAATAGGAGTGTTGATTTCACAAGAAGGGAGGGAGGATAGTATTTGGTGTGACATGGAAGGAATTTTTCTTTTTGATCTTTTTGCTCTCTGACCTTGTGGGGAGGGTAATATTCCTGCGTGGTCACTGGAAGGTGAATAGATACGTAAAATAGATGAACACCGTTCTGTCTCCTTGAAAAAGGCACCAGTTTGATTCCTTTGCACATACTGAATAACCAGCATTATCCTTCTGTGTGCTTTCATGTAACAAGGTGTGTTATTGGTCCACATTGTGATGCCAATGCATTTGCATATGGGCTTCAGTTCACCAGGGTGATGTCTGCCTCTAATTCTGTCTTTTAACCCTCTGAGGCTGCTTGGCAGGCTGTTGTTTTCTCATGCTCTCGGTGTGGCAGGCAGCACCCTGGATGGGCATGTTGCAGCCGTGGCACTGGTGTTTTGATTATGTAAGTCGTGTGGAGATTTACCCGAAGAACAGGTTCCAGCTGACAGTGACTTGTAAGAAAATTCTGAATATTACTAAATCTGTAGGGTTAAATTGGACGTGGTGATGCGTTTATTGTGTGGTGAAGTGCTGAGGATTTGACCCAAACGCACCCATTCATCGATTCCACGCTCATCCACTGTAGCTAGAAGGCTGTCCCAAAAAAACATGGCAGGGGACACATGTATACTATGGGCAGTTTAGAGATAACTGCTTGCAAACTGCGCCCAGTCAGAATGGGGGTGAAATTCGAATCCCCATCCCTGGAGGTGCAAAGCAGCAGAGCTACCGCACCACCAACCACATTTTAGAGTTAGATTTACAGAACAAAACCAAAGCTAAATAATAACAGCTAAAAATCTTGATATAATGCATCAAAACTATTAACATGTCATCTTAAAACTGAGACTGTTGCTGTTGACATAATGCCTCAAAACTGAGGCAACTACTGTTGACATAATGCCTCAAAACTGAGGCTATTACTTTTCACATAATGCCTTAAAACTGTTTACATAATCCCTGAACAATTAACCAAAACACCATTTGGCCATGCTCAGTTTAGCGGTGAGTAGGATATATATCGATTGGTACTTCCGTCTCACTGATGGCACCTTGTTAAACAAAAGGTTTAATTGATCTTGTAATGCTCATGGTGAATGATTTTGAGTAACACAATCAGGATTCATACTCTGTGGTTTATGCAGCTTGAATGGACTTCCTGCCTCTAGGTCTGGGGTTGGATACATTTGCGGGTTCAGTGTGTATGCCATACAGAGGGCTGTCCGTGACTCTGGCCCCGTGACAAGGGGAAGAATTGATTTGTAGAGTCACTGTTTTTCTTTGCCTGCAGGCTGAATTTGTGTGGGTACAGTTCATGAGAAGACACGTGACAATGACCCAGCCATTGTTTTTCACTTTCTGTGTCCCTTTTGGGTTACCCATCCCCCTTTACAGACACCTCTACACCTGGCTGTGATTACTCATCAGGCTCTGCTGGTGCAGCTCCTGCTCAGCGCTGGGGCTGACCCCACTATGCTGGACCGGCATGGCCAGACTGCGGCCCACCTGTGCTGTGAGCATGGCCTCAGCTCCTGTCTGGGCCTGCTCCTCCGCCACCCTGCATCCCAGACCTGCCTTAAAGTTCGCAACTATGAAGGTGAGTCCTGCCACTTGTCTTCCCAGCCTCCCCTCACCTAACCAACGGCTGGGCTTCATTGTACTTTGTAGTGTCCCTACCCCTCTGCTCTTCCATATGGTAACCCCCCCCCCCCCACCAACTGGCTAGCACCGGTTTCTGGTAGCTGATCTTTGAAGAGTCCCTTTTCTGGGTTTCGGTCGCACGGAGAAACAAAGTCTGATTGACTCATTCCAGCAATGCTGCAGCTTAAAGCCCAACGTGGCAACCCACAGGCACTGGCCTCATCCTGTCATCTACAACCGGCCTGCCCCCTGGCGTGTATGGTTTCAAAATCCCAGCAGGTCCTTATCTATTGTTAATAATATGGTTCAGTTTAATCACTGTATGGAGTGGGGTAAGATAAATCATTACATTTTACGCTCGATTTTAATTACCTTATGGTATCACCTGGTTTAATCCTGGCTCACTATGGTCCAGTTCAATCACAGCTCAGTACGGTCCAGTTTAATCATTGTATGTTATGGTCCAGTTTAATCACTGCATCCTTCAGTTGTGTTAAGTCCCTGCATTGCTTCAGTCTGTACACTATACCTCATGTACCTGGACAGCCTGAAGCAGGCAGGCCTCTGTGCTGTATGTGCAGTGAGTATATAGTCTGTCTCGTTGCTCAGCATACTCTGGCACAAAAGAAACTTTCCTGACTGTTAAGTACAGAAAGCCCCTAAAAATACAGAGAGGGCGAGCCAGCGCTTCTGAATGGGAGGCCAGTGAAGCGTATGTGTCCACTTTCCCTGTATAGCATGACATGTGCTACCTGTCTTGCAACACAATGGTACAACCGTGTACCACAGGAATGGTATGTCACAGTGAAACACAGATATGCTTCTGTGCTCTAGTGGTTCACTCAGCATCTTTGCCTGCAGGTCTCACGATGCTCCACTTGGCTGTCCAGAACTCAAACAAGGAGCTTGTCAAGATGATCCTGGACAGTGGGGCTGACATCAATGCTGTGGTCAGTCTTCCCTCTTACCCTTTCTGTGTTTCTGACTGCCATGCCGTTAATTTTTTTTGTCTCCATTCATGTGCCTCATGGTAGCCTTGAGTTCACCCAGTTTGTGGACATCTTTGCTGTCGTCTACAACAATTTACTCTGAAAATAGACAGCAGAACTGTGCAGATAGAGGAACTGGAGAAATATATGTTCAGCTGAAGCGCCCCCTTGCTTCCCCTTCTGTGGAGGATCATTGATTTCATTTGCACTTCATTGTTAGGCCTGAGTGTCCACTGCTGCATGGGTCTTTGTTCTGCTGCTGGACCTTTAAGGCCGAAACCCTGAAACCCTGACTCTGTGCATGTTAAGTCCTAAATGAGAAGTTCATCTGTCAGAATGTCCACCATGTCCATGAGCCTCCTCCATGTTCCTTCAGGATTTCAAAAGCGGGCGGAGTCCCCTCATTCATGCTGTGGAGAATAACAGCATGGAGATGATCAATTTCCTCATCGAGGTGGGTCTTCTATGTGAATCACTCATTCTTTTGGGTCCTCATCTCTATACTTGACTTTCTTCTCACCAACCCATGTTTCCTCATATTCCATGATTTCAGTGCATATTGAATGCTATGACTGATGTACGTCAGTAGGAGGCACTCTTGTGACATCACTGTTTCCCATTGCCTTTGACGCGTGTCCCTCCTCCAGCACACAACTGACCCTGCCCTCCTTCCTTGCCCCCCCCGCCCCCCCCAGAGCGGCAGCAATGTGAACATGCAGTCCTACAGTGGCAACACAGCCCTGCACAGCGCCTGTGGCCGGGGGCAGGTGGAGGCCGTCCGTGTGCTGCTGAAGAATGGTGCTGACAGCAGCCTGAAGAACTACCACAATGACACCGCCCTGATGGTGGCCAAGAATAAGAAGGTGGATAATGAGTTTGGCAGTAGGGGGTGTAGGCAGGTTATAGTGAAAGCTCAGCAGGAAATGCAGAGACACTGATAGCAATCTAAGGTCTCCCACTAAGGTCATCTTAATGGGAGTCAGCAGAAGATTCATTGTTTTTGCTACAACAATAATACTGTAAGTACACTGTTCTTTATACAAGTGTTTCTCAAATCCCAATTCCCTGTGAGTTGTGAGGGAGAAAAAGCATGGACCGTTTTGGGGTCCCCAAGGACTGGTTTGAGAAACACTGCTATATAAGCATGCACATGTGTATTTTGTACATTCTTTGGAAACACTCCCCTCTAGTGGTCATTATATGTAAATGCATGATACCTTAGCATAACATAGGTTAGGATTTACATATTTCTTTTTAAGATTTAAAATTTTCTTCTTGTCGTTGTAATAATACATCTGTAATTTTGCAGTAATTCAGTTTGAATTATTCTGAGCATTACCATTGTCTTTGTGCTGTGCCATTTGGTATATTTCTAGTGTACATTCATCCTCATAACCACTTTTTACACCAGGTAACAGATGTGTTGCGTGGTAAGGGGTCACGCAACCAAACTACAAAAACGGCAGAGCCCTCTGATTCCATTTCGCCTCCTCGGTGCACACCACAGTCCCACCCGCATAGCACCAATGGTGAGAAGAGCATTTTTACAAACATGCATTCATGTACATTGCATGCAAACACACACATTCGTGCTGCAGGTGGTGACAGAATATGTAATGAAATAACATCTCCCTATACCTATGGAATTTGCTAATCATCCATCTTTTCATCCACCCATTTTCCATACTGAATATCCAGTATAGGGTCACGCCATAGCTGTACCTTCTTTCTACACCTCTCTCTCCCCCAGGGACCCCAGTGCAATCTCCAAGCCAGAGCCTCTGTCCCTCCCCGCTGGCCACACCAACACAGCTAGCTCCATCTCTGTCTCGGAATAACCCTGGTTCTCCGATTGCTCCTCCTTCTCACTCTCCGGGCACCCAATCAGTTGAGGACCACTCAGGTAGTCAACCCATGATGGCAAAACAAGAGAGCAAAGACCAGCACCTGCAGTGCACGCAGCCCTCCATGACAGTGAACTGTGAAACAACACCGAGAATGCACGTCCAACCACGCCTGTATTTACCAGCAGACTGTGCCACCTACCAATCTTACTTCAGAGACAGCACTTTGGGTCCCATAATTCCCTATCCTGTGTATCACAACATTTTACAAACTGTCTGCCCAGAGCAAGCATACATCTTCCTCCCACATGGCTTCTCGCATCAGCTCAATTATGCCCAGCCGCCCTGTTACCATCCGGTCCAATCACGGCCATCCAGCCGAAGTAGTGACCAATCGGATGCCTCTACAATGAGCATAAGCAGTGGAGGAAAAGGAGAAAGTTGACACTTGCTCACCACCCCTGTAACTCTTTGAGTCTGTATTTCCTAAAACCGGATCAGCTGAATCTGTGCTGAACAGCAAAAAAATCCAGTAGCAGAAGGACACATGTGAACTGTGAAAATAGTGAAACTGTAAAAATATTATTTATATGACCATATTTATACTATCAAACTGGCAATATGTAAAGCAGTTTTTTTGGCAGTCTGCATTAACATATTCACAAAATGATTTTATTATGGGTGACAAGGTGGTGCAGTGGTTAGCACTGTTGCCTCACAGTGAGAAAGTCCTGGGTTCAATCCCATCTGTGTGGAGTTTGCATGTTCTCCCCATGCATGTGTGGGTTTCCTCCCACAGTCCAAAGCCATGCAGGATAGGTCAACTGGCTACTCTAAATTGCCCATAGGTGTGAATGCGAGTGTGTTTGTCTGTGTTGGCCCTGTGGTGGACTGGCACCCTGCCCTGGGTGTACCCCACCTCTAATCTGATGATGCTGGGATTGGCTCCAGCTTCCCTGTGACCCAGATGGATAAAGCGGTATAGATAATGGAAGGATGGTTTTATTACTTGGGTTTTTTTTTATAACCACTTTAACAACAGAGATTTTTAAATAAAGAACTGACTGTTGTCATCAGGTGTTAAAACTGACCTTTGAGAGGGTCGTCGCCAGCGGTGTGTGGTTTAGAAAGGATGTCATAACGTCCTTTGTATGTGGTTATGAGGTCTTTCTAGGTATTGACACACACCAAATGGGTCACAAACAGCTTTCTCTATCAGAGGAAAAAAACTGCATGGATTACTTGCATGGTGCAGACAGAAGAATGTACATATAATTTTTTTCAGTCCAGAGCATTCAATTGAACTGTATTATATAAGCAAATGAGTAATGTGAGGCATGTAAAATGCTGTCCTGTTGGTCTTAAAAACTCACTGACTGCAAGTGACAGTCAAATGCAGATTCTTCTTCGTGGGTAAATAAGGAAAGTCTTATTATTCCAGCATTACTGCAACTGCTAAGAAAGGCTTTTTATCTCTTAGATAAGTTCAATGACCAGTTTACATATATATGACCAGAAATCAGCTCTTCATCAAGAATTCTTCTCTTCTTAAGATATACCTGATTTGTTACTTGAATTAATCACAGGTACAGACATGAATCTGAAACCTGGGTGTTTTTGCCTTACTGGATAGCCTGGTACCAGTTGAGTCAGTGTAATCTCATTGATAGTTTAATAAACCTAAAAGGTAAGACTGCACTTTCTACACGAAGCATTGAGGGCTAGTAGAACATTCCTTAAAATTACAGCAGGAAATGTACTTATTTGCCAAAATCCACCATGATTTTATATCTGTCATTTTTTTACGATCACTGTATTCCGACAATGTAATATTCTCTACATTCATAAACTGCAACAATGTTAATGTTGTTTTTTTAAGTAAAAATAGCATTTTTAGGAGCAGCACTTTAGCGAAATCTGTGCTGGTTTAATATTTACTTGCAAAACTTGTTCATTTCTACTGTTTACCTGTACATGTGTATAAATTCAATAATAATACATTCCAGTACTAAATACAAGATCTTATTCATTATGTTCCATTTTATTGTCCCCTATTTTGTGTACTTGTCCTTATAATAGATGTGGATCCACAAATTTTTTCTGTTTTAGAACACCATCAGTTCTTGAAATGTGACTATGAAAACCAGATCTATATACGTATGATATGTGGTGGCTGCTGTTATTCTATCCGCACTTTTTTGCACAATTGATTTTAATTGTGTGAGTGCTGTCAGATATCACATCGCATGGTTTTCAAATTTTTATTTTGCTTTTTCTTCTGAATGACAACACAAATGCACATCGGTCTATACTAAATTTTAGATTCCTATTTGCAGCAAGACAAATCTTAAATCTTGAGTAAAATACCTCACAGATCCAGTCTTCTAAGTTTGAATTAGTTTCCAGAGGTTGGAACATTATAATTTTAATATTGGTCTAGGCTGAGGACCCAATATGATAGGCTTTCATGGGGTCCAAAATGTCTAGCGGTACCGCTGTCTATTCTAGCAACTTAATGCCGATGAGCTAACGCAAACAACTAAACGAGGAACAATCAAACACTTTTGAGGTGGTAACTAAATTTCCGCAGCTATTTTGTGAGTTCATGATGTACAATTCCCGTGTTCATTTTTTCTGTTTCCGTTTTTGTATAATTGTACATATATTTTTAAATGAATTAATAAATATCCCCCGCGACACAGTATTGGATATGCTGCTACACTACAGAAAATCGACAGATGGATTAATAATCATATTCATATAAAAGTCAGTCTAACATACAGTATTCAGTTACATAGCATAATCTCATGAGAAAATGGAGAATTCAACAAATTTGATTAAAAAAATATTGTTTAATATTTTAATGCAATATATTAGAGCGTTAGACGTATGACAATAACTGACGGGTTCTTTAGTTAGAGAACTACATTACCCATCCGGCACCGTGTACCGGCGCCTTTGTAACGTCATGCTTCGGCTTCAGCGCAAAAAAACAGCGAACGAGAGAGAAAGAGGACGGCCATGTTGAATTTCCAAATTTCACATAGAAGAGACAACAATAGAGAAAGACGACTTGATCGTAGTGAATTTCCCGAGAGATCAAATGTTTCAATAGAGCAAATGAAAGAGTCTGTTTTAAACGACTAAAGAAAACCCCATCACCAGGAAAAGGTAGTTGATTCTACGTGCTCTTTTCACTTGATTAAGAAGGTATAACAAACTAAAGAGTCCGATCATGCCAACAACAGCGAAATGTGTGTTCGTAAACCTTAGCTAGCCAGCTAGCTACCCACTATAGTTAAAACAGCACTTTCAGTAGATGAGTTATTGTTTCAAGCAGTATGAGCATTGTCGCCGATATTTGATTTTCGGGGCTCGCGAGTATTTGTATTTAAAAATTTGTAATCAGTTGTGTATAGTAATCCGAGCACTCGTCCGCTCCCGGTAGCCGGATCGTTAGCACAGATTTGCCGCTTTGTTGTCGTCCTCCAATTCGTTGACGAAAAGTTGCTCCGACTTATAGGTTGAAGTTGGGCGCGTGTCGGTGGCTGACAGCTCGCTTGTGCGCCAGCGCGCCCGAGTCGGCTGCACGCGGCTCATCTTTCTCCGGCTCGTGCAGGACTTTTTTGAACGTTTGAAGCATAGCGTGTGACTGGTCCCCCTCTCGCGCCGGCCCGCCGTTACCGCGGGGCTCCGTGTAAATGGCCCGTCTGAATTTTAAAAAGACCTCTTAAAGACCAACTCACCCATTTTGTTACCGGCGGCACAAACTAGTGTTACGCGTCTAGTCTGCCAGCAAAACTTAGCGCGGCGTATTATTGGCTTAACAGAGAGAGTGTTTGTAAATTGCAGCGTGTGCTGTCCTATGGTGTCGTGCCGTGGGTTTTTTTTTATCCTGCTTGACATCGGTTTTTTATGTTTGTAATTCAAGCTCAGTGAGAAAAAAGTCGCTGGCGGTCTAATTGTTTGCAAATCGGTCATTGCTACGGTCTGTTCTAGTTTCAGGCGAATTAACAGTATTTACAAACATATATTTAGCTTTTAGAGTTAATAACTGTAGTAAGGTGAAGAGTTGGTATTGTTTCCGTTAGCTTAATTGAACGACGCTGCCCAAACCGTGAACACCGTACACATTGCGATGTTTTGATATACTTAATTTAAATTTGGCATGCGATTCGCATTTAAAATCGGAATCCTCTTATTAATGTCGTAATTATCAGGCACGGACGTTTAGCTGAAACTCCCAGGATCTGGTTGTCGGGGACGCGGGCTGTGTGCCCAGTGGGAGCCGGAGAATTAGCTACGATCAGCAGATACATGCTGCTCTTTTCCTGCAATAAACAAGGGGTCTGTGTACAATTCGCTTTTAACTAAAGGCATTGCTAACACAGTGCGATACAAGAATACATCTTTATGGAAATAACAGCTGAAAGTCCCGTAGATGAGTACCTACAGGTGTCTTTGGGGTTGGGGCAAAAATCTTCGTGCACTTTATGTGGGAATATTGTTGCGTATTTATGTGTGTATTTTAAGTAACGGGTTATATGTAACGTTTTCTAAAGTTTAAAGTATTCTCTGTGATATTTGTATTGCATTGCATACTATGTCTAATATGTATGTTAAGGGAAAACAAGTAGTGTTTTAAAGGTAAATGATCCGGTCATTTTTACACGAGTGGACTTTAAAGCTGTTCATGCATGGTCTCTCTACAGTTCATGTGTTAATAATGCCCTGACAATGCTCCACATCCTGACAGGTCTGAGAACCGGGACGCTGGCTTGTTTCGCAGAGGAGCCCAGAAGCTGAGACCACCTCTCCTACAGGACACAGAGTAGCCACCTTTTTAGCTGAGGCAGAAAGCAAGAGCCAAACACTGTGAAAGAACCCTACAGAAACTCTACACCATATTTCATTTCGGACTAAAAGCCCCATTGGTGCATTTGCTGCAATTTTCTGTTTTCATCAGGAATACTATTGGTGACATACCTACAAAGCAAGAAGGATAAGACTAAACATCTTATGTGAATTTGAGGGCCATTAAGTGCAAGATTATAAACAGAGAACATCTAAGAGTTCGCGAGTAGGCCCAGTGGGAGGAAAAAACACAAGAAAAAACAGACTTTTGAACTGAAACACCACAAAACTCTGGAAGACTTTGGTCTGTTGAAATTGCCTTAGCTGTTCTTACCCAGAACTTGTATTTCATGATACACGTTTACATATAATTTTCTATACTGTGTGCGTGTATGTAACTTATTTATTCTCATAAATGCTTACTTCTCTTCATATGGAAGAGTATTTGTGTATATAAACTTTTGTACGGCAGATGCTCTTTATTTTGAAGAGTTAATGTGTGTATATAGAATTATATAAGTACAAAAATAAGTTATAAAATCTCAAAAGAACAGTTGTCAGTCTTGCATCTTTAAACTGTTAAGTGATAAGTGAAGGAGCATTTTGAAGACGAGCTTGTGATTTGAACAAATCCGGAGCTTTCTTGGCAATGGCAACTGCAAGAACAGAAAATCCAGCCACTGTGGTCATGGGATTGAACAAGCAAAACGGGCAGATGAGGGGGCAGCCCAAACCTGCCCCTGTTTCTTCAGGACCCCTAGCTGTTGGCTCTCAGCCAGGGAAGACCTCCAGTGCACCTCAGAAAGGAGCTAGTGTCCCGCAGTCTGGCAGTGGCATCAAGTATGTTGTCATGTATAACATTCATCGACTTTGTTCAGTTGTCCTTCTGTCTTGGTTGTCCAATCCCTTTCCCCCCACCTTAAATGTTGCTAAACTTGTTTAAGGTTTGGTGATGATTGGAAGAAGTGCCTGCAGCTTCCCCCGAAAGACCTGCGTGTTAAAACATCTGTAAGTCAGCGTGCTTCTGCTACCACCCAATCAACATTATGCTTCTTTGAGAGTGCACAGTTCGGTACAGGTGCATGTAAAGGTGGAAAAGGCTGACATTCTTGCTTAGATGGACATGACTGCTGTAAATTCTGCTAAAGGTTTTTGCTGCTGCTATGTCCCATCAATACTGATGTACCCCCCCCCCCCCCCCCCACCACCACCACCACCAGGATGTGACAGCAACAAAGGGAAATGAGTTTGAGGATTACTGTCTGAAGCGGGAGCTACTGATGGGCATCTTTGAGATGGGATGGGAGAAGCCTTCCCCCATTCAGGTAGGCTGGTTGCTTTCCTCAGTTGCTTCGAGAACTGTGATATTTAAGCATACTACAAAATGTACCCATACTCTGCCTGACTTGAGACATGCAACCTGATTGTGGTCTCTGTCTTTCTTAGGAGGAGAGCATTCCCATTGCTTTGTCTGGCAGAGACATACTGGCCCGGGCCAAAAATGGCACGGGCAAGAGTGGCGCCTACCTCATTCCTCTCCTAGAGAGGGTTGACCTAAAGAAAGACTACATACAGGGTGAGCCAGTCATCCCCTCCCGTTTTACATGTACATGCTTTCAACCAACCTTTATGATAAAAGACAAGAAGGTTAAGCTTGCACTTCAAGCATGCAGTAATATTTACATGTGGATATTCACTCTTCACGTGTCTGGTTACTGCACACGCTGTACTTCCAGAAGGCTTGTGTACAAGGCACTGACATATGGACAGAGCCCTTGGTAATCACACACGCTCCACCTCCCCGGCCGTCAGCACAGCATGTGCCCTTCAGGGAACAGTTGTGCCTAACCCTGGCCTCCTCCTTCAGCTCTGGTGATGGTGCCCACCCGAGAGCTGGCCCTGCAAGTCAGCCAGATCAGCATCCAGATTAGCAAGCACCTGGGAGGGGTCAAAATCATGGCCACCACAGGGGGCACCAACCTTAGGGATGATATCATGAGGCTCGATGAAACCGGTAGGTTTTGGCTTGGGTATTTGACAGACTCCTTGACTAAATCACTTCTTTACCTTGTATAATTCTTGCTGTTATCTGCTTCTTATTTGGAAAAAAGAAAGAAAAAAAATATATATATATACACACACACACACACACACCTGTATGATAATATATCTGTGTATGTGGGAATGTGCATATTTGTACTTGTGATTTATTAATGTTTAATAACCTAAGATGGCATTCTCTTCAAGTCTGTGTTACTGCAAAATTTGTTCAGATTGAGTAGTTGGGGCACCTGATTTGAATTGCATAGTTTTACACAGGTGGTCCTTTATGTGCATGCTCAGTTTAGTGGCACATCACATACAGTTTAACTTAATATGTTGCTACTGCATTGATTAATGAATTTATAGTTGTCTTTCTTACTGGAATTAATTTCCAGATTTAGTTTTCTGACCTTGTCTCTCTTGCCAGTTCATGTGGTGATAGCCACCCCAGGTAGGATCCTGGACCTGATCAAGAAGGGGGTGGCCAAAGTGGACAGAGTCCAGATGATGGTGATGGATGAGGTGAGATGATATTTTGAAGGCTCTGTTGGGCTGTTGAAGTTTTCCCCAGCAAATCTGAAAATAGGCTGTATATTATGCTGTTGTGGATATGCTAATTTTGCTTGCTACTGTGTTGGTTAGGCTGAGCAGTAAAGCAAAATTGATTGAATTCCCAATGGTGATTTGTTTTGGGAGACGTAGAGTGGTTTTGCATTTACATTTCTCATAATTCCTCCTTTCACATGACTTTGTATGCATGTTGTTTGTCTTGTGGTTATGATTTAGGGTTTATCTGTGTGAGAAACACAAATGCTCAGTAGACATGTTATCCCAAAAAGAGAATTGCAGTGACAAGGGAAGTCAGTCTTGAAGGCTGAAATTGTTTATAGAGAAGGTGGATCTTTGTGAGATATAAGGATAAGCAGCTTTTGCTATATAATTTTCCCATGTTTTTACTGTACTACATCCTAATCAAAAACTTTTCCACAAATCTTTTTGTGCATTTTCTGTAATGCTTTAAAAATCATAATTTTTGTATTTCTGTATTGATAGTCCTTTTTAATGGTTCCCTAAGTTCATTCTAGTTAGTTAAAGATGTCAGTGATATGCTGATTGAATATTGTTGGCCACTTAATATAAGTGTGCGTGGTGTGCGGTTAACCATATGAAAATAATCAATTACAATTTGGTGTAATGCTGTCCATAACCAAGTTTGAGTTGATTTGTTTTGTGTAGTTGCACACCACGAAGTGGTTTATCCGGCTAATACCATGCTTTTAATTAATTAAAATTAAATTTTCAGTTAGAATTTAATAATTTTCCAGTGTGCTCTTAAAAATATAGTGTCCTGTTAGGCTACTCATTGGAAGCAGCAAGTCTATTAAGATACCACAGAATCTGTCAACAGACAGGTGCGTGTGTTTGGAAATCAAGGAAAATTATGCAGATAGTGACTGATTTATGAGTTAGTTGCTTAGGTTTTTATGTCAACATGTTAGTAAAACATTAAAACAATTGAAACGTCAGACTGCCAGAACTAGCTGTTACATGGAAATAATCAACACCCACGTGACATCTCTGGACCAATAAGAAAATAGTATTTACTAGGTCTGTGCTCAGTTATTTATTTCATTGTGTTGCAAATAACACTCTTTATGGCAATATTTTACATCATTTCGACAACGGGGGTGCCAATACCTGATCCATCCCACTTGCCTGATTTGTACCTCACAGCTGTGCATGTGCAGCCTTTTCAAGCATTACCTTTTCTGGCATGGACTGATCCATTTGTTCTGTCATTTTACAGCAAACCTTATTTTTAGTAGATTACAGTGGTCACTTTACTGTTTAGTGAGAATGAGTGTTAATGATTCCGCTGACTGAAAAAATCAGTTTTTGCTTGTCATTTTAAGTGTTCATTTCAAGTGTTTTTCCAGTTTTTGGATCAACACTAACCAAAATATCCCATATCTGAAATACTAATTTATATCAGCTTCAGGTGAAATTCCTGCTATCCAGCCCCATGGTATTTTAGTATACTTATAGCTTTGGATCTCTCTGAACTGAAATATGAAATTTGGTGTATTTTGCGTTCGTTGCAGTTAGAGCTGGGCGATATGGCAAAAAAAATGATCACAATTTTTCCTGTATTGACCGATATCGATAATTATCAATTTTATAGTTTTCCAATGCTGTTCCATGTAATAATGTAATAATCAAAATAATAAAAATAACCCAATTCTGACAAATAGAATGAATACATTGAAATAAACAATATTGGTAAACAAATACTTATTTTCCAACAAATTTTACTGTTTACATACAAAATTCCCTTAAAATTATAAAAGGTTATTGATTTTCAAGTATTCAAAGAAACATAGCTCAAATGAACAAAACCATATAATAATGTAACAATGTGCAAAACTGTATAACATTGCAAATATGTTAAAGGGCAAACATAAAATAAAGCAGGAGAGAACTGACTGCAACAAGTATCTTCCTCTATTCTTGGTCTCTTAAAAACTTTAAAATTCTGTGGTTGAAAAGTATCTAAACCGAACAAATAACACATATTCAAAAAAATGAAAATCATAGTTAGATTTTTTTGTCCGGCGGCGCAAAACGTCACCACGCATCACCATGTCACATGGTACAAAATCCTTGCGAGAGCAAGACGACTTGAGACCGACCGTGTAGCACAAACAGGAACCGCCTCTGTGACGACACAACTTTGCCCTTATTGGCTGAAGATTTTAGTCACACGCATGACGTTTGTATCCCACGAAGTTCCAATGCGTTATCTGCTATTTCTCCCGTAAAGCAGTGAGAACTGGTTTTCAGTTCATTTACCTGGTAAAATAAAGTTTAAATAAATTACATAAATGCTCTAACAGTACACGTAAGTTAGTGGTTTATTTATTGTTAGTTACTGTAATGTTGTGATGCTTTATTTGTTTAATTGTCCATTATGTGAAGAAGGCATTCAAGTAAAGATTGCATTGTACTCTGTACATGACAATAAAAACTTTGAATCCTTGAAATACATGCATTTGATCTTTTTCCTGGCAGCTATCCTTTTACACCGAGCCACCATACACAATAGTTTAATTCACTGCTAATAGTTTATCAGGAGTTGGTTATTGTAAAACAAGTAATGTGCATGCAGGTGATATTTGTATAGATTTATCTACACCCTTCTGGCAGTGCTGCCATTGCAGTCAGGTCTTGCAGACTATGAGGAGTAGAAGTTGTCTGACTTGGCTGCAGTCAGTTTATACTCCACCCCTGCAGCTGCCGGCAGATCTCGCTCCACGTCGCGTCAGCTGCAGACAGACCTAAGCCCAAGTCGAACGCACCCATTGCTTCTTTAAGGGAGGATGGGCAAAATTACAATTTGTAGGTGATTGGCTGTTGTGCTGGCGTTCAGTAAACCTCTGCTCGATAAGCCATGCTGAAGTGACTCAAATCAGATTTTTTGCCTTAATGTGACACAGATCTGATCTTTTCAGGGCTGTGTGGACACGCAAATCTGATCTTTTCAAATCAGATTTGTGTCACTTTCATATGTGGTACTAAGTCTCATACGTATCCGATTCCCGGCCATGCTACCTGAACGCTCAGATCGGAATTCGTGTGGCTTTTTGCTTATACGCATGCGCTGACAGAGGTACTCAAATGTAGCCCTCGACATTCTGAAGTTCTCTACAAACTGCTCATCTGTCTATCCATCCACATCACGGTCCCACCATTGCTGGCTCCTTTCTCGTACCCACACATCTCTCACGTTCCAGCAATAACTGCGAAAACAGAAAAAGCTAGCCGCCTGACTTTTTCTCCTTTTCGACCTGCTCATGTACCGCTGATTCACTGTTTGTTGTCCACCAGAGAAAAGTGCAATACATGCGTGAGCTACTAACGCCTCCATTTTTAATGCCATTAGTCGTCCCACAGATATGACGTTTTTTGTTGTTGGTGACGCAGTTGACCCGTATAAAAACGTATCAGTGTGCGCATGTGTAACGTTTCGGAGGACCGATGCGTTCACATTACAGTCAGATACAGGTCACTTGTAGTTATGAATGTGAACTGTCAAGATAGACAAATCCGATCTGAGCAAAAAAACGGAATTGAACGATGTGGCTGGCGGTGTGAATGTAGCCAAAGTGGTACAAATCAGACATTGTAAAATATGCCGTAAAGTGTAATGCTGCACGTGTACAGACGTGTGAGGTACATATCAGGCAGGTAGTACAGACCGTACTTTACAAATTATTCCGCAAATTTGGTCCCCACATTTCAAACACTAGTAATTTGAAAAACGTTTCCTATTTACCCTTTAATATTTTATACATTACCATTTTATATTTTGTTACATGCTTAATTGAAAATTGTAAATTAAAGGAGAAAAATAATTACATCTGCCTTTTATTTGTCGAGCATATACAGTGGTACCTCAGAACTCAAATTTAATCCGTTCAGAACTCCGGATCGAATCCTAAGAAGTTCGAGTTGTGATCGAATTTTCCCCATAAGAGATAGCATTTAAACACAAAATGAACCGGATAAAACAAGAAGAGCATATACTGTACTAAACACATCTAAGCACATTTATCAAAAAGTTACAAGTTATTTGTAAAGTAAGAAAATAAATGTATCCAAACAATGTGTCCTACCCCGATCGTCCAATACTTCCGTGTGCCACGCCCCCTCATTAACCCCGTGTGGAATCCCCGTGTGATCAGCTGTTTCTGGTTGTTGTCATTAGTCCTCTGTATTTCGTCTACGTTTCAGTTTGTTTCCCCAGTCCGGTCATTGTATTGTCCGTCTGCGTTTTGTCTGCCTTACCTGTAATTAAACTCCATATTCCCCGATACCCTGACATCTGCGCCTTTGTCTCTGTTCCGTCCCTGCTCCGCACAACAGTATTATTATAATTGAACGTATTAATGGTTTATTATTAATATTAAAACAATGAATAAGAAATCTATATTTTAAAATGTATTTTATTATATAATAATAATTACTGTTACTGTCTTGTCTAAATGTATTTTTACTGTCCAAATATATGTATTCAGTTAGTGTAAACATGCACAGCTATCACAGCTAATGCAAGGCTGAGACTGAGCAGCCTTTCTTTCCATTGAGAGACGAGCCACATGACTCATTTCCCGCCCGTACAAGTTATCTTAGGTCGGCATTCACGGTTTGAATTCTGAGATTCAGATCGATCTCTAGGTAATTTTTTTTCGAACTGGTTGGTTCGACTTTTAAGAAATTCGAGTTCTAATGAGTTTGAGAACTGAGGTACCACTGTAATTAAAAATGTAGTGAGAAATGCCTTTCCATCTGGTCATTTTATATAAACTATTAATTGAATTTACAAAAAAGTGCTATATTGAGATATGTATCTTTATTGGAATATGAAATGACAACTTTATATATGTGAGATTTTGGTCATATCACACAGCCCTAGTATTTACCAAAGCGAATAAATAAACAAGTATATAATTTATTTCTGCTTATTAATGGTCTGTCATGTTAGCTTTCTTATCTTAACAGGTTATTGTACTAGCTAGGCTAATTGACTGGAGGTTGGGAGACCTTAAATCTGCATGCAGTGTGGTCTAGCAGAACCAAGTTTGACTACTTATTTCTTGATAAAGAAAATCATCTTTTCAGTAAGGCTGGGAAATTTATCACATTGACGCGTTGTTAATTTAAAAATCATGATGCATTATTTCTTTGATCATGTTAACGCAAGCAATGTTTTGTTACCCAAATGGGAGGAGAATATGCGCACAGCTTGTAATAGAGATCTATAGTATTACTTTCTGGTTGTAAACAATGTGAAAATTTAGGTCGCAATGTTGCACATAACTCCGAGCAAAAATCAAAACATTCAGTTAGCGTCTTATATGAAGCTGATGTTACCTGATTTTGTTTCATTTAAAAAAAAATTATCAGATGAGGCATTCATAGGATTGAAGGCTTATGTCTTAAAATCATAAGATGTTTCACCTTATGAAGTGCACATTAAATGATTTAGACTTCTCTTTTTAGAGCCATTTGCCAAATAGATTCAAGATTTTAGGTTGATTACTTGATCTGGGTTAATTAGTGTTTAGTACCTGTGTTTTGTAGGAATGGCACGGTTCATGAAAAAAAACCGTACCGTTCGGTCCGCTTGTCTCGGTTCGGAGCATGCATGCGTCGCATGGTTCGACGGTTCATGACATGCGCAATGTAGCCTCGTGCCCCGTATGTGACATCAGTGTGTTTCCCTTTCGCGCGAAAGAATAGGCTATATGCACAGAGCGGTGTGACGTAGTTCCGGTAAAAGTTCAGCCAGCTAAGTAATTTCTGGTAGCCTTTCGTTTGCTGCGTTTAGCTCGTGTTTTCGGCGTTTCCACCCTGTCTCTGAAGAAAACGTTTAAATTTCAGCCAACCGATAGCACAACATCTGAACACTGTTGTACGCCTTTTGTTGTGTGACTTTATTTAATGTGCGGTTAGGCACTTTGTTAAAGAAAATTAAGTTATCTGTGACAAAGCACTCCAGTGAGTGTCATGCCTCGATCGTCCGCTCCTTCCGTGTGGCACGCCCCCTCGTTAACCCTGTGTGGATTCCCCGTGTTTACCAGCTGTTCCCGATTGTTGTCAAATTTGTCATTACTCCATTGTATTTAGTCCGCATTTCTGTTTCTTTCTCCAGTCCGGTCATTATATTGTAATTCTGCTTTACCGCTCGTCTGTGTTCCTTTTGCTCATTAAACCCCGCATTCCCCCAATCCTAGGTCTCCTCGCCTCTGCTTCCCCAGTCAGCGTTGTAACAGTGAGCCTGCTTCCATGCTGCAATGTGAACATTTGCCATGTTCCTAAAAATTCTGTTTATTGCACAGTGTCTGACCACACTGACCTACAGGCTATTGCCAGATGATCATACTAGACATATCAACTGGACATATTTTGCACTATTACAGATTGATGTCTTGTCTTGTACATACACAGAAACTGATTTTATCGATTACTCAAGAACATTCAATATAATTAATACAATTTTTTTCACGTTTGCTTTAAGTCAAGTCAAATTCAGTTTATGCATGATTACATGATATAACTTTTTTAATACTGTATCCTAAATTGTGGATAATTAAGCTATATATCATATGCTGAAGTACATTTCTGGAGTGTTAAAGATTAAAAGAAAAAATAACAAGAACCGTACAGAACCGAAAACCGTGACCCTAAAACCGTGATACAAACCGAACCGTGGGTTTTGTGAACCGTGCCACCCCTAGTGCTTTGATGTTTATGTACCAGTCAAGTTTGAATACATCTGCCCATAGAAGTTTATTTGTACTAGTGTTGGGCGGTATACCAGTTCATACCGAAAACCGGTTTTTATTATTGTTAGGATATGAATTTTTCTTATGCCACAATACTGGTTTAAATAGCCTGCACAACGTTCGGAAAGTGGCACAGCTGGAAACTGTTTAAGGGGGGGGACCTTTTTCACTGCTGCACCGCTAAAAATGTACCGCGAAAGATCAGAAACTGAAGATATAGCCAACGCTGGAGTTGAAAATAATGAGACACTGGGGTTGTCAAAAAATCGATTCTCAGATACTAATTTTTAATATCGATTAGTATCTGATTTTCACCATTATTGATACCAACAGTGCAGCTTTCACCACAATTCACACAGCATCACTGCAGTGCAGGCGCACGTGCATGCACACACTCGCGCAGCCCCTACCCTCCTCTCAATAACCGCTGAATGCATTCACGCTGGTTAACACACACATACCGAGTTGGGCAAACATGGCATATGCTGCAGTTGAAGGCCCTACGCAAGCTGCTTTAGTGAAAAAAACAAAACGCAAAAGTGCCGTTCAGAAGTATTTTGCCGACGAGCATGGAAAGGCTAAGGATGTCGATAAGCCTCTATGCAAACAGTGCTACAAAGTTGTGGCGACGAAGTCAAGTAGCATGTCAAACTTGGCGACGCATATTAAAGCTCATTTTCCAGCAACACTGAAATATTAAACACTTATCAAAAATTTTTACTTGGCCGGTGCACACCTTAACATTAGCCTTTTATCTTTAAGCACATTAGCCATATGTTATCATTAGGGGTGCAACGATTTTTCAACATTGTCGACAAAAATCAACAATAAAAATAGTCGCTGACGAATTTGATTGTCGATAATTGTCGTCAGATGTATTTTTAAATGGAGTGACACGTTTTCCTTCCTTTCTACCTGTGCAATACTACCGCTTTCCAATAGACTGCACCAATACACCACACTGGTGAGATTCGCTCTTGCGCAATAGCATTCAGCGACAGGTAGAAGAATGGCGGCCACAAATCAGGCATCATCTTGTATTAAACGCTCTAAAGTCTGGGACACATGGATTAAGGTTTTCCGTTGCTATGACGGATTTCTGTCAACTGAGTGCACTAAAGGTTAATAATGAGATTTATGTAGATCCGAAGGAAAAAATGGGAAGGCTGGAAAGGCTGTATTTCTTTTGTTTAATTACGATTTAATTATTCTTCCTAAAAATAAACATCATGGTTTTGGCAGTTCACTTAAACATTGACGGCTGCGGAGTAGCCTACAGGCTGCAAGCTATTTCCCGACGCATGTTTAAGATGCCAAACTTCATAGTAAGGAGAAAATAATTCCCCAGCATTTAGTGCCACATCAGTCTCAAAGGCTTTTAATGTCCCAAAACAAAGACGAGATCTGCAAAAGGGTGAATGGCATGGGCTTCTTGTTGCCTGGCGTATCCAATAATAATAATAATAATAATAATAATAATAGGGCATAATATTAGGCTAGTAGTAGTATATTTTACATTTTCAAAAAAGATTGGAATAGAGCGTATTTATGTTTGGAAGTCAGTGGTGTGTCTCATTCACTAATAGTAGCTAACAAAGGTCAGAAAACAGTGGAGAAAACCCATTTGCTTAAATAGATAAAGAAGCCAAAACTCCAAAGCTCAAGATTCAGGAGAGTGGCTCCGATGTCGCAAGTGCTGTGAGAGCTTATGCTTCATTAAAAATAAATAAATAACAGCAGTTTTGAAGTCCGTTTTCTTGCTGTTAACAGAGGAATGGCAGTGGGAAGCTGCTCTAAATTTCCCGTATTTTGGGTCGGGATCTTGGGATTTTTCAGCCTGCTTTAAAATTAGTTTTTATTTGTAATCATAGGCTATATAAATAGCTGATATGACAAGAAATTACCGTGCATCTTAACCTCTATACCGCAAATGAAGTAGGAATTAGCATATACAGGTTAAAATGCATGATAATTTCTTGTCATATCAGCGCAAATGCACATAAAATACGTACACATTTGCACTGTCACAGCAATGGATTGCCGCACGTATCGCTTTTAAAGGTGAATGTGTACTTGCGTACCAGTTATATGCAGCCCTGATTATAACAAAGATTGTATCAGAAATTCGGATCGGTATCGGCGCCAATCCAGACCTATTTGACAGATCGGGTATCAGCCATGTGTGACCAATCTACGTCCTATACGTACTTATTTAGTTTTTGAGAAATCTCTAAAAAGATAGCTTCTATTTCGTGTTAAATCTATTTGCACAATCAATCCCACGACAGCTCTTTCCCATTTTACATGTGTTTTTTGCGGCATTCAAGTCGAACAATAACCTCATGCTAAATGTAAAAGCTGGTAGCTAAATAGGAGCCATTTTATAATTATGCAATTTATAATCAGATTAGTCGACTAATCGTTTTAATAGTCGATGACTATTTGACTATGAAAATAGTTGTACGTTGCAGCCCTAGTTATCATTAAGGTTAGTGGATAGGCGCAATGGCTAATAAAATAATACGGTTAATGTGGGAACAATGCAAAAACGTAAAACAAAAATGTGTCCTGTAAAATGTGGTAAACGCTCAGTCATAGTTAAAAAAAATAAATAAAATAAAATACCATTGTATACCGTGAAATCGATATAACTTTGAAAAATACCGTGATATAAATTTTTGGTCATATTGCCCAGCTCTAATTTGTGCAATCCTCTACATTTAAGAACGATTATAAACAAATAACAACTATAAAATTATTATGCACTGACTAAAGTTTTTTTTTAAATTATTATTATTAACTTGTTTGGGAGGGGTACTCAGAAAATATGCCGGTTCAAATCCCTGGGTCGGCAGAGTGATGTCACCATTGGGCCTTTGAACCCCAATTTTTCCAAGGACTGGCTGACCCTACTGTCTCCTCTATGGCAGTTTCGTGAGGTGGCTTCCTGGGATGCTTTTCCAGCTGTCCCGAAGGAGGTCCCCCATATGCTAAGCATTCATTTGCAGCTTTTCCTTAACTGTCTGGTCAGACTCCTCAAAAACCATCTGATGCGACACTCTATCACCCTCCTTTGTAGGCAGCTTGGTGTGTCCAAACTTTTGGTGTACTCTATTAATTGCCAAGGTGTGTGATTTTAAAAAAAGTTTAACATCCCTATTTGTAGTACAATGTCCTGTCCTATCACATTCTGTTCATCAGGCCTTTTTGAAAGCACTAAAATTCAGCATGTACTTGTAGTGTTTTTATTGGAAAAGAATTATCTGTATATAACAAGTTAAATCATTGAAGAAATATTAAAATATGGGTCACTCTCATGAACTTGAGAATTCTTCAGAATAAAAATTGTGATGGTGAAATACAGGGTTTGTTTTTTGTGTAGAGCAATTACCTAGCCTTTTTAGTTATATTCATTGTCATTTATTGCTCTGATTTGATGATTTTCCTCACATAGCTAGCCAAAAATTAGTAACACAAAAATACATAAACTTTTTAAATTTTTCAATTTTTAAGGTAGCCCACAATAAACAATTTGTATGTTTCTTCAGTTTCTTTTGTTAATTTTGTTGATTGATGAAATATTTTTACACAAAAAAAACTAATTGCCTGAGGCAAAATTGAATGTTTTAACGATGACATTGTATAATTTCAGTTTGTCTTCAAACTAATTTTAAAAATAAGCCAAAATCAATATATTTTGATAATGAGTTTATGAAAATGACCTGCGTTCTACATTCTACATTAATTTGGCCATCCAATGTATAAATACATATGATTATAAGTTTTAATATTAGGTGTAATTAAGAGATTGATCACAGAAAATGGTGCATTTTAATTCTTAATGGATTCCCAGCCCTACATTTAACCTTTTTAAATGTCTGACATATTTTGAAGTATTCAAATATATCAGGTTAAGAGAACTGCACTTTTATGTACCTGTTACGCCTTTTCAAAGTAGTGGATGAATCATGTGTGAATCTCCAGTTTTGCATCCTGAGAGCAGTGGGCAGTTCCATCCATGCATTAGTGCTGTCTCTTGATGTTTTAATTTCAGGCATGAAAGTTGTAGGAAACCATAAAGGAAACCATTGACCTATATAAGTGGAAAAATGTCAGGGAAAAAATACTTTCATATTCTCAGTGAGCATCTTACTAGAGATGTTTCTGCTGTGAGCAGAAATTGCGTTGGGAGTGAGATTTAATGATACAGGCATCTGGGGGGAAACTTGTCCTCCAAAATCAGGACAGATTATCTCTTATGCTGGGATTTGTGTGCATGCTGCCAGGATAGGCTTTGTTTTCTGACTACCGACACCCTTTTTTTAGGCGGACAAATTGCTGTCGCAAGATTTTGTGGTACTAATCGAGGACATCATTGGCTTCTTGTCCAAGAACCGGCAGATCCTGCTGTACTCTGCGACCTTTCCCATCAGTGTCCAGAAATTCATGGTAACAACACTGTGTTATATTTTGTACTAATCTTCCTGGTTTGGAATCGGCCCCCGATTCTGTTTTAAACTCTAATTGTGTTAAGCATCAGTAATCTATCTGACTCTGTCACCCTTTTCCTGAAAAGCTTATCGATTCCCCCATTTTTGCCTGAACAGGAATAACATGTTCTGTGTGAGTGAGAAGTATTATGGGCTATGTTTTGTTACTGGGAATTCTGGCCTATGTAGTCTGTTTAACTCTTTGTCCATCTGTTTGTCCACTCCTCTGTAGGCAAAGCACCTGCAGAAACCCTATGAGATTAACCTGATGGATGAGCTGACTCTGAAGGGCATCACCCAGTACTATGCGTATGTGACTGAGAGGCAGAAAGTGCACTGTCTCAACACACTCTTCTCCAGGGTGAGGAATACCTGCGTGTTCTCCTGTACACTTATACCCCATTATCTGGCTGGAATTTATTACTGGAAACAGCTTGAATATGAATAGCAGGAAGATATTTCCATTATTTCTTATGGGGAAAATGAGTTTGTTCCAGGTTAATCAAAGAAACATCAGAAATATACGTTTCTTAAAAGTACCATTTTCAACATGATTGAGGTCTTTTACCTAACCACTACACAGTTTCCTATTTATATCATATATAGTATTTTTTTGCAGTACCATACATTATGCTTTGTAATAACAGACATTTAAAAGTAAATGAAAGCAATGTGTAATGGGCTGTTCCCTTAATAGTTTACTTTATTTATTGCTGTCCCAAACGATTATTCTTTAAATGATTAATCTAGCTGTTGTTATTATTATTATTATTATTTCGATTATTCAACTAATTAACAACTAATTTTTCAATTGATCTGATGATAAATTTATTGATAAATTATTTTCAAGTTAGTCATTTAATACAACAATTCACACTCTCCCCCACACAGGCAAATCTGAAATTCTCATTAACATTTCAATTTATGAAAACATTTCTTAAATATTAGAGCATTATTAACAAAAAAGGCAAATCTTAAGAAATTCAATAGGATTTCTGTTAGACTGAAGTTAATAATCACTGCAATAGTCTTTACTTATTTCAGTACTCCAATTTGACTTTAATGTTGAAATAGATGCTAAAACATGGAATGATTTCATAACTAGGGAAACATGTTAACAAACACTAGCAAAGGTAGCTTATAGTTAAGCTTACTTCAGTGAGCAAGGAACAATTTAGGCTACAGTGTGTAAGAGTAGTCGTAAACGATAATTTGTCTCACTCTTACATGACAGAATAAACAAACAGAAAATATAAAACTGCTGAAACGCAGCCATGTTGCCTCATGCGTTGGGGAGGGGGGGGGGAGCGGCAAATTTCCTTTTTGCAGGGTGGTAGGAAATGTCTCATTAATAATTATGAGAGAAGTGCTACATGATTGGCCAGTGCATGTCTTACAAAATAGTGCAGCACTGCTGGCCCCGGCAATATTAGACAAAACTATATCGTAATTCAATATATAATTAATATAGTTTTAAGTGCGAGCAGTGAAACAACTAGCCCGCTTATTAGCAGAATAACTTTGTATTGTAAAAGAAAACATGCCACAGATCCAATAAATAAAATATTGTAGCTCTTAAGTGACGAAGAGATCATTAGGTGTACAGTAAAGTTCAGTTATTAGCAGACTTTTTTTGTGCAATTCTTAAAATGAATTGCTCCCGAGGGGATAAAGTACTTTCCCTTACAATATGTTTAGCTTATCACTTGCATTGCAGTTAGAAAACATTTACATAGTTTTACACAATTTGTCGACAGTAAAATTCCATGTTGACGCATTTTTATAATCAACATCGATTACATCAAATAATCATCCCAGCCCTAGTTTACTTACCAACTGAGCAGAGTTGAGTGGCTCTTATGAATGTACGGTGTCGCTTGTACTATTTCTGATATATTTTTGCTGCGCTTCAATGCGACTCAAACCAAACATCTTACTTGATGTTCACACCAAACAATACTTGATAAGGTTATTATTTATGGCTCCTTTACTCAGGAATTCAAACACTGGGAGTTAGAATACAGCTTTCATCCACCTCTAACAATTGCTGACTTCTGCACCCCACAGCTGCAAATAAACCAGTCCATCATTTTCTGCAACTCCACTCAAAGAGTGGAGCTGCTGGCCAAGAAGATCACCCAGCTGGGTTACTCCTGCTTCTACATCCATGCCAAGATGATGCAGGTTAGTTTTGCGGCCATCAGACTGCGAGCGTGGTGGGTATAAGAATTCACCGGTGAGTGGCTCTGTGGGCTAATCCTATGATTACAAGGTCGACCGTTTTGAGTAGCCACGTGCCCTTGAGAAAAGCCCTTAAGCTCCAGCTCCAGGGGTCCTGCATGCTGGCTGACCCTGTGCTGTGAGCCCAAGCTTGCTCTCAACTGTATGTGTCTATGTATCTCATGGAGAATATGATTGGGTAGGTGAAGAGAAGCATAGGAATTACCTGTACTTGTGCAAATGGCAAATGAACCAATTGACCGACTGACTGACTGTACTCCCCATGGGATCTGCAGGAGTACAGGAACCGTGTGTTCCATGACTTCAGAAATGGGCTGTGCAGGAACCTGGTCTGCACAGGTGGGTGTCATGTTGCTTTTTCTGCCTATTAGTTACTTTTGTTGGCTCATGTTTGTCAGTGTAGCTCCAAAATAAAATGTAATTTTAGTCTGTTGTAATTATAACTTTGCTTTTACACGGGCATAATTTTAGTGGTAGCTGCAAATTGTATGTAAAGTCACACTTGGCCATCTTTCTCAGTTCACAGTTGAATGTTGACAAAGATTTTAATGGCTTTGGTTTAAGCTATAATTTATATTAATATTAATTTATATTAAATTATTTAAAATGAAGGTTTATATGTTATATAAATTGTGTAAATGTAATGTTCATGCAGTATTTGACCAGTATGCTGGACTAAAGAAAGAGAAATGTTACCCATATTTGCATTTGCCATGAAGCCGCAGTGGATCACTGGAACATAACTTCTGTTAAGGGATGAAATGCTTTTTGCTGCCAGACTTGTTTTCTTTCTGATATAACTGTAACTTGAAGTCTGTCATGGCAGTGGATTTATGCTTTATCTGTCTTTCCACAAACCAGATCTTTTCACCAGAGGAATTGACATCCAGGCTGTGAATGTTGTCATCAATTTTGACTTCCCAAAAAATGCTGAAACTTACCTTCATCGTATTGGCAGATCAGGTAAGGTGGCTGCAGGGGGGCTGTCAAGCATAGTGGTATTCCAGCAGCTCCTGTGTCAGAATGATACAGCAGTCTAATTTCTATTCTCTTGATCATGTTAGATTTTCTTGTTTTATGATCCTTCAGTTTTTTTTTGAACAGGGAACATAAACTAGTCTGGTTTTTTGCTTGTGTCTTATTTTAGGTGTTAACATTTAAGGGGTGCTGTCATACCACAGAACTTTTTTTCTGGAACCAAAAACTTTCTCCAGAACTAGCAACTTTTGTCACATTCTCACTGTAGGAGCTGGGCCCGATTGTAGTTCCTCGGAGGCAATTCCAGAACCCTTTTTTTGGTACCTTCTCCAGACTAGGTTTCATTCAAACACATAGTACTGGGGAGGCACTTGCAGCTATAGCTTGCTGATTGTTTGACCACAAGTACCACAGCTAACTTGAAAGTTACATGGAAGCTCAGGAAAAGTGATATAATTAGTGGATCAAACATTAATCAGATGGAATTATTATTGTACTTCAGTTACATTTAACAAATACATTTTTTGCTTGTCTCCATATTTCTACATTGGAAAATTCGATCCATAACCTATACTTTTCTGTAATGTTGTTGGTGCCAGCAGTGAAACTTGCCAGTACTTATTAATGGGATAACGTTACATTGTTTGTTATTCTCTGGAGATCGATCTGATGGCCAGATTTAATAATGAAATATAAACATGTCACAGATCATATGAATAAAATATAAATATAAGGCAGTGTCCCAGTTTTGATCTCAATCACCCCCCCCCCCCCCCCCCCGGTAATTAACAAATAATATAACAAAACAACTTGCTCATTCTCCATTGTTTTGGAGTGTCGGTGTAGTTTTTAATTGATAAACCATTGATCCCGGTTGGGAAATTCTCTTTACACCTCTCCCAACTTGCTCTCTGTTCATGAGAAGGGGCTGGCCACCGGTTGCGGCGCTAATGGAGCGGGAGGTTAAGGGCCTGCAGATGAGCCAAGGCTGGGCTTGAACCGGTTATGGTCTGATCACAGGCACAGAAGCTTAGCCCATTCACTTTATGTATGAAGCTTAACCTCTGAGCATTTTACAACTTCCATACTTATTTAGCATCAAAGTAACTGTTCCTGTTGCGCAGTGTGAAAGTGCCACAAAAGTAGCTAGGAGCTTCGACAGTCCCCAGTCGAGACAGCCCAGGAATTTGTGGCCAGGGACCAGCTCTGCTATGTGAAAGTACCTATTGTAGTCTTGGTTCATTCAGTCACCTAAATTTTAATCGAAATTCTGAGTTTTGTACTACTGGAGCATTCGGCTAAGGTGAAATAATGACTTTGTTCCGTTGACCTTGGAGGTTGGAAGTCAGAGCTGGGAATGCCGTCACAACAGAGTTAACTATATTGCAGTATAACAAGTCAGAAACCCATTTAGTAATACCAATACTAGCCAGGTTCCTTGTTAGCCATTGTTAGCAATGCCAGTTGATAATGCATTACGTAGTATTTGGCGCATACAAACAACACAGCAACATGTAACATATAGCAGTTGGACAGTGCTGTGTATATGTACGACCAATTTAATGAGACAAGTAATACATAAGTGTTAATAATATGACATTTGAAATGTCAGGTCATAAAATCACTGTAGTTTTGACAATGACTATGGTGCAAAAGTTTAAGACTTTACCTTTCTTGTTTGTGACTAATTGTGGCCCTCCTTCAGGGAGATTTGGTCACCTGGGCCTCGCCATCAACCTGATTACATCCGAGGACCGCTTCAACCTGAAAAGTATCGAGGACCAGCTAGTGACTGACATCAAGCCCATTCCCAGCAGCATCGACAAAAGCCTCTACGTGGCTGAGTTCCACTCTGCCAACCCAGACCGCGAGGGAGAGGAAGGGGCTGGCGAGGCTGGCAACAAACCCTGAGAGCTGCATGGCCCCACCGGTACGAGACAGCCCTTCTATGGCATGTTGCTGTGGCATGTTGCTTCCGTTGAGTGCTGAATATTGCTCACTGCTTCTGCAAGCTGAAGCTTCTAGCTCCTCATGCACTAAATATTTTTTTCTGCTAAAATATGACGAGGCGGCTTTCAAAGTTTTTAAAAATTTCCTTCATTTGCCGACATTTACTATAAAAATAAAAATAAAATGTTTGATGCAACAAAGTTTTTATTTTTTTAAATGCTTTAACTAATTTCTGTTTCCTTTTCTAGGGGAATAGGACATACCTGGCTTTTGCACAAAATCTGCTTCTGCACAAAGACATCAGACTTTTTTTCTTTTTTTTGTCCCACCACCCCCAACTGGTCAAAGCTTTCCTTTCATTCTGATCAAATTGCCAGCAGAATTGTCTGTTGTGCTATTTTGTGTCCAAACTAAAAAATCCCTCCAAGTGAACATCATTCCCTTCCAGCCAAGTTAACTTCCTGGAGAGAGTCTCTCTGCGGTCACATTGTTTTGCTGTGCCATCAGCACATATTGGAATTTACTATTGCAATACATAACCAAAGCTGCGTGGGCTGTATGTGCGATTGCTGTGCTTTAAGAAGTGAAATAAACCGACCCGCCCTAATAGTGTGATGTAAACATGTCCAATAAGAAAGGCAGCTAGATATGTGTCAGTGATTTTTCCAAAAGCTTAGAAAACCCTGCTGCATTCCGGGCCAGATTAACACTGAATCCCCTTCATTTGGCTTTCAGGATTTGCAGTTTGTCTTGCACACGCACTCACACGCACGCTCACACTCACACACACACACACACACACACACACACACACACACTAAGTGCCTTAATCCTTCCTGTAGACACTTCCACATTCACAGAGAACCTAGCAGTTTGGCATGAGGCGACATCGCCTTGGCTTGCATCCTTCCCACTTGTGGCATCAGTATAGTGCAGCATACTATTTGCCTGAGTCTGGTTTCACTTTCCGTATGGAAGATGAGCATATGGTACCTAGAGAACTCCCAAACATGTAGCAGAATGAGATGATGTGGAAGAGGTGTAGTCGTCGTCTTCATCACAGTTATTGGGCAGCTCTGAATTTCTTATAACCACAGACTTTATCCAGACTTTTGTCATAATGAAAAGATTGTTTTCTAGGATGAAGCATTGTGGGCTTGTCATTCTTCTCTGAAAGCGTCATGGAAGGTGTTTTATGCAATATAAACATACACACATCAGCACAAAGGCTTTTTCACTTGTTCATTTTGTTTGTAGACCAAGGTGAGCAGACTGCATATGGTGCAAGCCATGTGTTCCAAAGCTTCATGAAACATACAAATTTACACCTTTCACAGTGATATGTTGGACGCTGGAACCAATATGGCTGGTTCGGTTTACAGTGCTATATATTTTTAATGATCAGAGAATTTTGGGGACAGTAGCTATCAAATTGTCGTCGTGGACCAGTAGTGTTTTTTTCTTTTTGTGACCTCAAGATGAATATTGGAGACAGTTGGACTTTTTCTTCCTGTGTTATTTTTAGTTTACCTTGTCACGTGGAAGTGCAGCTTGTTTAACTGGAAAATGTAACGGGCAGATAAGCCAAAGCTTTTTGCTCCAAATGTTCCTGCCAGGTCTTGTCATACCCCCCAGGCGCAAAATAAAGTCTCCCTCATACTCCAAACCTGTTTTGTTTTGTCCTTCTCTTCCCCCCATCGCCCCCCTTCAGTTCATTTCTGTGTGTGGTTGAAATTGTAGAAAATGGTGCCTGTAAAGTATTGCACATTGGAAACTTTGATAAAAGGATTTATATATTTGAGAGTAAGTTAAAGCACTGCCGAAGCTTATTTCTTATATATAATTTTGTTCCAGGGAGTGTCATGCATACCACCAGTACCATTACATCCGAATACCCAATACATAGATTAAAATTTCTATGGAGCAAAAATCTTTGGCACACTTTTAAATGTTTTTTTGGTCAGTTTTCTAGCATGAAAGTACTTGTTTTCTACATATTTTTTCACAATGTAAATTGATTTATGGCATCTGAGGAAAAAATATTTTCATGTTAAAGTTATAACATTTTAATCCTAGGCAGCTGTTTTTATTTGTTTGAGGAATGTTGGGTTGAAAAGGGAAAATTGAGTTGTCAGTGAACTTAATCCTAAATATTATGCTGTTATACATATGATTAATATTGTGGTTGAGATTTTAGTCAGATGTTAAAATGTCCACCCTATGATTGTAAAATGTATTTGACCCATTTGAAACCTTAGGTATAGGGCTTTAATTGAAATGCATGCAGTTTTGTATGGTTTTGAAATGCTTGTTCGGTTAATTTTAACCTATGTGACCCCAGATTTTAGAAGTGTTGACTTCCTTCCAAAATAGTGTTAAGTACATTTAAATGCGAAGTCCAAGATAAAAGGGGAAAAAAGTGGACCTTGAGATTAATATTAGGTACATAATGTATATATCCAACTTTAAGTAGCGTGGAACAGTGGCGATTTCGCGTTATTTTTGCTTTGGTTTTAGGGATCAAATGGAAACTAAAAATAGCTGTAATACTGATAATGTGAGTGTGTTGGCCTGAGTGGATGGATCTTGAAACTATGTATGAGTATGTCCGCACAGCTATTTGGCAGTCTAAATGGTTATATTCGCCAGAGCAGTTTCAATATGAAATTATCTGTAGCATCTGTAATAGGAGCACTTGCACTATTTTGGCAGCTACAAAGCATAATGAATAATTAAGGATAACTATTAGGAAACAAACGGATTCAAGGAAAATTGACCATCACTCCAGAACTTCGAATTATGTAGCATTTCAAGTAAAGCTGATGCATAGAGAAGTTTAGCGTGCAAAGAAGTTTAGGACAGGCCTTAAGGACAAGTTTATCAGAAGCGAAAATACCGTATTAAATTGTTAAATCAAAAGGGGGAAAGGGATGCATTGTTGATTTAAAAGCAACTCAATATAGTAACTGTCTTCGTTTGAGTATATTTAAATACATACATGACATCTCTCTGGGTGTCTGGAAGGATGCATTTTATCGTATTTTTCGGAGTACGCACACATATACACTGCCACATATTTTTTCTTCTTTTTTTTAAATGTCCCTGGTTCTCTTTTTGTTACAGTGGCACATGGTAATGTACAAATCGTGACTGTGCATTTTACGTTGCCACTGTACCTTACCTTCTTAACTCATGCAGCTCAAATACAGAGAGGTAGTCAATGAGAAAAGTAATATTTTTCTGAGGTTAGTTATTGTTTACTCCATGATTGTATAAATTCATGTTTGAACCACAATCTTCCATAGACATACGGAGACACCCTTCAAGCAACATTCGTTACCTCTTTCTCCATCCTAATCTGCATTTCCGAAGAAATGTTATTACTAAGCAGGGAATTGTTGAACGTAATTAAAAGAATATGAATTCAGCAGTTTGATTTTGTGTGTGTGTTTTATTTCGTATATATTATGAAATGTAACCGACTGCAGTCGCGTTTGAATATCTCACATTTCGAAGTAACCTATTTTCAGTTGAGGAAGGCGTTAAGTGCTTGAGAAGTCTTGATATATATTTTTCTGGTTAAGAGTTACTGAACTTCCGAGATCGCTACACCGGGAGAGCTTATTTGGGATTTTGAGAAGACGTATACAGCCCAACAGCGGAACAGACAAAACAGGGTTATAAATGAGAATAAAGTCGACCTTTTGTGTAGTTTGCAATGTAACCAATCAGATGTTAGGTTTTGTTTATAGCTCGCCCACTGAATTTGAAGGGTGACTGATGGATCATTTTCATAGTTGCTAGTATCATTTAAATAGCAATTTAAATTAATGTTTAAATAATTATTTAAATAACAATTAATAGTTTATTGGTCCCCGTTGGGAAAGTCTCTTTACGCCTCCCCCAACTTGCTCTCTGTATGTGAGAGTAACCTGGCGGCGAAGGGTAGCCACCTATCGCAGCACACAGGAAGCTGGGGATGGCCTTGCTCAAAGACCCGCAGAGGTGCTGGGCTTGAACGTGAAACTCTCCAATCACAAGCACAGAGGCTTAGCCCACTGAGCTACACGCTAAATAACCTAGTGATGAATAATTGTTTAAATGACAATTTCAATTATAATTTAAATATTCATCTAAATGGCATTTATTTATTGAATAAAAAAACCTCCATATATAGTGAAAGATTGTATTACCTTTATACATATAGCTATACCGTTTCAACTTTAATACCAGTATAGCGGCTTAATTTATCATAACAGAAAAATCAAATAAACCTCTCAGATTGAAGGGACCTTTTCCAAGCTCCCTTTCGATTGCGGATTGGATGTATTGCTTTAGAAGCGAGGTCAAAGCGTACTGGCGCATGCGCCTCCTTGCCCGCATGAGCATTAGTCATAATTTAAACGAATCGGAGGACGTACGCAGCCTAAATTAGCCAATCTAATAGCGTTTCTTTAAACATGGTAGGCGGATCTAAGGCGGGCAGTTAGGTTGTCCCATTGCCGATATTGCACTACTGTCCTCTGGAAATTTCAACGTGAGTATTACACGAGGTTTCATATAATGTATATATAATTATTGTGTACAACATCAGATGTTGAACATTGGTATTTCGTGTTATAACCCACATTGTGGCAGTTGTTATCCCGACGTTAGCTCTTGTATTTTGCGAGAAACAATGATATTGTTGAATCAATAGTTTCAGTATATTAAGCCTTTACTTAATTGTGTAGGTATATGATTTTATTAAAATAAATAGATTGTGTTAGATAGTTATATATGCTTTAAAATGTAGTTTAAATACTCTATCTTACTTTATTATTGCTATGGCTAGAAACTCTAGCTTGCTTCCTATCATTCCCTTCGCTAGAAAGTGCGGTTTAGCACACTGAGTTGCATCGATCTTATTTGGTTTCTATCTTGATTGTACATAATATAATTTATAGTGTTAAATGTTGTCTGGCGATAAGCTAACTATCACCTGTTTAGGGGACCAGTATCAAGGATGTTTTAGCTAGCTAAAGATGGTGAAGGCCACTGAAGAATGGGATGGAAAGAAAGAACCATGCGGCGGCTGCTTGATCCTGTAGCTCCGTGTGTGACTTGTTATGTAGTCTTTACTATAAAGTTATGGAGCAGTGGGTATTTGTGGTCTAATTCGTACTAAGTCATCAGTTATGATTATTGTACTAGAATCACAAATTTCAAATGCAAGACCTAGAACTGTTAGATTTTGAAAATTGGGTATTGTTTACCGAGACAATTTTAGAGCTTTTCAGTCTGCTCTTTGGCTGATGCTTGATCGCATGCCACATAAGCTGAAAGTGTTTTCTGTCGTAGAAGTCTGCACATTAGGGTGGGGTGGAAAAAAAACAAAATTTCCAATAGCAATTTCCAATAGTGCGGAAAAGTTGTCACTGGACCTCGTTATTAAACGTGCAAAATATCTTTGAAATAGGTTAATATTTTCAGGTTCCGCAACGCGATCGAAGTTTTCACCTGTCACATCAATGGGCAATATACACTATCCATTATCTATACTCATCGGTGTTGTTTTTGTGCACTTTCACAACATGATAATCACTATATAAAATACCAATGTTCAGGTAACGCAGATTTTTTACTGGGTATCAGCCATACACATACATTACATCGCTCTGCGGCTCTACGTGCATTACGATTAATCACCTGTCACATCAATGTGCAGATCCACGCTACATGTCATCCATATCATAACGCAATGTAAAATTGTTCCTCAGTGACACCAAAAAGAAAAGTATTAAGCATGACAGTCAAAATGGTTAGATCTACTTTTTTCAAAAAAGGGGATAGAAGTAATTTGTCAAACTATAGGCCAATCAGTCTAACTTGTATAACTGGTAAAGTTATGGAGGCTATAATCAAAGAGAAAATGGTAGATTACCTGGACTCAAATAACATTTTGAGGGATAGCCAGCATGGATTTAGGAGAGGTAGATCCTGTTTAACAAATCTGTTGGAGTTTTTTGAGGAAGCTACTCAGGAAGTTGATGATAAGAAGGCCTATGATGTCATCTATTTAGATTTCCAAAAGGCTTTTGATGTTGTTCCCCACAAGAGGCTCTCACTTAAACTCAAAGCGACAGGTATTTTAGGAACTGTAGCGACTTGGATTGATAACTGGTTAACGGATAGGAAGCAGCGAGTAGTTATAAGAGGCTCGATGTCACAGTGGGCCTGCGTTCATAGTGGGGTACCGCAGGGTTCAATTTTAGGACCACTTTTGTTCCTAATTTACATAAATGATATAGACACCAATATATACAGTAAACTGGTGAAATTTGCAGATGACACCAAGGTGGGTGGTGTAGCAGATACTGAACTAGCGGCTCAGCAGCTACAGCGGGATCTTAATTTAATTAGTGACTGGGCTGACACCTGGCAGATGAAATTTAACATAGACAAATGTAAGGTACTCCATGTAGGGAGCAGAAATATAAAGTACAGGTATTTTATGGGACCTACTGAAATAAAGGTAGCTGATTATGAGAAAGACCTTGGTGTGTATGTTGATGCTTCCATGTCTCATTCTCGCCAGTGTGGGGAAGCAATAAAAAAGGCCAATAGGATGTTGGGGTACATCTCCAGGTGTGTGGAGTTTAAGTCAAGGGAGGTAATGCTAAGATTATACAATTCCTTGGTGAGACCTCACCTAGAATATTGTGTACAGGTTTGGTCACCATATCTTAAAAAGGACATAGCGGCCTTAGAAAAGGTGCAGCGTAGGGCCACAAGAATGATTCCTGGTCTTAGAGGAATGTCATACGAGGAAAGGTTATTTGAGCTAAATCTGTTCAGCCTCAAGCAAAGGAGACTGAGGGGGGACATGATCCAGGTCTATAAGATTCTAACAGGTTTGGATGCTGTTCAACCGAATAGTTACTTCAGCATTAGTTCAAATACAAGAACTCGTGGCCATAGGTGGAAATTAGCGGGAGAACATTTCAAACTGGATTTAAGGAAGCACTTCTTTACACAGCGTGTAGTCAGAGTATGGAATAGTCTTCCTGATAACGTAGTGCAAGCTGAATCCTTGGGTTCCTTTAAATCAGAGCTAGATAAGATTTTAACAACTCTGAGCTATTAGTTAAGTTCTCCCCAAGCGAGCTCGATGGGCCGAATGGCCTCCTCTCGTTTGTATAGTTCTTATGTTCTTATGTTCTTATGTTCTTATGTTCTTATTACCAAAAATATTGGGACACCTGAATTCAGTGATTTGGAGGGGTGTCTCAATATTTTTGGTAAGACCCAAATGGATAAAGCGGTATAGATAATGGATAGTGTATATTGCCAGTTAGGGGTGCAACGATTGTTCGACATTGTCGACAAAAATCGACAATAAAAATAGTCGCCGACGAATTTGTCGATAATTGTCGCCAGACGTATTTTTAAACGGAGTGAGACGTTTTCCTTCCTTTATACTTGTGCAATACTACCGCTTTCCAATAGACTGCACCAATACACCACACAGGTGAGATTCGCTCTTGCGCAATAGCATTCAGCAACAGGTAGAAGAATGGTGGCCACAAATCAGGCATTGTCGCATATTAAACGCTCTAAAGTCTCAAAGGCTTTTATGTCCGAAAACAAAGACGAGATCTACAAAAGGGTGAATAGCACGGACTTCTTGTTGTCTGGCGTATCTAATAATAATAATAATAATAAATAATTACAACAACAACAACAATAATGGGGCATAATAATAGGCTAGTAGTAGTATATTTTACATTTATAAAAAAGATCAGAATAGAACGTATTTTTGTTTGGAAGTCGGTGGTGTGTCATGAAGTGTCTCTCTGAAGCTCAAGGTTCAGGACGGTGGCTCCGATGTCGCAAGTGCTTCGAGAGCTTATGCTCCCTTAAAAATAAATAACAGCAGTTTAAGTCCGTTTTCTTGCTGTTAACAGAGGAATGGCAATGGGAAGCTGCTCTAAATTTCCCGTATTTTGGGTCAGGATCTTGGGATTTTTCAGCCTGCTTTAAAATGAGTTTTTATTTGTAAACATAGGCTATATAAATAGCTGATATGACAAGAAATTACCGTGCATTTTAACCCCTATACCGCAAATGAAGTACGAATTAGCATATACAGGTTAAAATGCATGATAATTTCTTGTCATATCAGCACAAATGCACATAAAATACGTATTTGCACTGTCACAGCAAAAGATTGCCGCACGTATCGCTTATTAAAGGTGAATGCGTACTTGCGTACCAGTTATATGCAGCCCTGATTATAACAAATATTGTATCAGAAATTCGGATCGGTGCCGATCCAGACCTATTTGACGGATCGGGTATCAGCCATGTGTGACCAATTCACATCCTATACTTACTTATTTAGTTTTTGGCAATCTCTAAAAAGAAACCTCCCATTTCGTGTTAAATCTATTTGCACAATCAATCGCACTACAGCTCTTTCCCATTTGCGGCATTGTTTGCGGCATTGATGTCGAACAATAACCTCATGCTAAATGTAAAAGCTGGTAGCTAAATAAGAGCCATTTTATAATTATGCAATTTATAATCCGATTAGTCGACTAATCTTTTTAATAGTCGAGTCGACTATCAAAATAGTCGTTAGTTGCAGCCCTATTGCCAGTATGTCAGTGTAAGCATGCTCCTGAGCGCCAAATTTCTGAATGAGTCATTTCCCACGTACTCATTGTCACTGACCGATTGTTAGGTTCTTGTAATTGGAACAATTTTAGATTGCGTTATGATATGGATGATACGTAGCATGGATCTGCGCATTGATGTGACAGGTGAAAACTTCAATCGCTTTGCGGATCCTGAAAATATTAACCTATTTCAAAGATATTTTACACGTTTAATAACGAGGTCCAGTGACAACTTTTCCGCACTATTGGAAATTGCTATTGATTTGATAGCTATAAATTTTTATTTTTCTCACCCCACCCTACTGCACATGTTATTCACCCACTGTGAAATGAATGCTATCAAAGTTGTAAATATTTCTTTAATAAAGGTGTCCATTTCCTGAAAAGGTAGTGCAACTGTTACCTCTATGTTCAGGGCAAAACACTTTCAAAGTTTCTGTCATTTATTCATTCTTCTCATTCTGTTCTCCTCAGAATGGGCAGTGTGTTAGCTGCAAGTCCCCAGAATGCCCCCCCTGCTACAAGCAGCAGTGGTTCAGGGGGACTGGTGTCAGTACCTCCAGGGTTCACCATGCCCCCAGTCTCCTCCCTCTCACCCTCTGGCATTGGCAGCACAACCTCTGGCCAGCAGAGCGGCGACACTGAAGGTTCTTTACCCAACCCAGGCACCTTTGAAGAATGTCATCGCAAGTGTAAAGGTAGGATAGCTGTGTGTGTGTGGATTAAATGCTGTTTGCCTGCAAATAATGTTGTGAACAGAAGTTCATTTCAGAGTGTTTCCCAGCATAGTACTGTGGATTTCCGCTTCCACGGTTTCAGGGTTGGTGGTTTGACCAAAGATTGATTGACTTTGTGTATTCGGATGTGTATCTCATGTTGTGTGAATTTTCTCTGGCTAGCTTTCTCTGTTGGAAAAACATGGCTTTAGGTAAATTGGTCTTCCTGAATTTTCCTGACATTGCATCCAGTGGGTCCCCTGCCTAATGTCCTGGGTTTCCTGAGATAGGCTACATAATCACTGGACAATTGTCTGTGTAAACCATCCATCCATCGTGCAACTAATTATCCTGTTTGGGGGGTGCTGTCACCTGTCCCAGGCAGCGCAGGACACAGGGCTGGGGGCACCCTGGATGGTCTGCCAGTCTATCACAGGGCACACAAACGCTCATACACTATGGGCAATTTTGACAGGCAGATTAACCAAACTGCCTGGAAAAACAGAGTAAACCCACACAGCACCTGGAAAACATGCCAACTGAACACAGGGTTGAGGCAGGATTGAACCCCTGCCCCACCCCACACCACTGTTCTGTTTGTTATGCAGCTCGGTAATGGTTAGCTGATAATTTATAATGTTGTAATGGGATGTGTTACGGGTGTTTCAGAAATTTTCCCTTTGCAAATGGATGGAGTGAAGCTGGTGGTGAACAAGGGCTTGAGCAATCATTTCCAGGTCAGTAAAGCAGCGAGGAATGTTTTTTATTCTCAGTTTAGTAATTTGTATTATATGCTGAACTTTGTTTTTTTTAAAAGGTAAACCTTCAGATAAACATTGGGGTGATGTCAAGTAAGGCATGTAGGCATGTTATGTTACATCCATATAGTAAGTGTATATACAGTACTACACAAAAGCCTTAGACTGCCAACAGGAGTGTACATATCAGAATTGAGTTGTGATTGGCCCTGAAATAATATAATGCTATGAAATAATATGAAATAATGCTAAATTGTGTTTTGTTTCTGAGCACATACACATTTATTAAGAACATAAGAACTATACAAACGAGAGGAGGCCATTCGGCCCATCGAGCTCGCTTGGGGAGAACTTAACTAATAGCTCAGAGTTGTTAAAATCTTATCTAGCTCTGATTTAAAGGAACCCAAGGATTCAGCTTGCACTACGTTATTACTGAAATAGTTTTAAGCTTTGTTTTGACTAAGACTTCAGCACAGTGCTGTATATACATGTCAGTGTACTAGAGATTAATCAGTGTGAAAATGATCATGTTTATCAGTATTGTTGCGGTATTGTTAAAATGTGCTGAAAAAGTTTAGAATGTACGGATACACAAACTGAAATAATTTCTCCAAGTATTATATTGAAAACCACAAATCAGATTAGCTTTGTATGAACATTGAAATAATAGCCAATACCTTATGTAAACATTTGAAACCCATATCAGATGTGCATAAACATTAAAGATCTCCAGAGCACTGTCACTGACACAAAACAAACCCATGATGCATGCTGCGTCTGTGCGTCTGCGCCTGGGAGACTGTCGCTAACTTTGGTTGATGATAGACAATATTTAATGTGGGTTTTTCAAAGCGCAGTTATCACAGTTTTAATTAATTAAAATTTGGAATGGTAATAATGACCGTCAGGAATTTTGCCGTGGTTTACGAACCAGTAATTGTTTCATCCCTACAGTCTAGCATGATGCTAATGATGTTTACCTTTGATATCTGTGACCCAATCAGGTCTGCCACACCATTGCACTCAGCACTTTGGGAGACTCCAGCTACCGGTTTGGTGCCACCTATGTTGGGACCAAGCAGACTGGACCTGCTGAGGTTAGGCTTCACTTTCAGAATTACGTTTAACTCTGTTCACACATTTACCTTCTTCTTGTATTCCCTCTGCGAATTGCGGATGAATGTTAAAAGGATGCGAAACTTCATCATTTGAGTCATTGTCTTTGAAAATGTTGTGGATGTTTTACCTTTTTTCCCGTTAGTTCTTCCCGGTCTTGGTGGGAGACATGGACAACAGTGGAAGTCTGAATGCCCAGGTCATTCATCAGCTCACCAGCAGGATTCGTTCTAAGATGGTCTTCCAGGTGAGGAGCGACCAAATGAGTGAACAGATTTAGGATAATTGGGACGTAGTGTGCAAAATTCGTATTACTGCAATGCACCTAGAAATATTGAAATTTGAGAACAGCTGTGTAACAGGTTACGATGCTATGCTCATGATCAGAAAGTTGCCATTTCAAATCCCTGGGTCAGCAGAGTGATTTCACCATTGGGCCCTTGAGCAAGGTCCTTAACGCTAATTACTTCAGGGCCCGACTGAACTTGCTCCCTGTTGTATATCACTTTGGATAAAAGTGTCTAGCAGATATAAGTAGATGAAGAGGGGTAGCACGGTGGCATAGTGATTAATACTGTTGCTTCACTCCTCTGGGACCAGAGTTCAAGTCTGCACTCCATGTGTATAACGGTACATAGTATATTATCGAAGTGTTCAATATGCACATGAACCACGGCATTATGATATGCCTGTCATTTTCCTATATGTATTGGATCGAATATAAGATCATGTTTTCCCCCACAAAAAATATCTGTAAAAAAACTGGTTGTCTTACTTTCAAGGGATAGAATTTTATTGTTACCACACAGCAGCAGATGACGTAAATTATTTGCCTCCAGGCTAAGGGTGCTTTTCCACCACACCAGGTATTGTTCTTTTGGTACTTCAAGGTGTTGGTTTTCCACTAGTGTAAAAGCTGGTACCAGCGCTGAATGACAACACAACGTGCGGTATTTTGTAATGAATTCTAAAAATGACTGTAATACATTATAGAGCTCTACGAGTTTGCATGTTCTTCCCGTGTCGTCATGGGATGGCAGTCCAAATACAGGCTTAGTTGGAGTTGCCAAATAGGTGTGCCTGTGTGAGTGAATGGTGTGTGAGTGTGCCGTGCGATGTGTTGGTGACCCATCCTGGGTTGTTCCCTGCCTTGCAGCCGTAGCCTCCGGGATAGGCTCTGGACCTCCCGCAACCCTGGATAGGATAAGTGGTCATGGATGCATGGATGGATGGATATGAAGACACATTTTCAGTGGGCATAAATACTGAATGACATTGTATGACCCAACTTATATCCCAACTCCTCCAGTAAAAATACCTGGACAACTGTAAAATGTTGTCAGAGTCTAGTCCTGAATTGCGCAGAAAGAGCTCTGAATTTTTGCGGTGACTTTTTTTTCTTGTTTCAGACACAACAGCAAAAGTTCATGAACTGGCAGTGTGATGCTGAGTACAAGGGAGACGATTTCACAGCTACTGTTACACTTGGGAACCCAGATGCCCTCGCAGGCTCTGGTGAGAAATACTTCAGCTGGCCAATGTCCTGCCCTGGAACCCATCTCACTGCTGTCTGCTCTGTCTCTCTTCTCTCCATTCTGCGCACTATTCAGGCTTTCTGTAATTCGGAGGCTGTGAGGACACCATAGCTATGTGACTGTGATTAAGGGCACAGATCAGATTCTGCCCTTTTTCCATGTTAAAGTTTCTGTACTTGTTACTTAATATTGTTTTACATGTCAGCTGCCTCAGCTGAGTCATTCCTTAGGACTCCTAGTAAATACAAAACCATGACTATTTATAGCTTTACCATTATGGTGATGTTTTATGATGGGATTGACAAAAAAATTCTGGTATTTGCTTTGACAGTCAACTTCCTTTAAGGCATAAATAACATTATTTAGATTAAAATCAAGCTAAACTTCAAAACATCCTTGAATTAAAAGTATGATGTCATTGTACTGTCTATATTGTTTATTAAAGTGTTACTCTTGGTTACCATAAATGGAAAATTGGGGTGGTTGAAATTTGTTGGGGATTTAATCAGAATAAAGTTGAATAATAGGATTATATGCGGATACATATTTCCTTAGGTATATAAGCAAAAAAACAGGATTAGCTTGGGAAGGTTGACAGAATTCACATGAAAAATAAAAATAAATAGCTAGACATAAGCTCCAGAAGTTTGGGGAAAATGTGGGATTGTCTGTTGGGTTGTTTGTGTGATCACTAAAGTAATAAACAGATACTCAAAATAACACTCAATTTAATTCTGCCTTTAGCAATAGAAACATAATAAAACAGCAGTATGAAAGGTTACTCCTATTTGTTTGTGTGATGTCGTGGTGGGGACCATTTTTTTTCAGTTCTCTCAAGGGGAAACTCAGTTTTATAAAAATCTGTGAATGCAGTAAAAACCAAAAGTCTTGTATTTTGTTTGACTACTTATGTTTTAGGTTAGGTCTGGGTCGGGGTTAAGGTTATCATTTTTATAAATTTGAGTTTTACACATAGAAATGAATGGATGGTCCCCACGAAGATAAGAATACAAACATGTCTTAGTGTGTGTATTTATGGAAAATTGTGTATATACACACACCGTTTTTTTTTTTTTTGTGCTCCCCAGGGATATTGGTTACACATTACCTCCAGTCCATCACCCCGTCCCTGGCTCTGGGTGGAGAGCTGGTCTATCACAGGAGGCCAGGAGAAGAGGGCGCGGTGCTGTCCCTGGCAGGAAGGTACACAGGTGAGGCCGAATGACTCCCACCTGTTATGACTGCACTCGAAAAGCACATGAGTGCCTACAAGGATCACAGGTCAGTTTTTTTTTTTGGGGGGGGGGGGGGCGGGGGGATTCCATAAGCAAGCTGCCAGACAGCTTGATTCACTTATGAATTGATCAGAGGATGACAGTGGAGCTTCTTGGGGACTGCCCAGGAGCTGTGCTCTGTAAGCAAGGTGCTGAAGAGCATGATTCTAGGACTTCGATTATATCAATAGAGTAATCTACCAATTAATCTGACGATCTGTAGAATCATACAATACGATTCGCATTGCACTCACCTAAAGGATTATTAGGAACACCTGTTCAATTTCTCATTAATGCAATTATCTAATCAACCAATCACATGGTAGTTGCTTCAATGCATTTAGGGGTGTGGTCCTGGTCAAGACAATCTCCTGAACTCCAAACTGAATGTCAGAATGGGAAAGAAAGGTGATTTAAGCAATTTTGAGCGTGGCATGGTTGTTGGTGCCAGACGGGCCGGTCTGAGTATTTCACAATCTGCTCAGTTACTGGGATTTTCACGCACAACCATTTCTAGGGTTTACAAAGAATGGTGTGCAAAGGGAAAAACATCCAGTATGCGGCAGTCCTGTGGGCGAAAATGCCTTGTTGATGCTAGAGGTCAGAGGAGAATGGGCCGACTGATTCAAGCTGACAGAAGAGCAACTTTGACTGAAATAACCACTCGTTACAACCGAGGTATGCAGCAAAGCATTTGTGAAGCCACAACACGCACAACCTTGAGGCGGATGGGCTACAACAACAGAAGACCCCACCGGGTACCACTCATCTCCACTACAAATAGGAAAAAGAGGCTACAATTTGCACGAGCTCACCAAAATTGGACAGTTGAAGACTGGAAAAATGTTGCCTGGTCTGATGAGTCTCGATTTCTGTTGAGACATTCAAATGGTAGAGTCAGAATTTGGCGTAAACAGAATGAGAACATGGATCCATCATGCCTTGTTACCACTGTGCAGGCTGGTGGTGGTGGTGGTGTAATGGTGTGGGGGATGTTTTCTTGGCACACTTTAGGCCCCTTAGTGCCAATTGGGCATCGTTTAAATGCCACGGCCTACCTGAGCATTGTTTCTGACCATGTCCATCCCTTTATGACCACCATGTACAGTACCCATCCTCTGATGGCTACTTCCAGCAGGATAATGCACCATGTCACAAAGCTCGAATCATTTCAAATTGGTTTCTTGAACATGACAATGAGTTCACTGTACTTAAATGGCCCCCACAGTCACCAGATCTCAACCCAATAGAGCAATTTTAATGATGGCTCCTTTTCAAAATAAACTAGTATATGTAAAAAAAAAAAAAAAAACAATTACATATTTTGTATTCCGAAGAAACAATATTGAACAAAATTAAGTTATTTGTTGCCGTTGCTTTGCGTCTTGGCACAACTCACGGCAAGACAACCAACTTATTAGACAGACAGTCGGTAGATGTCATTTGGCTGTATAATTAATTAATTAATTTCAAAATATTGGAAAAACTTCAGATATTGCAATATGAACTGTTCCCAGTATCGTTCAGCCCTAAAACACAAAATACGTAAAAAAAAAAAACAACAAAAAAAATAACAATAATTAATAGCATATGTTTATGTATAATAGCATATTTTTATGTACTGTATTATGTAAAAAGATTCAACTGAGTCACGGGACTTAACTTTGTTTTAGCAGCAATTATTCTGACATACAGGAATCATAGAAAGTAAATAATAAGTGAACGCAATGACAAAAAGACTAGGCTTCTCCACGTGGCTAAATGGCGCATATCCGACAAACACAAAATGTCAGTGTATCTGCATTGCAATCATACTGTGGTGATATTTCAGTTCTGCGCTGCAATAATGACAGACGACTGCATTTTCATTCACTTTTAAAGTAGAGTGTTTCGACACAAATGATGCTTTTGCTCTTTAATTAGACCCTCATCCTTTCGCCATATTGCTGAGGAATTGAGAAGAAAAATTGCAATCGATGCTTTTCAGTAATCATGTAATCAAGTTTGAGTAATCGTGATGGCTCTACTTGATTTATGAAATGATCCAGAGTATCATTCAAAGCCCAGTAAAAACAAATTGTTTAGCTGATTTGTAGCTATGTTTCACATTCAGAATAAAATGAAACTTGTTACACTCATAGCAGTTTTTATTCAGCTGCATTCAGCTGCATCAACCATGTTAGTTATTTCATATTTCTGTACTTATGATTAGGGATGGGCCGGTTTTTCAGTTCTGATTTGATTCTGATACACAGCTGCCGATACAGATACATATTCCAATAAAAGAGCTCTTTTTACTATATGAATAATATATAAATTAGGGCTGTCAAAATTAACGGGTTAATGCAGATTAATCCATCATCATGATTTTTTACGCAATTAACCCATCTGCAGCACAGAATGATTCAAAATCACTGAAATGTCTCTGTCAACCCATTTCGGGTAGTTTTAGTGCGTTCCATTTCCCCTCGGAACTTGTATTCCGAGTCGGATTCCGGAGTTTTGAAGCCGGAAGTGACTACATGCGCTCCCGTTTCTCAGACATCCGAGAAATATCTCGGAGCAGCACAGAGGATCCCAAGTTCAGAATCCAAGATGGCTGCGCCCTTTATCAACAGAAGGGAAAGTTGTAGCCTTATACTGTTTAAGCACTACTTCTCATTTGTGGCTCATTAAATCGGTCGCACACGCTATACCGTCCAACTTATCTGTGGATGTGTTGCTATGGAGTTTTATATGTAAAGCACCGCACGTAATGTGTTATCAACTGATATTGCTAACAATGGCAATTAACCGGGCTAGAATTGGACTTCATGATTAGTTGGATTATTTGTCGGATTTACGGTAGTTCGTGCTAATTATAAGCGAACGAAGATAAAGACCATTTAAACTGAGGTACCTTAAATCCGACAAGTTGTCCGGTTAAGCAAAAAATCTTGCTTTTTGATATGGGTCCATGGTATTGCACTTCTGTGGCAGATGGAATGCATCCGACTCATGTTCAAGATGTTCAATAAACATGTTAAGTGCATATATATTCCCTTTTTTCTTGAGTCTGTTTGCTCATGCAAAATTAAATGTGATTAATATAGATTAAAAATGAATGATATTTAATCATGATTAATCAAAATTAATCCACAGGAACCCTGTGATTAATCTGATTAAAAAATGTAATCATTTGACAGCACTAATATAAATATAAAAAAATGTATGGGAAAAAATCTTTAATTGGGATAATAGAAACATACGTAACGTACTGTTCCTCCTCGTTTGTACATCTTGTTTTAAGCATTTTTGAGGCATTCACAGTTCAGTTTGAATATAATATTAGTATAGTTTACGCAAGCGACAAAATGTTTAAAATGCCCCACAATTTTTCTCCCACTGGCATCAGTGTCTTGTTCCACTGCAATCACAGCCCCTCGTGTATCACAAGCTGTAGCGAGTGCACAAACAGCCCAAGCTAGCAACTATCAAATCATCCATTTCTTTTTTCATATAACTCGCGTTGTCTCGCACAATTGCGTGCTCTTTGTTTAGTGGGATTTTCCATTAAATGCTACACCCACCTCTCAAAACTTTGTTTTTACAAAGATTGCAAATTGATGCGCTACTAGTTGCTGTTAAAAGCGTAAAATACTTTCAGATCGTCACCCTCCTTTTTTTTTAGGCTCCCACTGCAAAGGGTATGCATATGACGCCACATCAGGCGGAAGTCACTACGCTGACACCCACTGAGTGCCAAAAACCTTGAGTGGCAGTGTTAACATCTAAAATGGGAAAGAGCTGTCATGCAATTAACTGTATAAATAGATTTAACACAAAATAGGAGCTATCTTTGAGAGACTGCCAAAAATGAAATAAGTATCGGACGTGGATCGGTCACGTATGGCTCATACCCGATCCGTGAAATAGGTCTGGATCAGCCCCGATACCAATTCAGATATCGGATCGGTGCATCTCTACTTATGATAGCAGCAAGAATTAATGTTTTGCAATGAGTAAGAGATATTTAATGTGTGACAGGTATCAAAAAAATTTGGAAGACACCTGAAGATGAAATGTTAATTAGTTGCGTATTGATAGATTGGCTTGCTGCTTATCTTTTTGTGAATGTGTTAATAATGTGATTATAAAAAGCAAAATTAGCAAAATCACTCCCTCTAGAATAGTCCATCATGGGCATTTAGTGAAAATCTTCAAAAAAAAAATGTATACCCTATCAGACAGTGATTCCTGCTTTTTAAATGGATAATCTTAATTATAAATGCATTAGCATAATGACATGGAATCCAGCAGTATGTGAAATTTGATATAAATGTAATTTTAATCCATTAATGCTGGTAATTACGGCTTCACCATGATGTCTTTTCTCTGCTGGTATCTTTCTGGCAGGCAGTAATTACATTGCCACGCTGACTGTGGGTGGAGCCGGTGCCCATGCCTCATACTACCATAAAGCAAACGATCAGGTACCTGTCCATTTCCCTCTTGATTCCCTATTCGTTTGTCTGTGTTAGAGACAGGGGGGGGCGGACCTCATTTACTGTAGGGGAACCTGACCTATTAGTACCTGGTCGCTGTTTGTTTGGCACCAATCCACTTGGAGCGAATAGTACCCAGAGCTGTTCGCACAGCTTCGTTCTCTTGGTGTCACCCAGAGCGCTAACCTCTCTGTACAAAACTGGGTCTGCAACTTGATGTGATGAATGCCCTTTTGCGCAAAGTACTTGTGTTTTTCTCATTTTGAGAACACAAGTAAGTGTACCATGGCTCTGCTGTGTCCTCCTCAGCTGCAGGTGGGGGTGGAGTTCGAGGCAAGCACGCGGATGCAGGACACAAGTGTCTCATTTGGCTACCAGCTGGACCTCCCCAAAGCCAACCTTCTCTTTAAAGGTAAAGAGCATAACCCTAACACCAAACTTTGTCATGTTCCTTCTTGGAAATGGGCCCTTTTCTTTATCTTTACACAAGTACACATCTGTTTTTCACTTGTCAGCTAAATATAAATGCCTTGATTACTTGGCTCATTTCCGCACGCATGGGCACGGGCATGTACCAGGGGCTGCTTGTTTTGTCCTATGAATGACCCCCTACTTCCAATTTGCTAGGTTCTTTGGACAGTAACTGGGTGATTGGTGCCACCCTGGAGAAGAAGCTGGTTCCCCTGCCGCTCTCACTGGCTTTGGGTGCCTTTCTCAACCACCGAAAGAACAAGTTTCAGTGTGGCTTTGGTGTCACCATTGGATAGAGACACAGCCATGGGTGCTGGGGGGCGAGGTGGGGGGGGGGGGGTGAAGCCTGCGCATGAACTGACGCAGAGAGGCAGGGACGGACTTTACTCCGCAGAAGGAACGCCGAAACCTTAAGGACAGCGACGTGTTAAAGGATGGACTTCGGCTGTGACTCTCCAGAAGCGGGCACATGACCGGCATGGATATCAGTCCTCCCTCCTGATTAAATCTGTCATTGCAGCTCCGTGCAGAATTCACACTCACCTCGAGTTGCATCAAGGAAAAGCCTTGCATCATTTGTTTAAAAATTAAGTTTTACATATTTGCATAAAATATATTTTGAGTCACTATAATTTGAGATTTGTGAATGCAGCAGAGTATGCCTGTTGTATTTGGGTAGGTAAACCAACCAGTGTGGCACCACCATTTATGTTTTATAATTGAATGTGAGAAGTTGCGGGTCAACAGTCTAATGGAATTTGCGTCGTTCCCAGTTAAAACCAGAACCTTTTCCAGCCCCGTAACTCTGAACAATTGATTTGGTATAGCCTGGTTGTGTAGAAGGATCCGTCGTCTTCATCTTGATCGTGAGACTTTTATCAGTCATGGGAACTTCGTGTGTGTGAACTGCCTCTAAAGATGGAGTCATAGTGGATTTGATGGACTGTGTGCACACAGTCAATAGCAGTTATAGTCAGATATAATTAATAGAATCAAAAGATGGTTTGCTCTGTCTCTGTATACATGTATCTGTGATTCAGATTTGAATGATACTTCAATTCCCTAACACACAGGGCCCCTGTCATTAAAAAAAAATCCATAATATGCATGGAAAAAAATTGGAACATAAATGAGTTTTCCAGTAATATGGCACCCCCTTCCCGAAAATATAAGCTCTCAATCTACTTTGATCTGAAGTATTTCTTATTCCAACTTGAAGGTAGAAACAGAAACAGGCATGTTCTCTATAATGGTCTAACAAGCTCATAGTTTTGTGAGGACCTCTAGGGGTTGTCTTTGATACTGTCACTAGTCTCCCATCTCTCCAGCTCTCCCACAGAGTGGATTTAACTGCTCTTTGCAGGGTTGTGGGTCATGGTGAAGATTCCCATTTCAGACACTATAAAGAAGACGGTTTTATTGCCTAATTGTTGTCTGTGTGTCTGTGTGTGTGTTTTTGAGTTTGTTTGATACCAGCATGGTGCTTATCTTTGGGCTTGGGGTCCTGTGTACTCTGGGTATAATGGTGAAATCATCTTTTGAGTCCTAGTCTTTTCGATTGATTTCTCTTCCTTTAAAGAATGGTATATATGTATAAACCATATATACATTACCTGTATAGATATATTAAAGGATAAATCTGTTTCTTAAAAAATGGATGTCCTTTGAGAGTCATACATTCATCTTTTCAAGCACATGGGACAGGCTCTTTTATGGAAAAAAATCCCTTCTGACCTCATGGACCACAGATTTTTATTTTTGCTGGGAGTCAATGAAGAGACTATATGCACTTTCTAAGCCTATAGCTTAGAAACATCGATTGCATTCACACATTCTCACAGCCATTCATTTTGTGATGACATACATAGATGGATAAAATACGTGGAGCCCTCAGGCCACCCTCATAAAGTCTGTTTCTGATTGTTTGGTCAGAGACATTCACACCAATGGCCTACTGGAGGTCATTTTGTAGGGCTCTGGTAGTGCTCATCCTGTTCCTCCTTACACAAAGGAGCAGATATCGATCCTGCTGATGGGTTAAGGACCTTCTACTGCCCTGTCCAGCTCTCCTAGAGTAGCTGCCTGTCTCCTGGAATCTCCTCCATGGCCCTGCGACACTGCTCTGAAACACAGCAAACCTGCTGACGATGGCATATATTGATGCGCCATCCTTTAAGGAGTTGGACTCCCTCTGCAACCTCTGTAGGGTCCAGGTTTCGCCTCATGTTACCAGCAGTGACACTGACTGTAGCCAAATGCAAAACTAGCGGAAAAAACAGTCAGAAAAATGTCAGTGGCCCCCACTTGTTAAACCATTCCGGTTTTGGGGGTCGTCTTATTCTTGCCCCTCTAGTGCACTAGTTGTTAGTTTCATTAACACCAAAGCAAACTGATTGACAGCCCCCTCTGCTACGTAACTGACCAAATCAATATCCCAGAAGTTAATGGACTTGATGCTATACTCTGATTAAATAGTGTTCCTTTAATTTTTTTCAGCAGTGTAAATCGTAGTACATTAAAGTACATAAGTTAAAGTACAGTATAAGGTACAGAACATCCTTAACAGGATGCCAGTCCCTTAACTTTCTGAAAAAATAATTTGATCAAAAATGTACAGTGCAGCACATAAAATTAAATTCCTTGAATTAGGCTGGATTAACTCCTTGAATAGAGTTGGATTAATTTTAAGGGGGACCCCCCCAAAGCAACCAGGAAGCATCCCAACAAACCCCCGGAGGCATTGGCCAAGTAGGTTTTTAAATATCCACAGCCCAAAGCCAAGGTCAGGGCCCATGTTGTGCAGGGACCTTCCAGAGGTCGCCATGGATGCCCCCAGGCAAACAACCAAAGGGCATAAGTCAAGGAGCGAATACAAAAATCCCTGAACATAGCTGAAAACTATCCTGATTAGAGTTAGGGTTAGGGTTAGGCTTAGCAAACTCGGGCTAGGGTTAGGGTAAGAAAAAGTATGGGATATCCATACATCAACATGTATTTTTATGACAGATCTGCTCCCCAGTAGGATAGGAAACCACAGTTTAGCATGCTTTAGTGGCATATTTCCTGCTTTCCAACAACCTGTTGTTTCACCCTAAGGCCCCAAATTAGGGTTAGAGTTAGCAAACTGAGGCTAGGGTTAGGGTTAGAAAAAGTATGGTGGTATTTTCAAAGGTAATGCTATTCTGGCATTTTGAAATCTTGACGATATTCAGGGGTGCCGTAAGGTTGGGGAAAGTTAGGACGATTGCAAGGGCCCCTAAGTGACAGGGGGCCTACAAAATTTGGAAAATAACTGGATTGGTCTGGACTGGGGCGGGGGGATGATGACAATATGATATGCCTTCATGGGGCCCAAAATCTCTAGCAATGTCCCTGACGATATTAATAAACATTTTTTATAAAACAACTTTTTAAATTTTAACTAATTACATTCAAGTAGAATTATTTTCCTTCGGGAATTATTTAATCCGGCCTCCCCATCAACCACTTTTGGTATCTGCCACTCATTCCCTACTGGTTAAGTTCTACCGCTCATTGCGCTTCAAGTCTTTCGCTCTGTGAAGTGCTGCACAAAACATCTAATTTAAACATATTTCCACTAGGTGGCAGTGGTGTTCTTTCCTTGACTGGGTATATATAATATGCTGCAAAACGGGATGGTAAAACAGCGTGACCTCATCATCATTCTCATTAAAACAAACAGACGGTAACCTGCATTTTTTAAGCGAAGGCCTTAAATATCAATTAACATCCAAGCAGACATATAGATCATATTTTCTTTACCATAGAACAAGTACCGTTTTATGAGAACGTTACCTAGCTTGACAGTGCGAATCTGAGGTTTCTGCTTAGTAATGAGATTAAGTAAGTGCAAAACTCTGTACTAAGCCTCTGGCACATGCTCCCCTGCCATCTGTTGTTTCCATTCTTATAAGGAGAACAATTATCTTTAGCTTTGTTTTGGGAAACAGTCACAAAAGGATTCGTAAGCGTTACTTTTCCATATAAATTTTGAAAATCTATTCTAAACTCAATCTGAAGAGCAACTCATTACAGCATTACAGCAAAATATTGGGCATAAATATTTGAAAAAATATCCCACCTATAGTGTCCAGCTGCGTTCTGACCTTTGCTTGCGGGGATCGGCTCTAGTCCAACCCCCATGATACTGTCACACTAAACAACATTAATGTACTACCAATGGTACAAAAGTGTTTCTCCATTTCTGTACCTTAAAAGGTACTTTTACCTACAGCTACGGTACAATTGGCAGACCCTTGATGGTACAGCCCCAGTGACAAATAATGGTACAAATTGATACTATTTTTCCAACAGTGTAGGATACGTGGCTAGGAAATAGATGGATGGATGGATGGACATACAACTGCTTCTATCTCACCTCTTTCTTTTATTGCATGCCATGACCCTTTAGGGGCAAAGGGGTTTTGGAAGATGAAAGGATTTTAAACAGTATGATCGAAAGAGAGATGAATAGATGATGATGTTGATGACGACAATGATAATTATGCTAGGTAGAATGTATAGAAAATAGATATGCCTTACAAGCACAAGCCAGACTTTGTGCACTGTGTGCAGTGGTGTGTCAACAATGAAAACTAATCACTTTCAAACCCTATCCCTGTTTCAAAACTCACATAACTCCTGCAGATAAACCCTCCAGGGCATTCGGGGCCAAATGCCACAATCTGCTCTCCACACAAGCTGAGTTCCGCCCCCCCTAGACCCCTGTTTACTGGCCTGTCTCTGCTTGAGTGGGGTCCAGGTGAGGCACTGCCCCCCTCAGCGGAGACGGCTTGCCTGGATGCCTCTTATCTGCATGAAAACAATGCGTGTGAATGGAGCAGACACAGCAGGACTGGGCTTGCTCAAATGGTGGCACTGTCTGGCCCCTCATCAAAACGCAACCGGTTCCTTCACATTCCTCAGCCAACTGCCCCCCCCCATGTAAAATTCACAAAGGCTGTACTTATAATCTCTCTGCCATTTTCTAGCATACAACACAACATGCACATACTGGCTGGTGTATTAGCAAGCAGTAGGGCTACTGTGCTTCTCCAAATGGCCATTGAATACAGGTCAGCAGCCCCCCCCTCCTATCAGTGGTCTGTAAGAGAGCTGTCTCCAAGCTAATTTACTACCAGCTGTCTCTGCTTTTAGCCCTACAGAGACTGATTTCTGCAGCTACATGTTGGGGACAGTCAAAGTAGAATATGAAAGGACAGTTTGGACAATGCAACAACCCTCTGTTTTTAGGATTTATCTGGAATATTCTTCAGGCAGAACCCACAGGACCAAATATTGTTCCAAAGCTCAGAACAGATCACTTTTTGAAGTCTATTCATGGCTTTCACACTGGTCTCTAAAGAAAGCTTGAGTATTGATATCAAACCATCTTATATGTCTAATAAAGGATGTGTTTATAAAATGTGTGAATGTGTTTTCCCTGTCTATTTATGCTTTATATATATATATATACAATGTATATATATATATATATATATACAATGTATAAATATATATATATATATATATATATATATATATATATATATATGTGTGTGTGTGTGTGTGTGTGTGTGTGTGTGTCATGTGATCAAGCCCACATGTACCAGTGTGACAGGCCAGCGCCCTGCTGTCAATGGACTCTACCCCTCCACGCTGGCTGTCGGTGAAGAGCAGGGAAGACAGCTTCGGGGTGACGTGTCGGGACAAGCAAAAGGGTGATGCCCTTGGTGGGGTAATCAGATACTCATAAACACAAATAAAAGAAAAACATGTGTGCAGTTGGTGGGAGGGAGACATCAGACCAGAGCCGGCAGGAGAGCGTCACTTCTTTGATTGGCTGAAGGAAAGAGGGTGGGATGTGAGGAGATATACATATATAATATGCAAATAAGAAAAAGATTTCTAAAAAAAACACTCAAAGGATGGGGCCTGAGCAGGGTTGACAGTATCCAGTCCATGCCTCTCTCTGTGATTTGTTGTGTTGGAAGACTGTGACCACTATCAGCCATGGATATATATGTCAGGGTGTATAATAGCAGTTTCTTATTCGATCTGGATTCAGGGAGCATTAAGGGTATCGAGGACTGACCTGGAGGCCCACGTGAGAATAAGTGGAGGACCTATTTGGTCCAGACCTACACTATATGAACAAAAGTATTGGGACTCATTACATGTACAGGAACTTTTACAATATCCCACTCTAAATCTATAAGCCATATGGCATGCATATCAAGACATTTTGGAGACTGGGTTTGCGTCCCAGTGTAGCAGGGGTTCGAGGTCCCTTGCACAAGGACCAGAGAGGGTCATCTAAAGTACCACACCAAGAACATAGGTGGTTAAAGTCCCACATTTGTGGTACCATTTTATGATGATGATGATGATTATTATTATTATTATTATTGAAAGTGATTCTATTTTTTTCTGTGCTTATTGTCATGCTTATTGTAATCCATTTATTTTAAATGTCTGTTAAGCACTTTGTAAACCCTGTGGTGTAAACAATGCTACATAAATAATTAAAAAAATAAACAAATAAATAATAAAGTCTGCATGTGAAGTGGCCCCCACAATGAGGTCAGAGACTAAATCATTGTTTCACAAAATCTAAAGTTGACCTGACAGATAAATCATTTAACTGGAAGAAATGGTAATACATATATTCATTCCTCTAAATTTCCATAATTCCATAGGGTACTTTATTTCCAGAGTCATTGCAGTGAGTGACTTCAGTAAAATGAAAGCCTATTTCTGTTCCGCATTGCGTAGAGCGTAGACACTTCTGGACTGGTGACAAATCCAACTTGTAGGTGCCAGGTGTTTGTTTTACACACTGGAATTTAAATTAAGTTTATATTTGATATTTCATATACGTTCATGATTCACATAATTCATAATTTAGAATTTATAATGCACATGGATAAAACTTAGATTTAGTGCCATTGCATTTTAATGATAAAAATAGGTACTGCCACTTTAAGCACGTAGGGGCAAGGGCGGTGCGTTGTGCTTGATAGTGCTTTAGGATGGGTACAAGCTGAGAAGCCTGGAGTCACATGGTTTTCTGACCATGTCGTTGTCGTGACGTCGTGTCGTCGTGTCGTGTCCTGTCAGCTTATAGATTTGCGTATGCACGAGTCAGTATTTAGAACCTTTTGACTTGTATACACACTCACCTAAAGGATTATTAGGAACACCTGTTCAATTTCTCATTAATGCAATTATCTAATCAACCAATCACATGGCAGTTGCTTCAATGCATTTAGGGGTGTGGTCCTGGTTAAGACAATCTCCTGAACTCCAAACTGAATGTCAGAATGGGAAAGAAAGGTGATTTAAGCAATTTTGAGCGTGGCATGGTTGTTGGTGCCAGACGGGCCGGTCTGAGTATTTCACAAACTGCTCAGTTACTGGGATTTTCACGCACAACCATTTCTAGGATTTACAAATAATGGTGTGCAAAGGGAAAAACATCCAGTATGCGGCAGTCCTGTGGGCGAAAATGCCTCGTTGATGCTAGAGGTCAGAGGAGAATGGGCCGACCGATTCAAGCTGATAGAAGAGCAACTTTGACTGAAATAACCACTCGCTACAACCGAGGTATGCAGCAAAGCATTTGTGAAGCCACAACACGCACAACCTTGAGGCGGATGGGCTACAACAGCAGAAGACCCCACCGGGTACCACTCATCTCCACTACAAATAGGAAAAAGAGGCTACAATTTGCACGAGCTCACCAAAATTGGACAGTTGAAGACTGGAAAAATGTTGCCTGGTCTGATGAGTCTCGATTTCTGTTGAGACATTCAAATGGTAGAGTCAGAATTTGCCGTAAACAGAATGAGAACATGGATCCATCATGCCTTGTTACCACTGTGCAGGCTGGTGGTGGTGGTGTAATGGTGTGGGGGATGTTTTCTTGGCACACTTTAGGCCCCTTAGTGCCAATTGGGCATCGTTTAAATGCCACGGCCTACCTGAGCATTGTTTCTGACCATGTCCATCCCTTTATGACCACCATGTACAGTACCCATCCTCTGATGGCTACTTCCAGCAGGATAATGCACCATGTCACAAAGCTCGAATCATTTCAAATTGGTTTCTTGAACATGACAATGAGTTCACTGTACTACAATGGCCCCCACAGTCACCAGATCTCAACCCAATAGAGCATCTTTGGGATGTGGTGGAACGGGAGCTTTGTGCCCTGGATGTGCATCCCACAAATTTCCATCAACTGCAAGATGCTATCCTATCAATATGGGCCAACATTTCTAAAGAATACTTTCAGCACCTTGTTGAATCAATGCCACGTAGAATTAAGGCAGTTCTGAAGGCGAAAGGGGGTCAAACACCGTATTAGTGTGGTGTTCCTAATAATCCTTTAGGTGAGTGTATAAGTATCCCAATGTGTCCTTTGTCCCCATAGGTTAAAACTGAGAAGTGTCTGAGCGTGGTACAGCGGCTCCACGATCAGCGCTATCAGCGCACACCTCCAGGCTTGTGGATCTCCCCCAGCTTTATTTTTCTGCACTTAAAGTTCAAGTTTCAAGGTTATTTCTCATAAAACAAACATACAACATAGATGTGTGCAGTGAAATAGAGGTGTTCACCCCTTAGACCAGGGGTCTCCAACTCCAGTCCTGGAGAGCTACTATCCAGTAGGTTTTCTGTCCCACTTGGCTTCAGGTAGGATAGAAAACCTACTGGACGGTACCTCTCCGGGACCGGAGTTGGAGACCCCTGCCTTAGACTGTACTTGTAAATTGTACCTAGGACATCTCCCATTTTAACCTGGCCATTGGTGTCAGTTGTTATTAGGCAACGAACATCAGGATGCATTCAGAGTCACTCAAATGGACAAGACACTGCAATATGAACATAATCCCCCTCTCCACTGTGTCTTGTTCTGATAATGTATATGACCTCTTTTGATAATGATAGCTGCCCCTAAATGACATTGTCCATTTCTATCATGTCCGGACTTGACAAGTGTGATACCTCAGAAGCTGCTTAGAACCCTTCTGTCTTCCACTAAAAGAAGCTTTTGGTTGACGACTTTATTTCGGCTTGGTTGGTTTTTCGTTGGCCTACTTTTGGGGGAGTTTGTCCAATGCAGGCTCACCTCAAGGCTGGAGCTGATCCCAGAAAGTGCTGGGTACGGAATCCTCTATGATGCTCTTCAAAGGCAATAAAGAAGCATCAGCCGAACTAAATGTCACAGGATTGCCTGGAGGAAACCTTCAAAAAGAGGAGGTCATACTGCTGCCTGCTTAGCCAGCATGGTGCTCCTCCCAAAAATTTCCCCACAAAAAGAGTAATGTCAGGAATCAGCATGACGTAACTCAGCAAAGCTTGATACGGTGAAGCAAAGATAGAGCAGCACCTAAGTGCTTCCCGGACTGATTATGAATGGATGTACTTTACTCTCCCAGGCAAACTCGACAAATCTAACTCTGCAGGACAGTGATATGTGGAACCTTTTCTCCACTGAACATCGGACCACTTCAGTGTGACATGATATTTTTAGAATATCGTTAAGGTTCACAAATGATCACTCTTAATGAAGGACTGTAGATGTAACATTTTTCCATAATATAAAATGACAGGAAAGAAACGATGAAAAATAACATTTCTTAAGTCTTCGAGCTTCCCTTGTGTCTATATTGGCTTATACATAGTTGTGTGTATCATGTTGTATAACAAAAGTGGAATTCTGCAGCTTCATACATTCTGGGTTTTCTTGTTTTGAGACAAATGTATTATCAGGGTCTAACTGACGCTAATACCTATCATGACCTTTTTGGGCCCAGTATCTGAGTGTTATCATGGTTCAGCCCAGTGCGGGTGTTAGTGTGATGTGGAGCAAGAGCGGCTCTGGTGACAGCAGGGAGCTCCTTACTGGACTTTGGGTCCCGAACTGCCGATCTCTGATAGCTATAAATGTAGTCGCACTCTGGAGCGCAGGCAGAGATCACCCTTTACACACACTGGTAAGTTCTGACCGAGTCGACTACACATAGCTCCTTTCTGAACATAATTACTTGAAAGACGTTCTTAAGATGAAAACCAATCATTATTTATTCTTGCTTTGTCCAGGATATAAGCTGTCACTATGAGGCTACTTGTGGTACTCGTCCTTGCAGTTCTCACTGGTAAGCGAGTAGCTGGATACAGTAGAAGTGAATCCTCTGCACCAGTGTTCCCAAACTGAATGCACTAATACTACTGGTCTCTAATTGGTCAGACTTGAAAATAGCAAAGTCAATTAACAGTTTTAATAGACAATAAATTTTATTTGTAAATCTAAAATAGTTAGTAAAATATTTTTGAAACTGGATCTGAAGATAAATTATTTTTCATACTTAGGTCATCCTGCTGTAATAAGCAACTCTACATACAAAAAAGACACTGGTTTACAATGCATGTATCAAATTATTAAAACTTCAGTCTGCCATTAATACCATCTGTCATTCTTATGTCCTCCAGGTTGCCAAGCCAAAGAGCCACATCTGGAGGATGTGGCCAGTGCATTCTGGGACTATGTAGCAAAGGCAACGCACACTGCCAAGGAAACTCTGCAGATGATCAGAGAGTCTCAGCTGGGCCAGGAAGTCAAGTAAGTCATGACTGACATGGAGGAATTATTTACAGTAGAAATTTGACTATATCATACTCCTCAACAGGTGTTCTAATGTTTTGCTTTTCGAATCTATAGTGACAGGATCACAGGGAGTGCGGATGTTGTGAGTCAGTACACCATGCTTCTGCGCAGTCAGCTAACACCAGTGGCCCAGGACATGTTGATCAAAATGCTGAAAGAAGCAGAGGTACTGAAAGACTCCTTGATGAGTGACATAAACACAGCCAAGATTACGCTGGAACCCTATGCTGAGGAGCTGAGGGCCAAAATCCAGCAGCAGGTGGAGAAGCTGAAGCAGGAGGTGGCCTCTTATGCTGATTCCCTGGACACTGAAGCCCTGAAGACCACCCTGCTCCAGAAAAGTGAGGAATTGAAGGTCAGCCTGGATGAGAACATGAAGGAGCTGCAGACCAAGCTGGGCCCATATACTGATGAGCTCCGGGAGAAAGTGGACCAGCGTCTGCAGGAGTTCAAGGATAACGTGGCTCCGCTGGCTGAGAACATCCAGAGCCAGATGGTCCAGAGAGCAAAGACAGTTCAGCAGAGTCTGGCACCTTATGCTGAAGACCTGAGGGAGAAGCTAGACCCCTATGCCCAGGACTTGAGGACCCAGCTGAGCTCACTCTGGGAATCATTTACCAAGAAATAAAAAGATATCATCCTGTCCCTTGCCCCCACAGTTAGCTATATCAGAAACAGCTTTCACACCATACAGTACATACACATGTGCTTGATTGCATTTCTGCATTGTTATGCATTAAAGGACAGTTTCTCATGTATTCTATATTTCAAGGAGTATCAAAAATGCCTCAAATTAAGTGAGACATAGACAATTGTAAAAAATACATTGTCAAGAATATATATTTGAATGTCATTTGAATATACAACCCTTTTTCTCAAGTATAAAGGATGACTTCATTTGTCAAACATGTATTTCAATTTGTTTCACAGATATGTAAATATGAGTTTTTGCATTGTAACCATCAATTCTTGGTTTGTCTAATTTATTTAAATAAATCATTTGTTCAAACTTTTTGTGCATTGTCTAGCATTAGTAATATTTCTGTATAACCTAAGATTCAGTTTAAATACATTACTTTGGAAAACAGCAGCAGTTTGCCTGCTATGATATTTACTTACATAATCCAAAGTCATATATGACATAGGCTTACGTGCATTAAATAGCTTATAATCTAATAATATTTTAGAGCAGTTCTCAAAGTCCTGCCTTACGAAGTTGACATTCTTTCATTTCGTAAATGTAAATGTTCCAAATGCTACCGTGCAATTATTTCAATAAACAGTAACTATTTATTGTACGCATATGTATGTATCTATCTCATAGATGGATGTAGTATTTCTCTTGTTGAATGCATTACTCCAGCAATTGTGTTTTAATTTACAGAAATACAACTGTCACAATGAATATCTGTTGTCTTTTGTCTACTTCATTTGTTGATTTGTCATTTTTAAATATTAACAAATTGGGTGAAAAATTGAACCTAGACAGTTCACAATAACACATGCATTAAGGACAGTGTACCTCTTCACCAGTCGACACATGCTTTGTCATCTGTATATTGAAACCATCACAATGTAACACCATGAAATCCAAGGTTATTCTTTCATGTTTTATAACCTGACCATATAGTGTAATAACATTTCTGTCTCTGGTGTGCAATGACACTCTGCCTGTGCAATTCACACATCATCCTTGTATTTCATTGAATTTCCTCCAGGTACTCCAGTACAGTATTCCCACAGTCTCAAAAAATGTGGTTTGGGGAAGTGGAGTCTCCACAAATGTGCATGTGTATGTGGGTGGGTTTGCATAGATCATCTTTGGGGACCAAAATGTCCCCAGTTGGCATCCTTAGATGTTGAGACCACTGTCAGTTTGAAGGAACCACAGTTCAGTTTCAAGGTCCTTGCAGATTTCTGGACATCTTACACAGAGTGAGACAGGCAACCGTGTTGAGAAACCTCATTTCAGCAACTCGCACCACAATATGTTTTTAAATCTGTACCCTCAGCTAATAACCATAGAGGACAGGGACTGATTATCTGTAAGCATGAATACTGGGCTCCCCTTTAATTATTTAAGACCTGTTCAGTGCCTATAAAACTGCAGCCACCAAACTGTTTCTGCTGTCAATCTGAAACTCCCTCATACAGTCACTTGGGAGCAGTATCCAGAGGTATTTAAGGCACTAAAGTCTTACTGAAAGGAGCAATCAAATCTCTTCCAATAGGGGCATATTCTCATTCTTCCAGCTTTACACTTGGCGTTACACTGAACTCATAAGTCCATTCTGGAGGTCCGCGACAGGTGAAGCTAAAAGTACAACATCACCTGCAAATAGTAGGGATGTCACCTCTAGCCCTCCATAATGAATGCCCTTAACGTTACGGCTGCACCTCGATACCCTGTCGATGAAAATCAAACAATAATGGTGGCAAGATGAATCATTTGTGAAGGGTAACATCCACTTCAAACTCAGTTCTTACTAGATTCATACAAAGACTAATTACAGTAGCAGCAGCCCGGACAGTCAAAAACATTTGTAAATCTTAAAATGAAACATATTTGTTCCGGTCTGTTGTGAGCACATCTGCAACAATCTTGACATGCTGTTGTCTATGGGTAAAAACAAAAAGTGACTGATCAATAACTTTTCGTCTTTAAGGTAGTCTGGGCTAAATGCAAGTGAATGAAGATAAACTCCATTTAAACGGGGGTACCCTAAACTAAGCAGACAACAGGGGCCTGTATCACAAAGCTGGACGTCTTGCTTAGTCACATAACTTGTTGGATTCGGGCACCCTGCAGTAGTCCCCAGCTGCAGCACCTCATTGGTAGAAATGAGGCATAGGTATGTTTCAGGGTTTCAGAGCCCAAAACCAAACTGAAGCTAAGTTCATGCAACAAAGGTTAGCGGCTATTGTTAGTTTCTGCTAAATTTTCTAGTGCTGTATCATTGTCTTTATCATTGTCGAATTAAACTTGGGAGTTAGCGGATTGTTGATTATCAGAGCTAACATTTTTCAGCCAGCGCTTATGTTTATGTTTATATGTGCATATGTTATTCAGACAAATTGTATTTTGAAAATATACAGTATCTATGATCGATGGAGTAACAAATTCAGAATCACATTTGGAGTGATTCATGAGCTTAATAAGAAGGACTTTAACCCTACATTACTGTTAGCTGTTATCGTTGACTAACTGAGTTTTATTGTGAAGAATCTAGTAGCACTAATTATGTTTTACAACAACTTGCCTACTTTCCATCTCAAAGGGCAAAATCCATCACCTTGAACTGATTATAAGACAAACAAACATTTAAACATCTTTCGTCTACTGTCATCCCGATTGCCAAATTCATATGTGAGACTCATATAAATGAATAATAAGTAATCACAATTGTTGTAGCAAGGAATCATTAATTGTTCTGTCAGAGGAACCTTACATGATGCATTTGAATATAAAAATAAACACGCAAGATGAGAAAAATCTAATAAAGCAAAATGGAAAATTATATTCTTAATTAAGACAATGTACCATTGGACAAAAAAATTATTATTACATTCATGCCCCAAGAGCAGTTTAAATATTCGCCTGCAATGGGGATAAAGCTTGGCACAGTACATATGTATTGTGGCACTATCTGTGTGTTATCAGGGTTCAGTCTAGTGCGGATATCAGTGTGATGTGGAGCAGGAGTGGCTGCAGTGACAGCAGGGAGCTCCTTACTGGACTTTGCGTTCCAGACTTTAGGTCTCAGCTCGGTATATAAACAGCCAGACACTGGCACACTGACACAGAGAACCTCAATCCCAACACAGGTAAGACAGGAGATTGACTTTTAGCAAGAATATGTAAAATGAAGACCTTTTGAAACTGAAATGCTTTTCTTTATGAGGAGACTGATAGTTTGCTGTTTTTTTTCCCTAGGAAACGCCTCTTAAACACCAGCATGAAGGTCTTTGTAGTACTTGCACTTGCAGTATTTTCTGGTAAGCAATTTTTGCTGTTGCTATTACTATAATGTAATCATATGAATTGATTATTTTCTGCAGAATATCGGCATTGTTGATGAAATTTTTATTCATAAATTCACTGCAAAGTGTAACATTTCACCTATGGATAACATCTGAGCATCTGTAAAGAAATGTTATATGAAAGCAAAGGTTTATAGAACTATTGTAGTAAATTATACCTTAAACTATGAGAGGTTCATTTGACTCAGTAGACAAAGATTATTTATACCCTTACTGGATAAACTGTTATGGAAGATGAAAAGATGCATGGATTATTACAATCAGATCTATTACATTGTGGGTGGAGTGGTGGCTCTGAGGCTAAGGATCTATGCCAGCAATCGGAAGGTAGCTGGTTTAAATCCTGTGAATGCCTGGAGCAGTTCTACTCCATTGGGCCCTTGAGCAAAGCCCTTAACCTGCAATTGCTTCATCCTGGACATGATGTTAATCTACATCCAGCCCTGCAAGCAGGTCCTCCAACTTACAGAGAAATTTTGGGGTTGTTGGCAGGATTGGCACTCCAGCCACAGGAAAAAAACTCACACTGTTACATTTGGACTAATGTGGTGCTGAGATATTACCTGCCACATGGCTTCACTCAGGTTCTCATGCCTGAGGTGGTTTGTTGTGTGGTGGGTGTGGCAATGTGCTGTGATCAGCGCATGCTCCTTACCCCTCTCTCTATCACATCCCAGCAGGTTGTCATGCCAACATTCTGTGGGCTGATGAGCCCAAACCACAGCTGGAAAAGGTGACAGATGCATTCTGGGAGTATGTTGCTAAGGCTACGCAAACTACTGAAGAGACTCTGAAGATGATCAGGGAGTCTCAGCTGGGCCAAGCGGTCAAGTGAGTCAATTAACAAAGTGAGATGAAAAGAAACTTGTTAGTGTTTGTGTCCCACTGTAGTAAATAACATTCATCATTGTCTTTCTCTGTGTTAAATAGTGCCAAGATCACAGAAAGTGCTGATGTGGCTAACCAATACACAGTGGCTCTGCGTGGTCAGCTGACCCCACTGGCCGAAGACACGTTAACTCAGATTTTCAAACAAGCAGAGGTTCTGAGGGAACGTCTAGCAGAGGATGTGAGCACGGCTAAGGGTAAGCTGGAGCCATACACTGATGAGCTGAAGGCTAAAATTCAGGAACGAGTGGAGCAGCTGAAGGGAGGAATAGCCCCTTATGCAGATTCCCTGGACACTGAAGCCCTGAAGACCACCCTGCTTCAGAAGAGTGAGGAACTGAAGGCCAGCCTGGATGAGAACGTGAAGGAGCTGCAGACCAAGCTGGGCCCATACACTGAGGAGTTCCGGGAGAAAGTGGACCAACGTCTGCAGGAGTTCAAGGACAACGTAGCTCCTCTGGCTGAAAACATCCAAAGCCAGATGATGCAGAGAGCAAAGACAGTCCAGCAGAGTCTGGCACCCTATGCTGAAGACCTGAGGGAGAAGCTGGACCCCTATGCCCAGGACCTGAAAACCAAGTTAAGCTCACTCTGGGAATCCTTCATCAGTAGCAGTTAGAAACACACAAAACTCCAAAGCCTTTTTGAACACTGCTAGTGAGCATTTCAGAGATACAATTTCTCTTGATCCTGCTTTGTCAAAAAAAAATGCCTGGCCAATACAGACACACTAACAGGACCACACTGCATTTGAAACAAAACCAAACTGTGAGACCACTCTGAGATATTAGTTTCTAAAATTTTGAGCACTTTATTTTACTCATACAATGTATGTTTGGTTCTGTGATTGCTGCATTAAATGTATATGGTTGACTTCACACTGTAATGAATGAAAAGGTATTTACAATAAATATATTTTAAAACACCTGAAACATCCTGTTAAATTAGTTCACAATATGATTTCATCACAATCCTTATACTGTTTTATAATTATTGTAGACTATGGTATGAGGTGCATCCAATTGCATATCAGAAAACACTATTTCTGGGGAACTGTTTCACTTTTTATCCCAAATAAGATTCACACCATAGATCCTTCCTGAATTTTACGGCAGATACATTGAGGGTACTGTGCAAGCTTTTTGAGGTTAAAGTGATTTGAAGCAGTGTTTACTAGGTGCAGAATAATAGTCTAGTCCATGGACCCCGCAAAAGTCCATAACTTCATTCACATCACTATGAAGAAATGGAACAAAATAATCCACCTATCACTGTTTGTCATTCAGGAAATTCCTCCATCCTCTGTGAATTTTCACTATTTACTTTACATTACAACCAGGACTCACGGGAACTTTGTGCCCCGTGTCCAGACCCATTTGAAAAAGAAAAGTGAGGGCTAAACTCAGAAGAAAAAAAATTACAAGAGCAGATACTGTAATATTTTTAAAAAGACATACAACAAGGGAAACAAATTAGATATTTTTTACAATAAGGGATAAAATTCACGTTTAATTCCCTATATCTCATACAAATTGTAATTTCACGACAAGTGTCCTTCAAGGTCACATACCATATTGAGGAGGTAGATTATGAGACCTGGTGAAGCAGAGTAAGCTCGAGAAAGTACTCTAAATATCATCCTCCTGCAAGCATGGTTAGGCCAGAAGCTGGAGTTCACAAGGGAGGGCTGAGAGGCAGACATTCCCCAAGCAGACAGTCAGTTTCTGATAGCTGATCATTCCTAGCTTACAAAATATGATCCATTAGTACTTGCACCCATTTAAACAGCTAAGACAGACAACACATTCATACCCTCCTAGGCATGGCAGCTGAGCCCCTCTCATAACAAATGAAAACAAAATAAAAATATAGTTCATAAAGTTTGATTTAGATTTAGATACTGGGGAAAGCTAGGAGAATCATAGTGACTGGAGAAGCCCCTTTGAGTTAATGGCTACCGGAAAGCCAAAAGTCAAAATATGATAGATATAACACACCTTCTGTTGACAGGGTTACTCATTAAGTTTTAACAAACACTGACTTTGACAATAGGCCACTGGTAGACCGCTTTGCTGCCAAAACCCAAGGAAGAGCCGGTCTTCTTCATCCTATTAGGTATACACCTGCTATGCACTCAGGTAATCAGTTTGCATGGGGCTGCCTTTCAGTGACTAATGCACTCATCCTCATACTTCAGCCAATCACAGTGACATTTATTTGTACTGAAATTACCGGCTGCAGCAGTTATAGTACTTGGGGAGGTATGCAGAGATCCAGGTGGGTGGCAGACAGATTCAGCCATAAATTGACATATTTTAAGCACTGATTTATCAAAACATTGTTTTGAGAGCATTCTAGTGTCATCAGGGACGGGGGGAGTTTGTCCATGACTGTGAGCTGTGGGGGTGACTGACAAAGGGCAGCTCTAAAAACCAGCAATGTCTTGCTGTCAAACTGGCTGGCTCCCATTACTTCATGGAATACTCTTCCAGCCCTCTCTCTGATCACACCCCCTCCAATGGCTGCTTTTCCATGGAGGACACTGATATTCTCATCCTGACTCTATCAGTCCTGGAATTGTGGCATTAGTAATGGAAAGGATACACTCCCCCACTACTCATGGAAACATTTCTCTCCCCATAGCAATTAGATTTTCTTCCCCATCCTCACGGATGCAGCTTTTCAAAAAAAAATTTATATACATGTCATGTCATCAGTCCCATCACTGCTCAATCCCTGTTGCCATAGAAATTACCCTAATTCCTCCAAAGAAGATAGTCATTCCCTGATTGGCCCTAGGTATCCAGTCCATAGACTGGACAAGGAGAAAAGTTCACGGTTAAATTTCAGGTCTAGTAACCATATAGACATGCCAATGAAGGCACACTGTCTTCTGGTTTGCTGATGATGGCCAGAATCCTCCTCTCTCAGTTGTTCATTAATACTTTCTGAAAGTGAGTCCCTATGCTTAAGGCCTCCTGATGCTGTCCTGAAGGAGACCACAATGTGGGTGAGCACAGGGTGCTGCACTCTCGCCCTGCATCTCAGGGGCTGCGGGTTTGAATCCTCCTTCTGTATTTGTGGTGTTTGCATGTCCAATTTTATATAGTGCCTTTCATAACAGATTCGCCCCATGGTGCTTTACATGGGCGTCCTGTGATACATTCAATATCATTAAGACAGAATAATACAAAAACAGGGAAAAGGAAAGAAAGAAATAAAATAGAGAAAGCCAGATGACAAAGGAGGAGAGGAAACAAAAATTTCCAAGTAGGGAGAAAAAAACCTCTGGGGGTCCAAGGTCAATTGGCTGCCCAACCCCCCCTGGGCGTGCTAACATTATAGAAAAAGAAAGAGCGGACTTGCTTGCTAAAGGCAAGGTGTAATCTGTGGTCAAGGGCAAAGCTAAAGTCCATCAATGAGTCAGTCCTCCACATCAGCCTGTGTAGGGTGGCAGATTGAAGTCTGCACCCAGAATGTTACAGTTTGTAAGTCACATCCATGATGTCACCCCTCCATGGACTGAACCAGGACTCCAGCTCAGATGGTGCTCACCCCGGACACCATGCGGATACAGTATATTCGCTACATGTTGGGTGGGTTTGAATCCTCCCTTTGTGTTTGTGGCCTGCTACCCTCTTGTTGTGTTGGTTTTCACTGGGTACTCCTGTTTCCTCCTACCAACCAAAGAGGTGCAGTTAGGTGAACTATGATTTCTAACTTGTCTATAGTGTGTGAGTGTGTGTTTCCCCTCTAACAGACTGGTATTCTGCCCAGGGTGTCCTGCTGCCTTGGGCCCTATGCTGCATACCATAGGCACTTGGCCCCCCTCTACACCCCACTTATAAAGTCCTTGGAAACCGGATCTTCATTTCACATTTCATAATAAAAAAACAATAAACTATGTCACAGAATTTCACAGTTAATAAACCCTGTACACGGTGTGATGCCTCAAACGTATATCACTTAGAACAAAACCATCTGCGAAATAAAAACAAACGTGACGCTTTTGCTGGATAAATGGATACTTGGATATTAATCATAAAAACCTATACAGAAGACAGAATGTTCTACAGAAAGCCCTTTTATATTGGCTGCAAGATGTTGACATCACACTGAGAGCACCAAATAACAGTAACAATGAAATCATTATGGATATTCTCAAAGTGGAATTTTGTGTATCTCAGGACCAAGTGAAACTGGTAGATTAAATCACAGACCGTTTGGTTAGGCAAGCAATTCTGACATGCATAATATTCTCTGTATAGCATTTGCTACTTTAGAAAAGGAGTGTATGTACAGTAGAATCTTCAAAAGTGAGATTAGATGCCTAGATGCTTGGTCATGATCTAGCATCTGTGCATAGTATCTGTGAGTCATCATGTTCCAGTCCAGGGAAGTTCTGAATGTGATGTGATGTGGTGCAGGAGTGGCTGCAGTGACAGCAGGGAGCTCCTAACTGGACTTTGGGTCCCAGACTTTAGGTCTCAGCTCCCTATATAAACAGCCAAACACTGGCACTCTGACACAGAGAACCTCAATCTCAACTCAGGTAAGACAGGAGATATGTAAAACAATATGTAAAAAGAAGACATTTTGAAACTGGAATGCTTTTGTTTATGATTTGACTGATAAGTTTACTGGTTTTTCTAGGAAACACCATCATGAAGGCTTTTGTGGTACTTGCACTTGCAGTATTTTTTGGTAAGCACTTTGTGTTGTTGCTATTACCATGATGTTATAATAACAAGGGGTACTTTACTGATCCCTGTGGGGAAATTCTCTTGATGCCTCCCACAACTTGCTCTTTGTAGCAAGCTGGCTGCAAAGGGTAGCCACCCATAGCAAGGCCTGGAGAGCTGGGGGTTTAGGGTCCTGCTCAAGGACCCTCAAATGCGCTAAGGCAGGGGTCTCCAACTCCGGTCCTGGAGAGCTACCATCCAGTAGGTTTTCTATCCTACCCAGCTTCTGATGAGCCACACCTGTTCTCAGGTAAATACCAGGAGCAGGTGTGACTCATCAGAAGCCAGGTAGGATAGAAAACCTACTGGATAGTAGCTCTCCAGGACTGGAGTTGGAGACCCCTGCGCTAAGGCCAGGCTTGAACCAGCAATTTTCCAATCACAGGCAAAGAGGCTTAGCCCAGTGAGCCAGACACTGACCCAATATTATAGCATTTATAATACCATACTACTGTAGTTATATTACCTATTCTTTGAATAGTATCTATGTCAGCAATGCAATTTTAATTTATAAATTCATGAGATAGTTCTTATCTATTCACCAATAGATAAGTTATGATTTTGCAAAAGAAAATGTATATGTGTATATGTTTATTGGCTTGGATAAATATTGTAGCAAATTATATCTTTAAATATAAGAGGTTCACTTGACTCAACAGACGAAGATTATTTGTACTCGGACTGGATAAATTGTTATCCATTCTCACCAGTGTGGGGAAGCAATAAAAAAGGCCAATAAGATGTTGGGGTATATCTCTAGGTGTGTGGAGTTTAAGTCAAGGGAGGTAATGCTAAGATTATACAATTCCTTGGTGAGACCTCACCTAGAATATTGTGTGCAGGTTTGGTCACCATATCTTAAAAAGCACATTGCGGCCTTAGAAAAGGTGCAGCGTAGGGCCACAAAAATGATTACTGGTCTTAGAGGAATGTCATACGAGGAAAGGTTAGTTGAGCTAAATCTGTTCAGCCTCAAGCAAAGGAGACTGAGGGGGGACATGATCCAGGTCTATAAGATTCTAGCGGGTTTGGATGCTGTTCAACCAAATAGTTACTTCAGCATTAGTTCAAATACAAGAACTCATGGCCATAGGTGGAAATTAGCGGCGGAACATTTCAAACTGGATTTAAGGAAGCACTTCTTTACACAGCGTGTAGTCAGAGTATGGAATAGTCTTCCTGATAACGTAGTGCAAGCTGAATCCTTGGGTTCCTTTAAATCAGAGCTAGATACGATTTTAACAACTCTGAGCTATTAGTTAAGTTCTCCCCAAGTGAGCTCGATGGGCCGAATGGCCTCCTCTCGTTTGTATAGTTCTTATGTTCTTATGTTATGGAAGATAGAAAGACGGATGGATTACTTGCTACCAGATCACAGGGCATCACATCAGGGCAACGTGTTGTTCAGTGGGCTAAGCCCATCCCTGTGATCGGAAGGTTGCCAGTTTGAGCCCTAGCCTTGGTGGAATAGTTACATGTCTGGGGGCCTTTGAGTAAGGCCCTTACCCCCAGCTCCACAGGCACTGCGGCAGGTGGCTGCCCTTCGCTGACAAGCTTGTTCTCATCTACAACTGTTTTATAAAGAGCAAAAATACAGTTTCCCCACAGGGATCAGTAAAGTATTGTTATTATTACTATTATCCCAGCAGACTGTCATGCCAATATTCTGTGGGCTGATGAGCCCAAACCACAGCTGGAACAGGTGACAGATGCATTCTGGGAGTATGTTGCCAAGGCTACGCAAACTACTGAGGAGACTCTGAAGATGATCAGGGAGTCTCAGCTGGGCCAAGTGGTCAAGTGAGTCAATTGAAGAAGTGAGAGTAAATCAAATAGTTCATCAGTATCTGCATTGCTGGATTATGCTAACACTTCTCTGTATGTCTGTAATTTCACCCAGTGCCAGGATCACAGAGAGCACTGATGTGGCCAACCAATATGCGGTGGCTCTGCGTGGTCAGCTGACTCCACTCGCCCAAGACATGTTTACCAGGGTTTCCCAGGAGTCCGAACTCCTGAGAGAGCGCCTTGAGAAGGAGCTGAGCACTGTGACAGGTGAGCTGGAACCCTATGCTGAGGAGCTGAGGGCCAAAATCCAGCAGCAGGTGGAGCAGCTGAAGCAGGAGGTGGCCCCTTATGCTGATTCCCTGGACACCGAAGCCCTGAAGACCACCCTGCTCCAGAAGAGTGAGGAATTGAAGGCCAACCTGGATGAGAACGTGAAGGAGCTGCAGACCAAGCTGGGCCCATACACTGAGGAGCTCCGGGAGAAAGTGGATCAGCATCTGAAGGAGTTCAAGGATAACGTGGCTCCTCTAGCTGAAAACATCCACAGCCAGATGGTTCAGAGAGCAAAGATGGTCCAGCAGAGTCTGGAACCTTATGCTGAAGAACTGAGGGAGAAGCTGGACCCCTATGCCCAGGACCTGAAGACCCAGCTGAGTTCACTCTGGGAATCCTTTTCAAAACGTGTCTGAATATGCACTAGTTCTAAGAGTCCTGTATACTATGCCTCCCACGATCTGTTAGCAACTGAATGACGTTAAAGGCAAACAAACATGGGATACTGATATAATAATGCAGACAAAGGCCTCCTCAAACAAAGTTAAGCTTTGTAATTCTATATTTAAATATTTATTACCATGTTTGTTTATATTCTACTCATTCATTGTATGACAATGAACTGCTTTAATCTTGCACTGAAACAAAAGAGGAGCTCATAATGTGTCTCTGTTTCTACTCTGTTTTAAATGAAAAAAAAATCAAGTAAATATGAAGTCTTTCAAATTTTTTGTCTTATTGAAAATTGGTTTATCTGAAAGCGGATACTACACTGGCATGGTGGTGTTGGCTATTGGGCATGTATGTATATGGGCATATTTTCCTACCTATAATCAGTGTGCTTGCCTCTTTAATCTCCCATCTACTGGCTTGCCTGTTGTCCTTTCCTCCCCACAGTGACAAAGGCAGGCACGTCCCCCACACACAAAAGGGCTGCTCCCCTTCCAACTCAAGCAGATTCCAGCAGAGGCATGTTTTGATCTGTTTCTTCAAGTCTGAAGATGTACTAGTGCCTCACTGCCAAAAATCCCCCACCCCGTTCAGCATAATAAAACAACATTCTTCCGCTATTCACTTCAGCTCAATCCACAGGACCATAACCCTCAGCCAACAAATTGAGACTCTCAGATTACCTACCATGCCTATTCATTAATGCTCCAAGGAGTAGAGTTAAATTAGAGCAGGACAATATTTTATTAATCCCTGTGGGGAAATTCTCCTTTTGCCTATCCCACCTAGCTCTCCATGAGACACACAGATATATACAGCAAGCTTGGGGGTCACAGCTTTGGTCAGCCATTATGCAGCACCCCTGGAGTTGGATGGATGGATGGTCTTGTTCTGCAGTTTTTTTTCGGTTATTTTGGACAATTTCTCTAAACAGTCTTGAGGTTCTCTTATCTGCTTGTGCATGTCTCAGAACAGGCTGTACACTGCAGCAGAATAATTTGGATAACCAGTAACATGAAGTAATGCAGTTGTCCTGTCAGCCATTTAGTCAATGCCACCAAAATGTGAATGCACCAAACCACATGTACTTATGTTCTAGAAACCATTACAAGGTTTTTTCCACATTGATATTTTCTGCAAGACAAGAATACTGTAACATTAATAAGGTGGATAATTTTTATTCAGGACAATATAAATGACAATGATACCCATAGATCCAAACAGAAATCTGTTACAGTACAAAGGTACTGTATTTTACATAGTTATGCTGGAAATAGAAGGTCAATTCTACATCATGGATGTCCTGTCACTGGTCTGGCCACCTGTCTTCATTTACATCACATCTGATATCCTCTCTTGGAATACAGTGAGGAAAAAAATCTTCTTGGGTCTCATCCACCCTCTACAAGAATTTACTAGGATGTCATCATAGGAAGCATCCACAACTGCATTAACATTTTTGCATGTGACGACTTACACCATGCACATGTTTAAATATTATGCAGTATGAGTAGAAGTAAAATGAGAAGTGTATATTTAATTTTAGCTGACTAATACAACTGATTTTTGGCATAATTCAAAGTAAATATACCTAATCTTACAAGAACAAAAACTAAATCATTTGTAAATGAATAACAAAAAATAAGAAACAACATTTTGTTGTGAGAAACTGATATAGAGGTGTGCAGGTTTACACACTCGCTTATGAGGAGTACCATTTTCATTTGAGAATTTGTCCAAAACAATTCAGAAAAACTACAGTTGCTCACAGATATGATACGATTCTACCAAGACCAGGACTTAGAACCAGCAACCTTCTGAACAGAGGCTCAGCCCATGGAGCTATCAGGGCAGAACGGAAGGATCTGTACTAGTGGTTCTCAACTATTTTCATCGGCCATGGATTGTGTGGTTAAAAAAATTATTTTGAAAATGTCTTGTAAGGTCAGCCTTTAGTGGTCGCAAATGATGCCATTTTTGTGGGATGGATGGATGGATGGATGAATAGATAGATAGATAGATAGATAGATAGATAGATAGATAGATAGATAGATATAGATAAAAACAAAAAAAACATAGGGTCTTGACTTAATGACTGAGGAATACTGTGGCACCTGAAACTACCCCAGTTGAGAGCTGCTGGTTTGTACAAGCCCCAGAATAATATATTCTCCTTGTTTGTTGAGGAAGAAGACAGCTTTTGTGGGAACAAAAAACCAGTTGGTCGGGTGAGAATGACTAACACTACCATTAATGATTAGCACAGTTTTTTGCAAAGACTTTTTGCTGCTGTTTTTTTATATTATCGCCCGTCAATCAAAAATATAACTTAGGCCAATCAGGATATCATTATCTTGAGCCGTAATTTACCCATGGATGAAATAACTGAATCAGCCAAATCCCATTTTCAAAGTATAAATCACTAAACAAATCACTGTAACCCTTCAACTTTAGCTCATCTTTCTTTTGATTTCTTCAGCCTTGAATCATTTTGAATGATTCATTCTGAAATAATGACAAAACATGACTTAAATTTCTTAAATGACAACTAACATTTCTAAAACAACAAGTGTGATCCCCAAACCATAATGTCACTTCTGCACAGCAGAACATCATTCTCGTTGCTTCAAACAGGTTTCCAAATGTTTTAGTACATATATACAAATGGTTTCGTAAAACTGTCATCAATTGGAACAAATTTCCATTGCTTTAGTCTTGTTGGTCAAAATAGATTATGTAATTTCCCATTGCAACAGATCATTTTACCCAGAAAACTATATATGTGTGTGATCATTGTATTAGTCACCACATGCAAAACAGCCAAACTTCCAAGATGATTAAAAAAAACACTCCCTACATTGTAGTAATATGGCATTGTTGTGCTATTGTACTGTGTATTGGGATCTGAAGTTACATATGCATGCAAATATTTTCTCTTGTCACTGAACTTTACATACTGTAATGTAGAGCCTTGCAGTGTAGGAACTGGTGTCTTTGACATGAATAAGTATCAGTTTGCTAATGAAAATGATCAGTGACAATGAGAAAGTGGGAACCGACTATCATTCAGAATTGTGGAGCTCAGGACTCTGACATGGTTACACTGACATCCTTACTCTGACATACTGACAATATATCTAAGCATTATTACGATGCAGACGGTACATTTCATTTTGGTGGAACTGACTAATTTATTGGTGGAATTATTAGTTTTTGAGACATGAGTTAATTGTTTTGGATAAATTACAGGCTTTTGCAGCCAAACCATAGCGTTGTGTTAAATGCATAAAATGTTTTGAGAAATGATTTCATGGCATTGAAAATGTTGACTATGTTTCATGAAATGTGCCACAGTAAGTGAGAAAAACTGTAAAATGGACAGACTAAAACCTACAAAGAAAAAGGGTAGTAACAGGGGTCTCTCAGTATTTTCCCAGTAGACCTGGGAAGACCACAAAGGCAGTGTCCACTGATTCAAAAAATAAATGTGGCAGCCTGTCTCATTTATCCCAAGGTGGGGCGGCCCCTAGGCTGTAGCCTCAGATAGCTATGCATTATTGAACTCCCCCACACTCTATAAAGTTATGTTTGTGCAAGACATTTGCAATATGTCACCTGACATGTTTATGGCACAATGCCTATCTTTCAATGAAGAGGAACAAACTTTCCACTCATGTCAAGAAATCAGAACATACCCTTTGCTCGAAAAGACTGACGTAGACATTACTCTGCACGAACAGATGGGCAGAGACAGCCGGCCAGCTGCAAAGGGAAATGAAAGACAGCAGTTCCTCCCTGTTCCTGGGTCCTCAGGGCTGTGAGGTTATTTCAGTTCACTGCACTTCCAGAAACTAGCACAAAGTGTGATGTGTTGCAACAGTAAGGAGATTCCGCTTGAGGCAATACACTTACTTCTGAGCATAGCTATAATCCTACACTCTCAGAAAAAAGGGTATAAACTTGTACCTTTGCTTGTCACTGGGGCTGTACCCACAAGGGTCTGCCAACTGTACCCTTAGCTGTAGGTAACTGTACTTTTTAAGGTACAGAAATGGACTCTGTGGAACATTTCTGTACCATTGATGGTACAGTAAAGTTGTTTGTACCTTTGTGATGTTCCTCAGTGTCCATTTCTCTACCTCAAAAGGTACCATTACAAGAGTACAGGCCCTGTGACAAGCAAAGGTACACATTTTTACCCTTTTTTCTGAGAGTGTATAAATAAAATGATAAGACTGTAAGTCCTGCTATAGGTCTTACATTTATCCCAGGACAAATCACTCCTATCCTTTTGTTAGCTACTATCACAAAGTATTCACGTATTCACTGAGTGTAGGTTCAGATACAGGTGGTATTGAAGCAAACCTGGGCAAAGTTCATTACAGCTCCATGAAGCAATCATTTCACTTTCTCCTTGTCACTGACTGATCTTTCATCTTTAACAAACTGGTACTGATTCATGTCAAAGACCCTAGTTTCAACATAGCAAAGCTCTACATTACCGTATGTAAAGTTCACTGGCAAGAGAAAGCACTCGCAATGGATATGTAACTTCCTCTGATGTCAAGACAGAGTACATCAGCAAATAAAAAAATCACACAGCACTATGTAACACAAAAACAGCAAAATGGCAATAGAAGAACAACAAAATGACAACAAAATCATGTACAGTGGCAACCAAAAACACAACAATGTCGTATCACTGCGATGTATGGGATACTTTGTAAATCATTTTGAAAGTTTGGTTAGCTGTTTTGTGGTGACAAAACATGATGACCACACACATATTAAATATCACATCTAAAGGCTCCAGGTTCTCTGCAACTGTACTGGAGAAATGGTTGATAGCTGTAGGTAATTGTACCTTTCAAGGTACAGAAATTGACTCTGAGGAACATTTCTGTACCATTGATGGTACAATAATGCTGTTTGTACCTTTGGGATGTTCCTCAGAGTCCATTTCTGTACCTTAAAAGGTGCAATTACAAGGGTACAGCCCCAGTGACAAACAATAAAGGTACACATATTACCTTTTTTCATAGAGTGTAGGGTGCAATTTTTTGAGGGGAAATCCACATCACCATCCCACCCCCTCCCGGTGTGAGGAGCATTTCACACTCTGCTGGGTGGTGGTGGTGGGTGATAATATGGCCTTTTCAGTGCGGATAAAGAACCTCCAGAAGAAACTACGCAGTCCCTCCTGCTGCCTGGGACTGGCCTTTAAGAAATAAGCCACCCTATAAAACGGATGGTGTGTAACAGGCTGTACTCATTAATGTAATTGCTATGTTCCCCATTATAAGTACTGATATAATAATTATATTTTTGCCTGTACTCATTAAACGTTTAAGGATATCTTTAAAACATCAGGGACAACAGTGCAGAAATTTTTTATATTAAAATCATCAAAATTTATTTGCAGATGGTTTTCAAAATGTGGTCTCTTGTTATTTGGATGCCATTGATAAATAATAATATTTTCAAATATGTGAGCCTTCTCGCTAAGTGAGGATGACGAACTTTATGTCACTTGCTGGGAGCTGACATTGACATTTATCACCACTGTGGTCATCTGCATCCGCGACTCATGACTTCTTTTTTTACAAACACCGTAATAAAGGTCGTATTGGCTATGCGGTTTTTCATGTTAGAACAAAATCCATACTCAGCAGAAAAGAAAGGGACCACAAAACATCCTTCCCTCTGAATCACTCACGAAGACAGATGCGCAAACACACGGTTTACCGATCATGATAACCTTCTCAATTTACACAGAACTTTAATGAAATAAACGGTTTCCTCTGAACTACACCCAACCAAACCCGCAAGAAGTCTGACATTTGATACAAAACAAAATAATTTATTCATTAACATCCCATAGGTAAAGACCTGAACCCCCCCCACACCACCCCACACACACACACATACCATGAAGGCGATCTGGGTATTCATGTAGCTTAGATGAATTAAAATTAAAAATAAGGGGAATTTCAATTATAAACTTGGATAATCTAACTTAAGTCATTCAGCTGGTCCGTTCAAAGGTTGATGTAACACCGTATCGCAAGATTATAGGCTATAAACTTGCGTTGCAGTTAACCACCGTTATCAACCGAAACTGAAACTCCGATAAAACCTAAACAATGGTAGAAAATGCAACATTAAACTATTTTTGAAATACATGTTAAACTCTGTTGACACTAAACATTTTGTTCATAGATAAATATAATTCTTCATTCAAATACACGTACATTTCTTTAGAGAACAGAGAAAAACATAATTTATTTACATAATTATTAAGCAAGATGGAATGTAAATTGTAAAATTTACGTAGCAAAATAACACGCACTGTTTAGAGCTAGTGAAAAGCAAAATAAACTGCATGCAACAACGACAGACATGCATGATACTAAATTACTAAGTGACAGACGTGACAAGGCGCTGTACGCTTTGCATAAGAACAGCAAAGACTGGAGAACTTCGGACGCCCGGACGCCACTTCATCGCTCGACACTTCACAAGTATTAGTGATATAAGTGTCACGCGCGCGCACCTCTCGGGACGCCCCGTTGAGGTATAAAAGCGGTCCCGGCTGTGAGGCAAGGAGAACGAAGGACGCAACTTAGGTGAGTGACTATGAAACTGCGCATAAATATGTTTGCTGCAAATCCGGCAATGAGTTATTCTGTAAAATTCTTATGTGACAGGGTTACTTTATTTAGGTTTTATGATGATGTGGTACTTATATGTGTATATATTACCATTTAATAGAGCATGTTTTATTTGCCATTATTAACTTTTTCATCATGGAAATTCACGTAACTTTCCTTTCAAGCTAATCGAACAGGGGGACGAATTAAGAGTATTTCGCTTAGACTACATATGTAAATAGGAATATTGAGCAAAATAAGATTTGAACGATTTCAGTAATAGCAAAGACTGTTGTAAAGGAGATGTAGATGCTTTTGAGATACGATAATTATCATACTACACCTGCGGCTTGTGAACTGTTCTATTCTGCTTTTGCATCTAAATATGTTTTTAAATTGTATTTATCGAAATAATAGCGGCCATTAAGCTGCTCTTTTAAAGAGCACACAAAGTCATGATCTTCAATGGCAGAGTGATTAAGGGAGATCCCAGAAGCGCCAGATAGCTCCCACCTTTGCCATTTACAGCTTGCTTTTCTCCTGCCCATTCAAATTTACACTGATCTTTTCCCCATTGTTATGTGGATGTCATTCCTGAGGATCTGCGGTCTATTTGTCTGGCCTTTTGATACACGGTACAGGCAAACTGAATGACCTCTATGTCTGTTTCCTCACAGGTGTGTTGCCCATACATCAGCATGAAGTCCATTGCAGTGATTCTCGTTTTGGCAGTGATTTCAGGCAGGTTTTCCTTACCCACGTGGTTACAGTAATAATTAAATAATTAATAATTAAATCAATGATATTCAGAACTCAGAACACTTTATTGCCAGTATGTGAACATACTGGAATTGGTTGTGGCTTGGTGCAAACAGTAAGTGCAGAGATGACTGCAGTTTACAGGACACATTGCAACAGGAATGAAGGACAACTGTCCAGTGCAAACCTAATAGTGTTTTTTTTTTAAAAAAAACAAAAAAAAAAACAAAGTACAGACACATTTGGTGTACCGATTATAAGAATCTTCTCAATTTGCTCATCACTTTAATGAAATATACGGTTTCCATTGAACTACACCAAACCAAACCCACAAGAATCATCTGTGAGCATCAGTTTGCACTGCAACTGGCTAGCTAATCAGGAAGTAGATATGTATCTTTTATAAAAATGGTCAATAACTATTTAGCATTAATTTTGTGACTGTTCACTGTACTGCTCCCTAAAGGCTGCCAGGCGCGTGCAGTGCCTCAGGATGAGCCCAAGACCAAATGGGAGGAGACTGTGGACCAGTTCTGGCACTATGTATCAGACCTTAACGCCAAGGCCGATGGAGTGGTCACAGATATCAAAGGTCATCAGATCAGCAGAGAACTGGAGTGAGTAGAGCTGCTGTCACATCCCTCCTACCAGGCCTCTTGGTAACAAGGCCTCCTGAACATTAGCTCTAGTACATACATTTTCTGGTGTTTTTTTTCCATTGCATATGCATTTAGGATTATATATGTGTATACTGTATATAATTTATTCTATCACCACTGTCCCTTGCCCCAAACCCACTCGTCTATTCAGTTCTTCATTGGCATGTTTTCGTGATACAATTCCCAACTTTCTGCTCCTGCAACACTTTTTTTTTACGCTGTCCTGTTTGTCACCTGTCTACTGCCCAGCACTCTGATAATGGACACCATGGCAGAGCTAAACAACTATAAGGATGACATCCAGACCAAACTGGGCCCCTACACCCAAGACACAGCAAACCAACTGGGCCAGGACTTCCAGCTGCTCGTCAACAAGCTGAAAGCTGACATGACTGATGCTAAGGACCGAACTGCTCAATATGTGCAGGAGCTGAAGACCATGATGGACCAGAATGTAGATGATGTTAAGAACAGGATAAACATCTACACCAGGAAGCTCAAGAAACGTCTGGGCAAGGACACTGAGGAGATCCGCAAGTAAGGCGAATGGCACTGGCATCCCAGAGGACAGGACAGGAATACTCAGGAATACTAAGCAAGGGAGAATTAGTGTGTGGTCCATGTAGAGATTGTTTTAAATCTACCTTTTTAAGATTCATTACCTCAAAGGACATTAGCCAGTTCCTACACTTTAGCTGTTAGGCTCACAGGCAGAAATCAGATAGCAGAAGCTGATGTTGTCTTGCTGACTGCAAGCCTAACTCGCACTTCCACCCCACAGCACTGTAGCTACCTACCTTGGAGAGATGCAGTCCCGTTCTTCCCAGAACATGGAGTCAGTGAAGGACCACCTTGAGCCCTACTTCAACCAGGCTCGGCAGCGCACCGGGGAGCGACTGGGAAACCTGAACCAGCTACTGCAATCCCAGGTTCAGGACCTGGGGCAAAAATTTGAGTCCCAGGCTGAGGGCATTCGCGAGCAGCTAGAGCAGACCGCTGAGGACCTGCGGACCACCCTGGAAGGAAAGCTGGAGGAGATGAGCCAGTGGTTCGACCCCTACGTATCAAAGATCCGTGAGCAGTTTCAGACGGTCATGGACAAGATCCAGGCTAGCTCTTAATATCACAGATGTGGCATTTGGTGGGGGCTGTGTAGGGGGAATGGGTTTACAAGTGTCCCACTCATCTTACAAGGCATTTTGCAGTATCATGTCATTGCTCCTCAAGAAGTGAATTGTTAGCATATTGCCAAATTACCGGTGCACTTGAGTTGTTCTTTTACTTCCTGCCTGATGGGGGGGTTAGGGCAGACCCCCCAATTTGCTTTAGCATCACAAACAAGCAGCTTATACCATTTCAGTCCAAACTAACTTCTCTTGGCCTATTGCACCGCACTCTGAAACTTGTCCTTATAAACAATTTCCAATGAAAATGCTTCCTGGAGTTGTAGGAGTCAATTTATATATTTGATGTCCTTGAAGCAATAGAAGTTACATTCTTGCATGTATGTAAGGACCTAGCATATGAAATATGGAACTGCTTAGTTTTTGTAACGCTGTACTATGTTTGATCATGTGTGTGATTGTACTGAGACGTGACATGAGTATGCTGCTGCGGTCCACACTATCTTTGTCCAAGCAGCATTGCACCAACGCTGTAGCCTCATGACGTAGCCCTCGCTGACACCTTTTCAGTGTGTTAGCCATAGTGCAAAAGGTTTCTGCTGAACCAATAAAGAGTATTAAATATGCTTGGTTTCTGTGTTTTTGTTGTGGGTGGCTGAAACGCAAAGCAAAACCTAAAGCACCCAAGGTTCTAGTGGCGCCGTAATGAAGATTTATTTCCCAAAAATCCCAGTGCCTCTGGCGAATAATAGCTAACACTTGTTTAGCAGTTATGCTAAATCTTGCAGTTCGAGATGTGACAACATAATTGTGGTCACATAACTGTTTTTTTTACTGTACAGACATGTATGAACTACATTAATTTATTGCAAAACTGCTAATGTTACATTATATGATATTTTTCAGCAGTACTGCTTCCTGTTCTTGGCCAAAAGTGTTGTTGATCAGAGATTATATCCATCCATCCATGACTTATCCTATACAGATCCATGGTGAACCTGAAACCCATTCTAGAAAACATAAAACAGAGATTGCTTGTACAGGATGCTACTCCATCACGGTGCACACAGACCATAAAGCTGCCCTACAGCTGCTTACTCACAGAATTGCTGGTAGCTACAGTGCTACTCAGGGAGCCCCTCAGCTGCTTACTTACAGAGCTGGTGGTAACTACAGTACTACTCAGAGAGCCCCTTGGCAGCTGGTAGTAGCTACGATGCTACTCAGACAGGCCCTCCGCTATTTACTCTTAGAGCTGTTTGAGGAGGCTGAGGGAGCCCCTCAGCCTCCTCAAACTATATCATTGTCACCTGCACATAATGCACTGCCTTTACATCTCTGCCATTTCTCCATCTTTTGCAGAATGGCACACCAGTGATAAACAGAGATTATATTCTCATATTATTCACTAAAACCTCTTCTGAATTGCATTCATTACAGTATGTCAAGAGTTTGGCATCGTTTTTTTCACAGACCTTTTGAATAAATATCCAAATCAAAATTAAAATCAGGTTCATATGGCTTATATCACATAGATGCTACAGGTACAGACACAGTTAAGATAAGACCCCGGCCACATAGAATTCTCTTGGTAATTCAAATCTTAAATACTATGCAAGAATAATTTCAATAACAATTAAAGCAATTTTTTTTATTTTATTTTACACTTGAGATTAATCTAACTAAAACCAACACACCTTCCATTACTTACCAACTTGCCTGGTAAAATGTGACTTGTAGGTAGCCGTATAATTTAAACAATTTAAAAAAAACAAATTGAATACATCAGCAAGATCAATCTGTCGCATACTTAAAACATCAAGGCCATCTTGTTCATTCCATGTCATACCGCAACCCTAGGGGGCGCAAATAATCATATTATGGCAAGTGCATGAGTCATCTTTCTAAAGAAGATGACAGCTCTTTTATGGAACTTATTTTATTAACAACCAGCATTGGTTTAATACTAGCCGCAGCACAGACAGGGAAGCCAACAACTTACACAACATACATGGTTACACACTGACGAAACGCATGCATTCCACTGCAAGCATTACACAGTGATGTACATGAACTATTAACAGAAATACAGAAATGCACATATTTATCTACGTTATTTAAAGTGTAGCGTGGTGGGGTGCAAAGCATCCCAGTAACTGCATTGTTATTCTTGCTGACCAGCCCTGCACCATCACATTCATGTCAGCCAATCATGCATAGTGAGTGGGATCAGAACAAATGAATAAGTTCACCTTGGGGACCCTGCTCAGGTGACACGCCAAAATGGTGATCACCGCGGTGAATAAGGCTCCTACGATGTTGATGTACCAAAAAGATGTAAATTCTGTCAATTTCTTCTGACGTATACCAGCTTCATTTGCCATTATTTGGTTATTGGCCATTTGGCTATTTATACTGTTACGTAACAGATTGCTATCCATGGCCATAAGCGGACTGATGAAGCCGATTTCTAAATCACATTTCTTCTTGGCAATTGCTAAAATGTAGTCAAACCAAAAGGGTTATAAAAAAAAACAAACAACTGACATCTCAGCTGAATGTTGCTGGCCTGTGTTTTTCAGGGGGTGTCTCATAATTCCTCCCACCCAGCCTGCCTTTTCGCCATTTGCCGTGAATACATAACTAGGATCACAGTAAGTGTTTACCTTGGCTTTCACATTTCTGTGCCTTGTTTTTCTCATTTTGTCATGTCCCACTGGCCCTGACATGTTGGGCCTCACTCTCAAATACCTTCCAGCCCTCCCCCGCGGGGCGTAAGAACATGCCGTGCTTCACTTTGCTTTGCTTTGTTTTTACTTTTCAGATGTCTGAGCCTTATCTTCATCCCATCCACACGAACGAATAAACATGTGTATCCTGAGATACTTCCCATAACGAACCAATAGCACAGACAGGCCTGCATGCAGAAAATGGCACGATCGTCCCTGACAGTCAGCTAATGCCCTTTTACATGCAAGACTCATTTTCCAAAGGACAATTTTCGGAACAGCAGTTCTACAAAAACAGCTAAATTGACAGACCTGTTTCACCACAGCATACAGTACCTTTTGTCTATTTAAACAGCACCAATTTAAACAGACCTCATTCAAAGTCACAAGACAGACCCATCTAAGCACTGTAAAATCTTAACTTAAGTCCTTGTTCACTTCCGATACTTCCCATTTTATATCCACAATCTGAGCCCTATTTTTAAAATCCTTTCCTTGCTCAAAGAGTCTGCTGTTCTCTGACTCAAAGTGGTTTTCCTCTCAGCATTTATTCCCTTATGTAAAGACAACAATGAGTGTTTTCTTATATCCTGCAAGTGTTCATGGGAGACAAACTGTGCCTTTATAGACAAGTGTACCAAGGGTTCTGTAGGACTATACCAAATCTTGTATTACAACTGCTAGTATCCAACATAACCCAATCAAGAATCTAGAATTCTTGGTAATCTAGCAAATTCTCTGTGGATACAGAATTCTAAAGATCTACGTAAATCTACCCTTGCCCGTTAGTTACCCCTCTCTGAGCAACACAACAGACATCCTGTGAGCTGTGGGTGTTTACAAGATTCAAAAAGAAAAAAAAAGAAAACCACAATCACTCAGTCAGCATGTCTTCTCAATGTGGCTCTCTGTTGTCTGACCAAGCTACGGCAAGCAGGTGTTGAAATTAACCGACAGTAACCCGGAGCATCTCCTCTGACAAATATGCTTAAGGCAGAAGCTCGTTTGCAGCCCATTTTTAAGTCTGTTATTACTCACCGCCTCACGGCTTCAGCTATTATAAAACTGCCTTCTGGCTCATTCACAGGCAGAGTCTCACACAATCAATGAAAGAGATGCCAAAACGACAGACTAACACGAGAAGGAGCGGAATTGCAACCATCCCATGCAAGACAATGGGCACAGTCACATCACAAAAAGACACCAAACGACAGCCATTGGTTCCTTGCTTGCAACTAGGAATGACTAAAGGAATTTGCATCTCCTTTCCATTCCATGTTTAGGAGGTTCCTCTGGCTCACCGCTTCCTCAGCTCACTCCCACATAAACGCTTACTCGACTCCACAAACAGACTGGCTTCCCCTAATTTTTGCCAGAATGTAGACATTCTAAGGCAAAGGTCTTCAGTTTGACCAATTTCATGGTTTTTTTGGCTAATACTCATCTGATTTGAATGACTCAATCTGTACCAGATGTCTCCAAGGCAAACAGAAGGAGGAAGATTTATCTACAGTATATCTGCTACCTGTTGTTGATTGAAATCTGAACCATGCAGATATCTGTACTGTGTTACATATGGTGGAGGGCGGGGGTGATGGGGGGTTACATAACGACAGATAGTCTCATATGGTAAACCATTGTAATACTTTGCCCAGATAACAAAGCCCAGTATCTCACAGCTACACAAAGACTAAGCCTGCAATCCTCGGTTAGTACCGGTTAGTACCGGGCAAACCTTTCACTGTTAGCTGGATGCTTTTCGGATTGATTCATATTGATCTGTGCCCTACACAGTTGGTACTAGAAACCTAGCTGCTTCAGTGACAGGGAAATTGCTGACTGGACATTGCATGAAATCTATATTCATATATTTTCTATGCCTGATGACTAGATAATTAAACTCTGGAGGAACAAATAAATAATTTACTAAACAACATATAAAAAGGTACTGAGCCATGGCATGGTAACAGTGGAAAAGTAGCTAAATATAGTTTAAAGCCTTCTAGATTAATTATCTTTGTTAAAATCAAAGAAATATATATAATTTAATTGATACACTGAATAATTTTGACATATCTGTCACAGAAATTAGGCTGAGTAAAGTTAATGAGATAACAATGATTAAACACTGCCGCTGCCTCCAGATGGTGGCTTGTAAATCGCTCATGCTCATACATATCGATCTATATACGTGCAGGTATATTAAGATCTGTGAAATTCTGATAAATGCTGTACTTTAAACTTTTCATTCATTACAAGACCAAATGCATGACTCTTTTTGTTGTACAATAGTTGCAATACAACCTTATACTAGCGCAGACTGATCATGCACCAAAAATACACATCAGTCGTTTTGTTTTTCATTTAGGAAAAAAAAACCGTTTTAAAATTTATCACTAAAAATACACGAAACCTTATTAAAGTAAAACATGTGGATTGGAAAAACATTGGTATGATAACATCACTCACTAGTTTAGATTTCATCAAATGTAGATAAAAGAGGCACACATATAAACAAAGAAGAGCGATACTGAGAGCTCTCGCATCGCGGACCATGAGATTCCCGCGTGCGGAAGGATGAGAAATGAAGAGGTCACTGCAGTTCAGAGGCGGTAGTTATCAGTTGCGTCAGAGAGCTGGTGAGGACTATATAGAGCGGCGCCAGCAAACAGCAGTTAGACAAAGACAAGTTTTACTTCTGAAAACTGAGAAAACAGGTGAGTGTTTACTTCTGCGTAGATTGCATTGGTTGTTAATATTTTGGAATTAATTTAATTTTAATTTTAATGATTGTTTATTTTATGCAGCGCATCATGATGTAGATTTAATTATGCGTTTAGTAACTGCAATTATATTTTAGGACCAAGGTACAAAGTGATTTCGTTTCATTGTATCCGATAACCGTTTTCAGTGGAATACTCTTATAAATAGGCTGTATTCGGGCGACATCTACATGTCGCGTTACACTGACCGCAGATACGCATATCTGACATATTTCACATTAAAACGCAATCCCTGCATGCCTGCAGACAAAAAATAAACAGTATAGTGAAATTTATGGCATAGCTATATATAGTAATATTTCAAATAATTAGAACTCATGTTGCAAATTAGCAATAAAATAAAACATTTTACAACGGCGAGATGATTTTAAAACTATTACAATTAAACTATTTAGAGAAGAGAACCTCATTATAAAAGTGCATGGGCACAATGATAGTTTTTTTTAAGTACGTGCATAAAGTGTCAAAGAAATCTCAGGAAGTTTACGGTATAATTTATCATGTGAGTCACCTAGAAACAGCTATTCACGTCATTAGATGCTGACACACGGGAAAGCGGGGCATTTGTATGAACAGTAACCACAATGTAAAAAGGACAAAATAACCATAAAAGCGAACAATGCACACAGTGTATTGATTATGCCTGTATTACATCTTATTGCCTCGCAGATCCGTGCTGTGAAGAAATGAGGCTGTCAATCGCCATCGCTGTGCTCGTTTTGGCTGTGATTGCCAACTCAGGTGAGCTATATCCACGTGCCACCCTGCCAAGCAGTGCATCAGTCATTTCTGCCTGGCATCCCCCTGGTCACTGGCTACCGAAGGGGGGGGGTTGATGCAATGTTAGGCTTTTGCTGGGCTTATATACCTCCTTGTCCACATGCAGAAGCGGAGGAGCCCACACTGGAGGAGCAGTTTGCTAAGTTTCAGAACCAGATGAAAGACTTTGCTGATGATGTCGCGGTAAAGACTAAGTCCACCCTGGACCAGATCCATCAGAGTGAATTCGCTGCCAAGACCAGGTAAAAGGATGTTCTGTTGCAGCTAAGCTACAGTATAACACAATCTTCTTCAGAGAGTCTCCTTAAGTACCCTTCGACACGTATACCATACAGGAATGTTATAACCTGTGACCACAGATAACGACACAAAAGGCGGGCTCCACGCTGTGTTTGATTCTTACTGTGACCATTTCTGCCATCACAGGAACTGGTTCACTGAGCAGTTTGACAAGATGAAGCAGAAGATAGACGAGGCCTTCCAACAGAAATAGGCTGTTTATTTGACGATGCATCTGTTCTCTACCTGTTCTCCCTGTTTTCTATGCTGCCCCATTTCCCCTGGTGCTGTGGTGACTTGGCTAGGTGTGCCCTGACCGAAAGCTCTGCTCAAATGTACTCTGTTTCAGTCCTTTTGTTGTTTAAAATTACTCATCACCTGCCAGACTAAAACAATGCTGAAATGTTAATACATGCAAAAAAAAAAACAATAAAAACTGAAACAAAAAGCCTGTGAAACATTGCATCATCATAATGATCCTGCTTTTATTAAAATCTAGAAGGACTAAAAACATTTATTAGTGGAGATTATTCATTATTCAATGCGCAAGAACATATGCATGAATAGAGGGGAATCTTACAGAAGAAAAAGTGTCATAGCCTTTTGTGCAATTAAAGAAATTTTTGAAAAAGGCATATATAATTATGATTATGTCAGGGTGTTATCCCTATGAAAGATCTGGATGGTCAAACTGATGCCTCCACTTAATAAAACAACAATTCTCTCTGGTATAAAACATGTATTTCAAATACAAAATATAAATTTTTGAAGTTGTATCCGACATAAAATACGAACCTGCAGACAGAATTAAATTCTCTAATTTCACATATGTGGAGTACAATACTGTGTTAAATTATAGTTTCATAAGTACTCCATTCACATATGAACATATAAGTAAATCAGTCTCCTCTTCATCTATAATTACTGGTTCTGTGCCAGCTGAACTGCTGTTATGTCTTAATTAAACCAGTTGTTATGTTCCACGAGTTGTTTTTTTCCTTCATGCAGCCTGAAACCACATTACAACGCAGTGATCGCCTGAACCTTTATTGCCTGTTTCCTTTTACAGTATCAGCATATAAACATACAAAAATGTATAAAACAAATTTGTATTTTCCCAAGGAAGAGCCTAAGCTTTGTGATAGATATGAGAAATGTATCATAAACATTTGTTAAAGCTTAAAGATTTGCTTACAGATGATGAGCAGTACTTTGTCCAATTTAAATTGTCAAAGCTAAAAAGCAACACCAGTTAATGCCACAGGAAAGCTATTTCCAAGCGTGCAGCAAAGCATACTTCCAGATCTCTATTGACTTGACGGCACCTATTAATATTTATGAGTGGCATCAGCCAACAGAAGAAGCACAATGGGGATGGGGAGGTACTTTGAATTACATCCTCATGGCCCTCGAGCTAATCCGTTTGCAGCACACACTCAAACCTTACTACAACTCACTGATTAATTCGCACATGAATTTAGGAAGAGCAGCAAAAGGTTCAAATAACAGGACAACATCTTCACGTTAGGAGCAGACCTGTAAGACAGCACTTACAGCTTATGAAGGATCATTAGGGCTAGCTATAGATAAAGAACAAGTGTTTTACATTTACATTGGGGAGCACTGTTGCCTTCATACCTGAATCCTGCCTCCATTCTGGGTGTGTGGAGATTTCATGTCCCCATGCTGGGTGTGCAGAGAATGCAGGTCCCCAGGTCCCCATGCTGGGTGAGCAGGGATTGCACATCCGCATGTTGCATCGGTGGAGATCACATGTCCCCATGTAGGTGAGTGGAGATCGCAGGTCCCCAGGTCCCCATGCTGGGTGTGCAGTGGTCGCAGGTCTCCATGCTGGGATTGTGGAAATCACATGTCCCCATGCTGAGTGTGTGGAGATTACATGTAATGAAGATGGTCTACATCTGTGGCAGCTGAGGAGGTTTAAGGTCTCTCCTGCTGTCCTAAAGGCCTTCTACTCGGCTACTGTAGAGAGCATAACTACCATGAGCATTACACCATGGTTCAGGAACTGCTTTGTCCAGGACCAGAAAGCCCTGCAGAGGGTGGTTAGAGCAGCTGAGCGCTGCACCAGATCTGCCTTGCCCTCCCTACAAGGCATTTACACCAGCCGCTGTAGAACCAGAGCAACAAAAATCTTCAAGGACCCATCCCACCCCAATAACTTTCTGTTTTGCATGCTGAACTCAGGCAAACAGCTCCGCAGCCTTATGACCAGAACTGAAAAGTCAAAGAGGAGTTTTTTCCCCAGGTCATAAGGCTCCTAAACCAGGACAGTTCTCAATGCCCCTAGGTCTCCCATTGGACTCTACAGTGATTCTTCAGCACTGTAACACTGACATCACTCTGTGCACACTGTGTACGAGTACCCACAATCCTATGAGCGCTGTTTTCATTCAGTTCATATTGTCCAAATTGTCAGTACATTTCTCAGGTCTCTTTCACATTGCACTTATATTGCACAGCTTAATCACTAATTATGATTATGTCAGGGTGTTATCCCTATGAAAGATCTGGATGGTCAAACTGATGCCTCCACTTAATAAAACAACAATTCTCTCTGGTATAAAACATGTATTTCAAATACAAAATATAAATTTTTGAAGTTGTATCCGACATAAAATACGAACCTGCAGACAGAATTAAATTCTCTAATTTCACATATGTGGAGTACAATATTGTGTTAAATTATAGTTTCATAAGTACTCCATTCTTTAAGGCTGCTGTATACAACTCACAGAAGTATTTCTGTTTGGAAAATAGCTCTCTTCCAAGTGAGCAAGTTAATATTTGCCAGGTTCTTCCAGCATAGTCAGACATCACTCTGTCAGTATACTTCTCTGTTCATTAATTACTAGTGTCCACTCATGAGGCCCGTGGCACAGACCTGTCTCTTTAACCCTTCATAGATACACCCATTATGAATAATGTTTTTGTGCGAAGGCCCAGTCAACAACTGAATTTCACCTGAAGGCAGAACACACCATATTCAATTTAATCAAAAGGCAGGTTAAAGTCACTATTTATCTTGTGTTAATGAATACTAAGATTGCCCAATTTCATGCTGACTTACAAGAAGTTCCACCAGTAAAATGTTTTTGAGTATGGCGAAGGTTTTCAATACACACATTTCTGAGAATTTCGATGCATTATTGGATTTATTTAACCTAAAACTGTAATGCAAACAGTGCAGTTTTCTCACACACAGTGCAAATTGGAGATTTATCAAATAGGATATCTGAAACCCAGAACACAATAGCATACATTACTGCAAATATTTTTAGTGATTCCACAATTAATATACCAACAAAGGTATATTAAAAAGGCTACTTCCCAATTTATATAAAGGTTTTCTTTTTCTCAAAATACTTAATGACAGATTTTGTGGTCAATAACATAAAATTTAATATAGGTGCTTGCAAAAATATAGCTAAAAATTAATACAATATTGTGATCGATGGTCAGTAGTAGTGAGCATAAATGTGAAAATAGCCACGGAGGTGCTGCGGTGTTTTAAGGTACCCTTACGTCACACGTTGTTACTTTGCCTTGATACCTTGTTGAGGCGAATTACAGTCAGTCTACCCACTGAACAGCACATAGACAACTTCTCTCAGAAGCCAAAAAAAGGTAAAGCCTAATAATTCTGTCATTAATTTAAAAATCCTATCAACCATAGGACTTTGTAGTCCAACGGAAAATGTCATAGGTTGAAAGATGTTTTTACAGAAATTTATATCAGACTTTTTGTGTACTTCTCCATTCATTGACACTTTGGTGTCCATACTGTAATATAGCAAATACTACATTTTTGTAGTTATCTACCCCATTTGAGTACCTCAGATGTCTGCCTGTAATCCCTGTGTCTGTTGTCCTCTGCTAACACACCGGTTCCACACTGTGCAGTAGAACCTACATTTCGTTCCCGGTTCCTAGCAGACATGTTACGGAGTCTCATCACGCTCACCATGCTGCTGCTACTGGCAGGTAAGGTGCAGGTTCTTACATGCATGGCTTGGTTTTGTAGCTGTTTGTCTCACCCAATTTTATAGAAACATTTCACCCTATTCTACAGAAAAACGACTATATAAAGAATGCACTTATTATGCTGAATATTAGCACCAGGGCACTGAGGTGAGATGACATTGAGCAATGGATCTTCAGGGGCCCTGTTCACTCTCCACTTCAATTTGCACCACCCCTTTGCCTTACATAAGAATATAAGAAATTTACAAACGAGAGGGGGCCATTTGGCCCATCAAGCTCGTTTGGGGAGAACTTAACTAATAGCTCAGAGTTGTTAAAATCTTATCTAACTCTGATTTAAAGGAACCCAGGGTTTTAGCTTCCGCTACACTAGGAGGAAGACTATTCCATACTCTAACTACACGCTGTGTAAAGAAGTGCTTCCTCAAATTTGTTTTAAAATGTTCTCCCGCTAATTTCCACTTATGGCCACGAGTTCTAGTATTTAAACTAATATTGAAATAGCCATTTGGCTGAACAGCATCCAGACCCGTTAGAATCTTATAGACTGGGATCATGTCCCCCCCTTAGTCTCCTTTGCTCAAGGCTAAACAGATTCAGCTCAGCTAACCTCTCCTCATAAGACATTCCTCTAAGACCAGGAATCATTCTCGTAGCCCTCCGTTGCACCTTTTCTAAGGCAGCAATGTCCTTCTTAAGGTATGGTGACCAAACCTGCACACAATATTCTAGGTGGGGTATTACCAAGGAATTATATAAATGTAACATCACCTCCCTTGACTTAAACTTCACACACCTAGAGATATAACCCAACATTCTATTGGCCTTTTTTATTGCTTCCCCACACTGGCGAGAGTGGGACATGGAAGCATCAACATACATTATTTATAAATAATTATTAATATTTAGCAAAAGCTTTTGCACATTCTTATAGTTCTGTCTTAAATTCCTTTTCCCCCCTCTGGTGTTTGAACTTTGTTTGACCTTATATCTTAATCATTTAAGCATCTTTATCATTCAGATTTGTCTTCAGGTGGCACAGTGGTTAGCACCGCTGCCTCACACCTTTGCGAGTTTGCATGTTCTCCCCATGTTGTTGTGGGGTTTAATCTAGGTTCTTAGGTTTCCTCCCTCAGTCCATAAACATGCCAAGGTGAAATGGAGTTACTGAATGGTGTGTCCGTAGCCCCCAGGTTAAGCTCCAGACCCCCCAGGACCATGACAATGGATAGATTTGTCCTCTGACTGCTTTCAGCACCTTTCTTCATCTTTGCATTTAGTTTTGGTTTTGGTAAAAACCTGTCTCTCTCCACATATGTGCTTCTCTCTCTTCCCTTGTCGTCTGCAGCACAGCTGTCACTGTCAGACACAGAGAATGGGGATAACTCAGAGGCAAACATCTCAGAGACACTGCAGCTGCTGGCAAATACATACCGGTAGGTGTCACAGTCATACTCTGAGGTTTCTGTCCCAGCCCTGACTTCCCAACCTTGGAAGAAGGCCACTGACATCCTGTCTATCAGTATCATGACAAGTCAGCACCTACGCAAAAGGGAACGAATTCCAAAAGTTCATAGTCGCATTGGGACTTCAAACAATCAGTAGCCCTGCATGGGGAACAACTTATTAATATGAATTATTATTTGTATTTGCGTGGCAAAAGCTTTTGTAATAGTTACGAGCTGTACCCATTTATACTGCTCAAAGTCATGTCAGAATTTGAGGGAACCATCCCCTCAAGTGAGCTTGGCACTACAGGTACAGTCATTCAGGAACCATAGCCTGCATACTCCCGCAGCTCAGTGAAGATGGGTGGGAGAGGGAACAATGAAGGATACAAGCTACATTATGGTTTGTTCATAAGCTGTGCTATCATCTATCCATCTTCAATCCCCTTCTTCTGGTGGTGATGATGCTTAAAATGAAAATGGAATGATGCTTTATTTACCATTTGTACAAGTAAAAAATACGCCAGGAGGTGCAAAGTGATGGGGCACGCTGGAAGCCGCCTTACCTTGGCTTGCACTGCCTTAATCACTAGGCAGCTTAAGAACCATTCTACAAAGTTTAGGGATACTTATCTATCTACACCATAAGCATGTAGATAAGTGAGTGGCTTCCCTTAGTGGCAGTGTAGAATACTCTTAGCATATTAGAACCGCCTTCAGTCCTTCCCAGCAAACCATGTGGTGTTATTTTATCTTATGATCTTCACTATGCATTTTCACCTTCCAAAGCCATTATGAAGAGTCATTGAGTTTTGTGATACAACTGGCTGCTTCGCATCCCTGACTGTTTCGGTTGCATTGTTTTGTGCCCCAGGACAGCCACGACGAGAGCAATGGACATTGGACAAACCCTGCTAGACTTCAGCAGGATGTATTACCAAGACCATATCAAGTCCATGGCAGACAAATGCATTGAGCTGGCTTCTGACACCACAAACTCCATGTGGGAGCGCATATCCAAGAAATGGACGGAATATTATGAAAACTAGTTGCCAGTAGCAGAAATACGCAATACGTCTTGCTCCCCCCATATCTATGACAGAGCCATTCAGACAAGTCTCATTTAGACTGGTATCTCACCATATTCCTTAGTGTGTTCACAGCCGATGACAAAGACAGAAGGTAAAGAATGTTGAAAATTGGGTCAGAAATGCAACATATACACATTACTTTATTCCTACAGGTTTTAAAGAGTATGTTGTAACTATGCAGTATTATTCAACGTCACGCATCAGAGTTCTTTCTGAGCCTGACTGCCTTGCACACCATCAAACCTGCTGAACAACGTACTTTGAGTCAGATGTTCCTGGAATCAGGAACATATGAACATATAAGTAAATCAGTCTCCTCTTCATCTATAATTACTGGTTCTGTGCCAGCTGAACTGCTGTTCTGTCTTAATTAAACCAGTTGTTATGTTCCACGAGTTGTTTTTTTCCTTCATGCAGCCTGAAACCACATTACAACGCAGTGATCGCCTGAACCTTTATTGCCTGTTTCCTTTTACAGTATCAGCATATAAACATACAAAAATGTATAAAACAAATGTGTATTTTCCCAAGGAAGAGCCTAAGCTTTGTGATAGATATGAGAAATGTATCATAAACATTTGTTAAAGCTTAAAGATTTGCTTACAGATGATAAGCAGTACTTTGTCCAATTTAAATTGTCAAAGCTAAAAAGCAACACCAGTTAATGCCACAGGAAAGCTATTTCCAAGCGTGCAGCAAAGCATACTTCCAGATCTCTATTGACTTGACGGCACCTATTAATATTTATGAGTGGCATCAGCCAACAGAAGAAGCACAATGGGGATGGGGAGGTACTTTGAATTACATCCTCATGGCCCTCGAGCTAATCCGTTTGCAGCACACACTCAAACCTTACTACAACTCACTGATTAATTCGCACATGAATTTAGGAAGAGCAGCAAAAGGTTCAAATAACAGGACAACATCTTCACGTTAGGAGCAGACCTGTAAGACAGCACTTACAGCTTATGAAGGATCATTAGGGCTAGCTATAGATAAAGAACAAGTGTTTTACATTTACGTTGGGGAGCACTGTTGCCTTCATACCTGAATCCTGCCTCCATTCTGGGTGTGTGGAGATTTCATGTCCCCATGCTGGGTGTGCAGAGAATGCAGGTCCCCAGGTCCCCATGCTGGGTGAGCAGGGATTGCACATCCGCATGTTGCATCGGTGGAGATCACATGTCCCGATGTAGGTGAGTGGAGATCGCAGGTCCCCAGGTCCCCATGCTGGGTGTGCAGTGGTCGCAGGTCTCCATGCTGGGATTGTGGAAATCACATGTCCCCATGCTGAGTGTGTGGAGATTACATGTAATGAAGATGGTCTACATCTGTGGCAGCTGAGGAGGTTTAAGGTCTCTCCTGCTGTCCTAAAGGCCTTCTACTCGGCTACTGTAGAGAGCATAACTACCATGAGCATTACACCATGGTTCAGGAACTGCTTTGTCCAGGACCAGAAAGCCCTGCAGAGGGTGGTTAGAGCAGCTGAGCGCTGCACCAGATCTGCCTTGCCCTCCCTACAAGGCATTTACACCAGCCGCTGTAGAACCAGAGCAACAAAAATCTTCAAGGACCCATCCCACCCCAATAAATTTCTGTTTTGCATGCTGAACTCAGGCAAACAGCTCCGCAGCCTTATGACCAGAACTGAAAAGTCAAAGAGGAGTTTTTTCCCCAGGTCATAAGGCTCCTAAACCAGGACAGTTCTCAATGCCCCTAGGTCTCCCATTGGACTCTACAGTGATTCTTCAGCACTGTAACACTGACATCACTCTGTGCACACTGTGTACGAGTACCCACAATCCTATGAGCGCTGTTTTCATTCAGTTCATATTGTCCAAATTGTCAGTACATTTCTCAGGTCTCTTGCACATTGCACTTATATTGCACAGCTTAATCACTTTTATCTTATCACTTATGTATAAATTATGTACAGCTGAACATATTCCATATATTTTTTATTTTATATTGTTATTTTGTATATTTTGGCATTCTCTTATCATGCACAGCTGCTCAGAATGACCAGGGTCATGTGTACATGACAAATAAATATCTTGAATCTTGAATCTACACATAATCTACATATGATGTACTCCCACATAACATCCTTTAAATCACTGGAGTGGCATTACTAAGTGACACTGCAGTTTTCTGTGTTCAGCTCACAAGGAAGCAGAAACATAAGAATACAAACAGGTAACAGGTAAACAGTAGAGCGGAGGCTGCTGATCTGACAGAGGCGGAGAGCTTGAGCTGTTCAGAGCAAAGGGCAGAGCAGGGAGGGCAGCTTGGCTCTGTGAATGTGGAAATCTGCAGATGACCTTTGGGTTGTTCCACTGTGCTCTTGCACTGGACAAAGAGTATTGATTTTGGCACATGCTCACCAAACAAAAGCAGACAGAAATGTCACCCATAAACGTTGCACCCATCTCTAAAATATAATAATTTACATTCAAGAGAAAACTGGACATGGTGGTGAGCCTTTAACATGCAAATCTCACTAATATGAAACACTGTGTTAAGTATAGCCTATATTACATGAGCAAATGGGGCCAAAATTTAAGGTTCTGCTTATGCATTGGTGCAGAAACCAGGTGCCTGTTCCTTTGCACCACTGATGAAATATTTCTTATCCCCCTTTTCCTCCACATCTGAATTTCATGCATCACAAAGGAGTTACATACGAGTACATGAGTATCTAGCATTTGGGAGCGTCAGGGGGTTAACAGGTCTGTCTGACATGGAGTGGACTTTGGGTGTTTGTGTGGGTGTAACTTCCAGACTGCAGCTATTTGTTAGGCCAGGACAGTGGGTCCCCGTGAGCTTCGCGGTTCATTAGGTGACGTTTGTTTACACACTTCCCTTATATCACGGTGCAGATTTTGCCGGGCCACTCTGCCACAAACCTGGGCACTGACTGGAACCACATCCATCAACCTGGTCATCCGTTGCAATCCTCAATCATCTCAAAGGTATTTGGGGCAATTTGGAATGGGTACCATTATCCATATTTATAACAAAAAAAATCTTGTTTTACCTTATTTCTGGGCCCTCATTATTTTCACAGGTTGGCTTCACTTCAGCCATGAATAATTCACACAAAGATTTCACGCTTTATCTCCGCTAAGTGATTTGGTGCTTAAGTTGTGCATGCTAATGGATAGGGCTGCAGGTAACACTCTCCTTCTCTTTCGCACAGATGTCAGGGAAATTTGCCATTGCGTTCCTGCTCGCGCTCCAAGGTAAGAGTGGCTCTGTGCATCTCCTGCCACGTCCTCCATGCCAAGTCCTCCCAGGAGCTTGGACCCCTTAGTGATCTGCATGCCTCTCTTTTTCCCCCAGTGTCCCTTTGCCTGTGCGACCTCCCGGAGCCTGACAAGGAGCTTGTGAACAAGTATGACGAGCTGAAGGGGGCTGTTATCAAGAGGATCACACAGGTGTACAACAAGGCTCACTCCGCCATCTCTCCCCTTCTGGAGGAAAGTCAATATGCGAAGGCGGCAAAGGACTACGTGGATGAAGTACACGGTAGTCCCCAAGTCCAGAGCGGAGTTAAGATTGTGACGTGAGTATCTCCTTATTTCGCTCCCTAGCTGACATGCATTTCCGAGGACTGTAAACATAAAGGGTAATAAATAAGCGACAGCGCTAATTTTTCCAATGAATCTGCAAAACACTGTAGAACTCCCAATCTTTGTAATTCTTAAGCTAATAAATTCACGTTTCAGTACGGCAAATTACTTGTTAGCAATGTATAGTTCAATGCAGGTTAGTTATCTAGCAATAAAAATAAATGTTGTTGTGTATGACTCATCATCTTTCTTCTTATCCATGGATTTATTTATATATGCATTGTTTTTGGAGATACACAGCTCAGCATGCAGCTGCAGTGCTGTTCCCTGACTGCTTCAGGTTTCTGTTTGGAACTGGGCATAGGAGTGTAAGAGAGGCATTATGAGGTGCCCTGATGATGTCGTCCATGTAGGGGTATGGCCCAGGAAGTCGTGCCATTGGTGGACAAGGCTCGCTCTGCCGGGCTCGGGCTCTATGGGAAGTACGTGCGTCCCTACGTTGGACCCTTCCTGGACGAGTGCATCACGAACTTCCGGGCTACTCTGGAGAGCGTGTGGCCAGCCGAGCACTGAGATCCTAGCAGCAAATGGATCTGTCGCCGCTTACAGGAACTTCTTATCAATAGCTTCAGTTTTACACGACACAACTTCCCAATGATAGCAGAATCTGATTTAAAATGCACAAAAGGCTATGCTCTGCACTATTAAATCTCTTGCCAACAATCATGCATAAAAAGGGAAATAACAGAAATAATATTAGAAATTACAGCAATTTCCATATTTCTCAAAAGAATGCAATTTACATTGTGCATGTACATAAATGCTTATTTCCTATTCATATATGAAGCGAGAAACAACAATAGAGGTCATTTGTATTTGTATACTGAGCTCAATAAAATAATTACAAACTGCAAACTGTTTTAATAGCTGTGTTATGTTTTTCCAAATAATCCCATCTAAGGAGGTAGACAAGCAAAATTTGAATATCCCTCTACTGAAGACACTTTGTGCCTTGAGAAAAGACAGCTTGAGGTATCATCCATTTATCTCCCAAAACTTTATGTAACATCCATCCACCTTTCATAAACATTTATCCTCTACAGGGCCACAAAAACCTGATGTAACATCCATGCATCCTCCATAACCGCTTATCTCATGCACAGTCGCACAAACTTGATATGACACGTGAAAGTGAACCCTTTCTCCTGGAATCCTGGAATACTAAAAATATGTTTCTCATTGTAAAACAGATATAATCTGCAAGATTATGCAGGAAAACTCACATAAAGGATATTGACAAAAAAGGTATACACTGGTTGATTAATATTTAGCATGGAGAGAATTGTGCAAAACTGATACTGAATCATTTTTATAATCATCCTTTATTTTTTCTGTCTTTTATACATTTAATATTCAAATACTTCAGTTTAAAATCATTCATTTCATTTCATTTTTCAAAACTGAAACATTCACTTAAAGATTAATTTCACTTAAACCATGAATTTATCCTTTATTTGACAATTTATTAAATCATTTATTATTCTGTGATTCAACATAGTCAACAATAAGTAGCTGCTTAACAAACGTCATACATAAACTGTACGGTTTCTCTGAGTTTCCTCTTCCTGCCCGACATTTAAGCAGAGACACAGCAGAGGTTTCCTATACACCGACTACAAAAAGGTGCTTCACTGCAGTACTTCAGCTGACCGAGTGAAATTTCAAACAGCACTCGATTTTGTGATGCTGCTTAACACTCCAGCCCTGTGTACCAGTCTCTAGGCCCAGGAGTGAGGTGCAGTCATGACCTGTTTTTTTCCCTCTTTTTTGGGGGGGGGCGGGGGGGGGGGTGATGTGAATGTTGGAGCAAATCCATAACAGCTAAGAACTGCTAAGTAGGCAGACATGTGACTCTGAGGTTTGCACAGAAGCAAGAGTAAACAGGCCAATAATGGCAAAGTCATGGGGCCAAAGAGGAAGAGATATACAATCCAGAACATTCCACTATCAGATATCAGATTCACCGGTGTAGCTACACCAAATAAAGGGGATTTTCTAAGCAATGCTGCTTGTGTGATGCCAGTGAAAGAGAGACATGCAGAGATCATTTCTTTGTTCAGCCTCAGCCATACCTGTCAAGTTTTGGATTTGAAAATAAGGGAAATTTTCCGGCACCCACCGCGAGCCATCCCACCACCCCAACCAAGCTCCAGTATCCCTTACATTTTAAGACAGGTGTACAAGAAATCTAAAATAACCACTTGTCATTTACATTTTATTTTCATTACACATTTTCTTTTAATTTCTTATGTTCACTCATGTGGCTCTCTGGCATTCACTAATGACTTATTATACAGATTTGTTGCAGACTTTGTATCCTTGTTGAAGTTGTCACAGAAGGTGAAAATAACGTTGTTTTTGGCACACAGCATTGCCATTTTAACCTCCGCATTTATGACCTGGTTAATGTAAATGACCTGCAGGCTACTGCAGGTGGCAGTTCTCGCGAGGCTACTGACAGTTCAGTTTGGAGAGGCAGAGGAATTTTTTAATGATATTATAATACGGGAGATTTACGGGAAAATATTAATATGGGAGGACGGCGGGAAAGAGGGGTAAAATATGGTAGTTTCCTGGCCAAAACGGGAGACTTGACAGCTATGGCCTCAGCTGGGGAGCAAAGTGCCACCGTTCACTACGGGTGCTTTTCCACAGAGCTGCCCGCCGTTCCCCTAAAGTGCACACCAAGCTGTTACTTAACTGCGGGGTGATGTTGATTCACAGCAGTCCTAAGTCTAAATCGCCACAGACACGTCACCTAATCACCAGGACAGTACCTGGACCTGCTTGGAAAAGAGAACTGTGGCTATCTGGACAAAACAGATGTGTTTCCCTGAAAATGTGATCAACAACTGCACCCCCCCACACCCCCACTGTTCAGTACTTAAGTACATTGAGCTGCAATCCACATGCAGACACCACAAAAACAGTCATAAGCTAGTAGTTTATCAGAAACTGATGCACTTTGACTTAGGATTCAACAGGTCAACGGCTGGGGCCTCATATATATATATAGGGTAAGCTACTGATCGCTCTCGGCTGCTATCATTTCCATTACGTTTCCGGGGAAGGAAAAAGGGAAAAGTAAGTAGACCTGTTATTCTTCCACTTAGACAAAGATATAATGGAGATTAATGGCACTGAATATGTCCCAAGGAGATTTACAGCCCCTCTTATTTTCAGCTACTGTCAATTTATTATCAATGTAATACCATATCAGGCATGATACACTCTGCCGATCAGTCACTGTTTACCTGACTATGTAATATCGACATGGTACACTCTGCCGATCAGTCACAGTCTGCCTGACAATTTAATATCGATGTGGTACACTCATGCCGATCAGTCACTGTCTGCCTGACAATTTAATATCGATGTGGTACACTCTGCCGATCAGTCACAGTCTGCCTGACAATGTAATATTGACATGGTATAATCTGCCGATCAGTCACGGTCTGCCTGACAATGTAATATCAACATGGTACACTCTGCCAATCAGTCACTGTCTACCTGACAATTTTCTTTATATTGTGGTACTAATAATGGCAATAAAAGGTTGAATTAGCTATATATTTTCAAATTTGAATTTATCACCTCAAATTTATATTCCTTTCTAATAATTAAATGTTATGAATACTAGCTGAGTATAAAACAACCATTGGCATCTTTTAGTATCAATACTGGACAGGCATGAAGCTATAAAGACTAAAATGGGACTGAGTATGTATGTGAAAATCAGGTTCTGGGACAAAAGTTGACGTACAGTAGGCAGGTGGTGGAAGTGCAGTAAGGTCTGCCACCTAGTGGGCAGGCAAAGGAAGTGTCACGTCTTTACCCATGATGCTGTAAGCCACCTGTCGCTGTCTCCCCAGGTGAGAGTCTTCACCATGAACAAGCTACTAGCTATTGCTGTGCTTGTTGCTGTGATCTCCTACGGTAACTACAATATCTGCACTGGCCTTTGTTTTTTAAATGATTTTAAATGACCTAATAATAAAAAGCAGCACAATTTTCTATTAGCTAATTACTTAGCAGCAATTTGTACCACAGACACATCATACACCTAAGATTCCCAGTATTTTATCATGAGAGAGAATGCATTGTAATTAAGAAGGGTATTACCATTAAACAAAGTTTGGCGTGGGCTTCAGCTGCATGACGCTTTGGAAACAAGCCAGTTTCCGGTTGGTGTTTGTATTTTTCTGGAAGATTACAGGTTAGGAAGAAAGCAAGCATGACAGGCAGAGAGAGAGAGAGACAAACAGAGAGAGACAGAGAGAGAGAGAGGGATCTTCAAGAAAGGCAACAAAGTACTATAAATAAAATAAATTCCACTGAAATGTTGACAGGTAGCACAGCGTCATATTATTCCAGAAGCTGCTCTGATTACTCCGCCTTCACTGGCTGACACCCACTGATTTCAGATGCTGAGTGCTTACGTATCATAAGAGAAGTTCCGGAGGAGACTGGGACAGCAGTTACTGACACACTCTGGTCCTACTGGGACAACACAGTCCAGACTGCTAATGGTTGGATGGAACAAGTCAAGGGCTGGAAGCTGGACGAAAAGGCCAAGTAAGACTCAGCCAAGCATATAATCCATATTATAGAGCAGCCTGTCCTGAGCTGGTCCTCGGTGACCATAAGACAGTCCATGTTTTTTGCTCCCACCCTGCTCACATCCCTGAGAAGCAGGCCAAGAAACACTGTTATACACTGTTAAAACTAGATATACTGTAAAAGACCCACAGACTAGAAAACTAAAGTTTATATACCATAGACCTGGACCAATTCATATTTTGGACAGGTAGCCATTTATGATAGCTAAGGTTAAGGTTAAGGTTAGTTTGTCAGTTAATTTAGTTTTTGCACCATGCAAGCAGCTAGGGCTATACTCATGGTGAAAGATAGGTGATATATAAAGGTTACTAATTACTGAATACCCATACATAAAAAGTTACAAATGCCAAAAAATGTGAATGAATGGATGAGTAGCAGAGCCAAGAAAGATCAATGAGTCACAGACAGAAATATGTAGCACATTTTTTTAAAAATCGGTAAATGTGTGTGTGCTTTGCCCTTCCCAGGGACATGTACGATGACACCACCAAAGCTGTGACCACCTATGGAGCCATCTTGCAGGACCAGGTGTACCACCTATTCTACACCCATTAACATCTGCTTGCACAGCACGTATCACGGCCACCCTCCTCTCTCTCAGACACCCAACACAACCATTCCTACACAGCAACCAGAGGACATTACGCATTGGACAAGATCATGTGTCTAAGGTTGATGCCCCTCAGTACCCAAGAGTCTCATATTAAACATGCTGACCTTTCGTAACCTCCAGCCATGACTGAGTGACACAATAACACTGACCCTATATCAGTGTGAGAGTAATAATACTTGCCATGAGCATACCAAATACTCCACCTCAGTAAAGGGTACTCATGTACAATGCAATGAATGTAAATGCAGCAGAAAATTGTGAGTTGCTTCTGACACCCATTGTTGTGCAAAACATGCTGTTCATCTGACATCTATAAAGAGCATTGCTTTGGTTAATTTCTAACAAAGTGCATTTATAGAAATAAATCAGTGTATTTGTATAAAGTACTATCTTATGCACCATGAAGATTGTTATTTACTGAAAATTTATGAAGATACTTCAATAATTATAATTTATAATTTTAATTTATAATTTAGAATTATAATTTTAAAAACACTTCAATAATAATTTATGCAATAAATTATTCGTTTATAATCATTTTTTGTTGAAAACCAACAGCTCCTTTGAAAAATCATTTAAAATAATTTGTGTATGCACCATTACATAATCCCTGAGATGGACTGTGGTCCATCCAGCTGCCTGTGGCCTCTCACGTGCGCTCCCTGGGACAGAGTCTCCCTACGACCCTGCACTGAGAAGGCGTGTCCAGGTTGGACAGATGGATGCATTTACCATATGAAATTTTCCAGTATTTCTCCATATGCAGTGTGTATAGTGAGCCTCCACATCGTTTAAAACAAAATGCATTATGTGCAAAATATGTAATGTGTAAAACAAATGCTCAGACTTAAAAAATAATTTGAAAATACAAGTTGAATACAGACTCAATAATTAACTTAGTCTTGAATTACTGCCCTAAATCTTTCTGGGAAGTTTCCACCAGTGTAGGACATCCATATATAAGAACGCTTCCTCCTCCTCGCGAGCTTCAGGGATACTGTCATCTCCGCAGACTGACAGTCACACATTGGTCGCAGCTGCTGTTCTTCAGCCACAGTACTGTGCTTCGGCTCACTTCAGACTTTCCTCCCAGATAAAGCTTCCTGGCAGAAGGCAGCGGTCGTTCTCTGAACCTGCCTGCAATGGGCACTGTCCTGCTTCACTCCTCCCTTCACGACTGCTCTGGGGCCAAATGGGGAGAAACCTTCCATTTGGTTCTAGAAACCTCAGGGTGTTGTCTTGTTTACCTGCAAACTTCAATGTAGGTTTCCTGGTTTAGAAATTCTCCAAGGTATAGTCTTGGTTGTTATTTACAGTTCTTTAAAATGGTAATCATGATGTCCCAGGGTTTTTTTTTAAGCTGGAACTCAAAATGTTTACATTGTGTACCATATTAGAAAATATTAGTCTCTCCATGTACCAAAGTTATCGACCCGGAGTATAGGGTGATGACAATTGTTGACCATGGAGGTGTTCCCTTGCCCATGTGTCACCATTACAACTGATGCTTAAGTACATTCGTTTGCGTACCAGTAGAGGGGACCCTGTGCTCCACCAAGGGTACATGGACCATAGTTTGAGAACCTGTGAAAATCCACAAATTTGTTCTGAAGGTCTTAAAGGTTGGTTGAGTCTTAAAGCCAATTCATGCTTCACTTTTACACATGCGCTTTCGGTTGAGGACAAGGGGACATGATGTACATTTCATCATCAGGGATTTGCTATGGACAGCTGTGGTTGGAGTACGTGTAGCCCAGATTTTTATGCCTAGCTGAAACCTTGCACAACCCTGCACATTGACCACACGTGCAAAATAATGGATTAGGTATTTCCAGTAGGTGGCAGTGTGAACTTTAACAGATCAGCAGTCAGCGATGAAAGAGTTGAGGAAAAATAGTTGTTGTTATTGTAGTAGTTATGGTGAGCAACTGTAATTGTTCATACTTTCCTAACACTATACTAGGTACTAGTATACTATACTAGTCCACTAGGTATACGGTACTATTGCGGCATTTTGAAATACCAGAGATAAAATTCTCTGAGCAGGGTGAGTCCTGGCTAATTCTGTCAAAGATTTCAAAATACTGCAGTGTTCCATATTACCATAATAATACTCAAGCCTTGCCTGATAACTTTGCAGAATCAGAATTATAATCAGAAATAACTTTATTGATCCCAGAGGGAAACTGCTTCTGCTACAACTGCAGACAGAGACACCAGTGGACCTGATGATCACTATATAACAAAATGAAAAAAAGTAATTTATCACAAACAAATGTTTAAAACTGTTGATTAAAGTTTACCCGCTTCACTACACTGTTTGTATCTGTGTTTGTTACAAATCATCTCCCCTCTGCTGGTCTGGTGGAATATCACTGCTGTTTGCATGCACCACCTGTGACCATCCACAGCCCGAAAGGCGCACGTGCAAAAGTGAGGAACAAACTGGCCATTAGCCTTAGCTGGAGGATCTATACTACAGTCTCATGCCAAACACCTGAAGGCATTAAAGATAAAAGGATGCTAAACCAAATGGAGATTCTAAGGCATAGTTGTTTAACTGTGAATGAACCGCTATTGTATGTATCTCAGAACTCTAAAGGTCATCTTCAAATTTTTATTTATTATAAACTACTCAATAATTAAAACTCAAGTTCAGTTACAGCATGATACTGCCACACGTGGGTTGAACTTTACCCATATAATCACATCTACAATGTCCCACATTGAACTTGCCAATGCAGGCACTCTACTGTGAACCTTGGGGATGGAATTACTATGAAATTCAGCATCATAATTTTTTGGACGTTGCTTTCTGCTTTATTTTGGTTGCCAATATGTGCATCTTTCATGGAGATTCCCCAACCAAAATCTCATAAACCCTCTGGTGAAAAAGCTGGAAGCAGAGTGCTGCTGGGAATGGTGGTCTTTCCCAGACATCCCTGGGATGTAGAAGGAGGGGAGGCTACAAACCGTCCAGCTCACGCTTATCACATAAGCAGACAGACCTGAGGCTCACCGTTTTGGCTGCCACTTTGATCAGTCTGGTGAGTCTGACAGTGACATGGTCCCACAGGTGATGTGCCTGTCCTGCAAATGCACTGGCGTTATACCTGTGACTCACCCCCTGAGGAGGGCACCGGGACTCTGGGCAGGGGTATCGTGCTCATCAAGTTGGCCCAGCCAGTCCAGCACAATCAGAATGTGAAGCTCAGGCAGATGAGAAATGCGGGAACACCATCAGCAGTGCAGCTGGGCAGAGAGGGAAGGGCGCTCATTGAACATACATCTAACTGGCACTAGAACATGGTATATTTTATTTAGAACGATGACTTTCCATTCACCAGTACAGTATCCACAAGTTCTGCAGTGCCTGAACCAGCCCATCATCGATCACGCCATCTGCCACCATGCCTATCCCCATCTGTTCACTGACATGATAGCACGCTCCGGATTTATGGAAGGCAGAGCCAGCAGCTGCTAGGTCTGCCCACAGATTTATATAAACATTAGACCCAGTCTGCTCTTCCATCGTACGTGCCTCTGATAAACAATGTAGTACCCCAAAGCCTAACCTTAAGCCTAACTATGGCGTCAAATTAGAGTCAAAACTCGCACGCGTAAATATGCCACTCGCGAGCGCAAAGTCAAAACTCACACGCGTAAATATGCCACTCGCGAGCGCTAAAGTGAAACTCGCGACCACAGGACGAAGAGCTGCATGTGCGTTCATCATAATATCCTACGGTTGCTCTCTGCGCTCGAGGGAAATTTCTGCGCTCGCGTTCTGCCGGGGGGAGGTTTTGACAGTTTGGGGGCGGAGTCATGCCGTTTCTGACAGCGAACGCTATTGGCAGATGAAGTCTATCTATGTTATAAATATAATTTCACCGATTCTCATTGCCCCCTTGCCTGTTTCCCCGTCAATATAAAACAGATAAAGTTACAGAACGCAGCGACACACGTTATTGGGATGCTGAGGCAGGTATTAGCTTCGGCATCTCCATACGGTAAAGTAACGTTATCATGTGTTACGAGTTTCCATAGACCATACATAATTACTGCACCTCGTCATGCAACCACTTACCATGAGTATTACTAACGTAGTTGTAGCATTTTGTATTTTGATGCTTTCAGTTGCTATTTGAACCTGTGTCTATAATTATTCACCTGTGTGTGTGCACACCTGGTGGCTGTGTTTAACTAATTGGTTCATGGGTGTGTTCATATGAAAGCCTTTGCTTTGATATTGCAAGGAAGTAACATTATGATCGATTTCAGTGTCAAAGGTATATAAGTGTGTTTAGTGTTTTGCAAATCACTGTGTGTAATGTATTGCAAAAAGTGTGAAGCTGTTAATGTGCTTATAGTTGTGCAGATCTGGGCTGGTGTTTTGCTCCTTGACAGTTTGGTTTTGGTAATTGTGGAAAAGTTTTAATTTTAGTGTGTAAGCAATCGCAAAAAACTGTAATTCATAGATTAGCATGCACTCCGTAAACGATGCTGTAATGCTGAGTAAAAGAGCAAAGCCTAAAGCCTCACAGATTGTCTGTGTGAAACACAGCAAAAGGAGATATGCAAGAAATGGTAAAATTGCTGTGCTTATTTTATTGATTTTATTTAAATATAAAGCCAACTTTTATTATAACAGCCAAAAGTGTTAAGAGGGAATTAATTAAAACACTAATGCAATGGGGAATAAAATCTCTTCAATTCCTTCATCGATTGCACATTTCAGATCACAGGAATGACCTTGGAGAGAACTGCTGCCTCACATTTCCAGAACCGTGGGCTCAATTCCTGTGAGTGTGTGTGTGCATCTGTAAATGTGTGTGTGTACGTGTATCTGTGTTTATATTTGCTTGTGCGTTTGTGTGCATATATGTGTGTCAGTGTATGTCTGTGCGTGTATGCGCGCGTATAAGTGTGTGCATGCGTATATCTCTGTGTATGTGTTTGTGTGCGTGTATCTGATAATATGTGTTTGTGTGCGTGTGTGTCTATGTTTGTGTATGTGCGTGCGTGTGTGTCTATGTATTTGTGTGTGTGTCTGTATGTGTGTGCATGTGTGTGTGTGCGTGTATGACATTTGCATGTTCTCCCTGCATTCAGGCTAATGAGTATTCCTGGGGTGGTAGCATGTGCCACATCATGGACTGGCATCCCGACTGGCAGCCCACCTGGCGCCCTGGCCTGAGTCTCACTGCGACAACGCAGGCAATAAACACCTATGAACAAATACAGAGCTGCATAAGTAAGCAGTTGTTAGTCATATCTATTGACCAGCAAGGCTTACCGCAAGTACAACAAGACAAACTAAAGCAGAGTAATATCATAATCCTCACCAATAAAACAAAAAAATACATATACTACACATTTATCCTTGACTTCACACACACAATGGTTAGAGGCCATAACTCAGAAATACCCACTTTCATAAAAAGAGCTTGAACAGAACCATCCATGCATGGTGAAATAGTATTCAGGATGGCAACATCACAATAGCATAATGGAGATAAAGCACATTTAAATCCACACATCTATCTTCCATAATCACTTATCTAATACAGATTTGTCCTAAGTATTGAGCCTATCCTCAGGAAGCACAAGACATGGAACAGAAGACACCATGCATTACATACCAGTAGTACACATATAAGCAAAAATAGCAATTCAACCCCCATATGTTCTTGTTGCTTGTTTATATTTGATTAGTCAAATTTATTTCCATTGGTAAGATGTATTATGCATTTTTCCCCCTGTCATGTTGCCTTGCAATAATGAAGAGAGATAAATGATTAAATTAGACTTATTCCCACTAGGGGGAGCTTCAGCTTCATAAGAGCTTGTTTGGTGAAAGATGAAGAAGTAAACAATCAGGGAAAGATGCTGAGCTGTGAAAGCTGGCATCTCATTTTGTGCCTTTTATTTGCCATACTGCTGTTATTTGTTAGTGTCATGTGTACAGTAGATATCCCCGTATTGGTATAGGCAAACATAAAAAAAAAAAAAAGCCGGACTATGCCTACACCACTCCATTAATCTTCCATAACCACTTACCCAGTATAGGGTCACCGTGTGCCTGGAGCTCATCTCAGCAAGCAAAGAGCATAAGGCAGGGGACACCCTGGACGGGATGTGGGTCCATCACAGGGCAGGAGACACCCTGGACGGGATGTGGGTCCATCACAGGACAGGGGACACCCTGGACGGGATGTGGGTCCATCACAGGGCAGGAGACACCCTGGACGGGATGTGGGTCCATCACAGGGCAGGAGACACCCTGGACGCGATGTGGGTCCATCACAGGGCAGGAGACACCCTGGACGGGATGTGGGTCCATCACAGGGCAGGAGACACCTTGGATGGGATGTGGGTCCATCACAGGGCAGGAGACACCCTGGACGGGATGTGGGTCCATCACAGGGCAGGGGACACCCTGGACGGGATGTGGGTCCATCACAGGGCAAAGGGCAGGGGACCAGCAGCATTTGCACTGGGTAATGCAAGCAATCAGATGAGAGAATAAATCTTAGATTAGACCATCTTTCATCGTGAAATTTAAATGAAAACTATTAATGCCATTAGTTACATTTCTGCTTATGCTGCCATTGATTTAGAAGCTGATCTAAGTCTAATGAAAAAAAGCAATCTGTTGTATACAACAAAAATGAGTTTCATTATCAGAAATGAATATTAATGTGACTACCACTAATATGTTCGGTCTACCACGCCGCCCATTTGCAGTTTATTTTAATGCTATAGCTGATTATGTTTCAGTCGGTTTTTCTATTCTACTCACTGCATTTTACCCATAATGCTTGCTGGGTCAAGGTTGCTTGCCTGCTGACCGGTTCCCTGATCACACATGCAGGATGAAGCCATCATCGCTGGCGTGATGCATCATGCATTGGAGGTGTCACGGTGCTGTACTGCATTGCATAAATATCGCCCCAGTCTTTAGATGAATGTAGCCTTTTTGTGTGTATAATATATACAACCAATGCAAAGAAGCAGTATTATCTCACAATACCCATATATAATCAAACTTTCATCGTGGTTATTTAAACAGTCACGGTTACATAGACGAAGACGATGTACAACGTCGGAATACCATCCCCACTTAAGCGGTAATCAGCAGTGTACCGGATGTCATCCTGCCTGTCTTCTCATTGCTGTTTAGTCAGTCTGTATAATTTACCGCAGCTCAGGGGTTTATCACACCAATTTATAATAGTCTGTGCAGTCGTGTCCAGTTTCTCTAAGCAGTAACGCCCTGCTTCTGCCTGCCTCGCTTTGCCAGTCACTCGGGGGGTCGACGGTGAGCCGAAAGGGGGGACTTGGCTCATGGGAGTGCTCCAGCCTTGCCTTTCACTCTCACCGGTGCCTGGGGGGTCGACCGGATCAAAACGGTCATATGACACAGCTGAGTTCACACGTATCCATGAAAACACGTGGATATCAACCAATAATATGAAAGACACGCTATTTAATAATAGAAAATTAACAGCAATAGATCTACTACAGAAAGATTAGACGTATACATGCACTTAGAGTACAATATTGCCCTAATCTTACTATTATTGGTTGTTTCCTGGTGAATAACTATTCCTGTGTTTTTTTCCACTGACTAATTCCAGGTTTTCCCCCACCTTAAAAGACAACGGTATCTAGTTTCCATACGAAGTCAGTATTCTGTCGCAGTTATTTCCAATACAAATGCATTCGCATATTGGTGGCATAACCCTCATGGTACAGTATAACACACTGCATTAACCCATACAAACTCAAATGCCACTAGAATATCTCACGTAGGCCTATATGAATTTGATGAGCTGACAATGGCTTATGAGAAGAATCCCGATCAAAATACTTTCCCGGGAGAGCACAGAGGGAATCCGTGTTAAATTCAGCAGTGCAGTTAATTAATTTCCCAGTGTATCTGTTTTGTGTTACACCACGCATGGATTTTTCCTTTGGTCGCACAGAGAATGCTGGGTAAAATAACATTTATTTATGCATACCACTAGATGGCATCAGATGATGCCATGCGAGGGCCGAAATTTTCCGATGAAGTTAGCAGAACAGTGTCCTGGGAACCCGCCCAGTTGGCCGTATTTGAATGATTTTGTGGGTCAAAATTGCTTTCGGTGGGTGAACAACATTTAGGCTGGTTTTTTGAACCGTTTTGGAGTCCTGTACATTTTGTATAGGCTAAAACGCAAGAGTTCATATACTCCATCCAATCAGTCAACGACAGCCACCCAACACAATGTGACAGTCATGAGCATTAATGTTATTGGTAGTTAATCCTGTATTGTGCAGAGAAGCCTGGCTTCCAGGGGGGTCTAAAATATCTGACTGCAAGTCCATCTGTCCCATCAAGGCTGCCTAAGCAAAAACTATGTATACATGCATACAGACATACATATATACACACACACACATACACAGACACACACAGTTTTTAAATGTATTATACGTATGTAGTTTTTTCATAAGCCCTTTTCAGACATGCACTGCAACCCTGAACTTTTCTAGGTGTTACCCAGAGGGGCTGTATGCGTGATTGCAAATGTCCAGTCATACAGGACATTAAATGGACTTTACCCTGCTAGCTGCCTAGTACGAAGTCTGGGTAATGTTCAACTGAGGTGTGAATAGAACAGGAAATGGTCCAGAGATTTCCCTGCAAGCGAGTGGGCTTGTTGATGATGTTTCTATCATGCAACTGGCATGTTAACAGAAGAATACATTCATCCGAGGGTGAAGAAGAGGGGTCATTTACAGGAAGACCCCACTGAACACGGCAAACTGGAGAGATTCAGGAACTTCTGTCAGTAACTTCTGTCCCACATCCCGCATGCTCTACCCAAGTGCCACCTCTCACCTAAACCAGCTGTGTGCCACATGTATGCATTTCTAGTAGGTGGGAACGCATCTGATACAAAATGTTTCCGGCTGTATGAGCGGGCAACTCCGGACAATGTCAGGAGTTCATGTGTGAAATCAGCTATAGACTCCCAGTGATCGGAGCATATTCACCAATAAGCTTTCATCTATTCTCCACTTAGACAAAGCTCACATCCACATTCTTATCTGTAGCTATAACATAACTTCCACATACTTCCAGTAAATCACGGCATGAATGGGCATCTACTGTATAGGTTGTATTTATCCTCATTTCAAAGGGAAAATTAATGCATATGTTGTCAAAACTCCCGTAAAACGATTATCGCTGTGGTTCAGTTAGTATGATAGATTAAACTTTTAATTGCAAATAAAATTAATTTACATTGATATTTTGACATCGATTCTTTTGGCAATTTTATGTGGGAACCTGATTTTTCACACTGTAGATATTACAGTTTTTTGATTGCTTTGGAGCATTTCTCAAATGAAAATTAACCTTTGCAAAACAACAAGTGTATTCTCACACTATAATGTCACTTCGCACACCAGAATGTCATTTTTCATTGCTTCACACAACTTTCCAAAGATTTTAGTACATGTATGCAAATAGTTTGATACGATTATCATAGTTTGGCACAATTTTCAGTTGCTTTAGTTGTGTTGCTCAAAATAGGTTAGGTAGTTTACAACTGTAATAATTTAACACCCAAAACTATATATGTAAGTGATCATCATGTTAGTCACCACCTACAAAACAGTTAACCAAGTTTTCAAAATTATTTAAAAATAAATTCCATAAATTGCAGTGACATGGCATTGTTGTGTTTTTGGTTGCCACAGTACATGATTTTGTTGTCAATATGTTGTTCTTGAATTGCTGTTTTGCTGTTTTTGTGTTATATAGTGCTGTTACTTTTTTGTTTGCTATTGTATTGTGTCTTGAGATCTCAAGAAGTTACATATGCATGCAAGTGCTTTCTCTTGCCATTGAACTTTACATACTGTAATGTAGAGCCTTGAATGCTGAAACTGGTGACTTTGACATGAACAAGTATCTGTTTGTTTTGCTCAGTGACAAAGAGATGGTTACTGGCTGTTGCAGCTAAACCATAGTGTTATGCTATATGCATGAACTGTTTTGAGAAAAGCTCTTATGGTATTGAGAATGTTAAGTATGTTTCATGAAATACACCAAATCTATTAAGAAAAACTGTAACACCTTATCCAGTTCCTTGGAGAACCTTACCCAGCTTCTTTGAGGGCCTTACCCAGCATCTTTGAGGACCTTACCCAGCTTCTTTGAGGACCTTACCCAGCTCCTACGGGGACCTTACCCAGCCCCTACGAGGACCTTACCCAGCTTTTTTGAGGACCTTACCCAGCTCCTACGAGAACCTCACCCAGCTTCTTTGAGGACCTTACCCAGCTCCTATGGGGACCTTACCCAGCTCCTACGAGGACCTTACCCAGCTTTTTTGAGGACCTTACCCAGCTCCTACGAGAACCTCACCCAGCTTCTTTGAGGACCTTACCCAGCTCCTATGGGGACCTTATCCAGCTTCTTTGAGGACCTTACCCAGCTCCTACGAGGACCTTACCCAGCTCCTACAAGGACTTTACCCAGCTCCTACAAGGACTTTACCCAGCTTTTTTGAGGACCTTACCAAGCTCCTTTGGGGGTGTTTCCCAGGTCCTACGAGGACCTTACCCAGCTCCTTCGAGAATGTTACCCAGCTTCTTTGAGGACCTTTATCAGTTCCTTCAAGGACCTTATTCAGCTCCTTTGAGGACCTTACCTAGCTCCTTCAAGTTTCTTTTATTTTGTTTTTTGCACTTGGACCACTTCATATGTAACATAAAACAAAGTATAACACGTCTTCAAATCGCATTGCATTCTTCTGCCTTACCACATCTTGTTGCCTGTTGCTCCTCCCTCTCCTCCCTCTCCTCCCTCTCCTCCCTCTGATCTCTATTTTGACTTTGCCTCAACATCCACCTGAATAGTGGCCCACCCACAGACTGAGCATAGCACTCATTCTTTCCCATCTTCCTTGGCCATCCTCTCTGCCCAGTACACAAACCTCCCACCAGGCAATGAGTTGTATCCAGGGTGCCCAGCATTCCCTGACTCCCCAGCATGTCTGAGGCACACACATATTGCACCACCTGCCACATGACTCAATTCCTGCTCCTTCTCCCTGGGTCTCACTGCCAGTGCAGGACACCTCCTCCCATCTCCTCTGCTCCTCTGTCCACCCTTGAGATTGCAGACCCGTGCTCCTTACTCACTGCCAGTGTACATTCCCCGCATTCTCCCCGCTGGGCTTATCTGCTCACAGAGGAAGACATGGCAGCAGGTAAGAGAGAATTAACAGGATAAAAGGCAAAGGGGGAAAAATAACAACAATTCCAGGAAAAATGCATTAGCACGTTCCGTGAAACCAGGCCAGAAAGAGAGTGACAGATTCGGAAGCAGCTGATTGTCGCTGAGCTGTGCCTGTAGACTGAGAAGATAGGAGACAGACGGAGAGAGAGGGAAGGAGGAAGACAAAAGGCAGAACCACACACTGCACTACAGAGCCTTCAGCCCTCATCTTTGCTGACAGGAGCCAGGCCCGCACCCCTCCGCGCAGCCATTAATGGACGCTAACGATGAGGAAACAGTCGCTTTAAAACCCCACCCGGAACAGCCGCAGGGGTGACAGATCCCAGCTCATTAAGGCTAATCCAAACAAAGAGCTTTAACGATTCAATCTCACCAGTTAGAGGCGAAGATAAACAAAGTAGGGGATTAGGAGAATGACTATAAATCTAGCTAATTAAATAAACGTTTCTTTATGCTGTGGATGAGCACACTTTCCCCCTTGCACTCTGCACTGCTGTATTCACGGTACCCCATCTGTTGGGGGGGGGGGGGGGCACAAAAGTTGGTCTCTCATGAAGAGGCTTTTAACAAGGGCCATCAGATTGGTACCTGAGACTGAGAGCTTGCAGGCTGCAGACATAATTACTGTAAAACGCACAGCATAGCCCAGAACTCTACTCAGTTTTTCACGGGTTACCCTGTCATGTTGGCTTGTCCTTCGAAAGAACATGCTAGACAGCAATTATCCCAACTGACTCGGCCAGGACCAGAGGGATGAATGGGAACAAACCCGGAGTCTGTTGTCTTGTGGAAACAGAAAACCCACATAGCACCTAACAGCGACTTGAGGCGCTCAGGAACAGTTTGGCCAAAATGGGGCAGTCCACCAGTGACTTGATCTATTTTAATGGTTGGCTGACATATCTCCCCTGAACATGTGCAGCATCCTCACAACCCATGTAAGGTTAACACCAACCAGGTCTCAAAATCTTATCGGCTCCGCCTCAGGCTCATAGCTTTCATGGTGTATGTGTGCATGCATACAGTACATACGCCGTAGGCATCAAAATGCCAAAGCACTGAGAAAATTGAGATTATAGAAACGTGCCTTGATCACCTCTAGCTCCTGAAATCAGTATGACCTCAGTGTGAAAGACACGCCCATGGAACACCAAAAACAAAAGAAAGAAAGTGATGTAGTTTTCAGGTTAATTCTACGCACAGAAAGTGTGTCAAAGCTATATAAATATCTACCTACAAATTAAGCCAGCTGGTCAGTGCTGGCAGAAATTTTACTAGGGCTGCATTTCCAAATGTATATTAGCTGCAAGTCTAAAGATCTATTAATATTTCTGCACTCTGGAACATGTACATCTCCCCTTGAGCGGGCAACACTCATTACCTTCGATACAGACAAGCAGAGCTCTGATCTTGTTCCCAAAAGGCATACTAAGCCACATTTTTAAGTTTCACTAAAAAATCGAATATAAAATGATGTATAAATTATGTATATAGGCCAGATCAAGATGAGGAGGATATGCATGAAATATATGCAATTGTGTATTTTGTAATTTTTTTCTTGTGAAAAAAGCAATAACCACTGGAATTAATGACCAAAAACAACATGAATCAAAAGTGTCCCACAATGCACTGTCAAGATGAATTGTTAAATGCTCAAATAAACTTATTTTCTCAGAGACTTGTGGCTAGTGCTTTTTTCACATGGTAAATAATCTTCAGCTTTGTTTCTGTGACTGTAAAGAAACCCAGAACAAGATTCTGAATAACTAATAGATAAAATCTGGATGATTTACGAGCAATTTTGAACTTAATTCTACCAAAGGCCTGAAACCTGTGCAGAAGTTTAAATCCTTAACGCAGAAGCTCCTGCTGGATGCTTGGGGGTCAGAACATCACAGAGAGTGACTTACAAGTATCTGTTAACTTTAAGAAACTGAAGGAATGTTAAGGTAGGGGATCCATTCAGATAGCTCCCCAGTGTGACAGAGTTGCACTTTCTGTAGGCGTCCTACCCAGCTTCTGGGCTGAGCTAAATGATGTCAATAAATCTGAGGTGGTCATCGGATCATGGCAAGCCACAGTGATTTATCACTTGAGGCCTGGCTTTTCGCCCATGGACATGCAAGCTCACATCACAGAGTTGCATCGACCACGTCAGTGAAAGCTCCTTGGTCCGCATTGTCGAAAAGGGGTCCAAGGATACACGTAGAAATTATATCAGTGTCAGTCACCCAGGAGTTTTCCTGCCGTTGTTAGCTAATGATACAGGCATGTGACCTCATTAGTGAAGTGGCTAGCTTACAGTATAGTAATTAGCTAGCAAAACCATTCCTGATCTATTAACCAGAATGCACATGTGTGTTTTCATCATAGATAATAAATGATTTGCCATTCATTTGCCATTCTATCTGCTCTTCAGCTAGCTAGTTTTTCTTTTTAGAATATACTTTATTCATTTAGAAACAGTATACAGTATATGATTTTTTAGATTTTCACATACACCACTTTATTTTCCGTGAGAGACATAGACTTGAGGTCAGAGCACAGCATCACCTAGCATGGAGCAGTTTGCAGCAAGTTATGGTTTAAGGACCTTGCTCAATGGCCCAGTGGTGTTACAGTTACTCTCATGACCTTCTGTACTTAGCCATACATCATCCCAGCCAGTGGAGAAAAACTTTTAAAACTTCAGAAGATGCACAATTTCTTATTCTCCCATCAGAGGACTGGGAAGGCATTTGACTGTTATCTGGAGAATGTAGGAGTGAGGTACTGGGGGCCAAAGACCCATATAAACCATGCAAGTAGCAACACGCCTCTTGAAAAGTTGAACATTCTTTAAAATTCACTCAACAAATAAATACTTGCTTGGGACAATAAAGACAGGGCAAAATGGTAGAGTGTACCTCCATAAATAACCAGTGAACTGCCGACACTGTGACGTATGTAGCTATTGAGCACAGTGCTGAAAATCTGAGAGTTAATGTATTGGAGAATTGTACTTCTAACACTGTCATAACGCTGCATTAAATTACTGTTGCTAGTTTGACTTATCTCTGAATTCCACGGTCCACCAAAAACCATAAACATCCCCAGTGTCTCACCAAAGGACACACTAGCTCAAAGTGTGTGGGTCATTAAGGAGCAAGAGTCAGTAATGATAAAAGGGTTTGGTGCAATGTCCCATTAATATTCAGTTATCAAGGATCAGATATGTTATCAATTTATATTTGCCCTGAGAACAAAGAGCGAAGACAACAAAATATATACATGAACACCACATAAAAAGGAAAAGAAACACATTACAATTCCAAATGCAAGTACTGAGGTGAGCCTGATAAGACTGGATTCCAACAGTATGTGTGTCAGCTGTAAAAGAGGACTAACACTCAACACTTCAATATATGAGGCTTCTGAACAACGCGAGGCAGCTAACAGAACCCTAGACGGTCGGTGCCTGAATCACAGCTGCTTCAGTCACAAGTGGGCTAGATGGCAACCTGACAGGGAGGCTGCTGTAAAACCACAAAAGCAGAGCCTGAAAAATGAACATCCACTCAGTGCCTTTGTGACCCAGTCTCGAAGAACTGTACATTCAGAACATCAAAAAACTGAAATTTATGACATGGCTGCGGTTCAAAAACCATTTGTATCTAAGATACTGTACATAACCTTGTATAAGAGGACCTCAAGCAACAGAAATGGTAGCATGGTCTGATGAGCTGATGGGTCCTTCCTCATTCTGGACAGAAGTACGTGTAGAAAAGACAAAAAAATGCCTTGAAAATATTGATAGGGCAAACCATCTCTTTGGAGTCACTAGGTCCGTTGACTGCTCTGCATGGGCATTTACAGAACATTTGATTCAGTGAACCTAAGTTGTGCAACATTAATATTAGTTTTTGCACATATACTCATCACCCTGATCTATCCACAATCCGTGGACCGTCACCTGTTTCCCCTGACTTGTCCCTCCTGCTGGCAGACAGGAAATGACTATATTACTGTGCTCCATCCACAAGACATTTGTTGTTGGCAGGTAATTAAAATAAAAACATTATGAGATAATGTTAGACATTTTCAACACCATCTGTGGGAGACTCACCCGCGACTGAGGTTTCAGCCTTGATGCAACTTGCCGTAACGCAAAAGGTTCTTCTGGCTTTGGTGGCTTTTAAAAGACGCTTCACTATATCCACATCATGAATGAGGTAGCCAGGAAGGCTTGGAGTTACACTGGTTTGTAAAATGGGCCCTTGGCATCTACAGGAAACCTACCTCACAGTGCGAAGGAGAGACCCAGCCCATAAACATCCAGCAAGAATAAAAGATGAAGCATTATATTTTTGTGATTTTGTGCGACCAGCAGAATAATTATATCACTGTTGGGGCCTTGAATAAGACTATTGATCCTCCACCTCACCCCTACGTCACTAATGTGAATGCCTCTGCTAAGTTAAGTGAAATAACTCAAGACTGAGCTGAATTGTTTTTTCATGTATAAACAGAACTTTCATTTAAACCACATTTTCCCAGGTCAGTCCATTCACAGGCAATCCCTACTGTCTTCTCAGGATGCCCATGGACTTGGAAGGTCTCGGCTTAGGATGAAGAGCAGGGGGCATTAAGCTTGACACCAGCAGAAAAGACCCACATCTGCTCTTTGTCTCTGCTCTGAGTCAGAATATAAACAGTTATCAAGATCTTTCCTATAGCTGTTTTCTGTGGGGACCAGCATTTCTACTATACATACAAGGGATGGACAAAGAAACTGAAACACCTGGTCAACAGTGTGACCAGGACAGCAAGTGGTGTATTGAGAGCCATGGTATCCAGGGTAGTGTTGGCATCACCACGAAGGACGGACCACATCCAACAGGAGTAACTGTGGAGGCAAAAGAAGTTATCTGAAAGGGACATCCAGGTATGAACCTGGATTGTGTCCAAAATGCATCAAACCATAGCTGCCAAATTCACTGCCGAATTAAACGCTCACCTTGATTCTCCTGTTTCCACCAAAACTGTTCGTTGGGAACTCAATATTCATGGTCGGCTGCTATAGCCAAACCTTTGGTCACTCGTGGCAATGCCAAACATCAGTTTTAGTGGTGCCAGCAGCACAAATATTCGGCTGTGGACAATGTGAAACATGTATTGTTCTCTGATGAATCCACCTTCACTGTCTTTTTCACATCCAGGAGAGTTACGATGTGGAGAAGCCCCAAATAAGCTTACAACCCATATTGTTGCGTACCCAGAGTAAAGCATGGTGCAGTATCATGGCGTTCCCGAGGCCCACTACTTGTTCTAGATTGGCATGTCACTGCCAAGGACATCTGAACCATTCTGGAGCACCATGTTCACCCAGTGGCTCAATCATTATACCCTGAAGGTGATGCCATGTATCAGGATGATAATACATCAATACACACAGCAAGGCTGGTGAGAGAGTGGTCTGATGAACATGAAAATGAAGTTGAACATCTCCCATGGTCTACACAGTCACCAGATCTGAATATTATTCAGCTACTTTGGGGTGTTTTTGAGAAGCAAGTCAGGAAATGTTTTCATCCATCAGCATCACCTAGAGACTTGGCTACTGTTCTGCCAAAGGAATGGCTCAAAATCCCTCTGGCCACTGTACAGGACTTGTATCTATCATTCCCAAGATGTACTGATGCTGTATTGACTGGCTAGAGCCTATCCCAGGGAATTTGGGTGCAAGGCAAGGAACTACACAAGATTGGGTGCCAACCACTTGCAGGGCACACACATATGTGCACCTACAGGTAATTTGATAACTCCAATTCAACTCAGCATGTTTTTGGACTGTGGGAGGAAATCATAGTACCTGAAGGAAACCTCACGAAGACATGTTAACATTGTTAACATGATATGCTGCATATGTTAACATTCTTTATAAAACGTTGCAACTTCTTAAGAGACATGTTGAGCTCTGATTAGTTGGCAGATTTCCTCGCATTCAATGTAACCAGTCGTCACTGATGTGGTGCATTGTGGTGTATATACTTAGCCAAAAATCACTTCCATGCAGTATTTGCCGAAATGTGGATAAAGTGCACACTAAGAATGCTACATTTGGCTTACTCCAGGGATGGGACACCCTTTAATAATTATGCTAAGTGTATGAACACAAACACCAAGTGTGGTAGCATGTAAATGCGAACCAAGTGGAACAATTAGGACAGAGCCTTTGTTTCTAAATAGCCCACAGTTCTTGACTGTCTGAATATGTGCTCACTGTAATAGCAGGCTGTGCAGATGCCCTGTGCTTAGCGCTCTGTGCTTCTTAGGATAAGCTCCAGTGTCACTACAAGTCTGAATTAAATAAGCAGTGTTGTACTCATCTTTCAGCTGGCAAAAATGAGACCTAGTCCCACACAAATACATATGCAACGTGAAGTATCAATGAATCCTATTACCTAAAAGATCTAGATAAACGAGGCATAAAATAGGTTAGCTGCTGACAAACATGTATCTCATTTAGTTAATGACCCCCCCCCCACCGCCTTTTCAATCTGAAGCATATTAAAATAGGGAGTCATGAAATTTAATTGGCAGGTGACTCGTAAAAACAGCTGCGCTCCCAGTCGCCGCTACATTAGGTGGTTAACAGAGCGGCCCTCATTAAAGACAACATAATAGGCTTTTCTCTTAGGGGGGAGGGGGGTGACTGGATTTTGAAAGCTGAGATATAGTTATCTATGCCAGTGCTAGTACACAGTCTCATGGAATGGAAAACAGAGCCTATCATGTAGCATAGCTGAATATTTCTTAGGTACAGTATGCTCTGTCTATGGTAGATTGTGGTGAAAATCTGCTCATGTGATATGCGAAGAGCGGCACCTGTATGAGGCCCCCCGGAACTCAACAATAGCCTGCAGCTTCTGATCAAGCTCCCTGGGAATGCGGTGCAGCTGTTACCAGCCGTTTGGGGAGCCCCATCCGTTCCCCTTATCTCTCTGGCCTGAACTCACTCCAGCCCATCCACTCCATTCTCACACTCCTAATTGGCTGACTGGGACAAGCCAGCTGGGGAGTCATCAACACACCAGGACTGATTAAGGTGGACCCAGGCCTTGCCAGTCTCAAAAAACTGGTTTAATTTTTTCCACTAATTGAATGCTTTTTTTATAGACAGAAATAACTCAGTAAATATGCGCTGATAAAATGTGCTAAACCATTTAGCTGATATTACTGCCCCATATGGGGGGGGGGGGACCATGGATAAATGACACACAGGCTAACTGATTCAAACAGAAATGCCAAGATTAAATGACTTACGGTGAAACAAAGGCAAAGCTTTTATTCCAATAATGCAGCTCAACCTTCATATGCTTGAAGGCATGGATGGGTTCAGTGAAAAACACTGCCAGGTCATTCAACGTTCATGTTTATCCCTGTGTCTCACTCTCATACGTCGTCCATGTTTCCCATCCATCTTCTAACGGCTTATCTTGGTCAGGATTTGTTTGATCATTACAACAATTCCTTGCTATTCAAACTCTCAAACTTCTTTGCAACCCTCTTTGCAAAGTTTATTTAAGCTAAATATAAAGAGAATTATAAATAGGACATGAGTAAGACATCTGTCACCCAGCATCCGCAATGTGGAGCGGAAATGAATGAAGCCATAGTTATTTTTAATAGCAGGTAGAGGGGTTTTAAGGAATCACTGGAATGCATCACAGTAAAAATAATATGTTATTAGATGGAAGAATGATTATGGCATTTATTGACAGGCTTTTAGGTTTCAGGTCAACTGCTGAGTCATACTAAGAATGTTCTTGCAGAAGAATGGTCTTGCACAACCAAATTTAGAGCATCCATTTTAAAACAGTGGCTATCAGGAAATATTTTAAATATAAAATAACACAATGCAGATTACGCAAGCCAGATAACTCAACTCAACGAGATTTCTCCAGCACATTTCACATTTTTAAGAATCTTGTTCTATAGCTATATATAATGGGAATTCGCAGATATTTGTGTACTTCTCCTAAGCTTAGTTGTTGATGTTGATATTGCTGTGGGGAAAGTACTATATTTGGGTGCCATGCTGATTCTACACTTCAGCTAGGATTGCGCTGTAGCTGTAGAATATTCAGCAGTCAACCCCACCGTACTATGTCAGCTCGACCTGGCTAACGCCCAGCATGACTGCACTGTCCTTCCGGTTCCCAAAGCACTATGCATTAATTAGCTACCCATAATGGAGGCCAGTGCAGTTAGGAAGCCCTCTTTCATAACAACTCATGTACATGTCTCACTTTCTTCCTCAGGCAACGAGATCCCCTTTCAAAGTCAGAGTGAAGTAGCTGCCATTGTCAGTAATGCTGCGGTCAAAGCAAGCGGGTTATGTATCTTATGTATATTCTGTAGCTTTGAAAAGACAACAGCTACTTAGGAGTCACTTAGGAGTCATGATTCCTGGCATAAGCACACAAACCCACAGCTATATTGAGGGAAATAAAACCATGAGAGACACAGACATGCAAACACAAAGGCATCACACCTGCTGCCCAGGAGTGGCCATCGCACATTCATCTCCTCTCTGGCCTTTCAGTTTCCTCTCGGAGGTCAGAATGCAAATCAAAGCCCACACTGCCTGGCTAATCAAGGATGGCTTTTAATATCGTAATGGGCTTTTGGAGGAAAGCCTGCAGAATTACATAATCACTGATGGGACTTGATAGATATAAAGTGGAGTCTATAGTTAATGGTAAAAGCTACAGGACCATTAGAAAGCTAAAAGCACTGACTTTGAGGTTTTGAGGATTTGTTTACAAGCACCTCGGAAACTTTTGTGCTGTGAAGATGTTTGCTTTCCGATGAAGTGATGATGATGATGGTGATGATGGTCATGATTATGATAATGATGGCCTTCGCATTAATCAACACCCATGTCTGCACTGCACATTTAATCTTACGTTAAACAGTTATACTAAACAGTGACTGAGAATCTCTCATCCTACTTATAAACCAATTCCAAATCACCTTGACCAGAGACATACTTGAATGACAAAAGTGAAGCATTAACTCAGCCTGTGGATCATATTAAACAAGTGTGCAGTTACTGACCTGTGAATATAGTGTGGTGCCTAAATGAGAAGAGTGTGACCACGTCACTGCTGCAGACATAGCTACAGTGGAGGGATTTTATCAACAAAATGGTCTGGAATTACAGCCAAGCGAAATATTTAGTGAATAAAGCAAAAATAAGAACAGGAAGCAAACATATATTTCAAAACAAGTCAATTGATAACTCTTTTTAAAGCATGTCAAAAAACTACAGAGATTTGGGAGGGTTCTATGTCATTTTGGTGGGTTTCTGACGCTGCAGGAAAATGTCTACAGACTATAAAAAGACACAACAATCTACAGAGCTCACAGGTTCATACCACAAAATATACAATATACAAGAGCAAAAGCACACACACCAGGTTTCATTAAACAAGAGCAGAGTCCTAAAGAAAAATAATAATAAAAATAATATTATATATAAAACATATATTTATATATACTGCTGTGAGGGTAGAAACAACTAGGAAACAAATCAGTAGTTCAACAGCAGTAAAATAGTACCATTAAAAAAATGAAGATACATTTCATATCACATTTTTAACCATCAAATAGGCAAACAGGCAAGCATTCGTTGTTTTACATACCAAATCACAGGTTTACCTGCAATCACAGACCTCGTTAACAGTCATTAAGCCATACGTTTTGAAATCCATGATGAGCTGAGATCAGATATACATATAAAAAGTAGTTGTATGTGAAATTTCTCAGCTCCAGCAAAAAAAAACATCTCTATGAAAGTGGGATACTCATTAATTCCAGTGTAATACAAAGTCATTGGCACTGTTCTCTGTGCTACAGCTGTAAAAAATAAGGCAATCTAATTGTCCTCACACACACACACACACACACGCACACACACACATATATATATATATATATATATATATATATATATATATATATATATATATATATATAATTCAAAGCACTGACACTTAAATTCATTGAAAACTATTTACCATAATCCACATAAAGTTATAATCCAAAGGCATCCCCTGCTCCTACATTTCCCATCCTGTCCCTTTCATGACACACGTGATGTGATACATCAGTTGACACTCCATGTTCTGCTCTATAAAAGGAGAGGACAGCTTCATCGTACTGGACGCATTGCAAGATTATCAGGGAAAAATGGTTATTTAATGCCAGCTCACTGAATTTCATTTTCGCCATATTGACTCACAGGCACAGTTTGCCACTAAATGAATACAAACGGCCCATGGAATAATATATTTTGAATTGTGGATGTTTTTCTTTGCAAGATAAAAAGTGCAGAATGGAGTACATTTGCGTGATTATTAAAGGTCTGATAATATAGACTTGGGTTCAAAAATTTCTTCTGACTTCTACTTTCTCATTTTGTTTTAAGAGTACTAGCAAAACACATATTTTGGGCAAATAAGGGTTGACTGTGACTGCAAAGCTTTTTATATTTGTCTGCTTAACGTTTCTCACGGTCATCGCAAGCAGTCAAGCTCTCTCAGGACACTGTGCGGTCAGGGGTGGGGGAAAACCCAATCTGCAAAAGTCTACACAACTGAAAAATCCCAAAATGGGAATGAGAAAAGAGTAAAGTTGGCAGTGATTTTAAAACACACAAATATTAAGCAGGATTTTCCCATTTGGTGTGGTTAAAGCCTCAAGATGAAGAAAATATAAAGCAAATTAAAAAAAAGATTAGCAAAACCTTTTTTCAAAAGCAGAAACAGGGATGGGCAAATGATACCAGTTAACATTGGCGATACCCAGATTTTAAAACCCAGACTTGAACCACAGATGGGTTCTGGTCATCTGCTTTGTAACAGCACTCCACAGTGAAGTACGGCTAAACTGATCTGGCTGGAAAAACAATGTTTATGGCATGACAGAAGGGGAGTGTGGGTTTCAGCCAGTGCATGTATGAGCAGGCAATGCTGAGAGGGTACCACCCCACCCCACCCCCAATCTTATAGCATGAAAAACAAGCAGAATGACCGCACATGCAATTCAAAGAGCATACACACTGCACAGATAAACATGAACATCACAATGCAGATATACATGCTAGCTTACAGCACAGACACAAGCACATAGCCCAGATACCCAGTAACCAATCAGTGTGTTGCATCTGGATGCAGAAACTTGACGTACTGTGTCTGGCCAAACTGTACTACATTAACCTGCCTTGAAGGCCAGGATCTATTTCCCAGTTTACAGAGAAGCTGTGGTGCAGTAGAATAACCTGGAACTCTCTGTCCTCCATGACATCACAAGTTTCCTTTACGCCCCGGAAGTCTCGCTCAGTTTTGTGTCTGGGTTTTAAAAAAATAAAAAAAATTCGATCACCATTTTGACCCCATCCTCACTGGTCTCTCCACCCATCCTTATCTGTCCATCCTTCAGTTCATCACTAGAAACAAAACAAAAAGAAGCAAATTAATATTTGTACACAACAGCTATTCCTGGTTTAGCTTCTGTATTGGCCATTATCGGCTGGAAGCTAATATCTCTACCCCTAACCGCATGGTTAAACAGACATGATTACCAGTATATGGCTATATGATAGAAGCCACTTATTGCAATCATTTTTGGAAATTCAGATGTTGGACTATAAAGGAAGTAACAGCAGTGTTCCGTGACTGAAAAACATCCTTAGTGACAGTTTCTCAGTCTCCCCACAATAAGTGTCCAGCTTCCAGCTGGGCAGTTAATTATGAGGCCTGTTTCAGCTGGTTATTGAATTGGGTTTTATAATTCAATTCCGTTCATTCGATTCATACAATCAAGCCTCAATAACGGCTAATGAATTAGCGGCACAGCTGAAATTAAAACTAGGATAAACTGTGCGCCAGAGGGGACACCCCAGCACCAAGCTGCAGACATATCTCCGAAACTGTCCCACAGCCACCCCCCCCAACCCCCGCACACCTGCTCTGTAGCTGGATGCTTGCTGAGCAGCTCAGTATCCTCCTTGGCTTTCTCGGACTTCATCTCCACCACAATGTCATTTTTTATATCCCCAGAAGCACTGCAACAGAGGAATTCAACACAGCCAATGAACAGGGCAAGGGCACGAGGCCAGGCGAAGACCCAGACAGAGTGACCAATCAGAGCGGCTCCAATGGCCACCCATCCTCGGTGTCTATCACTTACACTTCTTTCTTATCCTCTTTCCCACAGGGCAACTTTCCGTTCTTCTGCAGGCAATACAACAGAGTGACCAGCAGGAGGAGTAGCAGCACGCACACTACAACTGCCACCACGACACCAGCGGCGCCGCCCTGCTGCTTGTCAGCTGTGGCACCAGAGAAGGAGGGGAAGCATGGAGGGAGGTGAGTGGAAAATGGTGGATTGGGTGGGTGGGGGTGGATAGAACCCTGCTTAACTACATCAATACTGAAAAGATAATGAGTCCAGGGAAGGACACAGATAGAGAAAGACAGTGGCAGCTATCTATGAACAAACACACACACATACACACAGCCTGAGAAACGCATAATGGACGAGGTAGTTCACACAGACTGATGCTCACAGGCACAGGCGCGGCTGCCTTCTTACAGACCTGATTTAAGCATGGGATTCCCTTTGAGCAGCATATGAAGAAAAAAGATGAGGCTGAGTCTCACAGCACAACAGGAACAAATAGTCTACGACTAAGCAAGGCCACACCACTGCCTCGAGACACAACAACACACAACGTTGGCAACACAGTAGGCAAAGCAGCAGACCCACGGCACAACATGGCAAGACAGTGGAGTGTCAGAGAAAACCGTGCGAAGAGAAGAGGAGGAAAGGACACCACAGGAGAATAAGAGATGACATTCTCAGAGAAGAAAGAGAGAAGGACATAGAACAGAACCGAAAACTTTATTGCCCCAGGAAGGAAAACTGAGGTGTCCACAAAATATTGGACAACAATGACAAATATAGTTTCTACAGTCCCTAAACAATATATAATTTACAGAGTGCTCAGTAACAGTACACAATGTACAATGTACAATATACAAATACAGTGCTCAATTACAGTATATACAATATACAATGTACACTGCTGAGAGGGACCCAAGGAGGTTAGAAAAGACAGATGAATGTCTACCTCTGCCCGCACCACCGTTGTCTGTGGAAGATTCTGGAACACAAAGAGAAAATCCGATTAAATATGATTGACAGTAGATCACGATTAAAAATTAGGATAATTGAAGCACCCAAACCTTTGCTAATGACAACCATGAACTGCTGGGTATCCTTTCCATGCTCATTCGTGGCCTCACATGTGACCCCGCCATTAAGCACGGTTTCCGTAGCTTCAAGCGTTAACGTGCTAATGACCTTGTTCTCCTGGACCATAACCGCCTGTCGGATGGAGAGGAGCTTTTCAGCACACCAGGATTAAGAGAGCACACTCAGGCTGGTCGTAAGATGCACTCTGGAGAAAGGATGTAAGTTGGAGCCACAAACCTGTTTGCCTGAAGGAGTCCAGGAGAACTGAGGGTCAGGATATCCATAGGCAGAGCAGGAAAGTGTCACAGTGTCACCCATGTTATGTACTTTGGCCTCGGGAGCAGGAGCAATCTCTGGCTTTCCTGAGAGAGAAACAGAGAGCAGGGTTATGGTGGGGTTAGAAAGGAACAGAATGTGGGGTTCAAGTGGGTTATTAGGGAACATAAAGTTGGGTTCAGGTGGGGTTAGTAAGATAGAAAGCGGGTTTCCAGTGGAATTAGTAAGGAACAGAAAGCGGGCTTCAGGTGGAGTTAGCAAGGAACAGAAAGCAGAGTTCAAGTGGGGTTAGGAAGGGTCCATAAGGAATAGAATGTGGGGTTAGGAAGGAACAGAAAGTGGGGTTTGGGTGAGATTAGAAAGAAACTGAATCCGGGGTTCAGGTGGGTTATTAAGGAACAGAAAGCGAGGTTCCAGTGGGGTTAGTAAGGAACAGAAAGTGGGATTCAGGTGTGGTTAACAAGGAACAGAAAGTAGGTTTCAGGCGGCGTTAGTAAGGAACAGAAAGGATGGTTCAGGTGAGGTTAGTTAGACAAAAAGCGGGGTTCCAGTGGGGTTAGTAAGGAACAGAAATTTGGGAATCAGGTGGGGTTAGTAAGACAGATAGCGGGGTTCCCGTGGAGTTAGCAAGGAACAGGAAGTGGGGTTTGGGTGGGGCTAGCAAGGATCAGAAATCGGGGTTTAGGTGGAATTAGTAAGGAACAGAAAGTGAGGTTCAGGTGGGGTTAGTAAGACAGAAAGCAAGTGTGTCTCAGGGTTTCAAAGCTTGTGTTTCCTGTCAGACAGCACAAAACACTAAAGGAAATCCCAGCTGCGGTCCTGACTTAAAAGCCCAAATCTTGTGCTTTTTTTCTGTGTGCTGTGACTCCTAAGTTCAAAGCTTCAGATGACAGAATCAGGCACTGACATCTTCCCTCCAGATGAGGGGCTATAAGCAATAGTGACTAAATGACTAAATGAAAACTACTCATTCTACAAAACAAGGTTCATTGCCCAGCACATCACTATGTTATTTAATTTCACCCACAATCGATGAGAATTACTTTTGTGAAATGTGGGAACAATGATCCAGGATAGTCCCCATCCAAGTTTGGTCAAGAGATGGATTAGGGAGAGAGCGGAATAGTGTTTTGCTAGGAATGGGTCATAATGTATAAATTCAAAACCAAAAAAAAAAAATTAATTCCCAACTCTTTGAGGCCCAACATAGATCTAGTTTCACTCCACAGAAACACAAAAGCAAGTCTTCATTTAAGATTTAAAATGTGATTTTATTAAAATGAGTCCATTCCACCAATATGCTCAAACCAGCCTATTTAATTAAGGCTTCAGGTGGATCAGAAGCCCTCAGGAATCATGGTCTGCGAGAGCCAGGATGTAATATGTAAGCATGCAGCACTGGGGACAGGAGGCTGGCTTACCCGAAACCCGGAGCGTGACATTGCCTCTAGCGTAGAGCCCGGGGACAGTGAACACGCTGCTCTCACAGATGTAGAGTCCCGCGTCTGCGTACGATGCCGAGTTTATCATCAGCATGCCGCTGTTGGATAGTGTTGCTGTCCCCTATTTTGAGTCACATTAAGAAGCAGAGCCAGGGAGAGAGTCAGGTCTCCTAGCAAGGAAGTGAGGTGGATCTGCACAGGTAAGTGCTTTTCCTGGTCAGGGTCAACCTGCAGTCTGTCCCAGGCAGCACAGTACACTAATCTGGGGAACACCCTAGATAGAATGCAAGCTGATTCACAGCTAACTGCTATTCAGAAAAAGAACTTAACTGCAAATATCTAGTTGTTTGTTTTAATTAGTTTTTAATCTGCCTTACAAAGAGTCAAAGAGAACGGCCTCCAACACAAATACAGTGTGTGTACAAGTGTATGCGTCCCCAAGTAATTATGGGCACTGTCACAAAATATTGCAAGTTGATTAAACTGCATGCTCAGTGTGTAACACAAAGAAAAAACACATGAGTGCAGTCATTGGGCACGCCAGGAAGCAGTGAGCCAGCTCAACAACATGGCCGAATATCTGGCTTCCAAGAAATTCTGTGATGATGGAACCCGGAGGAGTCTCACCTTCTTCCACTCCAACGTGTGAACATCAGAGCCCTTGGTCTTACACTCTAGCTGGATGCTCTCCCCAAGAGGCACGACATGGGATCCAGCAGGAGTGATCTTCACTGGATCCAGATCTACAGAATGGGGGAAGAATGAGGCATGGTGGTGCTTATTTTAAGTTTATTTTAGTCCTTAAGTACAGAAATGATTGCCATAAATATGATGCTGATGGTAATGCTAGCCAAGGGTTAACACTTACAGTGAACGATAAGTTTGAGCTCTTTGGTGAGCTCAATATCCTTCGCATCAAAGTCCAGAGCTTCACATCTATAAGTCCCGTTGTCTGCCCGTGTTACAGAATGCAGGGTCAGCATTCCATCAGTAGCATGCTTGGGAGTTTCTTTTCCCTAAGAAATCATGGACAGAGAGCAGAACGTCACGTTAGAAATGTATGGTTTTCCTGCACCCATTGTTTCACATTTCACATTTGTTCCCCTATGCCCCACTGTCAGCTACAAGCTGTATTCTTACTGTTACCCTCTAACTATAGCAGGAAATCAGATGGATCTTCCAGGAAGTCAGAGGAAGACAGAGCTGCCTCTCCACCCTCACCTTATTAATAAAGGTGAAATCGTATGTCGGTTCAGGGTTGCCATCAGCCACACACTTCATCGTCACGTTGTCACCCTCCTTCACTGGCACAGAATTCATGAGGCTGAAGGTTACTTCCTCTGTGGGATCTGATCAATGAGAAATAAAAATGACATGAAGACGGACAGAGAGGCCCAGTGGCAATTTTAATCACTGTTGTTTTCCTCAGGGCAAAATATCAGATATCATATTTTACCCAGTAATGTTGTTTGAGAGACTTTGAACAAAGATAGACGATCACTGGAGGTTGGACAAATGCACTCGATTTGTTACTGTGATTTCATTTCATGACTGGTGTCGAGATAAAGTGAGATTTCTCTGCAAGACAATTATTTTGACAGAAAGCAAACCAAACAAATAGTAGCTCCAGCATCAAGATTAATCTTTATGTCAGGGTTTCCCTAAATCTGGTCCTGAAAAGCCAGTTTGCAACACAGTTAGCAGATTTCCCTGCTCAGACACAGCTACTAAACCTGCTGATTAGTCAAGTTAGATGTGTCTAAGCAGGGAAATCTGTATACTGTTTTGGATTCTGGCCCTCCAGCACCGTAATTGGGGAACCCTGTTTTATGTTGGGGTGTTTTTATGTAGGAGAAGTGGGAAAAGATTTACTATGTGCTAGAAGGTGCCACAGAATACAAGCAGTGGGAGGCCAATAAAAGCAGAATCATAGACATTTTGTATCAGTAGGATGGGGCTCATTCAGTTCGACCCGACTGTACTGTAAGCTTAAGCTGTTAGCTATGTTACTGGGGGCTTCAGAGAGTCGATGAGAGCCACGTGACTCACAGAGGAGGTTGAGGGTGAAGGACTCAGAATTCTGCTGGTCGATCGTGTCATTGGGCATGCTGTACTCCACAGTGCAACGGAACTTGGCATTCTTGTCCTTCTTTTTAGGGCGCAGGTAGAGGGTGCTGGACACAGTGAAGAGGCCTGAGGCCTCCTTCACCACGCTGGAGACCATGTATGTAGCTGAGAGGAGGGCAAAGGGAAGGAGGGACAAGGAGAGACTGTGGTGATCACCAGTAGGGCTCAACACCATGGCAAATTCCAGCTGACATTTTTTTTAAATGCCACACACATGATATGTAAAACATAGCCAGCATAGTTTTTTTTCCTCAGTTAAAACATTTTGCTATGGACACGTTTATCTGTGTATGAACATGTTGACAGTCTCTGATCATCAGCATTACTGTCATCAATCATCATCGTCACCATCACTGTTATCATCATCACCATTACCGTCACCATCTATATTGTCATCATCACCATGGTGTTACACATCTGAGAATATTATTAATAACAAAGCTGTGCTCACGCTCATTGTGGTCTTTGACTTCTGGGAGAGGATTGGAGTTCTTGTACCAGATGAGGCGGGGAGCTGGGAAGCCATTCCGGCTGGTACACTGGCCAACCTGATACACAAAGGGAGCCAAAGTGAGGCGGGGCAAATAGAACAGCATTATGGGAAGTGTATTCCTGCAGGGTCCTTAAAGCTATTATCCAATCGACAAAAACAACAGGCAGGTTATACTATTTGCAAAAAAATTAAAATACATGAAAAATACAACTTTAATACAGTCAGAGTTGTTTAGACCAAGATGGCAACTCCTTACACTGATGTTCCCTCAGACCTACAGCCTTCATTTGTAAAAGAGCAAACTGGCCTGTAGCACAGGGCAAAACCGCGGCCGGCTAGAGAATGTAAAGCAGGCTCACCTGAGGGCTGGGGGTCTGGTCCACAGGAATGGGCTGGCTGGATCCTGCTAACACAGGCTTCTCCGGTGCAACTGGATGGAAGAAACAGGGAGTAGGACGGAGGATGAAAAAGTCTGCAGTGGATCGGGGCTGAGGGGCACCCCTGGAAGCTCTTTGGTTTACTTGACACCTTCCAGTGCTACAACTTGTGTTGACCGCTCCCATCCCCTATTTTCAACATAATCCCAACGTAAGTTTTTATAGCTTCTATGATCAGGGCACCTTACGCATTCAGTCCAAAACAGTAATGCTATTTGTTTTTGAGCCATTACTATAGAATTTATTTGTTATCTATTATTTATTGATACTGTCTATTAATGTCTAAATATCTTTTTACTGTCTAAATGTGTGTATTCAGCTACTATAAACTTGCAATTTCCTTCAATATTAATAAAGTATCTATCTGTCTGTCTGTCTGTCTGTCTGATAGTGTCAGTTACTGAGATGCTGAGACAATTGCAAATAACCTCACACATTGCAGACGTATTGCTACTTTAATATGCACTGTGTACATCTTCAAAATTCACACAGACAATTACTACTGTAAATATATTTATGATTGTTACCCTGCCAAGTCTGGTATGAGCGGCAGCGATAAGAGGCAAAGAGCACAAAGTAAACAATTCACATAGCAGTGTACTCCGTTTCTTCCTGCCACTCAAATGCCAGGTCACCGTATCCCTGCTCTCAGCTGTCCCCCCCTGCACCCCCCACATCAAAAAATAAACACCCTCCATTAAATAACATTCAGTATCTATGCCCTGTTGAAAACCCTTTCACTGTCCCTCAGTTAACGTCACTTTCCAGCTCTGTCCTAGTTTGACTGGCCCTACAAGGCCACCGCTTTGTTCAAAAGCTGGAGAAATTCCTTATATATTATTAACTCTGACACTAAACAGTAGCAAAAAAGGGTAACCAGGCTGGGAGAATAAGGCATTCTGGGAAGTTTAGCAATAAGGGGATATGTGCTTACAATGACTGATGAGCAGTAATGTTCTGTTGGGTGTTTCAAATTGCTAATATAAACACTCTCCAAATCCTATTGTTTTAAATAGGATCCACTATTTCACAGTGAGTCTGTTTCTTTAACACCTAAAGGCAGACCGGGAGGAATTCAGCTTCAGCACAGTCACACCAAGGGGACAGGCACACAATGGGACAGCCAGGGTGATGCACACACCAGCAGATGCCCGCTGGGTAGAGGGGTGACTGTCTCACAATTGTGACCTGGGGGCTGTGAAAATTAACCTTTGGATTAATCAAAATGACCCTTTGCAGGGCAATGGTCAAAAGACTAATTGATGCATAGTAAACATGACAGCTGGGAATAGAGCAATACTCAATCCTGACCAATGAAATCTGATACGAGGATAATTAAATAGGAAAAAGTAAAAAAAAAAACACATTTAAAAATAATGGCAATGGCAAGAGTAATCCATAGTGGTGTTTTAAACCTACGTTTTCATGGCACATATAAATAAATAATAAATATTTTATTCAAAGAGCAATGAACACTGATGTTCGCAGAGCAGTGATAGAAAAACACTGAACAATAAACAATAAAACTGAACACTGTATACCGAATTTTGGCACGGCAGGGCTCTCACACAAAAACAATGAACACTGTACTCTGAACACTGACAGGGCGAGGCACTCACAGAAAAACAATAAACATAGGACATCATAAACATAGAGCCATCACTCCATCACAAGGAGGATCACTCATAAAAAAAACAATGCTCACTATTCACTAATCACTAATGATTACAGTCACTGAAAAACAATGAACAATGTACACTGACAGGACAAAGCACTCACAGAAAAACAATAAACAGTGTATACTGACAGGACTTGGCATTCACAGAAAAACAATGAACATTGGACACAGACAGGGCGGGGTTCTCACAGAACAACAATGAACACTGAACACTGACAGGACGGAGCACTCACAGAAAAACAATGAACACTGAACACTGACAGGACAAAGCACTCACAGAAAAACAATAAACAGTGTACACTGACAGGACTTGGCATTCACAGAAAAACAATGAACATTGGACACAGACAGGGCGGGGTTCTCACAGAACAACAATGAACACTGAACACTGACAGGACGGAGCACTCACAGAAAAACAATGAACACTGAACACTGACAGGACAAAGCACTCACAGAAAAACAATAAACAGTGTACACTGACAGGACTTGGCATTCACAGAAAAACAATGAACATTGGACACAGACAGGGCGGGGTTCTCACAGAACAACAATGAACACTGAACACTGACAGGATGGAGCACTCACAGAAAAACAATGAACACTGAACACTGACAGGACGGAGCACTCACAGAAAAACAATGAACACTGAACACAGACAGGACAGGGCACTCACAGAAAAACAATGACCACTGGACACAAACAGGGCGAGGCTCTCACAGAAAAACAATGAACACTGAAAAAGCGGGGCACTCACAGAAAAACAATGAACACTGAAAAGGCGGGACACTCACAGAAAAACAATGAACACTGACAGGGTGTAGCACAACAACAATGAACACTAAACACTGACGATTACATGGCGGTGCACTCACAGAAGACACTGAGCTTGGTAGTTGCTTCTCCGGTCCCAGAAATGCCTGCTGTCACCTGGCAGTGAAAGCGCCTTTCGTCTTCCACCCTCACTGGAGAGATCAACAGTGAGTTGTTCTGCCCCATGGACACCCGGCCCGAGAGCTGGTTGCCCTCATCAATGCCCTCAGTCGTGCCTGACACAGTCCTGAAGGCCACCCGCTTTCGTGATCCACCCTCCTCCTAAGAAAACACAGGAAGAAAACTTTAAATTAATTATTCATGTCCAACTACTGTTTTTAAATTTTCCTTCTAAGAATCATTCCCAACTGCACTGGAAATTGGTGAACATTATAGAACAGGATAGAAGGATTTTAGCAATCTAATTTGTGTTTTGCTGCAGGGGATTTGTGATATTCGAACATAGCAGGAACATTACAGAAACGACACTGAAGCAGCTGGTATTAGAACAGGAACTCATGGAAAATGTGAGAGTGAAAGAAAGTAAGGAAGTTATTTAAACATTTATATAAAAAAATACTAAGGGGGATAACAGGGCATGTGGAACACAGCTACTCAGGTAGCCAAGGACACGCTGGCTCTGGTAGGTAACTCACAATGAACCATTCAATGAAGGTGTTGCCAAGGGTCACCGGCGAGCTGAAGGAGCAGGGCAGGATGGCTGTCTCTCCCTTGATGGCGTCCACTTTGGGGGTCACTGTAACCATCACTGCGCACCAGCAGTCTGGAGAGGGACAGGGGGAGCAAGAGGGTGAGTGGTGTCTTGCGGGATCTTAGAGGTCAAGACAGGCATGACGGAGAGCGTGTGAATGAAAGACAGAATGTGGGAGAGAGAAGTGGCCAAGGCTTCTAGGGTCATAAAGAAATCTACGCTACCCTAAAGTAGCATCAACAAATTAAGGTGTTAAGGAGGCCCCAGAGACCTGAAGCACATGGTCCATTGCATTATGCGTACAGTGTTTAGAGCAGGCAGTAGGCGGCTTGGTTTTTAAAGGCTCAGACTGAAAAACTGAGTACAGTTCTCGCATTTGTGCTCTCGCACTCCTGGGGTACTTATCCTAAAAACTAAATAGGCAAAGTGGACTATATTTGGGCAGCTTTTCTGGGTAGAGTCACCTGCAGATCGACTGCAATTTGAGCTGTAGACAGCCTGGGAGAGAAACCTGTATCAGAGCAATTTGTTGAAAACAAGATCTCTCTTCCCACACTCCAGCTCTTGCTGTGAAATCCTGTCCCTGGGGGCCACAAACGAGGAATGTGAGGTGCTGCTGTCCTAGTGCCTGTATCTCTCCTCAGACACACCTTTCCTCTTTCAATTATGTCTCCTTCTGGACAACGGAAAGGTATGGGACCTCTCTGGCTCCCACCACACACACCCCTCGCCGCCAAAGCAGCCCGCTCCCAACTGCCATGGCGCCACCCCTTGTGTTACAAGTCCTCAGAGCGGCTCGGATTCAGGGGCAAGGAGACAGGTCAAGGAGACTGGGCAAGAAGACGTGGCAAGGAGATGGGGTGAGGAGACAGGGTGAGGAGATGGGGTGAAGAAACAGGGCAAGGAAACGGGGAGAGAGGAGACAGGGCGAGGTTGAGTCCCCTGTGAAGTATTGACGACTGACTAAGCACTTACATAAGCAGAGGCTTTGATCAGTTTGGGGAGATCAAGCAAGCTGGATCAGAGCGACTGCTAAGGGGATGTCTCTTATGCACGGGGGCGACTGCTCTGTGTTAGACCACAGATTTGTTCACACGGGGGGGGGGTACATTTACTAAGCAGATAGTTGTGGTCAGGGCTAAATCGGGACCTGCTTCCTGGGGCGTTTTGCCTGCAGATCTCAGGGATTGCTGGCAGTGTGTGGAACTTTCTGGTCAGCTAATAAAGTGAATTTTATTGGACTGCTTCAATAAACCAGTGAAGAAAAGCACTCCGTGAAAAATACTCAGTGAAAAATAACGTTTCAGCAGCTTCAATTGAAAAGTTACTGTTTTATACTGAAAAGGTTGTTCCTGTCTGATCTCCACTTTAACAGACCAAAAGCCACCTCCTGTCGTCACCCTCGCGTGAATGGGAAGGGCAAACAGGGCCGTGCTGGGGGATATATCAGAGCCTGGGTTATGTATACATGCTCTGCCACGTGGGTATGTGACATTCCTTGGGTCGCTCTAGTGACGGGCCCTGCACCGTTTCCCAACAGCAACCGCGAGGTGTAGACTCAGCTTCTGGACTTCGCTGTGACATTAGGGAGGTTTTGAAGAGATGCTAAGTTTGGATGGGTAATGAGGGCTGAGAGGAACCCGAAGCCCCTGAGAAAAAAGTGAGGCACTACTGATACCAGACCCTGAGCTAAATGCTGTGAGTTCCCCTGAAAGGCACACAAAGTTAATGGATGCCAATGAGAGCTGCACACAATTCGGACGCAGCGACGTCTCTGCGGCGGCCATCCTCTCCCACCACTCCCAAATTCACCCCAGGAGCAGCTGTGCAGACAGAGAGGGGCAATTAGGTGATAATTAGTGCCCCCTCCGTCCAGTCTCATCCCACAGCGGGGGAGATGGGGAGCTTTCGTTAACCAACGAAGGGTGGATAATCGGATTTCTATGAAGAAAGGGAGAGAGCGGGGGCGGGGGGAAGGGCGAGGGACAGATGGGGATGAGACGGTCTCACTGTGACCCGCAGACGCTCTGACAGACTCTCATACTGTGTGCAGAGTGACACGCTTTCATGTGCAACCACACGTGCACTTTTCACAGGCGGAGTGAGACGTGCGATGGTGTGCACTCACACTCACACACGGCGTTTTCAAAAATCAAACGGATCTACCTCAATCCATACTGCAGCTTCTCACTCCCCATAAACCAACAGAACCTCTGAGAAACTAAAGAAGGCTTAAATTCAATACCATTAAGGCTGAAATTGCCTTTATTATTAATAGCTATTATCTTGTTTGCTATCCTTTAATGTTTCCCAAACAATAGCATACCCTCAGCCCTGTCAGGATAAACAGAGGCTTACTCCTGCCTCACTGACAGACGCCTTCCATTGTTAAAGCAGGACTCCAGCATTCACTGGTATTAGACACAAGGCTGCCATAGCCCCCCCCCCCAAAAAAAAAATAAAAATACCCCACCTAATACACCGTGGAGTCTCATTCTTCAGACAACCCGGAATTCTATCAAAAAGGAAACATTGTCTAGGAAACAAGCTGAAAATGCATGACTCCTCTACATAAGTGGAAATGAATTAATACAAATTAATTAACTCAAATCACACTACTTAATAAATAAATTTGACAAACCACATAACTAGTGCAGATTGAGGGCTTCCGAAGAGCCGTAAATCAGCATGGTTCTTCGACAGAGTAGGGGAGTCTATGCCGGAAGATCTGAGTCTACAAGCACATGAAGTGGATCATATAATTCTTATAACAGTGTTGTTATAATTCTTGTTGTTTGATGAGTGTTATGTTTCTTATGGTTGTTTGTATTCTGTATTCCCCTATACTTCATCTTTTTTCCATCCCGCCTACATTATTAGTGTTATTATTTCTGTATACCTTTTTTTTTTTTTTTTTCTTTTCTCTCTCCCCCTCTCCCCATGGTGATTGATGTCTGTTATTGTTACGCTGTTGTTTTTGTACCCCCCCTGTTTTTCTCCTTTTCCACGGTACTGGTGAGTTCGGAGCGGCCACAATCTTTACTCTTGAATGTAATGTAAAATAAAGTTGTCCTCCGAAGAGGGGGGGTGGTGGTGGGCAATAAAAAAAAAAAAAAAAAAAAAAAAAAAAAAAAGAAGTGGATCAGCAGGTTTCCTTAAGGTGCTGACAAAATAAACAAGGACCCATGAGGGAAAACTCAGGGGAACACACGGAACCCCAAGGTGAGGAAGGCAGGGAGTGCAGAGGGGGAGGAATAGGACATACGGAGGTCAAGGTTGCGGAAGGCAGGGAGTGCAGATGGTGAGGAACAGGATACACGGAGGCCAAGGGTGCGGATTTGGGGGTGTGAAGGGCACGGAGCAGGGCACGGAGAGTTCGGGAGTGCGGAGGGTGGGGAGTGAAGTGCACAGAGGCCAGCGGTAGGGAGTGAGGTACGCGGACACAGAGAGCGGGACCTGAGGAGGCCGGAGGTGCAGAAGGTGGGGAACGAGGCACACAAAGGCTGGAGATACCAGACACGTTGAGGCTGAGGGTACGGATGGTAGGTAGTGAGGCATGCGAACTGATGGAGCAGGATACATGGAGGCTGAAGGTGCAGAGGGTGAGGAGTGAGGCACACAGAGTCAGGGAGAGGGACACATAGAGGCCGGGGGTGCAGAGGGTAGGGGGTGAGGCACACAGAGGCAGGGAGAGGCACACAAAGAGGCCGGGGGTGCAGAGGGTAGGGAGTGAGGCACACAGAGGCAGGGAGAGTGACACAAAGAGGCCGGTGGTGCAGAGGGTGGGGAGTGAGGCACACAGAGGCAGGGAGAGGGACACATGGACACGTCACGTTCAGCCACAGAGGCCCCCCTGCTGCACGGTGGCGCTGCGAGTCTCAGAGATGGCATGATGGCCACCTGTCTGTCAGCACCCCGTGATCAGCAGCTGACAGGTGCTGTACAGCCCAACAGCTGCAGTAGAGCACACTCCCGTGACGGAGAGAGCCCCAGAGACAGAGAAAGAAAGGAGCGGCCCGTGAGGAGTTTATTCCAGGCCCCCGCTGGTATCTTTATATGCAGCCTTTCTACAGTCATCTATCAGCGTGTCTGCGTTTATTTAACTCTGCTATTTTTGCAGCATCCGCTACATTCGCTTCTTGCCAACAAGGGGGGTCAAGTTGGGCAGAGGACAGGAGAGCAGCAGCCGGACAGAGAAAGAGCTGGGAGCAGAGATGAGCCTGGGGGTGGGGTGGGGCGGGGGGAGAGAGACTGGCGTGAGGGGCAGGAGCAGATGCAGGCAGCCCAGGCGGGGGTGAGGGTGGTTTAAGTTTGGACTGTTTACGTCTCGATTTCAGCAGTGTGCCTACACAGTGGGAAACCACCATTATAAAAATCATTTAAAAAAATTACCTACTGCTGTGGAATCTTGGAATGAATCATATCAGTCATAAGATCAGTCCCATGTGCAGAAATGCAGTCATGTGCCCAAAGATGTAGGAAGAATTGTGAAACGCTGACATTTTATCTGAAAAGTCATTTACGTTGTTAAGAGCATGGCTTGTTAAAGGGCGGGAGGGGCATTCACGGACAGGCTAGCGGCTCAGTGGACCCAAACATTTTGGCAGTAGCGGCTGGCGTTCACCCCCATCAGTCGAGAAGTGATTGCTTACTGAAGCACATCTGCCATGCAGCTGACGCATGTCATAGCCGACAGCTTGTATATAGGCTGCCACTTTAACGTTTACACATTTATTTAATTTAGTTGTATTTTATATGAAGCATTTATCTTTGAAATCATACACTCCCAATAAACTGCACTTTGAAGCAAGCAACGTCCATTAATACAAATTCCAATCTTTTCCAAATAGACATTCTTCTTGAAAAGCTCTCATTCCATCATATTTCACTGCTCTTTAAATACGGCTTTTGCAATAATACTATATGTGCAATAACATGGCAAAGCTCACGCTCAAATGACCCGGTCAGCAGACACGCAGCAACCAGCAGCCGTCAAGTGTGAAGTTCAGTCACCCCCCTCCACTTTGTTCCACAAACATTCCTAATTCGAGAATCCAGTTCACTTGGCTACAAAATCAGAGGTCAAACCCATTCAACTGTGGATCCTGCCTGTATACGTCGTCATATGAAAGGAGAAACGCGAGGAGAAAATACTGACAAGGCAACTGGCAGAAAAAGAGGCAAAGGCTATGGAATGCTACCAGCAAGCAAACAACCTACCACACACTGTAATAAGTAATAAAAATAAGTATTAAAAATCAGGAAATGGACTGAGGCTATGTTATAACCGATACACTCCCTGAATCGACGCACCAGAGAGCTACATGTTATTACACCGAAGGTTTAAAAGTCTTTTAGGATTGAATGACTAGCTAAATAAATTATTGGAGCATTATGGGTGTAATGCATCATCGTGAGAAATACCGAGTACCCAACTTGCTGACAGTTTACTTATCTACTCATTTCACTAAAACATAGGATGCTCCAATTAAATGATTTCAAACAGGCTGTTCTATTGATTCAGCCCGACTGAGAGTCTCTTCCACAGACTCTTCTAGAAGAAAATAAATGACTTTTTGTTCCATCCTGAGCAGCTAGCTTGCAACTACAGTTACACAACCTAAAGCCCTGCTTAAAACTCCTGAAACCGCTGCCAAAGAGCATAGGGAATCTGCTTTATCACATTCAACGTCGGATCTGTCTATAGGCCACTATTTTAATCAGACACCACATTTATTTTGAATGCTGGGCCTGGAGGGGTTATGGAAAAAGTCATATCTGAAAGAGAAAATGAAAAAAGAAGACTCCAATTGGGGAACATCACCAAAGAGATAGAGATGAGAAATGTGTGAATATTTGATGTTTGGGGACAGCGCTCTGGCTCTCCCTGTGGCTCCCTAATGGTGCCCAGTCCCCCCACCATCCTGCCACCCTGCCATCCTGCCATCTCGCTACCTCTGCCATCCCATCGCTGATCAGAAATGAGCTTAACAATGAAACAGAGACAGCAGAAAGTGCCAGGTGGGGATAGGGAGGAAAAAGAGACAGCAATTATGACATGTGACTGTGTCTCAGGCTGTGAATACCCCCCAACTCTCACAAAATAACAAACAGTGAGGGGAGCCAGTCAAAAGCAGAGAAACCAGAAGAAGGAATTCAGTACAGAGAGATGACGTCACACCTTCGCCGACCTCGTCCAAACAGGTGACGAACATTCCGGTTCCTAATCGTGCACATCTGTGTTACGGGTCACATAGCTGAGCTGCTGGGACTCCCACCTCATTGCAAAGTCTAGTCTGTCTCCCCAAGTCACGGTCTACATGTTTGTTTGGGTTTCGGGTATGACCCTTGGCTTGATTCCCCCCATCATTTCTTTGTTTTCACCTAATCTACCTCTGCAGGGCACTTGACTGAGATCTGGGAATAGCAATTTGGCTTTCAGAATTAAAATCCGCAACTGGATCCTGACTTGCAAATTTCCCGTCTCCGTGACAACACTAAGGTTAAATGACAAGATGAAACGAGAGAGAGAGGGAGAGAGAGAGAGAGAGAATGAGAGAGAGAGACAGAGAGAGAGAGAGAGAAAGCTTGGGACTCTACTCAATTCCTATCTGCCTTTCTTTCATTTACTTTGGCAGAGCAGTGCTCATAACTGGAGAAAATGACAAGCACAGCATAGTGAGGCAATCTTCTCAGAGATGGCCCTAATGTCAGTCCCATAATAGAGATTTTAAATCAGCCATTAGATGTGCATTAACAGGCAGGTGAGGGAGACAGGCAACTGGAACAGAGACTTGCTGCATGGGACACTCAGGACGGCCGCTTTCTGCCCACTTACACATGGGGTACTCACACGTCTCAGACGAGACATGGGGGCATCTGTTGTGCTACTTGAGCTGCCTTGTTGGGGGGGGGGGGTAATGTGAGCAAGGGCGGGAAGAGCAGCAAATGGCTGAGTCACAAGATTAATGGCGGAGCCGTGTCACAGCGACATAAAGACTGCGGCTAATCTCGCTAAAAGGGTTACAGCATGGAGCGCTGCTACTGTCACTTTCCCTCCCTGTGCCCACGCATGCTCGCTTCTGGCCTCACCCTACCCTCCCTGAAGATGTTTTGTTCCGTATGAAATTGACTTGCGTCCAGTAAAAATGCTACAGGCTGAACGATATCAGAAACTCAGAAACAGCGAGCGGACTTGTCCCTCAAGTCAGTGATAACGCCGAAATGTCTGCCGAACCCTGTTCAGGGGAGCACTGAAGTGAATTTATATATTCCACCGCTTTCCTTTTTTTTCTGCTTTTCAATTTATTCATGTATCAGGAAAGGGCATCGGCTGTCCCTCGAGCCATATGAAAAGGCTCTCTACAGCTGCCTACAGCTGAGTTTTTGCGCACTACAAGCAGAATCTGCATTCCTCAGAGTTTGGCAACTTCCAAAACACGGGTCCATCTGTTTTATTCTGGTCGAAAAAAATGTGTCCGTTATGCAAATACATTTTTTGCATAGATTCGGCCTCGCTGGACATTCCCTGGATCCTCCCCACCCAAACTGTTTATCTCAGCCAAAGGCCCCTGATGCCCTTCCTCTCCCCAGCTCCCTCTTTACCCCTTTGTACTTTGCTGTCCTTTCCTGTCCTGTCCATTCCTGCTGTTTTCTGTCCTTTCCAGTCAATTTCAGTCCTTTTCTGTCTGATCCAGTCCTCTCCTGTATGTTCCTGTCCTTTCCAGTCCTTTTCAGTCCATTTCTGTCCGTTCCTGCTCTTTCCTGTCCATTCCAGTCCTTTCCTGTCTGCTCCTGCTCTTTCTTGTCTGCTTCTGTCCTTGCTTGCTGTGACCCTATTTAATCAGTAGGACCCATTGACACTCCAGTTGCGGCCAGGCTGTGGGTCCTCAATCTGCTGAGTGCCTAAAGAGCGAGCAGGCACAATAACTGCCCAAGGAGGGGCGACCTGATTCTCAGATGACGAGGTGCTTTTTTGGTACAACAAAGGGGGCTGTTGGCCATGGACACTTGATGAAAGGCCAAGTCGGCTTTTAATGAGAGTCCCAGATGACATGTTATTAAGGCCCCACCCCTTCGCAAACACGATTCCAGATTTCAAACACATCCCAACGCTTTTCATGACAGGTTCCCTGCGGGGCACAAGGCAACCTGAATCTGCCTGAGCACAGTGACCCCTCTGACAAGAATCTGAAAATGTGGCCCCACCACTGACTGCTAATTGTTGGTTTTAGTAGCCAACACGCATCAGAAGAAGTGCAACCCAACCCCTCATTGAAGCCCAAGCCACCAATAAGGCACTACTGAAGCAGACCAATGGGATTGAAAAAGGAAATAGACACTTCAATAATCCTTCTGTGATTGTATCCCTCCTTCACTGACATATTTTTTACAGATTTCACAACCAGCTACAGGCAATAAATAACTGCGAGTAACATACCATTCTAAAACAGAATGACATTTCCATTCTGACTTAAACAAAGTAGTTAATAACTGTAACACTGTAGCTTCTAATTATTGTTACATTATAATAATTTTTACAAAGTAGAAATTATTAAAGTAGCCTCCATTTCAGTTATCTGTCAGTTAAAATACTAAATCTTTAGTTAAGGTATGTTTTAAGGGTCTGCACGTCAGACACAGCGACTCATCAGAGAGGTGAATTCTGTTTGACTTTTAATCGGATCAGAGTTACCTGTGAAGCCCGACAGTGTGAGACAGAGTTTCTTTGGCTGCAAAAGGAGGGAGAAGGGAAAAGAAAGGGCGCCGTCTGAGGGGAGGGGCCAGCAGGGCAGTGACTGTGCATGGACGAGTGCACGCTTTAGAAGCACCCGGCAACCTCTACTGCGCTCACAATCTGCCGCTCTCAGCAGCCAGCCTGCCCTGCCATATAGCCATAAGCCCGGCCACCCACCCCTCCCACCTTTACCACTCTCAATGCAAAACACAAGACGCTCGCATTATTATCACAGAGGGCAAGTCTGCGCCAGATAAACCTGCTGGAACATCAATGCTAAGAGCATGGAGTGTTTCTGAAGAATTCCTGCTAACTTCCCCCATCTGTCACTGAAGAAAATCTAGTTTCACTTCTCCAGGCAGTCCTATTACATCCAATCATCTTTGTGACCCAGTGCTGCGCAGAGTGCCTCTTCCGGGGCTGCTGTCTGCTGCCCAGCCCCCCATCTATGTCTGTCTACCCCTCTGAGGTTTTATCTTTCACATTTTGAGACAGAGCTGAAGATGTCGGACCTCAGCACTCGTCATACCGAAACAGGGAAAAGTCCCGGTTCAAAAGCCGTCTGTCTGGATTTCCACCCGCAGTCAGTCCCGCTGATGCCGTCTGTTGCTCCCCTCCAACTTGCGCCTTTAGCCCATTACGGAAGATTAACTCGCAACGCTTGGACGCAGCTCAGAGAATGTGCCAGAAAGAGTCACATACTGCTGTAAGAACCGGCATGTCCTGACTCTCACCTAAATGCACACACACTCACAGATAAACAAGTGTCAAGTGAGAGCATCATCATTTCTCAGCAAGTGAAAATCTACAGCTTTACTGCATAAATACACATTAAAACACAAAAACTGACCATCAAACTTTTACAGCCATTAGAAACTAACCCTGTATTACTTGTTCCACTGTAAAATCTTGCCACAGGTCTGGCTATCACCTCTTCACATCAAGATCAAATCAATAGATGGCAAAGAGACGGCGGGAAGGCTTCACCCTTAGAGCCAACCTCATCAAGGGAATACGTGCTAGCGGTGAATGCTAGGCGCTACACATCAGTAAACTTCAGGTATTCTGGCTAAACAACACTGACCAAGTCACGAGTCTTAACAGCTGAGAAAAATGCTGGGGTATATTTATCATTCATCTGAGTCAACCAAGCAATGACTAGGACACCCAGTGACTGCGTGGTCCTGTCTACTAGTCATCCCTCTGCTCCTGTATCTCATTTGCTTGTAGTTACAAGTCGTAACAATATTATCTTAGATGTTTTAACAGAAATGAAAGGGGTCTTAGCTCCTTGCTATTGCCCAGGACATATTTCATTTGCAAATGACACAAATGCACATTCCTCGCTAACGGGAGTATGCTGGGTTGTGTGCTCGTACGTGTGTTCGGTACGTGCCATACGACACACCAGCTTTGTGCAGTTTCTATCTCACACAGATGTGACTGCTGCTCATTGACTATTTATGCAAAGACAGAGGACATGCAAGCACTACAGTCTAATGTACCCCTCCCCCCCCCCAGCCTAATTATTTCTATAATAATACACCTGTCCCTCTCTTTCATTTTGTACCCACAGGGAAGAGGGAGGGGTGAAAGAGGGACTAGAAAGAGGGTCAGAAAAAGCGCCTACATATTCATGAAAATCACCCCCCTCCCCAACCACACTTTTCCTGTTTCCACAGGGGATTGTCGAAGGGAAAGTGGAATGTTACCACGGTGACAGACCAGCAGCAATCGTCATAGCTGGACAGACAGATTACTGTGAAAGAAGGGAGAAACTGAGAGGGACAGAAACAGAGGAAGGAGAGAGGTTTGGCTGAAGTCAGGTCAATGCTGTGCAAATGGGAACAGCAGGATTCCTTTCCCAGTCATATCACTATTGATTGCATTTTTAGCAATTCAGCTGCGCTGAAGAAGTTAATTTACACCCCATTTTAGAGACAACAAAACAAAAGAATTCCAAGAACACTGACTCTACTAAACCAGTACCGTTAAAAATATTTCTATAAGTGCCTGAACATTGTAATCACAGTGGCCTTCATTGTATTATCTGTGATAGCAACCTCTTCGAAGCTAGACAAATATTGCCAGAGGGAAAAAGACCTTGAAGCAGAATGACAGATATTAAATATTATTAAGCGGTTCTGTAAGTTTCTGTTATCTATACGGCTACTCTAGGACAAAAGCACTGGTTAAAAAAAAACAAGGTTGCAAATAACACACTAAGAAAAGCTTGTTTTCTGGCAAATCATCCGACGAACGTAACTGGAAAAAAACAGGAGCATCTCCAAAAGTGCTGTTCTTCATTAGTACCGCCCAACAGCCTCAAGGTGAAGCGAGTTTGATGGCAATTGCGAAAACAATCCTGCGTGTCTGAATCAGTGCCCCACCACCCCCAGACGGCAATCAGCTTTGCGGATGAAGGCCAGTGTAAGTGGGAATTTCAGAAATCCGAGAAAGACATAATACAAGTCTCAACCTGCACTGCCCAAGAGTAGGAAAGATGTGGGATAGCAGGAATGACAATGGACACCGTTGGAAAAAATGGGAAACACACAGTAGGGTAACCTTGTAAAAACTACAATTCCCAATGGGGAAACAGACATGTAAGTATGACATGGCTATCATTTAGGGTTGGATAAAATCTAAGTATTGCTGGATAAATAAATTACATTCAATGTTCAAAACAATGTCTGTGGTTTACATGCCATAATGGCTCACCAAATCTAGTACTGAAATACAGCCAATGAAATTCGTGATGCATTTCACAGTCCGCCTGTCAGTCTCGTGGACAAATGTCATTTATGGGGATAGAAGAAGTGCACATTGACGCTAAGTGCATCATGGACTCATTATTGTGTATTTATCCCTGCTCTCGTTCCCTATAATTCCAGTAATCTACAGGAGGAGAGGTAGGGTTGGGCAAGCCTTGAACAATGGTATCAGAGGTTCCTCGTAATCCTGCCCAGTCACCTCCTCAATGGTCCCCTAGCAAACAGGCATCCAGTTATTCTCCAGGGTAACAGACCTTCCTCCGATGGATGAATTGTGCCAGCAGCGATTTTCGGAAATGCTCCTTTCTCTCACACAACACAACCCGAAATTCTTCTGCGAAAACAATGCAATATTTAGCAATAACTATACACTAAAACAATCATAACCTACACAGAGATTAACATCCACAGACCTACGGACATTTTGAGCACACTGTCAACCTGTCTTTTCATGAAAACATTCATGTAATGCTTATCACTTATGTTACTTTTATTCCTCAGATAGTTACAGAATGGGCTCAGTAACATTAATGTATCTTCCTTCTCTTGTATTACATATTTTTCTTTCTCCCCTTCACCTATTTTTTACCTAAGCATAAAAATAAGAAAAGGATAGATTTTATCACACCGGATCAAGGTGATTTGATGGCTCTGGAGCAGATGGTGAACCAGGCTACTGAGATAAAGGTTTTTTTGCTATTTGACAGTGCCAGTGTCAGAAGGTCTTATGGGCCAAGGACCACCCCCTGAGAGACACCACCATCTCTGCCCAAATAATGGATGTCGACTCATGGAACATAGACAACATGTGCACACTGATAGATGGGGGTCCCCTAAGGCAGAAGTGCATCTTCAAGAACGCAGGAAAGATACAAGAAGGAAGCAATGGTTCGAGAGGCAGAAACGTTCAAAGATGGATGGATAGATTCAAGAAGGGCAGAAAGGTTCAAAATGGGTGGAAAGGTTCAAGAAAGGAAGAAAGGTTTATGATGGGCTGTAACGGTCCAGTAGAGATATATGCAGAGTTAAGAGGGGTGGAATTGTTCAAGAAGGACCAATAAATGAAGCTAAGTGACCATAACAAGGAAGCAACTGGACTGAAACACATGCCTTCATCAAAGCAGAAAGGAGTATCGCAGAAAAATGTTTGTGACTGACGGTGACTTTGATCATGACTTAAGATATTTTCTTGGTTGTCATTGTTTTGTATGACATCCAAAGTAAATTCTTTGTATGTAAATGTACCTGGCAGTAAACAAACAATTCTGATTCTGATGCTTCTTAGAAGGTGAGTATGGATCCAAAAGATGGAAAGCACAAGAAACCAGAAAAAGGTAGGTGACAATGAAAAGTACAGTCTAAGAAGGTTTCTGTTTCATTGAACAGGAGCAATAAACTATGTTTAAATTAGGAGTTGACAGCCCTGTTAGCTGAAGGAAGCAGGAATGAGAGAACCATTGAGAAACAAGAGAGAAACAGCCCTGATTTTGAAAAGTTACAAAAAGCTTTGTAGCCCCTTGGAAAGCAGTTGAAACACTAAGCAGAAGGAGACAAGCAACAGGAGAGGAGGCTAAGGCTGTATTGTTAGGCTCGCTTCCTGTAGCCAAAGAGAAAGCAGAAAAGCAGATAGATAGAAGAGGAAAGGTATAATGAAAGAGGAGACTGGGGAGCTGAAGAGGAGCAGCCTGTCAGTGACTAGGAAGGACAGTGGAGGCTGCAGCAAGACACTTCATGGAGTTTTAATGAGGAGACCACACACACACACACACACACAGAATCAGCCACGGTCTGGAGGTGCCACCTGATCATGCTGAAGCCCATGAAGAACATGCTCCACTCATAAAAACCCGACAAAAAAGACCCAGAGCACAGCACAGCCAACACCCCCTCCCCCCCACCCAACACGACACTGCAGGGCAGACATTTCAGGGAAGGGGAGACAGTTCAGAAAAGTTATGCTTGGGAGAGGTGGGGAGCTCACTACCTGCCCAGACAGGTACACATGAGAAGGGGGTGGGGGGGTGGCAGCAGAGCTGATAAGTTATGACTAGACATCAAGGTTTGTGGGGGGCAGGGGGGATAAAACATGAGCCACCCCCATATATAGGAGGGTAAGGATGTAGGGGCAGGTTTTTTTTCCAAGTTGCATCCATATTAATTTATATCAGCCTTGCAAATTCAATGCTAGAGCTTAAGCTTACAGGTTAATTATGCTATGCGAAATATGCCTTTGGCTACACTCCACCAATCCCACTAATGCAGAGTGACTTGGATGGGATGTACTGGAAATGTGAGAGAGGACAGAGAGGCATATGGGGGAAGAGAGAGCAAACAAGGGGTACAGGGACTGAAAATCGGCCGTAACCCAATCCGCAGAGCTACCAGGCCAGCTGTCTGTCTCTCTCTTTCTCTCTCTCTCCCTCCCACCATCACTTCAACACTGCAAAGCCAACTGTTTATGCTGGCATTCCCGGCAGGGCAGGGGGGAGTGGGGGGGTGAACGAAGCAGAAAGAACAACAGCAGGGGAGCGACATACGGGCAGCTGCAGAGCACGCAGAGAAGCCCTACCCCCCATGAGGAGGGCACTACTTGGCCGTCTCCACGGCGTCGTGGTTTACATCGCGTGGCCGTGTGTTGCGCTGATCCTCGGCCACTGAGAGCGCTGATGTGCTCTGCCCACCATCTCACACCCATCCAGCCTGCGGGTTTGACACGCGCTCAAACTGTTCGCCCAACTGGCCGGCACTGCCCTTCTGCCAAGCTGGCACTCAAGCGGGATGGAAGGAGGTGGCACATGAGAGGGAGGGAATAAGGTGGCACTCTAGCGGGATGGAAGAAAGCAGCATGTGAATGGGAAAGAAGAAGGTGGCACGCGAACGGGAGGGAAGAAGGTGATACGGGAGTGGGAAACAAGAAGGTGGCACACGAAGGGGGATGGAAGAAGGCGATATGCGAATGGAAAAGAAGAAGGTGGCACAGGAACGGAAAGGAAGGTGATATGGGAGTGGGATGGAAGAAGGTGGCATGCAAAGGGGATGGAAGAAGGAGATAAGCGAACGGGAGGAAAAAAGGTGAGATGCGAACGGGAGGGAAGAAGGTAATACGCGAGTGGGATGGAAGAAGGCGGTACTCTAGAGGGATGGACGAAGGCAGTACGCAAACGGGATGGACTAAGGCGGCACACGAACGCGATGGAAGAAGGAGATACGCGAACGGGATGGAAGAAGGTGGCACATAAGCGGGATGGAAGAAGATGCAGCAAGGGCTAACCGGATGGAGGAGGGAGCCTGGATGCCCGCTTTGGCTACATCGGGAAGCGCATCCCGCCAAATGAGCTGAGTTTGACTTTGACAGAGATCATCCCTCCTGTCGACTCTGCCAAACAGTGGCCAGAGATCTGGGAGACAGACTGACTAACAGATGCCCTCCGCGTCAGACACCCCCCATCCCCAACCCTGGCACACAATGGGCTGATCCTGGCCCGTCGCAGGCGCCCCATTGGTGCAGAGAGTCTCCCTATTGTGTCACATGACTGTAAAGCTACAGTCAGCAGTGGCTCGAGGCTTCCCCCACTTTTGGGGTAATGAATGCTTGAACACGACACCCTCACGCACCACTGCTGGCTCGGTTAGGGCTGGCTCAGCTGACGGAGATTTCCAGACACACACAGCACAGCCCGTAAACCTGGCAATTCAAAGCAGCCTTCAGCTCCCCACCCTGACCCTAGTTAAACATCAACGACTCCTTCTGTGCTTCAATCCCCCTCTCTGTCCTTCCATCTGTCTCGCCCTTAGCTCCTCCTGTCCACATTTCCCCCGTCCTGCTCACTCTCCCCCTCCCCAACTCTCCCCCTCTCTCCCTTCTTCCCCCACAGTTCCCCCTCTTGCTCTCTACCCTCCCCACTCATCCTCGCTGTGTCTAATCACCCTGCATTAATACCTGCATTCCAACAGCCAGAGGAATGTCTTAACAATGCAGCTCTGTTCTAAAAGCACACAGGTACTAAACAAAGCACAGAACCTTCCAGAAAGGTGGGCGGGGGCGTAAGAGGAATGAGAAGTTATGGGGGAATGAAAGGGAGGTTAAAAAAAACACAGGCCATCAAACCGTTACATCCAGCCAGACTCTGTACCAACATGTAAAAAAGACTCTGGAGTAAACAATGTTTTTTAATATAGATATATTATTATTACTATTAGAGATGAAAGATCTATATCCAGAAACTGACCGGAGGGGAACCCTGAACATGAAGATGTTAAAGGAATGAAAATTGGACAGAGAGGAAACTGTGAGAAATGGGGATGAGGGGAAAAAAGACAGGTGGAGCATGGCAGCATGAGGGAACAGGAGGAACAGGGGGGAGAGGAGGAGGCTGGTGGGACGATGAGAGGCAGACAGGCTGTAGATGGAGATTCGGGAGCGATGGCAGCGCGGCTGATGGTGGAAATACTCCAACCCCATTCACTAAACCACAGTATCAAATACAGCCCACCTGGCAAAAAAAATAGGGATGCCGAAATGTGAACTGTGCCATTTGGATAGAGGAGATTTTAAAAAGCAGCATCCACAATAGAAAAACACTTCCCGTCCCCTCCCCTTCCATGCCCTCCTTTGTGAGCAGAGCGAGTAATGAGGCCACCTGCACGCCCTCCCTATTAACCCGCACCACGGAAGGCCCCGCACTCCCCAACCGCAGTACTCGGGGCATGAAGGCTCACAGTCTGTTCAGTGAACAGGAGGGACTCCACACACATCACCAAGAGCAATGGGGGGGGGCATTTCGGCCAGGCCACCCGTCAGCCAGCTGGGACCAGACGGCACTTAGGAAGACCAACATGACCATAATGGTTGTGTCTTCGCTTCAAAGCACCAAGGCATATGCTGACCAGATTTAGCCTCAATACGCACGTCACATTCATAGGAATTCCTCATAAATTACTCTGAACAGAGATCAGTGGACAATGTGACTCTACGCCACGTTCAGATATTAACACCTTTTATTTCCTGTGGGACAGGGCTCTATCAAACATCTCTTCTTCTCTCATTAACCAGGGAATCTAATCAGCCCTGTTTTGGTTTCCTTGGGGATGGATGAGCCCTTCCTGTGACGAAACCACCAGTGCCCCCCCCCCCCCCCCCCCCCCATCAATTTGAATAAACAGTCAGTGCAGCAATTAAATTAAGTTACAAATGATGGAAACCTTGGTGGCTGGATACTGCTTCTGTAGCCACCATTTATCAAGTACTTGGCTCAGCAGATCACATGACAGCACACAGCCAATCATACATTAGCGAGTGTGATGCAGCGATAGCTGCTCCATTTCTTTATTAAACCAACATGAATTATGTTATCTGGATAACAGAAGCTTTCTGTGCTTTTAAAAATCTCTGATATTCAAGGGACTCAAAGTAGCAGGTGACAGTAAGAGCATGGCCAATAAAGCTAATGTTAAATGCATGAACTGCAGTGTCGAGCCTCAAACGGCCAGACTGAAGTGCACAGCCTCAAACAGGGAAACTGTAGTGCTGAGACTATAACAGGCAAACTGCATTGTGGAGCCTCAAACAGCCAAACTGCAGTGCATTGCCTGTAACAGTCAAACTGTAGTGCTGAGCCTAAAATAGCCGAATTGCAGTGCTGAGCCTGCAATGGCCAAACTGTAGTGCTGATCCTTAAATGGATAAACTGCAGTGCAGATCCTCAAATGGACAAACTGCAGTGTTGAGCCTCAAATAGCCAAATTGCAGTGCAGAGCCTGTAATGGCCAAACTGTAGCGATGATCCTTAATTGGACAAACTGTAGTGCTGATCCTTAAATGGACAAACTGCAGTTCTGATCCTCAAATGGACAAACTGCAGTGCTGATACTATAACAGTCAAATTGCAGTGCTGAGCCTCAAAGAGCCGTATAACGATACCTGGTGTTTCAACAGCCTTGGGGAAGACATTTGGTTGGCATACAATGTTAACTAGATTAAAGTATTCATAAAATCCTTTTTTGCTGAAATTGAAAATAAAATATATAAACCTACACATTGTAGAAAGAATCAGTTACTCTTAGGATCTGGGGGCATAATTACAATCAATGGTATAAAAATAAATCAGAGGTGTAATTGGATGCAGGGTGTCTGCTAATGGGCACACTGGTTCCTCCCCTGAGATCCTAAACCCCCCTGCTGCTTCCTGCCTGTGTGTGACATCGTTAGTATTTAAGAATGTAAGGTCAGTGCAATAACTAATCATGTCAGCTTCGCAGGAAGTGAGGGACAGGTGATGGATGTCAGGGGGGTTAGCCAAATTACATTTATGAGAAAATGTTCTATTCTTCTGCATTGGGTGTCATCATTCCCTAGCATCCAAAGTCAAGTTCAAACAGGCTTTTATGCATATGGGAACAAAATGATGCTCGCATGGAAAACTACTAAGGTAAAAAAAAAAAACCCATAAACTTCAGCTGTAATAACAGTCTTTGTCACCCTTAGGCAAACTCATGACAGGGCCCGGAGGTGACATCCAACACGGCATAACTCCCCCAAACTCATTCAGGGATCCTTCTCCATTTTTTTGCTGAGATGTGTGCTTCTAAGTGTTTACATGCAATGGGGTACCAGTCAGAGAGGAACCGGACAAGAACAGCAACAGACGCAGGGTTTGACGTCCCTTCAGACCAGAAGGACCCACATACCCAGACATTGCACGTAAAAATCTTCAGCAGTTACCAACAATAAAAATAAAATATTGTTTTTTCCAGATTCCTGTACCACTTCATTCCATGACCCTCCTCCTATTACTATACAAAGAATGACATGATTAAAGCCCTTATTAAAATATTAATTTATGCGTAGCCAAATCTCAGCATAACAAATAGCACCTCCTCGATCTGCCTTCCTCCTTTTCTCTGTACTGTTCTGTTTACAGTAAATGCTTTTATCGCACTTGACCTTGATAAAATGTAGGCCCAGCCACAACTCACCACCCCACTCCCCATGCACCAACTGCACCCCCCCCCCCCCCAGCCAGAGGACAATGGTTGCCACCCTAGCTCCATTCACATGCCTCAGGCAGACAATGATGGACACTCAACCCCCCCCATCCACCCACCCACCCATCGCCCAACCACGCTCTTCCCACCTACTAGCCCCCAGCCCTGGTAACACTAATGACAGGACAGACGTGGAGGAAAAACTTGGGGAATCAGCCGTCACCCTCCCCATCTCTGCCTTATGCTTGCGGTGTTGATGTGTTCAGATATGGGACCGGAGATACAGGATGACCCTCTTTTTTGGCAGATACCCTGTTTATGTTACTGGGAACCCATCAGCAATCTCCACAAATAAGCAAAGACAGTTTTGTGGTCATGGAACAAATGGTACTCCCTCCACGCATCCCTCACCTGCGTCCCCCTCCGAACCACCCAACCCCCCCTCCCACAGAGTGCTCAGGCGTGTGCAAAGGATGAACAAAGCAGAAGGAGGAAAAAAACCTCAGCACACAGGCACAGACTTCAATAAGAGCCAAAAGCTACCAATTAAACAGCACCGCACTGGGACAAAGGGAGGGGGGATGTGCGGGGTGCAAAGGTCCCGGGCCGCTCCCGTGTCTGCTCTTTAATTGCAGTTTGGGGTTTGCCTTGAAAGGCTCACCCAAATGCCGATTACACATCAAGACCCGTTTCTGGTAAAAAAAAAAAAGACACCTTATATCAAACCAGGACAAGGTGCATGAAACAGCAGTCAGGTGTGTTTAATTAGTCAAGCTGCTCCAAGAAAACATTCAAGTTCAGGCTTTATTCTTCATTATTACTCCTCTTAAATGAAATACAACACGGAGCTCTTCCCCGAATCCTCTCTAAACATTGTACTTAGAAGCAGTTCAAGTAAATTGAACCTCCTTATCCACTCCTCCACTCCTTATCTGTAGTGCATTCCTAATGTAGACCCCTCTACCTGAGTAAATCAGCTTCTTTCTAAAAAAATAGCTATAGGTCTGGAAAAAAAAAAGCAAAAAAACATCTTCTTTCCTCACACATCACCCTGCAGGAGCGAAGCACAGTGCTCAAAGAATACTGAACCTAAGAGACCATGAAAATACATGCTTCGCAGTGCTGTAAACTCGCAGATAAGGGACTCGAATCCAGCCTCCAGGGGTTGAGGGTTGGGGGGAGGCACTCAGACTGTAGCACCAAACAGTTGAGCACAGAGCCTGGACCTTTCTGCTTGACTTAATGACTCTTCTCAACTGTAGTTTATCAAATAAGGTCTAAATGCCTGAAACAGCCAGTTACTGCGCCCTAAGTATACCACTCACTATTCCTCTATATACCACTCAGCATAGGCTTTGGACCCCCCACGACCCTGAATTGGGCAAGCAGTTACAGAAAATGATGGATGGATAGCATACCTGACTACTGAATACCACTAAGCTTACCTGAGTATAGCACTCAGCATACCTCAATATACTACAGAACATACCTGAGTATACCACTCACTGTACCTCAATGTACTACTTTGCATAGCTGAGTATACCACTCAGAATAATAGATGCAAGTAAAGCACAGAGCATTACCATTTCGATAATTAATCACTGAGTCATTGAATGGTTCAAGACTACAAATCAGTCAGATGAAAGAGCTCCCTAGTTCAATCACTAGCAAAGTCATGGATTCTGTCCAGAAGGTACATTACTCTGAAAGCACATGGGCAGGCTCAAGTTTATCAGCGACAAGACTATGTAAACGCAAGGCTTAAGGATTATAAGCTGGCCTTATGGTGCCTAGCCAGAAGAAAGCAGCTTTTAGGGAGGAGTCTTCTTGTAGCAATACCCATCGTTTGCTATGGAGGGCAGAAATGGCCCTACATGAGCAGTCCTGGCTGAGTGTGGAGCGTTGATAAGACGGGACGGGACCTGTCCTCGGGGATCTCATTCTTTCCTAGCAGAGACGTGACCATTAAAATGAAGCGTGGTGCAGGCAGCACTGATGCCTGTCCCAGTGAATCAACAAATGCTTGATCTAACAGCTTTGGAGAAAGAAAAAAAAAGTCTTCGTATCTGATCTCAGCTGAAGTTTTTTTTTCCACCTCCTCTGAATGGTGCTCAGCTTAATCCTCAGAAGGCTGCGTCCACAGCCTCAAGACACTGGGAGGAAAAGAGCCAAACTTTTATCTTTGCCTTCAGTCCAAAGTAATGAAACTGTGGCCCTAATTACACAGAGCTGCAGGGGTGAGTGTTTGATGCTGCCGGAGAAGATATTAAACCGAGGAAGTGGACATTGGCATTAAAACACCTCAGACACAAAGATCACAACCCCTCTGTTTCCGTTATGCACCTTCAGCTCCACTCAGATGTCGCTACAATTTTTTCCAGTGCCATCTGCTTTGCTACTGCGATCTTCAGACATGGTTGTGAACAAACTAAGAGGGTTATTGTCTTGGAACATTAAGGTAATAAGAGGGGTGGCCCATCCACCATTGGGGGGGGGGGGGGGCATTTAATTTATTGGGCCTAAGTCTCATGTAAGAGCTGCATTAGGGATTTGTAACACTCTCCTCTTCGCTCCACTTACTTCTTTATAAACATATTTGTGGTGGCAGTTAGGTATGTCTTTAGATTAATCGTGTTATTTCCCTTGAGCTGTGCACCACAAGCTGAACCGCTTACATCCATGAAACACTTGCTCTTATTAGACTTTGAATTGTACTCAAAATGGGTCCACAATGTACTTCCATATTTGGTGTATGTCTATGTTTAACTAATCCCTCTTCTCTGATCTCTTTAATCCCACAGGGCATGCATAAATTTGCCAATGTCATACCATTATCATAGGTTATGTCGATCGTCGATTATTCAAAAAATGGACATCTCGTAGACCAATATAGACTGACAGTCTATAAAACTCAAAAAGAAAAGTAGAAAATAGAAATAAATTTTGGTTTCTAGTAATTTTCATTTAAGTTAGTTTTGCAGTTACTTTGTGTTTAGTTTTCATGTCTCAGTCTATTGGTTGTGTTCAATTTTGATCAACGAAAAGCTTTTGGTGCCGTTTTAGTTTCAGTATTTGGTGACGATAATAATCCCGGTCCTGTGTGCGTGGAAGTCTTACTGTTGATCGGGTACCTTATCTCTCAAAATTTTCAACGATGCGTTGGGAAAGAGATGTGCTGCAGGAGGGCTACTCAAGAATCCAACTAATTTATCTCTTATTAGCTGAGCTGCCCAGGAGGTTGGGCTGAATCTGGGAAGAGAAAACAGTGGAGACTTCGCAGCTAGACTGAGAATATGTGCGGTTTGGTTTTATTTTCTTTTGTGTGTGTGTGTGTGTGTGTGTGTGTGTGTGTGTGTGTTAGTTCACAATTAAAGTCAGCTTCTTGTGCCAAGAAAAACGCGGAATTGCCAGTACATATGGTTAGTCTTTAGTTTATGTTTACTTTAAAAATATACAATTAACAGACACAAATTATACAAAGTGAGAGGTATTAAAAGGATAAAGTATATGTAACACATGACGCTGATAGTTTTTACTAGGAAAAATAGTGCACATTTTTCTAAATAACAGACATACTGAGTACACACAGAGGTGAGCTAAAGGGATTGGTGATTTAATCAAAACGCAAGGAGATATTTTGACGGGCGTAATATAGCCTACATAGAAAACTTTAATATGTTTGCCAGACATTAGAAGGGTTGGTTTCAAACGGGACGGTGGACAAACAGGTACGACCAATCCTCCACAGGGCACAAGCGCACTTAGGCTGTTCGGGAACCGGCATACGGGTCTTCATAAGTGTTATAACACCAGATTCACAGCACCACAGAAAAGTCAACCCACAGCACATCACGGCCTTATCAAGTGCGTAGGAACCGGGGGACGGGTGGACGTGGTGTCCCCCTCGATATCAAACTCTCTCCTGCGCCATTGGGCCAGTCATCGATTACAGTTCATGCACCATGCAGCTTTGTACACTAGAAATACATTACATTATAAGACAATTAGAAACTACTCAGAGCTACTTGATTTTCTCGGGCGCACCGAGACTGGTGTGGGACTTCCTGTGCGTTCTATATCAAGAGATGTTAACTCAAGTGAGTCAAAACTCACTTTATAAGTGTATTCAGTCCGCAAGAAGGCGGAAAAAACATCCATTTGCACAATTAAGGTGCCCTCGCCGATCAAAGCAATCACAAATACTAATCTCCTAGCAGGCAGATGAAACCTGACACTAAACTGAGTATGAAGCATACTGAGGCTCAGATCAGCCTGGGAAAATGTGCGTTTATTCTGGAACCGCTGTCACATAATGACATTTTAAATGGCCGCGGTGCCTAGTTTTCACTTTTGTCCACTTGACGCCAGGACGTCCAGTCTTGCATTAGTTTTATGCACATGACACCCACCAACTAAAATGACCTACTCAATGTGATTACTGAAAACGAAGAAATGTTGCCACACAGACAAATCAACCGCAATAATACCGCTTATGTGAAATATGCACGAAAGTAAACATTACTCATACAGACTCCGTAATCGGTAATATAAAACAAGATATGGATTATTAGTACAGTTTTAGTACTTAGTATTTTAGGAAAAAAAGCATTTTTAAAAAGGATTTTAACGCAAACAGGGCAAAACCAATACCGGTAAAACAAAAAAAGAAATAGCCTACAAGTGAACATATTAAGTATAAAATGAAATGTTTTTAACACACACTCGATTATTAAAATAATAATAAAAACATATCCAAAGTCCTACCTTTTAAAGACCAAAGTAGCAAGGTGTATACGAACGACGTCCGTCCCAGTACTACCATCCCTTCCATATCGTTTATAATATTTGATATGATTTGCACTGTTTACTGTGGCTGAAGTTCGTCTCCTCGGCCGCTAACAAATCTGTCGGCTTTCCCTCTCTAGTTTCTCTCCCTCCCCTTCGTTATCTCTCTCTCTCTCTCGCCGGAGAAATCTGAAGCTGGTCTCCGTGTCTTGCTTGATATATCCGCACAAAAGGTGACCCCCCCTCCGCCCCCTTCCATTCCGCTCCCCCACCATGCACTCTTAAGGTAAAAAAAACCCTCATAGCCAGCTTTTAAGAAACAAATTTTGAGATCGATTCGTGTTTAATTGCAAATAATACAAACATTTACCTCATTTTATTATTAAAATAAAAGATAGTGAAACTTCTTTTTGTCAACGTATGATGTTATATCTTCAAATTCAAAAGTACGTACACTATACAATGCAATCGATAAAACTAATTTCACATTTACACTCTGTAGTAAGCAGCCGCTTTTGTTGAAAACGATTTACAAGAGAGGTAGATAATACATCACAAGCAATTAAGATTCAGCTCTTGAAATTAAAACATCGATACCAAAGTAACTATTGGATTGTGGCGCAATATTTTATAGTGCAGTTTATCGTGTATATGCAGTGGTATACTTGGAGTTTTTCTTAAGTCCTTTATGCAGATTTTTGTACAATTATGTTAATCGGCATATACATTGCTTTACAAGGTGGTTGTCTCAGCATTAGGCCAATTGGTTCTTGTACTGATAGAGTACACCACTCACAAACGATACTATAGGCACACGCATTCCTGGGATATTTAAACATTTGTTATATTTACAGTGCGGTATATATAAGGCGTGTATTTCATCAAAGTACAGCTCACACGTGAATCACTCGGGCGATTTGATGTAATCGATTTTATGCCGATCGTGCGTTTTAAACATAGTATATGATTTAGCACTATGTCACCGTCTGCAACAACTATTCCCGGTCATGACAACACAGCCCAAAAGGTCCAGCGGAACGGTACATTATGTCAATAATACGCACCATGAAGATCATCGGCGGGAAACAACCGCCACTTTAAATATCACTAAGTCGTTGGCGACAGGGTGGCTTTATGGATGAAAAAAACTAAGAGCAGGGTGAGATATTGATAGGATGAGAGTAGGGGCAGATCAAAGGGAAAGAGGAGGATTTAAATTCGCCTTTACGGTTAAATGGAAAGCCTGCAAGGGGGTCGGAGAGAGTTTGATATTGGGGGGTGTGAGAGAAAAATTGAACAAAGGGTATATTTTTCATAACCAGCTTTTAGAATAACTGCTTTTGGAATGCATTTTTTATATTGTTGCAAGAATGCCTGGGTGACAGACATCTGACACCCATGACATAGGTTAAAAGGAGAATTGAGGATTGAGCTAAGTGTTGCTGTCATGTTTTGGAACATATATATAGTACTTGTTAAAATCCACAAGAAATAATGCAAGCTTAGGGACAAAGGTATGAGCGTCTAGCGCACTTAGCAGAAATGGCAGGAACACCACAAAAACAGAGGTCACCCCCACATGCCCCGACCTGCAGCATGCAGATTATATGAAGTACAGTGGTACTTCAGAACTTGAACTTAATACATTCAGAACTCGGGTTCGAATCCTAAAAAGTTCGAGTTCTGATCGAATTTTCCCCATAAGAAATAATGGAAAACCAATTAATTGGTTCCCGGCCCCAAAAAATTACACCTAAATATGTTTTTTAGCATTTAAACACAAAATGAACAGGATAAAACAAGAAGAGCATTTTTTTTTCTTAATGGCTTCCAAAAGAATGTACCCCAACACTACCCCTGTCCTTCCCCGATCGTCCGCTCCTTCCGTATGCCACGCCCCCTCGTTAACCTCGTGTGGAATCCCCGTGTGATCAGTTGTTTCTGGTTGTTGCCATTAGTCCTCTGTATTTAGTCCGCATTTCAGTTTGTTTTCCCATTCCGGTCATAATTGTAACGTCATTGTGTTGTTCTGCCTGTTCGCAATTAAACCCCGTGTTTCCCGATGGCTTGAGTCTTGTCCCTGCTTCCCCAGTCCCAGGCAACACATCGGTGGTGGATACACAGTAGAGATGTTTTAAAAAGCGGGGAGGACAGTTCAGTAGCAGTGCCTCACCCGTCACTTCTCACGGACTGGGTAGATGACATGAAACAATGGCCCGATGTTAGCTACATCGACATTATTAATTACCTCGTATTTTCCGAAGGCGTTGATAGCGAGCAATTGCGTAATTACAAGAGCATCGAGGTGTATAATTACCTGCACAGCAACAAAATTGATAAAGTACTGCTCAACAACAAGGCGACTTTATTTTTCTTAAAGCAGCTGTAGAGCCGAGCCAGAGCGTTAATCAAGCTAAACACTTAGCATGGGTAATGCTAAGGGAAAGTGGAGTAGTGGAGACAGTCGGCTGTTCCTGTATCGCCGGATTAGGGAAATCATGCGGCTGCTATTCTGTGGAAGGTAGGCCTATATCACTTATCTGGATATCAGGGGCCTGTTTCACAAAGCAGGGTTTCTTGCTTAGTCGGATAACTTGTTGGATTAAAGGTAGTCAGGGCTAAATGTAAGTGTACAAAGATAAAATGCATCTAGCTCAGACTACCTTAAATCCAACAAGTTATCCAGCTAAGCAAGAAATCCTGCTTTGTGAAACCGGCCCCAGAATGTTTAAATCACTGAAACAGAAACACTGGACTGGCCAAAGGCTGTGATTGGGGAGTCACACCGCTGCCATCTAGCTAAGTACTATGTGGAGTACTGTTTACTGTTTACATGTGAAAGCCACTCGTTAAAGCTTTGTGTGGGCTGTATGCTGTACAATCACACAAAGATTAAAATAATATATAAAAAATAAAAGTCGGTACATTAAGGGCAAATTTACAAGATAAGAAAAAAATACAGTTATAAAAGAATGCAGTTAAAAAATATTAACTGTATTATTACAGTTTTTCCGATCCTCCTTCCGCGGCATAGAGTGCAGTGCGTAGGGCGCTGGGCACGGGCAGGCCTTTTGAAGTTGTTGATGCTCAAGGCAAAATGTTTCTAACGCGTTTTTCAGTTTTTTTTAATTATTGTGGCAGCCGACAACAGCACACGTTGAACCCGAACTGGTTGGTTCGACTTTTAAGAAAGTTCTAATGAGTTTGAGAACTGAGGTATACCACTGTATATACATGCTTGCAAGATGCGTGCCCTACCCTAACCGGTTTTATCTGGTTCTGAGGAGGGGGTGCGAAGTCATGTTAACCAGAAATTTCTTTGAGCATTACCACTGAGATATCATCGAAATGGTTGTTCCCTGACCTCAGCAATAAAATGACATCATACTCTAAAGCACCGACTAAGTGTCATAAATTTATACCACAGGGGACACAATTTAATCATGTAAATGCAAAGGTAACTTTTTTGTGGGGGTGGGGGGGGCAGGCAAATGATGAAATATAAAATATCGCCATATAAAATAAAAGTATCGCCACCCCAATTGCATTCACTTGGACAGATACTGGGGTCTCATATGTCCAGCTAGCTTTGTTAGCTGGGAATGGCAGCTATAGGGGTACATTTAGACAGCCCAGCTGCCTCACTCTTTGCCAAACACAGAGGGCACGATGGCTCACTGAGCAGCACTACTGCCCCAGACCTCCATGGCTGGGGGGCTTGAGTGTGGTGTTTGTGTCATCTCTCTGTGTCAAGTGGGATTCCTCGTACAGTTAGGCTAAGTGGTGTCACTAACCTTACGCTTCTTACCTGGGGTCATCCCCAGCCCCCTACTGCCTGGGGTAGGCTCCAGACTCCGCTGTGACCCTGGTCGGGAAATAGATGGACGCTCAGTGCACATTTCATTTCAGCAAATATAATTCACTGAATTACACTTTCTGCCACAGCATTGCAATTTGAAATAAAAAAGAATGTGTAAAATAATGATTATTGTGAGCATTTTTTTTTTCATATGAAGCACTTCTTTTGGTTTCATTCAGAAACGTTCATCAAGAACCTTCTCGGCTTCCTCCTGTCTGAAAGCATCCATCCCAAACTGACCCCTCACTCCTTTCTCTTTTCCCTGTCACATCATCTGCTTACCTTCCGAATTTCACTTGCTTCTATGGTCACCCCTCCCCACGTTAATCCTCTCTTTTGTTTTTCCACAAAATTCATTGGGGGGAAATTGCAAAAGCATACTTCTAGAGCAAACAAAGGCGCCTACCCTGCTACGCACGCACCAGCTCCTGGTGCCATAATCAGATCACAGTTTCTCAGCTGCTGCTTTTTTGAACAATCTGTATGTTTTTTGTTTTGTTTGTGCATTTGGCAAGCCACCTCACACTCCTGCTGTTGGACAGGGTGGGTGGGGCTTCCTCTCTTTTGTGCTGGTGGAGAACCCCGCCCGGCCGTCAGGAGCGCCAGGGGTTTGATCTGAGGTCACGGTCATGAGCCATTTGTGGTAAGTGAACACGGCATGGGGGTAACACACTCATACAGCAAAAAGCATCGAGGCCATTATGAATCCTTTCACCCTTTGTTGGAAAGGGTCACCGCTTGATGTCCCCTTTTATTTCACCACAATAACCCCCCCCCCAACAACCATACCCGACAGGATGAGATGAAGAGAGGGGCTTGTTGAGGAGCCTCACATTGGGCTTATCTGTTTGGTGCTTAGTCACAGATTGCTGGATTAGTGCTGAAATCCTACAATAAATAACGCAAAGCAAAAGGGGAGGGGGTTCTGAAATATTGAAGTAACCAGAATAATTGGAAGCAGAATACCACAGGCTTTTATTAATGCTTTATCTCTCACAGCTACTTAACAAATCTGCTTTACAATATGGAAATATCACTGCATAAAAAATGTAAATATTCTCGCTGCTTTACTTGGTATAAAATGTTAATTTTTCACCGTCGTTCTCCTTCTGTCTCCTGTGGAAATCACCTCCTACCTTCCTCAGGGTTAAGGGCGTGAGACACCAGCTCTTCTATGAATAATGACTTGCTAAATTGGAAGACCTGTGATAGTTAAATATGAACCCATTCATGTTTGTTTTTTTTTAACAAAACAGCTATAGTAATCATCTACTATAATTCTATAATTGAGCAGCTGATACCAGCACCAAATTCAACAAGATTACATATACATTATATATTGATTTTGCTTTGAGACATCATAGTCAGCCTTTCCTTGGTTCCATCTGCATATGCAAGCTCTTTATTCTAATGTGTTTTTCACTCATACTGACTTACCTGCCTGGGTGCCTGTCCTTCTGTCCCTGACACGAATATCCGTCTATTTTCGGGCACCCCTCCCCCCACCCAACATCAACGTGGTCCCTTGGTGTGCCCCCTACTGGCAAAATCCCCCTGGGAATGGACAAGCCACCCACAGGCTGCACGGCTAATTTGGGGATGACAAGGAGACCCACATGGTACAGGGATCAGAGTGTGGGACGGCAGGAAGACCTACGCGGCACAGGGATTGGAGTGAGGGATGGCGGGGAGACAAACATAGAACAGGGATTGGAGTGAAGGGACTGTAGGGAGACCAAGACTGGCATCTGGGCTGAATGAGGGCAGAACGCCCCTACAGCTCACACTCACATAGCCGATTTCTGCCAGGAGGGGCCCTTGTGGACTTTGCCCTGTCCCAGGAGACCAATGCCCCCTGTCTTACACAAACAAAGCCCCACCCCTTCTTATGCTTCCTATCAATCACACACACGACTGCCTGCCACTCTAATCCCCCTTTTCTTTCTCTTCTCTCCTCCTCCCCCTCCCCATCTTTTCCCTGGCCCACCTGTCCCCTTCCCTTCTGTTTCCAGCCACTCCTCCCTGCCTCTCTCTCTTTCTCTCTCTCTCTCCCCCTAATTGTGTCTCTTATCTCTCTATCCCGGCAACACCCCCCCCCCTTTTTTTCTGGAAAAGAAGACAATTATAGCTTTACAGTGGGCTGCCAAATGTGCCCCCACGAACACACACACACACACACACACACACACACACACACACACAATGGCAGATCACTGGAAGCAGACCCTGTTGGTGTCTGAAGTGAGATGGAGTTGTCAGAGCTATGCGGCAGGTCGAGTCTCTTGGCACACCCTCCTGCTTATTTATTGCCCTCCTCATAGAACGGTGGCCCCAGTTTTCTAGCATCTTCTTGGCTGAGGTACTCAGAGGCTGCAGATTTTACAGGCAGTGAGGCTCGATTTTAAGTGTTTCCTTCAATCCGTATAACGCGTGTTGCATCTGAGCGGGGAATAATCAATAGGAAGATAATGGGCGTCCCCAGGATATCCCAGCTAAGTGTGGGACCTAATGGGAGCCCATAATGGGCTTCACCTGATTGAATGAACATGTCCAGCCCTAAGAACCCGCAGTGGTGATGGGTTACCCTTCAGCTTGGGCCTCGTCCTCTCACTCTCGAGCGGTAGTGTGGCACATGGCCTGCCAACAAGTGTCCTATTCAGCAAATCATAATTAATGACTCGCTTGTCCTCTTTCTTTCCACAGGGAGACGTCATTCTTCTAATGCCACTGGCACCACCTACGGGGATGATGTAATGCCACAAGTCTCAGTGTTTCCCGATCATGGTGAGTCAGAAGGATTCTACTCCACAGCCCTTTGGTCATTTCTGGTCATTGCCAGCTTTTGATGACGGATTATTTTGTCACAGATTAGTAAGAAATAGATGATATCATAAGAGCTGTAAGGAACACACAACGGACAAGCAGTTTGCATAGTGTATGCATAAAATTTAAAAAACCATCCTTTTTTGTCTGTTTATTTCAGTTCTCTGTACCTCCCCAATAGGCAGGAGAAAATCTGGGGAGCGATGGAAGCACCGGAGGAAGGTGAGTGCCGTCATCCAGGGAGGAGAAAATAATGCAGGTGTGGAGGCTGAGTACAAATGAATTCAAAGGGGAGAGGAAGGGTGCTGACAGGCCCAGCGGCACGGGGGGCTGGGTGGGCGAGGCGGGCGAGGCGGTGACAGGCCTTTGCCAAGACTTCACAGGAAGGCAAGCTGTGGTGTGACAGGCCAATCGCAGCTGGCATGCGTGTGGCCTGCGCTTGCGCAGTGTTTCAGCGCCGGTGAAAATGCTGACGGGTGACAAAGTCGGCACGCTGCACAGGCGGGCAGCACCTGGTGTGCCCCCTGCTGACCAAACACGAGCCTAAACAGGAAAATGTGCACAGGTTCTAGGCTACTGGAAGTGAGACTCAGCTCATGTGGCATGTTCAGAGGGGTCTGAACATGCCACTCCTTTGGCCTTTAAAGCTTCTCCTGCATAACCATCTATGGTGACAGTTCTCTTTGAGGCCCTCTCTCATGGTCACTGTGAGGCTGTCAGGTCCTCTCTCTCGCAGTCGCTGGCAGGCCTGCTCTTGTGGTAGCTGTGAAGCTATCAGGCCTGCACTCATGGTCACCCTCATGTCCTATCTTGCAGTCATAGTGAGGCTGTCAGGCCCTCTCCCTCGCGGTCGCTTGCAGACCTATTCTCGTGGTTGCTGTAAAGTTTTCCGGCCTTCTCTCATGGTCACCCTCATGTCCTATCTTGCAGTCACAGTGAGGCTGTCAGGCCCTCTCTTGCGGTTGCTGTGTGGCTTTCAGGCCCTCTCTCGCGGTCACCCTCAGGCTTCCAGGCCCTCTCTTGCGGTCGCTGTGTGGCTTTCAGGCCCTCTCACGTTGGCTGGCAGACCCTCTCTCACAGTCGCTGCGAGGCTGTAAGGCCCTCTCTTGTGGTCGCCGTCAGGCCCTCTCTCGTGGTCACCCTCAAGCCCGATCTCATGGTCGCTATAAGGCTGTCAGGCCCTTTCTCACAGTCACTGTGAAGCTGTCAGGCCTTCTCTCACGGTCACTGTCCCTCTTCTGCTTACCTCTGCAATCTCTCTCTCTCTCTCTCTGTCTCTTCCCTCATATCTCCTCCATGCTTGCAGGCTCCTTCATCTCAAAGCAGAGTGCCCCAGCTATAGCTATGGCTGAGGGATTGAAATGCAAGTGGAGGGGGGAAGGAAGGAAAGATCATTTCCTCCGCCTCCCCCATTAAGCCACCTGCCTGCCTCTCCACATGCACACGGGACTCCAGGGCCCAACAGACGCCACCGAGAGGCCCTGTGTGTGGCCCCTACAGGCCCTGGCAAAAGTCTACAGGAAGCTGACATTGCGCCTTATGCCAGAGAAGCACTTAACATAAGTTGGTTCAATAAAATGTCTAGCTGTATAAGCATGTAAAAATCACAATTTACTTTTGCTTCATGATTAGTTTGAATCACACCTGATATGAGACAAAAGGAGCCGGCCGGTGCACATGCAGCCTACATTCACCTACAAACTGAGACAGGACTTGTTGCTTTCAGCCTTATTGTCCACAAGTCGAGAAGCAGCCATCACTACCAGCAGCGAGCGGGATAGCCCGGGGGTGTCGGCTGGCCTGGCAGTGGAGGAGGAGGGCACTTTAGTGTGCCACCGGTCAGGGAAATCATGCTGCTTTTAGCTGCAGCTGATCGGAAACATCACTCTCGCGCATATGCAGAGAAGGAACGTACAGATCTATTGAAACAAACTCAGAGAAATTCCAGTCATGCCAACCCCTTGGACTCAGATGTAATGGGGACAGAAGAGCTGATTATCCAGCCTCTGTATAAACTGCGTTACGCCAATTAGCCAGATGGACGGCATAGAGTCAGCCCGTTTACAGGAAGCGCTTCAGATGAATGCGAGGTTGAAAATAAGATCAGCCGAACTCAATCAATAGATCATGATTCATCTGGTTCTTTTCAGGACTGCAGGCAAGGACAATGGACACGAGTGCCACTCGCAGCCTTCTGTAATGCTTATGGAAGGCCGGCATCCGCGGAAAGGCAATTGGTATTCATGAAGCTCATATGTAAATTATGGGGCCCAAATAGGGGAATGTGAAAGAGATGTAATAATCTGATTTCGGGGGGGGGGGGGGGGGCTATTAAATAGTTATGAATCTTGCAGAGTGTAAAGTTGCGGACTGCATGAAAGCCTATAAGTCTTTGGGTTTGTCTATCTCTGATGATGGCCCAAAGTATTTAAAAATCCATCTATTCACCCATCCATCCGTCCACCTGCCCATCCATCCATCCATCCATCCTCCTTTACGGCTTTTTCATTATAGGGCAGTCACGAGCTTGGATCAGCTCCCAGGAAGCATAGGTCACAAGGCAGGCAACAGGGGGCTCTGTGGACATGATGCCACTCCAGGGCAATTTAGAGACACTAAAAGACCAACTGGATGTTTTTGGATGGTGGGAGGAAGGACAGCACGAAGACTGCCAGGCCTGAGGGTGTGAGGCTGCAATGCTATCCACTACACCACCCGATTAAAACAATACGAATTACAGAAACTAAACTCTTCAGGGTGAACATGGAAGGTAAATTCATGTACAAAGATACATATGGTGTCCAAATGTATTCATATTTTCACGCCCCCAGGGCATGCATAAATCACACGTATGACAATTGACACTGATATATTACAACCAAAGAAAATGAAGTATATTGTAGACATATGAGACATATATTAAGTGTCTTATGAACCTTATGAGCAAAAGGTTTTGACTGTGCATGACCTGAAACAGGCATGTCTCACACCCATTAACAAAGGCTGGACTGATTAATCAATCACAGTGACTTAGGCCAGAAGTCAAGTGAAGCTGCAGGGAAATTATACAGATTAAGCAGGACACTCGTCAGCTGGGAGGCACCGCATTCGAGTCCCCGCAGGGCAACTTCAGGCCGTGCAACCCCGCCTGGACAATGCCATCCTTGGATGTGACATCATGTAGACCTGGGGTGCCCTGGCAGGCACTAGGACCTGCCTGCCACCAAGGGCAGAACGCCACCGGCCTGTCACTTAAGCGATGACCTTAAGGTTAAGAGAGTGCACATGCCACATGTGCATTGAATGGGATGGGCGTGAGGTCGAGAGAGAGAGAGAGAGAGAGAGAGAGAGAAGGGAAGGTGAGGAGGAGATGCAAAGGAACCAAAGAACGGGCAATGGAATCGAAATCCTTACAGAGGCTCAAGGGCAAGGAGTGTCAGAGACAGGCAGTGAAATTTAGCTGGAATATTCCTTATGGCAGACTGGTTGGTTAAATTTCCCTCCCACCCCTAGATCGAGTAGTGTTGTTTTTTGGGAAGGGGGGACAGGGAGCCCAACCCATACATCACACTGCCGGAAAGTGAGCACTGTGAACAAACACAGCAAGCTCCAGCAGGTTTCTGCTGTTATCACGGCTGGCACGGCCCTGTGACAGCTCCGAGGCTGTGGCTCTCCGCGCCGGGCCGCTTCTCTTAATTGCTGTCACTGGGGAGCCAAGTGCCGATTGTTTAATTACCCTTAATGCAGCAGGGCTATGCTTCTGATTAACCGTGCCCATATACGTGCAATGCAGCCCTGTCATTTCCCCCACACTGAAAGCACAAAAGAGAAATAAACAAACATAATCATTCCTGCCGGATCTGTGGGAGGGAATCCCTGCAGAATGAGGGAGAGAGGAGCGCAACATGTCTAATGAGGGCCATGATATGGGGGTCTGAGAATGTGGCAGAGATTACAGAGGGGGGCAGGGCATGATCTCACAGCACCGTGAAGCAGACGGGGAGGGCAGCATGACAGAGATCCCACTTTGCTGCGGGAGCACAGAGGGTGGCCATGTGACGGGCAGACAGACGGCCTGTTTTTGTTTTCGCGAGCGTAACATAATCCCGCTGAAGACAGGTGATGAAACTGTAAGCAGTATTTTCGGATGAGCAAAGGTAAACAACGCAAAGCGGGATGAGCCACATGTGCAGAGAGGTGTCACATGTGCGGCAACAAAAAACACATAGAGTATTCCGGATCTCTCTCTGTCGGTAGTGTTTTGCCAAGTCCTTTCAGTGTCCCTCTCCTGCAGGGAGCCACACTGGCACCAGTCAAGCCGAGCAGCTTCCCATATCGCCGCATCTGCCGCCTCACATCCAGCCCTGAAGTCCCGCTGTCACACAGCGACAGGTGTGCCACGCCCCACACTCTGCCGGCCAACATCCCCACAGCCGCTGTCCACAGCCTCCCTCTCTCTCCCTTCCCTGCATCTGTTCCCTACTCTTTCATCCCTTCTTCATTTGCTGCCAGGCCTGTTGGAGTGCAATTTCTGCATGCTTGTTAAGTAAAGAACAGGCACGCACAGAGAAGAAAGAAAGGAAAAAAACAGGCTGCCTCACACAGACACGCTAGTCACTGGCCCTGCCTCTCAACAGCACCTGTCCTGAAGACAAACACTCAGGGCCCGACAGATGCGGAGACACACACACACACACACACAAACACACACACACACACACTTGCAGCCACCCACCCTGCCAACAAAACCACTGTAATGGTTTCATTACCACCATTGATTTTCACCTAGCGGCCCCCCCTCAACCATCACACTTAAAGAAAAAGTACTTCTCTAAGACCTAAATGGTGAACAGTCAGTAGATCAAATACACACACACTTCATAGGCACATTGTATTTCTTCAGCGAGAGTGTGATTGGGGCGATGAGAGGCATTGTTAGCTAGATGTGAGAGGCTTTCAGCCAAACAGGACTTGAGAGAAACTATTCTACCAAAGGAATTCATATCATATCTACACCAGGTTGTATTATGTTGCGATGCTGCTGGCTAAAGTAGCCTGAGACTCCTTCTGCCATCTTGTACAGAGCAAAGGGAGGGGGGCACATAATCCCCTTTGGGACACAGGCTCTCAGCGAGAAGATTATTAGCAGCGCAGCTTTATAGCTGGTCAAAAATCATTACAATGTGTATAGATACACTGTCTTACGGCTAGCGCTCACGCTGCTGTGAAGCGGAGCGATTCTGGGGGTTCCATAAGCTGCCCACACAGGAAACAAGTAGGTGCTGTAGCACAGTAGCGATAAGGACGGGGGAGCTGTCTTTACGGTAGTGAGCGAACAAATAGGGAGCTCACAGCAGGCATTCCAAGCATTTTTCTCAATGCCTCAAGGACATGTTTGCCTTTCTCCCTCTCTCCCAAATTACAGACAGGGGACGGTGAGAGAGGCCCACAGATGGGCAGCAGGGGGGGGCAGGTGTTTCGAAACAGCTGCCTCTTGCTCTTGCCTCAACACTGACAGGTAGGTACACGATTTTCTGTATGAGATGGGGGGCAGGGTATGGGGTATTTACGCACTTCACTCACAAAGAAATCAGGAGACAGATGGACAAAGAAACAAACCTTTGTAGGTGCAGAAATGGGAACAGGCAACCATGAGATAGCATCATGAAAATGTGAAGAGAAACAATTCCTAACCTGAAAGAAATGCTTAACTTACAGTCAGAGTAAACAGTCACAGAATCCAAGACATAGCTGAATAAAATCACTGAAATACATAATCAATTTCATTTTTCATCCTGAATCAACAACAGCTTATCAAAGAAGGATTGTAATGCAGTGAGCCGATGGCATATCCGGACTGCCAGCCCATGCCGGTAAACTCACACAACTTCAAAGTAAGCAGCTCAACATGCGACGCAACTCAACATGCGACGAAACGCCACCCTCGGCATGGCCCAGCATTTAGTCAAGCGTACAAGGAAACCAGCCTCTTCAGAACATATTCATTAAAAATCTAACAGCATTTACCCCCAGAACATTTCAGGATCCCACTCACGCAAGAATGAGCACTTTTACTTTCCTGTCAAGCCCTGGAACCAGGATCAGTGTGTTGAGTTTGCTTGGCCTGTCTTTGCGCAGGTTTCCTCCAAAAACACAAGGTTGAGTGAAGTTGGTGTCTCTAAATTGGCCATAATGAGATCCTGTCCCAGTGCAATTAACAGGCGTCCCACCTAGGGTGTCCCACATCTCAAGCCCTGTGCCGTTTGCGACTGGCTCCAAACACCATAAACCTGGACTGGACTGGAAAGAATAGATTCTTGATAGGCACATTCAAAACACGTGAGGCATTTTTAATATTGCTTTGGGTCAAATCTGCCAAACGAGTATAAGCATGGTAAATATTAATAGTAAAGACCATCGATAATTTTAATCCCATTTTGTCATTACCGCAAAAATACATTTTAGGCTTTAGCTCCACCTGCTGTTACGAAGAAGAATTGAAGCTGGAACCCACATCGCCACTCTGCGGTCCCATAATACTATTGTTATTACTCTAGGGATGCAATCGCGACAATGTGCCAACGCCTATAACCGACAACGAGTAATGACGTACCAGCGATATCATTAACGAGCAAAACAAACTAAACAAATTTTTAACTAACAAAATTAAAGAGATATCATTTACGCTGCTTCACAGGTTTTACCCAGCTAATCACTACTTACAGAAGCTTAAAAAAGACATTAATGTTAACTGCACCTTTTGTGGGGATCAAAAAGAAATGCTTGTGCAGTTGTTTTGGATGTGTCCTCATACTAAGTTACTTTGGAGTAAACTGTCCAGATATATTGCAGACCTTATTTACCCTGATTTTGCATTGAAATGGAAAAATGTTTTGTTTGGTTTTGTTAACCATGACAAGAACATCACCTTTGCGTTTTATTTAATAAACCTGATTATTATTTTAACCAAGTTTTACATTCACAAATCAAAATTCCAGAATATAAAACCTTTTTTTATTGACCTGTCGATTAATGTAAAACATATTACATCTCCTCCATTTCCTGCTCACTGAATAAGAAGGCTTTCAGAACACACATTTTTCTGCTTTACAATGCATTTATGTGATTTTTTTCTTTTTATTTTATTTCATTTTATTTTATTTGTCTTCTACCCTGGCGTAACTACTGACTTGTATACACAAGACATTTATACTTGATTTATACTTTGTTCTTTCATATTCAATAAAAAAATTAAAAATAAATAAAACAAACAAAACAAAGTTAATAACGAAATCCAAAGCATTCCGCACCTCAAACTGCTCTACTGAACCATCAGGGGGAGGTACGAAATCTAAACAACTTAAAAATAAGAAAGATAACAAAATCGCCTCCAGCAGCAACATCCTGTAGCAACCAAACGTGCAGCAAACACAAGCACGGACAGACCGCATGTCACGTGCGGTGCAGGGAAAGTAACCGGAGCTTTTACCCAAGATCAACCAGGCACGATTACTTCCATGTATGACGCGCTGCCTGCCTTCTGGTTGCCAGGCGATTGGAGGGAGCGTTGGCACCAGCTTGTCATCTCCCCCCTGCTCCCCGTTTGTGTCTCAAATTTTACTGTATTTGACTCTCCCTGCCGGCCCCTGGAGGATGGGCTCCCCCTTTGAGTCTGGTCCCTCCCAAGGTTTCTTCCTTCTCGGGAGTTTTTCCTTGCCACTGTCGCCTATGGCTTACTCACTGCGGGCTTTGGGTGGGGATGCTGTAAGCCGATCCATCGTTTTCCAGAGCGACTAAAAAAAGATTATCAGCACTGTAAGATCAGCTGTCCCCCGGCAAGTCTTAGAGCTGTTTAGCCCATCGTGTTTACAGTTTAGTTCAGGTTTTCACTTTTCGGAAAAAATACATACAAATGGCTCGGCATGGTGCTGCGGGAGGAGGGGTTCAATAACATTTGTCGCAATATTTTCATGCTGTAATATCACTTAAGGCTGTATGAGCTCTAAAAACTAACAAGTATCATAACTTACAGAAACTGCTCACTGGTACTTGGTCTAAACTTGTATAGGCGCATCCCTGTATTATTCCACAACTGAAGATGTGGAAAATCAGTCATGAAGTCAATACTACATGAAAGCACTGTATTCACTGAAAACATGCAGTAGACAACTGATTTTGAAAAAAGTGCTTTGTGGAGGGACACAGGCCTCATAAGCCACATGACACGAGTGAGTCTCAAAGCAGTCAATGTATCGCTCCTTACCAGTGGCCTGTACTACGAAGAGGGGTTACTGGCTTACCAGGGTAACTTGTTGGATTTAAGGTACCAGTTTAAATGGACTTCATATTCGTTCACTTACATTTTGCCCAGACCACCTTATATCCAACAAGTTACCCCGATAAGCCAGTAACCCTGCTTCAAAGTACAGGCCCCAGATGTCTGACCAAGTTAGTAACTAGCACACAGTAAGGCCAGACAATATGATTTCAGTACTTCATTTGCACCACTCACTTATAACCAGAATGTAAATATCTACCTGTGCAACTGATAAACGAATTCTATAGCAAATCCGTGGGGGTTTCTCCAAATAACTTTAATGCACCCAGTCTCAAACACTCCACTTCAGAAATGTCTGAAATACAAGCATCTGCACACATTCTGAAGTACTTCACCAGACACCATATATCACCCGTGTTTGCGCTCGGCCCTTTTCACACTTCCTGTGTAATTCTCTTCACATCTAATACATACACTGACCAGACAGCATGACAGCCTACTGGTCATCCACACCACCATGGCCGAAAGAACACAAATCCCTCACACGACACGCAACGACTCCGCCAAATGATGCAGATCCAGACAACAGTTTTGATGTAAATAGCTGTCGTTCAGCAGTAACAACACGAAAGACTAACCAGCCCATCCTGCAACATATTAAACTGCAACTATGCTAATGCTATTCAACACCAACATTGGCTTTTGGTACCATGTATCACACTATATTCTGAAAACTCATTAAGCAGCTATTTTCCAAAATTATCAAGAAAGGTAAACCCTTGAGGCAGAGAAACAGCTTTGGAATAAAACGACAAGTCAGGCAATTGGTTTCAAATTATTTATTATATCATTCAAGATTTCTTGTTTGCAGCTGCAACCTAGAAAGGGGCGAAGGAAGAGATTAAAATACCATAAACAAAAATCATTAAAGAAATTGATATTCACTGAAGATAGACTGTGGGACCCGACATTAACTCACCTGACCAGCAATCCTATCCAGGTCTCTCTGGCCCTGGGGAGTCAGTCTACGGCCACTGGGGAAAGAACAAACTCTTCAGTCTAGAAACTCCACACGGAACAAGGCATATCAACGACTACAGAAAATTAACGTGTCCTGTCGACAGTGCAAAAGCTTTAGGCTAGTCTGTATAGACATACAGAAAGCGTCAGAGGTCCTGAAATAACCAGGATGTTCCAGAACATCACATATACAACATGCAATCTAGAGACAGGCCTGGGATCAAGTTCAAGTCCACCAGACCTGCAGCAAAGACAAGACTACCAAGAAATCCCTGGCTCATATACCTGAATGTGCCAAACTCACTGACAACCATGATGTCACAAGTCACTCCCCTTCAATGTTGTCAAGGAAGCGCTAGGAGACACTACACAACTCGACAGCTGAAAATAAATCTAAAGACATCTGACAAGCTGGAGGTTCAATTCAAGCTTGAAAACAGGCAAGAATATGGCCACATCATCAACAACATTCTTCCTGGGGGCGTAAAGGTGCCGCTCACCCATTTGGGTCCTTCTCCACCATCTTCAGCCCCTCAAGGGACTGTAGCACCTTACGAGCGACGTTCTTGGAGCCGCGGCTGAAGTGTGCGGGGCAGACACCATTCCTCTGACGGCCACCGTAGATCTTGGTCATGGAGCCAACACCAACGCCACCACGCAGATACAAGTGACGTGCCGTGGAAGCTAAAAGGAGGGTCACACTGAAAAGACATCTACACAGCACATGTACCAATGCACCCAGAGAGATCAAAGTACCGGTGAAGAAGCTGAACACCCAATTTCAGAGAACTCATCATCACAAAGCCAGGACAAGATTTCAAAACACATGGAAAAAGTGGAGATTACATTTAACAATGATTTTATCCAAAGTAAAGTGAAGATCAGAGAGCAGGGTCAGCCAGTGTCCTTGGAGCATTTGGGCTTAAGGGCTTTTCCTCAAGGACGGAGACACCACTCAGCCAGCCACAGTATTTGAACTGACGACCTTCCATTCACAGGCAAAATCCTAACCTGCATAGTAACACATCCCCCTAAACCAGAGACAAATTTTTGTTCGAGCCCATTTTGACAATCTACATGTCCAAAATGGAATCGGAAAACAGACCGGCTGCAGGTGTGTGGCTTTGCAGGTTAAGCCTCTGTGCCTGTGATCGGAAAGGTCCCGGTTCAAATCCCAAGGTGAGCAGAGTGATGTCACTCCTGAGCCAACCAGCTCCAGGGACCATCTTGACCGTACTCTCAGTGTGGATAAAGACATAATACAAACAATGTAAAATTTCACAAATCCCGCTATTCTACCTCAGCAATATCTTACCAGCTCTGGTGTAGAACCAGTTCTCATCACAGGGGGCCAGCTCTTTGTGCTTAGCCAGCTTCACAGTGTCCACCCATTCTGGGACCTTCAGCTTCCCAGACCTGAGAGAAGAGGGAGAGACCATTAACCACTGCACTGGCTAACAGGCTCACCCAAGAGTAAAATATTAACATCAAATAATGGAAAGTTTGTGAGTATACACAAAATCAGACATTCTGGAATAAACAATAGCACAAGAAACTAGTGAGGCACACACTTTTTAAGGAAGGCTGACAGCGCACGGACAAACTCCTGCTGGTTGACGTCTTTCACTGTGACACCAGGCATCTGTGAAGGCAGGACAGAAAGTGACCAAAACACCTAAAACCTGGAAGTGTCACTTATTCTAAACACGTCACGCTGTGACCCAAGACTTCAGACTGTAAAATCTGTTGATAGTGGACTACTTTTCAATGGAGAAACTCCACATACATCATGACACTCTTCCTTTTACTTTGACTCCAATCACAACCTACAGTATGTTGCAGGACAACAAAACTGAGAAAAATCAGGAATCACAGGAGCAATTATACTCCCGTTGAACATAAATATACAGCAATGAGCTCAGGGACTCGAAAAAATCCAATAATCTAAGGGGGGAATAGAAATTTACAACTGCAATATTAAATTTCTGGGAAACACTACGCCTTAACGGCAGATAATCAAAAGTATATTAAAAGGGAAAAAAAACTACACCACTTCGTAATCCTCTAACATTAGTATTTTAAAATATATCCGTAAAGCCATCATTCTTAACTTAATAATGCCATCGTGCCGTCTTGCAACCAGCGGCACACTGTTTTTCAGGCCAAGCAAGGTCTTGCGCTGTTAGCTAAAAAGCTAACAGCAAGCCACTCTTCAGCCTCTACTTAATCAATAAATCGGCAAATTGATAGTCAAAAATTGTTTTACGGGTGACTGATGAAACCCATAACCTGTTCAAATGTGACTAGAATTCCAAGACGGTCCAGAGGCCGTTTCGGAGAAGCACGTTTGAGACGCCTGACCGAGCGCCGAATGGGGGCTGCCATTACGGCAAGCGCTGGCTAGCGGCAAAGCTCCCCATCCTCCGTACAAACTACATGAATATAAGGAGCCATAAACATCTAACATGTAAGTCGTCGCATTGCAAGACTCTTATGCACTAAAAATGAAACATTACGGCCAGAAAGCGCACATTTTAAGACAAGATTAGCAATATTTATGAAGACATAGAGCGTCACTATACCTTGCTCGTGGACAGCTAAAGGAAAGAGAGATACAGGGTTTCCAGCCTGTATTCAAAAGGGCCCTTCGTGTTAATTCTCGCGAGAGTTGGACTTCTTCCGCAATACGGATTAACCACGTGTACCGGCTCCAAGCCGAAGTTTCTTTCTAACATGGTCATGATAGCTCACTGGTTTTATTTAGCTATTGGTTGAAATGATTTTTTCATTTGAATTTTTTAAATAAAGTCATATTAAACGGAATGTGTTGATGACCCGTTTTGTTTGGTTTTGTCTTTTAAATTTAGTAACATGCTGGTTGTTTTTTTATTCAACCAATACATGATGGTTTGTAGCCCATAATCAGTTATAGAAAAGAAATTATTTTATTAGCAGGGGTGTCTGTAAGTCATATGTGTTTTGTGGTTAATTTTGGCTCCAGTTTAATTTATAGCAGGTAGTCAAGTAACTTATTATGCTTTGTGTTTTGAACAGAGTGATGTCAGTTCAGTCCAAATAAGACCTCAACTGCAGTCCTGATGTCTGCTGAACCTTCTGCATTTAAACCTGGGCTATACACAATTTTACTTCATAAACTGGGACTTTACTATTTTGGACTTCCTTTGCTGGCCCCTGGAGAATGGGCTCCCCCTTTGAGTCTGGTTCCTCCCAAAGTTTCTTCCTTCTAGGGAGTTTTTCTTGCCACTGTCGCCTCTGGATTGCTCACTGGGAACTTTGGCCAGGATAATTTAAAGCTCTTTGAGACACTGTAATGTTGTGAAAATGCACTATATAAATTAAATTGAATTGAAATCCAACGAAAATGAGCATATACGGTGGGCCTGGAGAGTAACTTTTGAAAAACGCTGCTTTATTACTTCAGATATGAAAATAAATGTAACCAATAGGGTGCATCAAACCCCCATTGATTTTCAAAATGTTTTTGGCTGTATAATAATTATGTTCTACCGGATGAAAAAATAATTTGGGCAAAATTTCGTTAATTTTGATTAACATCTACCGGGTCCACATCTAGATTGAAAATATGACAAATAATGATAAACGCAAGAAAAACGAAGGTACTTCAGAAGTTCACAAATATATTTTAAATGCACAAATTAAATTATTAAATTATTGTGATACATGTCTGATGTCTGATATAGTTGGTACAGGTGTATAGGGCATAGGCCTACTGTTACAGAGCAATACTTCCAGCAGCAATATAATAGCAATATACTTCTGGGCAAGTATAATAGTATGTCTATCTTAAGAACTGATAGTGAACATCAAGAAGACTGATATATCGATGGCACCTGGGAAAAACCGCGTAAGTGCACTATAGTATGGCGCAATCCGCGTAAGTGAAAAATGGGCGGGAACGAAACTAAAGCAACTAAACAAAACCACATCCATTTCATATCATGCAATTTTCGCGTAAGGGACATCAGTCTGTGCTGTGATTTGGAAGTGAGTAGCTTGTGAACATGGAAGAGGCTCAGATTTTAGCACCAGTATTTTCAGTATGTTCACAAGGGCTCTCAAATCTAGGTCACGTTTTACTTCCACCATTTAGAAAAAACGTTCCCCTGTAAAATTGACAAATTGTTGGATACGCGGTTTTTCCCCGGTGCCATCGATATCCACTATTAACCACTTTAAATACTAAAACATGAAATCATTAATGCTTGCAGTATAACTATTCCAAAGTATGAATTATTGCCGTTATTTCAGAATTTCATGGCTGTTGTGGACCCGGTAGAACTTATCCAAATTTCAAATTATTTTGCACAGTGTGTTTTTAGTACAGATAGAACATTTTTTTTATATAGCCATGAAAATATTTTTCACTTGGGGGGTTTGATGCACCCTAGTAACCAAGTATTAACAAGCGTATCGAAATTGCTTATAGTTATAATTTCTTGAGAGTGTGTTCCATTTGGTGGTCTGTCCTTTGCCGCATACTTCCTGGGATCCCAGCTTACTTGGATAAGCAGTTATGGAGGATGTAGGGATGGATGAATAGCTCGCAAAATATGATTTTTCGTTCAAGAGGTACAATAGCCTATAAGTAATTGCATGGGCCACAGAAAGCATCGGAACAAAAGGGCATTAAGTCATGTCCACTTGTCTGTTTGATTTTGAGAAACCCGAATATAACCTTTTCTTTAAAAATGTATGTATAATTCTGGCCTTTAATGGTAATCTTTAGCATGTAGCATTAAACAATGTGTAGATAACTTTTACGTGATCACTGCATTTTGATGCTTCAAAAGTTACGAGTGCCCCCCCCACCCGCCTACCCCGATGGTTATTGAGTGGTTCACAATTGCATTTTGATTTGGTGAAAAAAGTGGAAGCCCAAGTGTAATAAAGTCACCTGAGGTCTTCCTAATAATATGGAACGTATTCTGCCAGAAAACGATAATAATAATAACAATAATAATGATAATAACAACAATAATAATAATATATTCTGCATCTTGTGCCAGTTCATTTAACTATGTGTTCAATTTTCAGTAAATGTCGAAATAAATCAAAAATAGACATATAGGTATACAATCGAAAGGTCAGGTCAGGTTTCAGAGCAAGGACTGGTACAGGTCATTGCTGCACCCACCAAATGATGAAAAACCTCAGCATCCCAGTTAGCGACCCCCCAGGCTGACATGTGGTCCAGACCTAACCTCTTTCTGCCACAGTCAGGTGTTACATGGGCGTCCCCTTGGCCTGGTCCAGCTGCTTGGGTCCTCAGCAATGAGGATCCTGCAAACCGAATTACCCTCAGGGAATTGCACCGCATGGCTGAAGTTCCATAACTGACACTCCCTCATTCGGGACTCCATGAGCAACCACTGATTTGACACAAAGTCGAACCAGCAGTACACCACACACCCCTTTCTAGTGACCACATGATCCCCCAATGCTCTCCCAATCCATCTACTGATTTAATAGAAAGAGAGACTCACCAGAGACAAGAATGTCACTGCCAAAGTGAACCTCTCAACATGGTTGACATTCTCCCTGCAGACAAAGAGGTCATTAAAGGCCTGGATCTGGTTTTTATCCCAGACACTTGCAAGCCAGACATGCAGAATCCTCGCTCAGTCTCATGAGAGCCCCGATCAGAACATTCATTGACTCTGCAAAGATCACAGCATCGTTGGTAAAGTCAAGATGAGTGAATTTTTCTTCACCAACAAATGCCCCACAGCCAAGGGACCCCATGACCTTGCTCAACACCCAGTCAATACAAGCACTGAACAGAGTAGAAGCAAGAACACATCCTTGACAAACCCTAGAATCAACTGAGAACAACACTGAGTTTCTGATTCCTCTCTGCACAGCACTGACAATACCAGTGTACAGGCTGGCCATGATGTCCAGCACGTCTCAGGATGTCCCACAGGGCACATAAAGAGTCAAACGCTTTATGAAAATCAACAAAGGCTGCAAAGAAACCTTGCCAATATTGGTGATTGCATTCATTGAGTACCCTCAGTGCCAGGATTCTGTTGATAGTATACTTCTTAGGCATTAAACCAGATGGCTCCAGTCACTGGTAGGCAAGTAAATGATTACGGACCCTGTTGAGGATGACCCTAGCAAGGACCTTACCCGGTACTGAGAGCAGTGTTATCACCTTGTAGTTGCTGCAATCCAGGTAATAATCCTTCCCTTTCCAGATAGGGACAAGAAGTCCCGTTTTCCAGTGAAATGGGATGATGCCCGCCTCCCAAATGGAAGCAAAGATTGCCTGCAATACAAACAACCCAATGGAAAATAAACTGTTATTACAAAGGCATTGTATTTGATTGGTCATGACAGTGTCAGTATTTATCCCAATGGAGATATGTCTGGTTTAACCTCATGAAGGTAAAGAATATACAAAATTTAAAACATTAAAAACACACAAGCAGCCTTTTCATAGTTTCACATAGGATAGATGTATTATTTTTGTACGAATATTTGTTATAATTTTGTATTTTTAAGAATTAATTAACTTGTGAAATGTTATCAACTACTTATATAATAGGCAAGTCTTCTTTTTAGTTTGCTAGATTGCTAAGATTAGCAATGTCAAATTAAAATGCATTAATTTTCAGGCCATTGCACGTTTGATATAAATATTCATGTTTACAAAACAATGTTTTGACATTTATTGAATAGAATATTTATTGTTGCAGAGAAGCTGCAGTGATCTAATCTAACATAATCTTTTATGAAACGGATGTTGTTCTAATTCGTAATTGTTAAAGCTTGCCTGTGGGTATTGATTACGATGGCTGTGCAAATACATGTAGTGACATTTCAGTTCAACAGAACTTTAAAGATGACTTAATTAATTCAAAAAGAATCAGAAACATTCAATCCAATTTAAATTGAATGATTCAAAGTAAAGCAAAGTAAAGTCTTCAAAAACCAATCTCTGGACAGCACGCTTAATTTCAGAAATTGTACAAACTGTTAAAAAATCTATGTGTCATACTTGGCTCTCATTCTCCATTTTTACTTTTTGCCCATGTCTCGCTCCCCATCATCCCCAGTGGAGCCTGTTGAAAATTTTGATGGGGATGACCATCAGGGGCCAGTTATATTTATGGGGGCGGCCACACTGTACCATGTCTCTTCTATGCTTCCACTTAGAAAATAAAATAATCCATATTTCATTTTTATTTTTTTGATTTGGGGTAGCGACAGGATATTTGTTAAGGGTGGCTATGGCTTCGTCTAACCACCCCTTAGATCTGCAGCAGGTTGTGCTTCAGTCTCCTCTGTGACACGTTTGCTTCAGATAAGAAGATGGAAAGCTGTGCACATGTGCCTTATACTGATTTATTGTGCTGACCCTGCCCTTTGCGTGGATCAGATGGAAAGGGCACCACTGCATGAACATTGACACTATTGAACTGTTTGTGCCAGCTGGCCTGAGAATTAAACATTTGTGGGTGGTGGTGGGGGCAGGGGGGGCGGGGAGGAGGTCGTGTCAGGTCTGACGTTCGAGAGAAATATACATCATGCATGGAGAGGAATAGACAGATACAGAAAGGAATTCACAGATGCAAAGAGGAATGCACAGATGCACAGAGGAATGCACAAATTCAGGGAGGATTATACAGATGCAGAGAGTAATACACAGATGCAGGGAGGAATACACAGATCCAGAGAACATAAGAAATTTACAACATAAGAAATTTACAAACGAGAGGAGGCCATTCGGCCCATCAAGCTCGTTTGGGAATGCACAGAAGCAAAGAGGAATACACAGATGGAGAGAGGAATACAGAGATGCAGAGAAGATTGTACAAATCCAGAGAAGAATACAGAGATGCAGAGAGAAATACACAGATGCAAAGCTAGAGAGGGAAACGCAGCCTTTCATCCCCAGAGATTTCCCACCTTTGAAGATCTTCTCTGCCTAGTAGAATGTTTATCCTTTATCTCTCAACCCTACTAACCTCCCCCTTCTTCTCCATTTGAAGTATAAGTTTTAAGTGCCTTTGTTCTGTTTTTCTTTTTCCTCAGAACTGCAGTTTCAATAATGTTTGTTACTTTTTAAAGAAATCTCAGCAATATGTGTTGTTACTTGCTATTATAGTAATAAACTGGAATTGCATGCTGCATGCTTGGGTGTGAAGGTGGTCTCGCACTTCTGGGGCTGGGGTTCGGATCTTGCTCCTGGTTGTATGTTCTTTGAGCTTGCATGTTCTCCCTGTATTCTGGGGCTGAGGTTCGGATCTCGCTCCTGGTTCTTTGTGTTTTTACCTTGCATAAGGAGTCCTTCAGTTTTCTCCCACAGTCGATGGGCATGAACCTGATGTCTCTAAACTTCCCATGGCATGGAAGTGTATGTTTAAGGGTGTCTCCTACAGATGACTGGCATCTCATCATAGGTTTACCTACCATGTACCCTGTGCTTCCTGGGGTAGTCTGTGACCCTGTACTAGCTAAGTGGATATGGATGGATGGATGGATGGATGGATGGCTGGATTGATGGATATACTATACGCCATGAAACATCTTTTCTTTGCTATGCTGCCCCTGAGTTCATTGAGCTCCTGCACCTTCTGTACACAACAGCTATGAAGCTAAAGCTAAACATTGCTATGTACAGTAATATCAAGGCACTTCTACTGACCCCTACCTGCACTCTCTTTCTTGATTCATGCAGCACATGTGGCTGTACTTCACGTTAGTGCATCCTGTCAGTGGCATTGACCCGCATCAATGCGAGGATGTGATGGTGTTGGCCCCCTGACATTCTGCAGCAGGGAAAGGGGTGGGCAGTCTCCAGGGGTCTGTGACTCTTCCCCTGGTGGGTAGGGGTGGTGGGTGGAGCAGTGGAGTTTCCAGGGTCAGTGTCACTCAACCCCAGGCACTCACAGTGCCTCTACACATGCTTAAACCCTGGCATACTGCCCTCTGCTGGTCATTCAGTTAATTATATGCCTGCTACTCCTGCCAGCCCTCAGTTTACACACCTGCCATAGACTCAGAGCAAGTGTAGAAAAGATGATCAGATGTCTAGGATGGAGAACAGGAATAGATGTATTGATAAACTAATAATCTGACACGGTGTCTAGGTCAGATGATCTCTTAATGGTTTTGTTGTGTCTGAGCAGCATGACTCTCTCTTTCTGTTCCTCAGATACACTTTTGTCGCTTCCCAGATGCAGGATGTTTGCTGTGGTGCTTCTCAGTTGGGTGGGATCTGTTCTGATTGCCTTTGCACGGTTCATAGTCTGGAACATTCTAGACACCTTGGGAAGTGATTGGGACAGAGCAGCAGGACTGGGGCAGGACAAGCGGGAACTGGGCAACCAGACAACCACATCTCTCAACCCCATACCCCCCAACCCCCCCAAAGACCCCCAGCCTGATGACCGCCTAGTTATTAACCAGTATTTCCCTTATGGTGGCTTCCTGTCTAAGTTCTGTGTTAAAGACTGGGGGAACTGAACCCACGCTGAGATCCACGGGAGCCACTGTAGGGTGTGTGCCCCTGACAGTGTCCTTATGTACATCTATGTTGTCACTGTCCTCTTACTCCCCCTGCTGGCCCCGGTGGGAATCCACCTGGATCTATATCGGTGTGTCTCCCATGTGGCTCCCCATGTCTGCAGGCTCTGCCAAGCGACAGGCTGCCAAAGACCACCAGCTGACCTGTCCATTTCCCTCCTGGTGCTAGTCTGCTTCCCCCTCCACACCTTGCAAGGCCGTATCCTTTTTGACCCGGGCAGCTTACAGCCCCCTAGTCATCTCTCCTGGCTTCCCTCTCCTTCAGGGCTATGGCGTGGTCCCCCCACTCCATAACCCACCCATCTGTTACGCTGATGCTTCCATGCATTGCCCTCTCCGTGAACCATCAAAAAGTGGTGGTGCTGGGCTCTGCTCAGCTGGGCGGGGTTGCAGTGTTTTATACCAAGCAAGCCACACCCACAGAGAGAGTTTGCGGTTTTTTTCCCTGTAATGATGTCAATAATGAATCTCAGTTCTGTGGTTTGCATACAATGAAAAAAGTCTCCTTGGTGGGGGAAAATAAAATATTGCCAATACAATTTTTTACCTGAGTTGAGTCTCAATCAAAATCAATTGTCTAATTTTACTGTAACCCACTTTATCATATTAAACCCTGATAATACTACCCAGTTCAATGACTTTTTTTTTTTTTTTAATGACTTTAATTAAATGTATTGTACAAGTCTTATTCTTGAGACAGGGGAACCTATATTGTGCTGGAATATAATTATTTTCTGTGTCAGACAGTTTTGCCCCAGATTGGATTAACTGTGGAATTCCTTTTCTCTCCTACAAACAATGGGTGCTTTGTCATTCTTCATGCTTTTTTTCAGTAAGGCTCATGCCACCATGGCAACGTACTGGGATATACAGGTACACAGGGGTCCCCATACCAGTGGCTGCCAGCCCCAGACAGACTATTCAACAACAAAATCATCAGGTATTGATTTTCACATGCAAAGTTTGTAAAAAAAATAAAAAGGGAAAATGTTCCCTTCAGAGTAATAGGCTAAGATTATCGACAAGAATATCCAGCCTCCACTTATGTCAACAATAATTGTTTGATCAATTTCTACTCTGGTTGTAAAAATGGCACAAGATATGAACAAATCCACCATGGAAAGTGCAGCCATAGAAAGAATAGCAGGGATTCTCAAGCGAGAGTTTTCTTTGTAAAGGAAGTGTTTGAGGTACGGCATGATGGCCAGTTCTGTTGACCTATCCTCAGTCCTCAACCAGAGCTGATGCTACCCAGCATGTATTTTTTATGACAGGTGACAACCATACCTCACGTCCAACATACCTAAAGCTGTCTTTCCAACTGCCTTTAAATTCTTCCCACACAGAAACGATAAATGTGAAACCCTTTTAATCCCCTGTCCTGAATGATTGATTTCACAAAAATAATGGAGGCATATCATTTTAACACAATCTGTAACTTTCACAATCTTTGAGGCATTTATTTTTCCTTAAATCATTTATTCAGACATTTTTTCTACCACTCCATCTGGTTTTGTGTCCTTTGCTTTTTCTGTTTCAGCTTTAATAAAGGTATCTGAAGCACTTTTTTCTTTACCTCAATCGACTTTAAGAAATGCGCTCTATGCCGTGTGGATTTTTAAAGTACTTTTATTTTGTCGTGCTTTGTATCTTTCCCCTATAAAGAAATACAGTTAGCTACATCAACAGGGACGCGTGGACTACAAAATAAAGGGGAGTTGAAAGGAAGCAGAAGACAGAGAAAAGGGGGCACAAGAGACGCACAAAGGCTGAGAAAACAGCCAGAAGAAGACGACGGAGTAGGGTGAGGCAGAAAGAGAAAAGGAGGGAGAGAGGATACCGGCTTCTACCAAAAAAAAAAAAAAAAAACAACCTGGCAAGGTGTACAATTAATAATAACAATTATAATAATAACAGTAAGAATTATAATAGCAATAACAACAACTGTAATAATCCAAAAAATAACAATAATAATAATAATAATAATAATGAGTAAAAATCAATAAGACATCAGGTATCTCCTAAAGACAAACTGAAAAGACTTTTTTCATAATTTCCTTTTTTTTTTTAAGATCACTTAACAGTATTTTGTTCAGTTTTGTACCACTAGGCTAATATTTTTTGTGTTAGTATAGTAACCACTTCATAATACGTTCCATAATAAATCTTTTTTTGATGACTTGTTTTGCTTTACTTTTCTTGCTGTCTTTTCTATACAAATAACATTTGAATTCAAAGATATGTATTATTGTGAAACTGTACTTGTATACTGTAGTCGTCTGTACTATAGCATTAAAAAAAAAGTATTTTTGCGTCCACTGTACATCCCACTTCATGTTTATCCAGCTTTCCTAAATTTTCATTTCTCTCTTCACTGGAAACTTTACACTCTTTTATATCCTTTCACACAGGACGGGACACAGCATAGTTTCCCATAATTATTAACAAAACAGTACCAGAGAGTTCAAGGAGAAAGAGAGAGAGACAGAGAGGAGAATGAGAGGTTCATTCGGTAATACTACCAAACAAAATCTAGTGCAAGAACATAAAACCTCCTAGCGAATAAAATAGTAACATAAAGTTTTGATATAAAAATGTGCTGTATGTCCAGACGAAATGTATCATTAAATTCATGTATATGTGGTATTTTATAAAAAGTGCCAATGTTGTGCTGTGATGCTGACCAAAGTAATGTGTGTGTGTGTGTATATATACATATATTTACTTTGTAGCTAAGGTGCTTTGGCAGTTGTGATATTCCAGCTTGCCACATGTTAATTGTTCAGCAGTTCATGGGGTTTCATTGGGGTTTGCTGTCTGTGCAAAATTATTGTGTTTGGAACAAAGAGAAGCTTCTTATTTAGAGTGAAAATATTCATCTCCCTCTCTCTCTCACAGTGCATTGGGAGTATCAGGTAACTTTTTCTGACACCATAATGCAAATTAGTGTCTCTCTCTCCTTCCCCCTCTCTTTCCCCCAAATATGCAGGTCAGCTTCTGCTACCCCCCCCCCCCCTCCCACCATCCCCTTTCCAGTGTATGGCACAATTGTGATTGGTGGCTCATCTTTCCCTCTTGTTCATTGTGACAGTCTTGCAGTGTGTGGTGTGCAGTATGCTGTTGTACAATCGCAGTTCTGGAGGCCGCCAGTAGAGTGCGCTACAGTAAATACTCCTTCTTGCCCTCCCTGGAATCGCTGCCATTTAGAAAGGCTTCTTGGACATCCCCATGCTCATCCAGACCACTTGCCTCATGGGTCAGATAGGAACCTGTGGAACCATTGAAAGTTAGACATAGGGGAGAGAGATTGAATGTACTATTCAGGGTTATTGATTAGCTGAAGTTGTAACTTTGATGGACAAATCACTGAAAAATTGTTCTTTAGTCGTGTTCTAGTTCTTGACTCCACCCACTGTCTCCTTGTAAAGCTGCCATTACTAACCCAATATTTTTTGTTAGCACAATAAAATCACTCAAAGTGCCTTTTAAAGGATATCAGACTAGAAATTGACTTTTTATAGACAAAACATAACACAATTAAATGAAAGACTATAAAGTAAACCCACATCCTTTTCTCTCTAAGCTCATTCTCCTTCACAACTAAGGTCTCCACTTTTGAAGTTTGCAGTTTAAGTTTAAAGGTGCCACAGAACGAAATTCTGACTTTACCTCGGCATAACTAAGAAAGGAGAGTTGGGTACATGAAGATGACATACCGTCAATCTCAAACGCTGTCGTTCAGTCTTTCAAATGTAATTATTGAATATGTAAAAGAAGGTAGTGAAATGGGCAGTTTTGAAGTTCCTAGATTGTTATAACCATGCCCCCAAACATAACATGTCAGCCCATCTCTAACAGATAACAGATATTTCCTGTAGCCTACTTTTGGTTAGCTAAACAAATATGTCTTGATAAAAAAATCTTGTTCTTGATAAAACTTGCATGATGAAGCTAGCATCATGAAATCATTTGTTGCCTGAGATGAAAAATCATTTAAATGTTTTTGTTACAATGCTGAAAAGAAAGTTCTGATTATCCTAACGTTGTGCCTCGACTGAAGTAAAACTGTTACGGCTGATATATACTTCTGCGTCAAATTGATGTCTTAGGTACGGTGAAACCGTGTACCTTACACTAAAGCCCTGGCTGCAGCCTAACACGCACCTCCCCAGAAATGTAACTTTAGTGTTTTTATGAGCGCAAAGACAGCATGCATCCCAGGTGTACGTATACATTGCTGATTGAAACAGAAGCGCTATTTGTATCTAGCAAATACAATACAAAGCAGTCACTTACCTCCATTAAGTTTATTTGTACTTTACAAGGCTAAAAAGGAATTATAGACAAAAACTTTAAAAAGGAAAATACATTTTTCCAGATTCGACTACGGGAAATTTGGAGCAGCACAAATAAAACCAGGACTTGATAAATGGGTACCTGTTAAAAGCTTGTTTTTTCTTTTATATGCGTGATTCAACAACTGAATATATTGCAGGGTGGGAAGACAATAAATGCAGCATCCAAAACTATGTATCAGCTATCGCTTTAGTGGTGCAGACACACCAGTGTACAAGTATAAAATATCACAGTGGAGGCTCCACGCAGAACTATAAATCCGCCTTCACAGTTACGTGTGACAAATTGGTTCAGTGAACCACTGCAGCACCTCACTGTAAACCAGCCAATCAGAGCAGAGCTTATGAACATATTAATGAGCCCACGAAATAAGTGAAAACAGCTTGTTTTATTCTAGGGCCAAATTATACGGCTAGAAATGGGCCTGTAAAACAACTTCTGAATAATTTCCGACAAAACCAAGTTCACATACCTTCTATGTAAACACCAGAGAACAATTTGGTAAAAAAAAATGAATACATTGTATGGCACCTTTAAATGTAACGCTGCTCTCCATTTCACTCTCTCTCCTGTCCTCCCTCTATTTTTCCCTTCCACATTCTCCATGCAGTTTTTAAAATCCCATACAGTACTTCCCCATACAAACATTCTTCAATATTTGTTCAACATCATGAGAAAATCACGTAAGTCAAAAATCAAGCACAACGCTGGAGGATGGACACAAAGGTACGCCATCTTGCTTGGTCACCTTTCTGCCTGACGGAGCACCAGACTGTCACGATGAGCACACAGATGACAGCGAAGACCAGCAGGGCCAACACGCCCCCTATCACGGCATACGGTACTGCACTGTGGGTCTCCACCACAGCCCCGGGATCTGAGATGGAGAAGAAAAGGTTTTAACGGCCAGACACTGATGACGAGGGAGAGAACAGCACAGTGATGAAGCTTATGTATGCCACATGTTGGAGAACAGCCGGCAGGGCATGAAGTAAGCGTCAACACAGCATAGAGATGCAGGAAAACTGATCTTTCCCAGCACTGGGATGAAGAAAGAAATATCCTATTAAATCGGCTTTCTGAAGGGGTGAAAACAATGTGTTACACTGTGACAGGCTGGGAAAATAAAAGCGCTCCATTTGCTCTCAGTAACAGAGACGTCCACAGCATGACCAGCAACTGCAGAAGGAGGACGGAGGGACGAGAGGATGGCAGACGGCAAAGGGGACAGACTAAATGCCAGGAGAGATCACAAAGCGAACAGCCGCATTAGCAGGATTCTGACATCTGCACATGGGGAGATTAAAGGTCTACTGAGTAACATTACATGAGAGAGGGGGAATTAACATGGTGGCCTGGGGATTTTTTTTCAAATTTCCAATATGTCAGAATCTGCCCCTGTGATGATTAATTGCACAAAAGGGGCAACAACTCCAGATGTTTCCTCTTGACATTTTTGTGACTGCCTGCATCAGGGAGTATAGCAGGGTGCTCGTCCGCCCAGGGAGGGGTGCGGGTCCGTCCATCTCCTGTCTCAGGGAGGCGGCAGGAGCCTTCGGCACCTCAGCTTCATGCTGCTCACGTTCCTATTTTCTATACTCATTCTACGGATTTTCATAAGTCACAAAGATTTTTCTTTTTTTTTTTTGTCCCCGAGGCAATATCTGGTAGATCTTCTAGCAGTCTTCCATGGGTCACATATCCCAGCATCCCTCATATAAGGAGCCCACAGGGCATCTGGGACAGAGGACAGGGTGAGCGCCAAGCTGGATTTGGGCTGAAACAGGGCAGCTGAGGGGGAGGGCAACATCACAGCTGACCAAACAGTCCATCTCCTCCCCCAGTCCCACAGAAAATCAAGTAGGTAAGGTGAAAGCCGTGCAGACAGGAAACGGTGAGATGGACACCAAAAGCAAGAGTGGAGGCAGAGGCCTCACTGTAGTTGGGGCGAGAGGAGACAAGGGAGGGTTCTTTACCTTTGGTAAACACAGGAAAGTCGCTGGGGTTTAGGGAGGCTGAGGTTGAGGTGAAAGGGACCAGAGGGGTGCCAGACATATTCTTTACCCGAGACACACATAAGGGCAGTTTACACTTGACACTTGCAATATGTATGCTTACTTGCGCTCTTGCTATGCAAGCGGTGTTGCTGTTCATACTTGTTTGCGTAATTTATGTCAATCTGGAGAATTAAAAGTTATGTCCACCAGGGTGCAGCGTAAGAAAACCATCTTGGTCAGTTCCTTTGTTTCCGGTCTTGTTTATATGAGGTTCTCGCCTAAAATGTTTTACGCTCGCTGCCTCCACACACTACCAAAGATCAGAGTCAATGACGCTTATCGTATTTGCAAGAAGACAAGCAATTATATTAGCAATCATATATATAATTGCTGATTCTGTAATACTGCTGCAGTATTCTCCATATTCTACCCAACGTGCCACTTCATACTGCTACACTACTCTGCCATATGTCACTTTATTATTTACATGTCGAATGTTGTATTATATTTAGTTAAATATCTTGTAATAGTATTTTGTACTTAGTATTATAGCTGCAGCAGGGATGACAATGATTATGATTGGCTTGAAGAGCGCATGCAGAGTCCATGCAAAATTAATAGATACTAGACAATTTTGAAAAGGAAAAATCATTAAAATTGCAAGGCTTCTTAGGCTTTTTTTGTATGACAGAGTAGCAATGTTTTAGTGCAACTTAACCCACCTCCCCCCCAAGCAAATTTTATCAACAAGATTTTTTTTAAATACTGGATAATATATTCAAAAATAATGTTTATGAAAATACCTTACACAGCGGTATAATCTCTGTATAGTAAGAAGGTATGCAAAAGCCACAACCCAGCAGACTATCGTGATCCATGCAGTGAAAATTGCATGTGCGTGACATGCAATGTCGATATTAAAATTGCACATCGCCCAGCCCTACGTAATCATTTTTGTATTGTAATGTTGCACTTTAAATGTTGCACTTTTTGTCTTTTAAATTGTCTGTAGTCTGTGGAGAAGGAATTCAAGTAAGAATTGCATTGTACTTTGTACATATAGCACTGCATTCTTAGCTGAGATTGAATTTTAGAAGCAGAAGAAACTGCCATTAAATTTTGAAGACGCTGCACACAGAGGCACACAATAGTGTTCAGAATGTTTTTTTCTCTTGCCTCTGATAGTATCGCATTTTGAATATCTTCTGGCCACTCATTCTAAAAAAAAAATAAAATCAGATGCTACTTTAATAACAACTGTTATACCATACTGTATAAAACACAGTCTCACGACAAAAGGTGACCATACTGCCCCCAAGATTGTTGGCAGCAATTCATCTCGTGTACGTGTAGCGTTAATTCCATCCGTAGCTGCACAAGCAGCGTGCGGAATGAACGCAGGGTATGCGCGGCGGCCATGATGCGTAAGCATAAGTGTTGTGAGCATCGAGTATAAACGTACCCTCAGACACAACGACAAGGGATAGGTTACATATGGAGGCAATGGTATGAAGGGTTGTATGGGTAACAGTGACAGATGGGGTAATGGGGTAACTGTAACAGCACAAGCATGCGAGAAGTAATCGTTCCACAATGCATGTATTACCGCACAGGAAAATTTAGCGAACAGGCGCAGGGGCTACATATAAACACACATTCATTTGGTGGCACATTTGTAACGTGTCACCTGCGAGACAGACGCCAATAGCGGAGGGAGAGCCGTCACTGAAGCTGGGGTGAGAGGAGGCAGGGCAGGGTACGTTACCTTTGGGAATGGCGGGAAAGTCGCTGGGATTTGGGGTGTGAAGGGCCGTAGGGGTGACAGACACATTCTCTACCAAAGACACATATAGAGACAATGGCAATGGTGACGTTACATATGGAGACAATGGTATGAAGTGTAGGATGGGTAACAGCACAGGCATGCAACAAGTAATTGCTCCGCAATGCATGTATTACCACACAGGAAAATTTAGCAAACGGGCGCATATAAACATATATTCATGCCAATCTTGGGGGCACATTTGTAATCTGTCACCTGTTTGCAAACAGATGAATGGAAAGGTGTGTTTTGACCACCAGGGGGAAGTAACAATCCACAGCCTTTTCTCCACGGGTCTGATAAATCCCCAGGCAAGGCCGTTCATCATTCTCCTGGCTGCCTGGACAGCACCTCTCCCCTCGCCCTCGAAATCCTTTTCCATCACGTCGTCCTTCTCTTCGCTTCACGCTCCTCTCTTGTTTATTCTTATTTTCTGTTGCCATTACTCTACACCTCTCCCTTATCTCCCTCCATCCATGCTTCTTCTTCCACACCCCCATCTCCCAGCCTTTCATACCTGAATCCCCGTGGGCTGTCTTTTCACCCGCCAACGCATCCTGTGTGTGTTCAAACGATCACGAGTTAGCTGACCATCAGCTAGACGCGGATTATGAAAAATGGGAAGTACAACCCTGCTCAGATGCTCTCCACACTAAATCTGTCTTGTTTTCGTTGCTTTTAATAAAAAAAACTCATGATCCATGGCAACCATAACAGGCAAACCTCTGCTTTTGTATGAGAGAATTCAAGTAGTAGTGCATCAAATGGAATATGTCTCTTAAAATGAACCACTACCACCCTTAATTTCCTCTCCCACTAACTTCACTTTCCTCCATTGCTAGTCACACTTCATTAAATCAAGGGGCCCCTTGCTTTTCCATCCAATTAAAACCCCAGTTCATTAACACAAAGGCATGACTTCCCTTCCCAGGAGAACAAGCACCCCCCACTCTGCCTGGCTGTGACTTAGTGCCTCACTCCTGCCTGCCCCCCCACTCCCACCCTCGGCCACCCACTCAGATTCAAAGTGATCCAGCCCTTTGTTTCGACTGCCTACACCCTTGATTAGATTCTCCAAACCGCGCATAGGATCCAGTGCACACACCAAGGTCCTGCTCTCCCTATCTCTGCTCCTTTCTCTCTCTCTCTCGCTCTCTCTATGTTACCCCCACCATAGAGAAAAAAATCCCATCAATACATCACGGGCCGTTGAAGATGGGCTCCCTGAAGAAAGATAGGTGCCCTTTAAACGCATTCTAGTTGGTAGATATCTGACTACATCGGACTGACACAGCAAAAGCGCCGGCTACAAATTGGCCCCGTTTTCCAGCAGATTTTTCGCTTCACGGGCACATCAGATGCAAAGAAGAAAAAAAATCATGAAAGAAAATTCCATGGGGCGGGGGGATGATGTCATGCCACATCGTTTGGCTGACTCATCCCCCTTGTGATTTGGGAGGTTCATCTCCGCAACGGACGGATTTCACCCCCCCTGGCTCCGCAGTGTATGGGTACGGTTAATCTGCTGTTCACAGCCGTGCGTTACCACTGGGCCCCTACCTGACTGACTGCCACAGGCCCAGGGAATCCATTGCGGGGGGGGGGGCACTCTCAGAGCTGATATGGAGTCTCCCGCTGTGGCTTCTTACAGCTAAGCTTAAGAAACTAGATTAAGGTGGGGGGAGGAGGTGCTGCTTTGGGCAAATAGCTCTGGGTGTTTGGTGTCACCATGGACCAGTCCCCGAAAGTGTGCTCTCGGACACTCCATGTGTCCCCGGAAACTTTACCCTTGCATGCTGCCCCGCGGGCCTGCCTGCAGGCCCGCTCAGGTTTCATGTGTGAACACTGAAGGGAAAGTGCTTGTGGACATTGTTCAGCATGCTGATGAGCCCGCTGATGGGCCATCCCCCTGAAACAGCAAGGTGCTGAGAGGAAGACCCCTCCCACACAGCACCCATGTGACTGTGGCGCTGCTTACCATACACCAGGAGAGCGTAGTGGTCGGCGGCACGGCCATAGTCGTTCTGCGCCTGGCATAGGTACGTGCCGTTGTGCGATTGGCTGAGCCGTGCGATGCTGAGGGTGGTTCCGGAGATCTCCGTCCTCTCCGGCAGCGTGTCATTCACCCGGGACCACAGAGGATTACGCGGGCTGGACAGAGAAAGGGAATGAGGGAGGCAAGAGGAAGCAGAGAGGTGAGCAAGGTGAATACAGGTAGAGAGAGAAAGAGTTAGGGGACCATGGAGAGAAAAATGGAAGGAATAAATCAGAGAGAGGAAGGAAGGGAGTCAAAGCATGAAAAAGAGGGGGTGCGAGATGAAACCAGTATCCGTGGAAATCTATGCGGCTCCATAAGCAAGCGTCACCGCTGGCAGGGGCGCCGCTAGCAATTTTGGGCCCTATGACAAAATATGAGGTTGGGCCCCCCTACGGTAACTTATTATTAATAAAGCAGATCTCTGGGGGGCCCTAAAGGGCGTGGGCCCTTAGAATTGTCCCAACTTTCCCCCCCTTAGCGGCGCCCCTGACCGCTGGCACCCCCAGTCTGAGACAAAGTGAAATTTGAAGTCTGTGCCCCCTCTGAGGATGGTGCCCTAGGCTGCTGCCTGTGTTGCGTAATGGGTTGACCAGCCCTGGATGAGAGCATTAAGTCATCTAAACGTCACAAAAGGAGTGCAGCCTGTAGGAGACCTGTGACTTGAGCCAACTGCAAGCTCCCCTGCAGGCAGGAAAACCAGATTAATTTGCTCCTCCTCGCCAGGCAAATTACAATCTGGGAGCATCGGGACCGTTAATCCAAGGAGAAACTTTTAATTGAATCCCAGCCGAGCGTAGCCCGACGTCAGCACAAGACAAACAGAGGCACCAATAGATGGGCTCGGGCAAACAAAGCGGGCGGTGTTTAATGGGAGATTAATGGCTGACCAAAGCACCGCTGCGGGGATCATTATCTTATGGTAGCCCAAGGGACCGTGCCCGTCCGCAGCAGCCAGACATGGCCACCATGCCAGGGGATGCGAGTGTATCAAGGGCCACTCAATCACTGCTGCCTGCCGCTACAGATAGGATGAGGCCCAAATACAGGCTCGGGGGGGGGGGGGCACTGGAACAGAGCTTTGGAAGCCGCATCAGGGGCTGGCCAAGGGACAGTGTCGCTGGCAGGCAGATGGAGGATGATCCATGCGAACGTGCCCACACACACTCAAGTGCAGATGGACTGCAATTCACACAGTTTCTGCTACTTTACCCCTCATATGCCAACGCAGACAGGCAGAGAACATGCAGCCACTTACAGCGGGTTCCCCGTCACCGAGCAGACGAGGCTCAGCGAATCGCCCTCTCGCAGGATCCCAGGGGGAGGCATGATTCTCACCGTAGGGGCAACTGGAGAAATTGTGAGCAAAGGAACACTTATCAAAAGGGAAGAGCAACCAGAGGGAAACCCGCATTCCTCAGGGATGTCCAGTGACCCTCGTAAGGGTACCGGTGGTAATGGCCTCACTCACAGTGCACGTCCAGCCGGTAGTGGCGCACTTTCTTCTGCCCCCCCAGGGATGGGTGCGTGGCCTCACAGCTGAGAGCTGCGCCGTTATCCCGGCGCTCCACAGGGATGCGAATGGTGTTTGACACGCTGACCGTCTTACTGTTGTCCTGCTGGGACACGACCCCTGCCCCAGGAACAGACAAGCAGAATCCATTATGGCCGTCCATCCACCATCATCTTTCTTGTGTGATCACAAGCTTTGCTTCCTTAATGCCGCTCTAATCGCTCCGTGAGTCATGCGATGGGTGTTCGATTTAAAGGGCCTGCCGGTTCTCTACAACACAACAAATGAGACAGATGGAAAGGAGAGATGGGGGCTGTGATGGGAGAGAGATTTCTTGGACTCAGATGGTTCATTTAAATGTAAGTTTTATTACTTGGTTCTCAATTGCTTCTACTCCCTAAATCAAAGACCTGAAGAGGTCACAGAAAGAAAGCAAAAGGGAGAGATAGTGTCTTAATTAAACTATGGTTCTGTCTGTTGGGATCTCGGTGAGCAACCTTTAATATCGGGCAGGATTTAATCAACCTGCTGGCACAGCCCTGATTGGGTCCATGTAACCTTGTCACGTCATGGAACGCTTGCATGGATTCATGTAGCGTGACAAGGGGAAGAGGGAGACAGAGACAGGAGGACTGAGGAACAGAAACACATGGGTGAAGAGTGGGAGTCAGACAGGTAGGTGAGAGGTGGACACTGAGAGAATCAAAGGGACGGGCAAGGCTATGACAGACACCTGGTATCTCGCGGCGGTCCCTCATCCAGCGGAGGGTGGCCGGGGGCTTGCTACGTGGTGAGTGGCAGGTCAGCTCCACCTCGCCACCCTCCACAGCCTGTGTCTTGACCTCGACAGTTGGCGTCTCTGGCGGCACTATGACGGTGAGCGTGGCCACTTGGTGGTGGGTGTCATCCGTGTAGAGCTGGCAGAAGTAGCCGCCTTCGTCCAACACACTGACATTACTTAGGGCGATGCGTACCAGCCGGGGGGTGAAGAGCACCATCTGGAAGCGGTCATCCTTCAGGGCTGAGGGAGGAGAGAGGCAGGAGAGGCAGAAGAAGAGCGAGGGGAGGATGGACGGGGGCCAGTTTGAGGGGGAAAGGGAGCAGAGAGAACAGATGAAGAGAGAAATAGGCAAATAAGAAATGAGTACAGAAGAGAGAAGATGCAGGAGAGAGAAACAGATATGATACAAATGGGTTGGAAAGTTAATTTGGAAGATGGCAAAACGGGGGGTGGGCAGGGGTGTGGAGAAAGGAAACAGAGTGAAGGAATCGGTGGAAAAGGACGAGGTGAGGAAACAAGAAAGAAGAAGCAAGTTAATGCAAAATATTTCAGCCGACTTACTCTCCGGTAACCCTTGTGCTTGTTAACTCTGCCTAGATAAAAAGCAAGGAGGACAGAGAAGAATATGGAGTAGAAAAAAAATCTCTTTTGTTGTTAGAGAAAAAGAGAAATCAATGGCAAAACGGGGGTAATAATAACAGATAATGATAATGACAGTCATTTTCTGACAGAAACTCAATGTGTATTGTGTGATAAAAATCCTCACATTTGCTTCATATCAGCTGCGTCAGCCTTGTTTAGATCCCCGTCTCTTTTTTTTTTTCCCACCAAGCCTCGCGGGTGTGAAACAGCTCGACGTCTGTTTAACATCGCTCATCACGATCCAGAGATTTGGAGGTCACGTATTCGCAAGCATGCGTGTGCACATGCATCTGCACGCGCCCACAATGCCACGGGCATCAGAAAAGCAGGGAAAATGCTCCCCCAACAGCGCCCTGACGAAATTCTGGATGGCATTCGCCACCAGACCTTGATGAAATGCCACAGCTTTCGTTGCACGTATTAGTTTTGTGTGGACAGTGCTACCAACATCAAAGGGGCACCATGTTAAAAAAACCTCAAAAGCCACGCTTTAGGATTCAGCTCCTTTTCGTGGTACTCTCTATAGCCCCAATACCCACCATCTATGGCTAATAAACAATCAGGTGTTATCACACTACTCAGGGGTCACTCCTACCTGTGGAACTAAGACAGGGAAGAATAACGATTATGTGTTGCTTCCGGCAACAGCAAAAGAGGGGAAAGCCCTCAAGACAAGTGGAGAACGGATTAATAGGTCGAAGCTGGCAAGGAGTGGCGCTTCCAGGAGTCCATCTCAGGCGTGTGGTGAAGAGTGTTCAAGCTTCTGCGGGAGGCTCTCTCCACGACCCTGACCCGCTGAGGCTCGGCTCAAAGGCCTGCCGGCACGTTTCACATTAGGATCTGTGGTGCCGGAATGGAGACTTGGCCCAATTCTGCCCCCCCCATGTCACCCCTTCCCCATCCATGGCACCCCGCCACCTGAGATGCTCACCCCTGGTTCCGTTGAAGAAGAGGGTTTGCCTGCGCGGGTTCTGGATGACCACGATGGAGCCGTCATAGTTCTGGAGTCGACAGGAAATCTCGGCTGTTCCTCCCTCCAGTACAGTCACGTTCTCAGCCTGCACCGCTTGGCATCGCACTAAGCAAGAGAAGGGGGAGAGGGGGCATGAGGAAAGGGAGAGAGGGATGGAGGGAAGCAGCAATTTAACTGCTTTTTTAAACACAAGCAGAAAGATTATATAAGAGAAAGCACAAGAAAATTGGAACGCTTTTGAAAACATTCTCTTCCCAGTCACCCACAGATAGTGTCACTTATCTATGACTAAAGCCCTTCCCCCTTATTTATTATATTTATGACACCCTTGCATATACCCCCCAATGTCTCTTGTATACATTGTGTATACTGTGTTTTTATATTGTTCTTATATCTTGTCCTGACACTTTCTTGCATCTTTGTGGTCTTTCCAGCTAATTTCGTTGCCCAGGCAGCTGTACAATGACAATAAAAAGTCTTGAAGTCTTGAAGTCACAGAAAATGAAAATGACACGTCCTTTTTCTGAGTATTGAAGAACATATTTGTGAAATTAAGTTGCCCTTCAATCACTGTGTATATCCCTGCACTGAGACATCGGGAAAGTGCCTCGCTTCAGAATTTTAAAATCAATTTTACCTCTGACTCCTCCCCAATATTTAGTGACGGAAAAGTTATTGCACTTGTTTCTTTTGGCCAACCTTCACGCAGAGCCTGGCTGCTTCAGCCCTCGCCTGCCATGGGGGCAGGGGGGAAACACTTGAGAAAATATAAATGTTTTACAAGGGTGATCACATCAAGAAGGATGGAGAAGCAGGGAGGTAGTGCCAGAGGAAAGGAGTGAAATGGTGGATATCTCTGGATTTTCCATTCAAATTATTCTTGATGCTATCACCATGATGGTGATGTAAGAGGAGCCCTACCACTTTGACTCTCCTGTCTCTAATGACCCGTCTTAGCTTCAGAAGAGTAGTTAGATCTTCTCATGCCTCCAGTGATCTTAGGACATGTTAAAATGAGATTGCTAGAGGATATCAACCCTTCTCCCGCTCTCTCTCATTCATAACATATCGCAGTCTAAAATACCAGTTATTTCTCTCGTGACTCACTCATTTACAGTTATGTTTATCGGCTGTTTACTGCTCCACTAGACATTTCTGGAAAAATAATTTAGATAACAAAGATACTTCATCGAATTAAAAATTAGATATTAGTGTTTCTCCCAAGAAATAAAAAAAAGACAGCTTTCAACTGTGAATTCTTCCAGTGGGGAGGACGACGGGAAGCGTGGTAGCTGAGAAAATGGAATAGTTCTTCAACCTGAACAGCGTTCTGAGCCGAGTCAGCGAGAGCCCTTGGACAGAGATGATGACCTGAATGTCCAAGAAAACAAACTCCACACCAAGAGCCAGAGGAAGATCGGCAGTTCATCACGGCAAAGGCTTCCAATCTAACCTCATTTAAATTTAATTCTGACTTTATTCAACTTGATACAATACCAAGTGTGTGAGGGCATGAACGGAGTGGGGATGGGGGGCTAATAAAATATTGACAGTCTGGATATTGAGCCATAATGAGAGAAGCAGGGGGAAAGTCGGGAAGGGACAGAGTAAATCCTTAAATCCCAGACAATTATTATCGTAATTGTGTCCATTATTAATCTTTTTCCTTTCGTCAATATTGTGATTCATATCTTAGGGAAGCGGCAATGTCCCCACCCTCCTAATTATTATTCTAATGACTTATTAGTCCCTGTATTAGCAGCCACTTTTGGTAGCTATTGTTTTAAAGACAGCCATTGTTTTAGCAATGCTATATCGAAAAAGCATAGGTATGGCCGTTGCTAATTACAGATAAATCAGCACCATTAAATACTGTAAAGCTGCAGAGTGATTCGGTCTGAGAGGTGAAAACAGGACTAACTGAGCAGCGGTTTAATCACTTCAGTAGCGCACAGCTGCCAGCCCTCCACACCAAGCGCACTGAGGCACACACAAAGCGGCAGTGGGTGGCATGACGCGCATCGGACGCCTACGCCTCCTGCCAGAGCGACTGGAGGCCCCCGACTGGCAGGAAGTCCCCACAATGCCGCTGCAGCTGGGCAAATGCGGGGTGGCTGCTCCACGATCAGAGCCGACATGTCGCCCCAACCCCTCATCGCCCGGCAATGGGCCACGCTGCAGTCACTCTGAGTAACTGCAGAAAACAAAAGACCTGCAGCATTTATCAGGCCCAGTCAAACAGAGCCTGAAATCAAATACACAACAAATACCTCAATATTTTAGTGGAGGAGGCCTTGCGATCAATAGGCAGCCATTGTATTGATGATAAATACATAAAACCTCTCAAATTAGCTGCAGTGCACCAAACCTCCAGCTGGGGGCAGTATATAGCTACAAAAATAATAATGATATTAATAATAATGGATTGCATGGAGCTCCTAAAACCAGGGCCTTATTTACGGGATATGACATCCCCGGCAATGGGTGATAATTCCAGATGCATAAATAAATAAACTACATGCATATACAAATAAATAAACAAGGCCATATCAACGCCATCTAATGGTCCTGCAGAAGTGGTGAGTTATGGTTAGCAGAGGGAGATGAGGTGGGGGGGGAGGGGAGCCAGGTGCACCGCAACTCCCAGGCGGTAGTAAATCGCAGGGGCTGCCATAGCGTGTGGGATTAGTGGCCTGAGTTACAGCCGGGAGACGATACCCTGAGGGGAGACTCAGACCCCAGTGCACATAAGCAGTCATGCGGCGACCGCCCGCTGATGATGCAGCAGCCATGCAGCGGCCTGCTGATAATGCAGCAGCCACGTGTCCGCTCCTGCTTTTTTGGGTACTCCGTTTATGTTTGTTTTTCTTCCATGTTTGTGTTTCCTCCATTCCCCTCTAGCCTTTTCTTGACGCACCCTTTCAGCTTTAGCTTTTTGTCCTTCCTCTTCTTCCTGTCCACTTTCACCTCAGCTTCCCCTCACTGCCCCCTTCCCTCACCCCTTCCCCTCTTTCCCCCTGTGAATTTGCTACTGCTCGCTCAACTTTTTCTCACCCTCTCCTTCTTTTCATAGATAAACAAGCGCGAGTTTTAACTTTAGGTCATTAGAAGCAGCTGGATTTGAAAATGGGTGGGACCTGTGACAATGCAATGATGTCCTCACTGAGAATTCTGCACCCCATTTTCACATCTAAAATTAATAGCCTCTCCCAGGAATCTTTCACATTGCCAATCGACTGCTATGAAAAATTCCAACTATAAATAAAAGATAATCTCCTGCAAACACAACGTTGTGCCCGTCTTTCGCATTACCTCATTCTGTCACCCCCTCCCCTTACCCTTCTGTCTGACATCTTTTTACTGTCATCATCTGTCTCCAGCTATTCCACCCTTTCCTACTTTTTCTACCTCTTTCCATCTTGCTCGCTCCATCCGTACTTTTATTAGCCTCGTGATTCCTCCCCACTCGCCTTCGTTTCTCTGATCTTATTTTCTCCCTCCTATACTCCTACACACTACCACTCCATGTTCTCTCCTCGTTAATCCTTCCCTCCATCCACACCCCCTCACTTTCAGCCTCCATCTCTGTCTCTCCCTCTGTCTTCTTTCTGTTCGGCTTCCCTCCTTCCTCCTGTCTCCTTGTGCTGATGAAGCTCTCCCTCCATTCTCCCGCTCTCGCTATCCGTTGCTGATCTCTGGCTGTTCTTGCTGTTCCCTTTGGTCTCTGCGATGCCCCTGTCTTCATCTCTCCATCTCTCTCTCTCTCTCTCCCCTTTGCCTGTTTATTTCCCTCAGTCAGTAAATGCGATTTGTTCTGCAGTTCAAGACTGCAGTATAATCACCCTATTTTTATCCGACGGAGAGGAGAGCAGCAGGGATGGGGAGACCCAGCAGCTCTGGGAGAGAAAGGACTAAAAGTTCCCCCAGTCCTGCCTCTCGCTGCAGCCCTCACCTCACATCACCACTTTACAATAATTGGTCCTCTCTAGTGGGTCTCATTTGCCTGGCTCCCATCATCTCTCTCCTCCACCCTCAGTCCTCCCCCCCCCCAGTTCTCTCTACTTAACTTCCATCATTACAGCCAAAAAGTCGCCCCCCTCTACCACCCCCTTGTTGAGCCAGGCCTTCCTCTCAGCCCTCCTCGTCACCGTGCCCCCTTTCCCCTGACCTTCACTGCATCCTCTGTGTTTTCCCATCAAAGTCATTCTGTCTCTCAGTTTCTCTCCACCCGCCCCAGGCCCGCTTTAAACCCCACGACTCTCGCTATCTCTGTTCTCCAATGCTAATCCAGGTTTTAGGCCTCCAGCAGACTGTGCCAGAGGTTACAGACAGACGTCTATCCCCAGTGCTGCATTACTGTCACATGCCACAATAGCCGATATTTACTCAGCAATTACACATCATCTGCCCCTCAGGGTCAATTTATAGCCAGAACACGGCATTAGACCTCAGAAACTTTAACCTGAGTAGCCCTCTAAATTTCCAATAAAAAAAAAAAATATTGGTAAAAATCACAATTATAGCTCTGAATACTGTTTACAGGGTCTTTGTTCTTTTCTAATGGTAAGCAATCAGTCGCTCCCTGCACACAACACACAAGGTGTCTGTTTCCAGGGCAGTACTCATACATTAGTATTGTAATTACTGGTCAAACTAATGCACGGAATGAGTGGTAATAGCATTATGACTAACAACAAAACCACAGCAATTAATCTCAGATAATCCTTTGCTCCTCAACCTGACACCCTTCCAACCCCACAGTCTGCTTCTCTTCTTTTTCTGTCTTTGGAGGTACATCAGTGCCTGTAGTCTTGTCCCTATCTTTCCGCTCCTCTCTCACCCTATCCATCCCTCTGTCTCTCCCTCTCTTTACTGAGCAATGAGGAGGAAAGGTGAATGGACTTACGGTCCAAGGAGAGCAAGACAGCGGCCCAAAGAGCCAGGGGAACACCCAGGAGGAAAGGTTGCAGACCGGGCCTCATTGTGTATTGAGTCTGGGCTGTGAATGCCCCCTCTGTACAGGCCAGGCGACAAGAGGAGCGTGTGCAGCCTTGGATGGAATCAGGAGCGTGGCTCTGCCTCCACAAAGCACCCTGTGCTGGGTGTCGCCGTTCCGTGCCGGGGCCGGCCTGCCTTAACGTCACACCTGCAGCCGGCTACACCCAGTGACAGGGAGCAGAAGTAGTTCCACAGATTCCACTTGCAGGCTGGATCGTGGCAAAGTGGATGGCCCTATTCCCACACAGCTGTCCGATCTATTAGGCTACAACCCGCCGGATTGTTGGTCGAATCTCTTGTTTTATGTCGCTACCATAATTATTGAAAAAAGCTTCCTGGAATGCTCACTGTTGTCCTGTCCAACAATGTCCTGCACTGCCTCAAACCATAACAGGCCACTCCTAGACCAATACAGAATCCATCACTGTGTCCGGAATCAAATCGATCCCATTTAGCTTTTTCTTTCTCCAACTGTCTTCCTTTCGCCGTGACTCCAGTCCCACTATTTGTCCCGCTTGACTGGAAAAACAGCAGCCCACATTGCCCCTGGACCAGGTCCTCTCTCGCTGTCCCTCCTGTGCTGATCTGTAATTCCGATTTTCTGCTCAGTTTAATGTGAATCCGTCTCTTCGCTCCGCCTTTATGTATGCCCAGCTTTCCTGTTTGTCCCACTCTGCCCGCATTGTTTGTGTAGGCTGTGGCACTGTAGATGGCATACTTAACATATTTGTTTTCTTTGCAAGGGTTGGGATGGGGAGGCAACAAGGGCAGCCATTGACAGACAGTCACACGCCCAGCGACTGCCTCTATCTATTTACTAAGGGAATATAGTTGTATCTGTTTGGCGAAGACTTTTGTTTGACCCTTTCACTTCAGATCACAAATCGGCCAGTCTTCTGCTTGCCACGGTAAGACACCGAGCTCATAGAGTTCTGGGAATCCTTTCTTATCATTTATGAGGATTTATGAGAAGTCCATTGAGAGTCCAGTGCTGACTGTGCCCCTGTGACTGAATGTGTGTATATGTGAGACCATATAAACATGTGTACACTATGTGCCTTTTTTAAACTGGGTGCATTGTGGGAACGGGGGGAGGTCACTGAGTTTGTTTGTACTGATTTGTTCCACCTACCCCCCATTCTTAATAATGTGCATTTGTTAGCAGACTCCTTTGCTACAGGTAACCTGAACTCAAACATGACTCGGGACCAGCGATCTCCCCGTCTCATCGATCCCGGGTTTGTTCACCTGTCTCTGCAAACCCAGCTCCATCAGCTATGCATGTTGCACCGGCGCCAATGAGCAGGCACGTAAATGCTGTCCTGTGTCACACATTCCCCCCCGCCGTGAATGCAGCATTTCCTCCATGCAGCTCTCTTCCGCTGCAGCTCTGTAATCTGTTTGCTGCTTTTGTCGAGCTACATTTATGAAAAAGGAGCCATGACTCCATCCGTCTTTCTCTCATTCCCAATTCGCACTGAAATCAGAATTTTAATGGGCTTCATTGGCACTACAATGGAATAAGTGTTGCCAAAGCACTTAAGGGGCTTAAGTTGGGCTGTGATGGAAATATTAAATATTATTACACCCCTTAAAAGGACCTTAGCTTGTTCAGGTGTGCCAGCAACGTCTTCAGCACATTTAATATCAAAGATGTCAGAATTATAAATACTCTTAAAACCATGAACATGGCTACAAGACATTCTGGACACCACGTGTGAGCTGTTCCTTAATCACTATCTCTGCATCAGTAGAAGTGATGGCATTTCAAATGCTAGATCTCATTGACTATTTATCAGAGATTAAAAATGTATTCCTCAATACAATTTTAGTATGAAAAGATATGGGATGGAGGAATAGTCTTGATGGTTCTGATAATGGAATTTCATCTGTCTCCTGTAAGATGATGAAGGCAGGCAAGTTAAAGTGTGTGGAGGAGTGCAGGGGCCCCTGCATGCACTGGAGTATTTTTGCCACATTTCAAATGAATGAACTGATCGTCATGCGCCTGGCCTAAGCTTATCCCAAAGCCACTCCCTCCCACATGCCACATCTTCCGTTTCCACATCCCCACTCATTTTCCTGGGGTTTGTTCGACCACGTCCTGTCAGCTGTACTCACTACTTTCCGGCCCTGCTGGAGTCCCCAAAACGTCGCAGCCCATCTAGCTCGAGCCTCTGTTCCTCCTAAACGAGCCTCCCGGGTCTGGCAGTGCGGCCCCATTAAGAGTCCTACCCCTCCTTCCAGAGCCCCACCCCTCATTTACTGTCATGGAGAAAAGTGGCTTAGATCCGCATACGTGTGCCGTGAATCGGGAAGAGCTCTGGGGACCTGTGGGCTAGCCGCCAGCACTGACCGTCAAACTGCAATGTCGTCTCCCGCCTGGGCCACATGGATGAGGAGTCAAATTTTAAAATGCCAATAAATTATTCAGTGGCTTTTCTTAGTTTTGAGCCTTCACCGTTATTCGTGTGATTATTCTGTTATTTTGCATACGCCATACGGTGACGATGAGTCCCCATCATAGACCTCATGTTTGTTTTCATGAAACAGGCTATATGCTGGCCTGCTGCATGTAAACACCGCCTGGCAGAGATGAATGACTCTTCCCTGTCATCCCCTCACTCCCGACGAGGCATTGCAGGTGTAGCTGCGGTTGGTGCTGCTGCCTGACTCATAGCCCAGCAGGTGCAGAGAACTGCCTGAGGGGGTCTTTTTTAGTGGCCTTCCCCTCCCTCCCATCTACAGGTTGAGCTCTGTTACTCTCTGTACCATCCTGTTCTGACCACAGGTACTTGCCAATCAGTCCAGCCTGCCTGCCTGCAGCACTCCAGCTTGCTGGCTGTTATGAAAGCCCCTGTCCATTCTTGTTTAGAATGACTTTAACAATCCATATGTATCGTGGCTATTTTCCCCTAATAATGGTGGAAACGATGACGAAAGGATCGATCATTAGGACAGTAACCATGATAACGCAGTGCCGAGTGCAGCATTGTGCTATTGTGTTCCGACAGCACACTGGCAAAAGCCTGGCCTTTTTTACGCCAATTCACTGACAGTTAACAATATGATTACTCTCTAAAATGACAATACAATCCTCCCTTTCTCTTTCGCTCAATAACCCTCCTTTCACAGGTTTTCAATCATCATCTTTCTTCCCCAGTAACCCCAAGCCGGTCTCTATACCTTGTGTTTTTGTCCTCAAATTGCTCACTCACTCACTCACTCACTCATTCACTCATTCACTCATTCACTCACTCTATTTTCAGTTCTCATTCTCCCGTGAGAGAGAGAGAGAGAAAAGTCACACACTCATCAGTTTCTGGGCCTGGCTCTTGACGAAGAGATTCGCAAGGAGAATATTAACGAAGTTCCATGGCCAATTAACACGTAGCTCACATAACCGTTTTTTCTTTTTTTAGCGTGAGCAATGCAACGGGCAAAGGAAGCGAGGGAGAAGAGAGTAGTGTTGCGCAGAGGGGTTAATGTGAAATCACAGAAATATAGAAGAGAGCAAGAGAGAGAGAGAGAGAGAGAGAAAACCTCGGAGACAGAGGGATGAGGAAGGTGAGAGAGAGAGATTAATGCAGCACAGTCAAACTGCTTGACTGGGCTCTACATGAGGCGTGCCATGCAGAAAAAGAGGGTTAATTCGATGGCGTCGCACACTGGTGCATGCACAGGAGCTGGACGCTGGCCTCAGAGACGGCCTGGAAGCCAGGGAGAGAGCCGGGGAGCCGCACACACGGCACGTACAATTTCACAGACCAAACATCATTATGCTTTAACTCACGCCGGCAGGAAAATGGGGAATGAGAGAAAATAAATGAGAATTAGAAGGTGGATTGAGCTGAAATAATTAGAAGGTCTACTTGTGGCATTCATTTTAAAATGCAAATCTGTTTAATTTTTCCCTGCTTCTCTTCCCTGCACCAATCCCCTACTATCCACCGCCCCCCACCCCGACTTCCCCGCTCTATTTTCCCTCCACTGTTTCTAAATTAACAGCGGTGCTAATATATTGCAGGTTTATCTGCCCAGTTATTACTGTCCAGCAGACAGCATGTGTGCGTGCGCATGATGGTTTACACGCGTATGGATTATAGGAATCACCACTGAGAAAGACAGCTGTCCTGATCTAATTACAATCTGTCACTGCATTATCTATTTTCTCATCTTTTTTCTGCCTCTCTAATTCTCTCATCCTTTTGTTAATTTCCAACTTACTGCCCCCCCTCCCCATCATGACCCACTGCCGCATTTTTTGCATTCACTTGACACACTGTTACCAGATCAGCTTTACTAGGATATTTACAAATTGTTCCTTGGCCAACAAATGCATCTGTACTTCACAACAGAACTGGATATTCAGGATTATCTAACTCGCTATTCAAAGAGGCTTCTTCAGTGTGGGTGGCACCATCGGTTCCCCTTAATTTTTTAAATAAAATGAGATTCTGTTAACAGCAGCCTATTACTAGAGATTACCCTTTTTTCCCCAGCCCTAGAGGAATACAATAGGCTCTTTTAGTTCGTTCTAGTGCCATTTTACAAGTAATTTTGTTGGTATTTGTCTTCCTTACATTCCTAGTCCACATTCCATCATTTTCTACCTATCATCTTTGCGACTGCCGACACACCTCCTAACTCTTAACCAACTGGAGATGTTGTTCTCTTGGAAGATTCCACAGTGATTGAAGACACGGGGGGAGAGACCTTTGAGCAGTAACATTTAATCTGTCCCCGCAACTCCACACAGATTCACGCTGGGCTCTGTCCCCTGTCTCCCTGGAGTCTCCATCTTCAGTGACTGCCTCAGGTGAACACTGAGCAATTTACTCCTTCCTGTTCCATCAGCCTCCCAACTGCCTTCCTATTCATTAGTATGGTGGAGTTGTCTGGCACAGACTGTGCAGCCAGGCAGGGTTCAGAGAAAGGACGGGAGGGGGGGTTAAAGATGGAGGGCACACCTCCGCTTACAATTTGCCAAGCGGAATGTCTAAAGAAGACTCCCTGCAGGAGATCCCCTGGTTATGAGAGGCCTGGTGGCCCCAGGCATGGCTTTTTTACTTGCATTTACGGGGTTTACGGGGACACCCCTTTGGGGTTATGTGCTCACAACCATTTACAGGGGTGGAACGGTGCTGAATTGACGAAGCACACAGAAAATAGGGTGTGGGGGGGGGGGGGTGGTGTTATTTTGTTGTACAGGACAGTTATTGTTCATTCACAACAAAGGAAAAAGAAGGCAGAACATAGGAGAGCTTGTGTCTGGCTGTGGATGGGGGTTCTATAACCACAGTGGGATAAATGTGTCACTAGATCAGTCTGTCAGTGCTGATGTTAGCCAGAGGCTAAAATTCCACATAATTCAGAGGCCAACGCGCATCATTTCTCTTTCCCAAATCCTCAATGTCCATTCTTTACATTCTTTGTCTGCCCACTCAGTCCATCCTTACATCTATCCATTTCTCAGCAGCCCGGTGGCTCCCTGCGCCGTCCATGCAGTCAGACGGCCCGTCTGCTCAGAGTCACGCCCTCTGTGGCGCCCCGCCCACCAAAACCTAAAAACACTTGGTCTGTTGTCCTCAGTTTGGCTGCTCCAGACAAAAGCCTTCTCTCACATCTTCCTATTGTCTCTTGCTTCCGCATCATTTTTCTGCTCAGTGGATAAAAGGAAGGGGATGCAATGGGAAGAGCGCCACTTGCTGTTAGTCAGTGGGCCCAATGTGGTGTAGTGCCTGATAGTTCAATGTAGAATTCTCCCCGAAACTGCTGATGAGGAATTCAGCCCCGTCACCACACTTACGCATCCGAACCTCCTGATTCCGTCCCCCTCCATTTCAGCTACATACCCCGATCTCTGGGAGCCCGCAGCCATCATCTGGCAGCATAGACAGCAATGTCCCACCCAGCAGTGGAGCCGTATAGATCAGCGGTTGAAAAAGGACCCGACCCCATGGTTTGCAGCAACAACCCGTGGCCAGGTTTGTGGTTACAGACATACTTAACACTACCGCCATCACGGCTGATCCCTGCTAGCACTCATATCAGGCCCTTGGTGGACGACCTCGTGGTAACAAATTAATAAAGTTAAAAGGGAGAAAACATGGGAACATGGGAGGACAGTGGCAAAAAGAGTCGGCGGCCATGTGCCAACTTGCCAAAAGGTTCTAGAAGCTTCCTCACTCGCTTTAGGGACAGGGGGGGCTTTTGATTCCGGGAAGCGAGTAATTATCCGCCCTGCTGGGGCTCTGCTCCGGCTTGGCACGTTCGGTCACTTCTCATCGTTTGCACTTTCAAATCCTAATTATTTTTCCAATTATGCATACACGGCTACCATAAGTGTACTGCGGAGTACAGATAATTTTAAATTTTTCAAATGAAACCGAAGTGCTCCTAAAATTGTCCAGCAAATGCCTTCCATGAATTTTGTCTAACTTCTACTCGGATGTGCAGGTAGATGGGGGTGGGGGGGGGGGTGCATGTTGGCCAGAATGGGCCTGGGGAGGACGGCAACAACGGCATATGCAAGCTTGTGTGCGACGCGGCGCTTGGATGGGGAAGAGAACATCTCTCGCTGTGAGCAATCTGTAGCCTGCACTCCTGCTCTTGCATCCCCCACCCCCTTAGCAGTCTGTAAAGCATGCCCTGGCTTGGCCCTCTCTCTTCCCCCAACCCGCTTTTTGCCCCCCTCCTCTCCTTCACTCCCCATCTCCACACACATACCCATTTTCAGGACCCCTTATCTCTCCCCTGCATTACCTCCCTCCCCTTGCTTTTTACCTGTCGCACTTCTTTCGTCTCTCTGCCTCGTCTTGCCTCTTTCGTCATCCGTTTACGGCCAAGATGGAAGTGGCAGTGCTGTCACTTCTCGGCTCTCAACCTTCATTCCGCCATTTGTCAGGTGCCGTCTCCCTATTTCATCTGTTTAATCTCATTTTCTCTCCTTTTAATAATTTCTTTTTGAGCTCCCCCCCTTACAAATATAGACCCCCAGCCTATCTTATTCTTTGTGAAGTCCCCTCCCCCGGTGCTTTTATGATTATTTGTTCCTATTCAGTCCCTTGTTTTCTTCCTACTAAATCCCTCCAGTACAGTCTTTTCCTTCGCTCTTTCTAGTATAAACAACCCCTTCTTCTCCCGCTACACCCCCCCCCCCCCCCCAGTTGACCTCTCTTTTTCCTAGTTGCTTACTTTACTGTCCAGTGTTCAAAACCCCCCATCTCAGTTGTGTTCCTGTGCTGCGCATCACTGGGGGTCGTCATGACAACGTCACCTTGACAACAAGCCCTCCTCCTAGGGTTCCACTTATTTGCATCTCATTTGCATGTTGTCACAGCGACCGGCGGCATTTGACTTTGACAGAAAAGGAGCTGGTATAACCCCCATTTTATTTCTCTCCACTTCATCCCTGTGATTTTTACATGACCCCAATGGCTTTCCATTTCTCTTCCTGTCACCTTCTCTATCCATTCCCCCATTTCCATCTGTGACTGTCCGTCTTCCACCCACTCTGCCCCTCCTCTCTTGACATATTTCTGAATGTTTGCACTAATTCATTTCATTTTTAAATTTTCCTGTGGTACTCCTCTCGGCCTGTACTTTTAAATTTCTTCCCAGTTTGTCCTTCCCATTGTTCTGACCTGCTGTCACTTTCCTCCCATCCACTAGCATCCTTGCTGTGTGCCAGGCTCAGACTCTCCTTTCTGTTTGTCCAGAAATAAAGGAATGTCTCTTCCAGTTTCACACACTTTTCCTCTCCTCTATCACTGCAAACACAGCTGCTGCTGTTACAATGGCCCCACCATAGGTAAACCCAGCAGAAGCACTAATTTGAATTCCTTCACCATAGCAGTATACCTGCCTTACAAGCATTATTCAAGGGGCTGTGAATTGAAACCTACATATTTGACATATTTTAAATTTCTGCCTCATTTTGGACCATATTCCTTTAGCAAACTGCAAAGGCTTTTCAGCAAGGATTCAGTTAAATACAACAAACAGGATTACCAGTTCTAATTCATCTTTTTTTCGAGTTGGGGCCTTCCTGTTTTATTATGCACTAAACTGAAAAGCAGTTTGCTAGTAGCATAAATGACATTAGAATAATTAAATACTGCTACCTATTGTTGCATAATCACAGTGTGCACATAAAAAGTAGTGTGTGTGTGTGTGTGTGTGTATTAGGTTTATATTGCATTGAAGGGACCAAATGTTCCCCACAATGTAATAAAAGTCTGTTTTTTTCACCATTTTTCAGGTCCCCACAAAGATCTGTGAATGCAATCAAAAAACTAAAAATGCCAAAAGTCTTGTATGTTGTTTGGTTACTTATGGTTAAGCTTAAGGCTGGGTAGGGGTTAAGGTCGTCATGTTGGGATTAGAGTTTTCCCCATATAAGTGAATTGGAGAGTCCCCACAAAGATATAATTACAAACCTGTGTGTGTGTGTGTGTGTGTGTGTGTGTTCGCAGTGTCCCTGTACGTGTTTGTGTGCGTGTGGGTCACTGTGTTTTTTTGAGGGTTATTGTGGTTGTCACAACAGAGCGTGCATTTTCCCTCTCCAGCACTCTTGTGTAACAATTCAATAGCCAAAAACGGCAAGACAGAGCGAGCTTTATGAAAATGGACAAACCATCTGTAAGAGATGGGGGAAAAGATGGGGGGAGGGCATTCTGATTCATTGATTTAAAATAGAGGAGTGAGCAGAGGGAGGAAAGGAGGAGAGGGTGAGAGAGAGGGAGGGAGAGAGAGAGATGAGCTCAAACACTGTGGCTACTATAAGACACAGAGACACACTGAAGGAGAGGGACTGTGTGTTGTGTGTCTGTGTGCACATGTGTGTGCACATGTGTGTGTCTGTGTCTGTGTGAGTATTTGTGTGTTTGCATGTGTGAGTGTGTGTGTGTGTGTGTGTGCTTGTGTGTGTGCATACGTGTCAGCGAGTGTGTGTGTGCACGTGAGCGCATGTGTGTAAGAGACAGAGATAGAGGGGGGGTTAAAAGAATGATTGACTAGAAGTGCTAAAGCCCCCCAAGGAAGAATAATGTTTATCACCACTTCTCTATTCACTGGTTCAATTTCATGCCTCTCTCTATCCTCCCTCTATCCTCTCTCTATCTTTTCATCATTTTCCCTGTTCTAGTTCTATCCTTCCCCCCGGCCGCACAGACTCCATCCAAATTGCCCCTCCTCATCTCTACTCGCAGCCTCCATACTCATTCTCCTCATCTCTTCTGCAGCCATCCCTCCATACTCATTCTCTTCATCTCTTCTGCAGCCATCCCTCCATACTCATTCTCCTCCATGTCTTCACACAGCAGTACTGTATACTTCTCCTACTCCACAGGCCAGTATTGTGGCCATGTGACCGGGCTACATTCTAAAGCAGCATCTTGGCAGCAATGCATCGACACATTCAGTTACATGTTCGCAAGACTGGGTCACCATTCTAGGATCTTGTGCGTTTATTTCCCTGGAATGATATGCCCATCCCTTAGTCTATCTTCCATAAGTGCTTATTCGATGCAGGGTCGCTGCAATCCCAGGAAGGCCAGGATGCGAGGCAGGAAGCACCAGGGTGGAGGCCCCTGTGCTAAAGTCATGGGCTTAGTCAAATGTTGCTGTAACGACCAGAAAAAAAACATTTGGGGGGCACAGACTAGTTTGTGCATAAGTCCCACCTTGATCACAAGATATACACAATGATGATTTAGAGACACCAATTAACCGAACTTCGCACACACACACGCACGTAAGGTTGTATTGCTACCAGCAATCCATTTTTCCAGCAATCCTCAGCTTCGATTCAGAGGCAGTTCCAGCCTCCCTTTTACTCTTTATACTTGGCCTCTTCTTCCAAAAATACACACACACCTATACAGTACACTCTTCCTTTCGTATCGACCTCTCATTTTCATTTTTCCTCCTCCCTGGCTCTCCTGCCCTCCCTCTGGACTCAATTATCGTTTCCCCTGGACACAAGCTAATTAGCTTAAAAACTTGGCCGAATAAATAAATAAGGGATTCAAATAAATAAATAAATGTAAATTTGTGAGGTGGTACATGGGGGAGGTGAGTGCAGTTAGTGGCAATCCCCACACTGCAGTGGTACATTTCTCTTCGGTTAGGGGTGCGGAGAGGCTCCGGTTACACCCGAGTACAGTGCAGATATTGTGCACGCACTGAGCCGCTGATGTATAATATCCTGGAGTATGTAGATCTGGAAGGACAGGTAAACGATCTGTGAGAACAAAATGCTTAGCGCTTTTCATTTAGAGCAAAGGTAGTACAGCCCTTGGAGAGGCGTTAGAGCGGCAAATATCAAACAAAGAGGGACGAAGAAAGTCACTTTGCTGCAGCAAAGGGGCAGCTTCACTGGCAGACAGTAGCCTGATGGTCCGAGGAAGTGAGAGTGCCATCATCAGCACTCCCCACTCCCAATGACCTTTGCCTTCTTATTTTCAGACAGACCATCTCCCTACTCCTTCTTCCTGACCAGGATCAGCTTTGACATAATTAAAGATGCACAAAAGACATTATCATAATCACTATCCCAAATACCACTGGCCCTGTTATCATGTGTAGGGATATTAGCACCGCCACCATTGTTAATGACATCAGATGACCTTCTGCTGACTAACCCCACCCCACCCCCTCTCGCCATCCCCACTTCTAAACCCCAGCCCCCTACTCAACCAACATTACCCCCATCTCCATGGAGACCGGTGCCTGGCAACAGCTGGAGGAGAGTGGTTGCCATGACAGCAGAACGCTATTCCGACCAAACGAATGATGTCATGGCCCCCATACCTTAGATGCAAGGGGCTATTATTGTTTTTCCTTGTAAACAGTTTTGTAATTTTATCCTCCACTGTCCCTCACTTCTTGACAATGACTTGTTCTCATTATGATGCATTATGATACATTCATAACAGCATACCCTGTCCTCCCATTCACAACCCCCCCATGCCCTCCACACTGCTCTCTCAGCCCTCAGAAAAGGATGGCACTCAGTTTTCAGGTACCAAGGCCCATTCTACCCACCCCACTAAGTCCATGTTACGGATGATCCTTCTTTCCTTCTCAAGACAGGGATCATTTCAGATACAATTTCATGGCTCTGTTTTGAGGCAAAGACACCAGCTGAAAGCAGGAGCCACAAGATTCTATGCAAGGACGTATGAAAGATCCCAGTCTGTCATTCCCGCACAGGGCACCACACCCCACACACACCACAATAGACCAACGGTGCCCGTGCAAGGGCCCTGGCTCTGAGTTCTGCGCCTTCCAGCTGTTTAAAAGGTGATAATTGAAGCGATGATGACTTTGCGGCACCGTCTCTTTAAATTAGCCGCCGACATGGAAGAAGGGAGCCATAACTGGGCTGCAGACGAGCCGATTTGCTCCAGTGAGAATGATGCCCTCATCTGAATTGTGCAAAACAACCAGAAGTGTCACCCGTTTTCGGAGGCTGCATTTGGTGGCGATATCGACACATTCCCCGATTGATCCAAATCCACTGGGTGACACACCAGCCTCCATGCTAATCTTCAACCATTTATCCATATATATATTTATATATTTTGACTTCAGAAGTCAGATTAGGTACCCCACACAAGGGTACAACAGCGGGACTTGAACCTACAACTTGGTGGGCGCAGTCAGGCAGCTTCTCAGCAGCCTCATTACTCCTAAGGTGGGAGGGTATTACTATGGCCCAACATTTCATTTTTAGATGCCTGACTGCACGCACCCCCAGCCCCACGTCTACCCCCACCCTCACACACACCTTCTCCCCGAGCCCCCGCCCCAGCATCCATTTTCAGGTGCCTAACTGCACACTGCCCCAGCCCAAGCCTTCATTTTCGCTTGTTCTGTCTGAGTGCCCCAGAAGCGGTGGTCTCTGCAGAGCAGCAACGCGCAATAATCTTTAAATTGCACGTCGCACTCCCCGCTCCCTTCCGCTGGAGTCCCATTCACACCTGGTGCTGGAAAATGGAGGGGGGGGGGGGGCGGGGCGAGGCGAGAGACAGAGAACAGGAGAAAGTTGACTCAAGAAACAAAAGCATGTTGGAGGGAGTGCACTGGGGCAGGGGGGGGGGGGGACACTGGAGTTACTGTCTAAGATAGACAATCAAGAAGCAGGGAGAGCAGATAGATGGTGTGGGGGTGCACGTTTCTGTGCCTGTGGTTTGTTATCTTAACAAGGAACTAAGATGAGGGACAAAGACAGGAAAGGAGACACATAAAAATGAGATGGAGAATGGGGCTGGCAGAGGAAGCAGCGACACTGATACGGAGGGAGAGGGAGCGGGGGGGGGGCACACTGATTAATTAAAGATCTCTATCTGCGGCTGTACAGTGGCTGGGCATGGGGGCCCAGATGAAGAGATGGGAGCCCTCTGCCTGTTTGCATGTGTGAAGGGGGGTGGAGGTGGGCGGATGGGGGAGCGGTGATGATCTGGCTGGAAAACGTCAGCTTCAGTTCAGTCATATTCAATTTGGACTGTGTTTAGTCACACATCCAGGACTGGGATTAACCCCATTCTTTTTAAACTGTGCTCACTCACACTCTGTCCAGCCTGGGATTAGTCTTATTTTTCACACTGTGTTTATCTACACTTTATTCAGACAGGAGTTAGCCACAATGTGCTCAGACTGTGTTTAGTTCCACTCTGCTCAGATATCCGTTAATCACACTGTGCTCAGTTTGTGTTTATTCCATTTTGCTCAGATAGGGGTTAGTCACACTGTGCTCAGACTGCATTTAATTCAGCTTTGCTCAGATAGGGGTAGTCACACTGTGCTCAGACTGTGTTTACTCACACAATGTCCAGGCTGTAATTAACCCTGTTCTTGATACACAGAATGGGAAAATCCTTTTCAAACTGAGTTTCATCACACTCTACTCAGGCAGGGGGTCAGACTGTGTTTAGTCAGATGCTGCCCAGATGGGACTAACCCTATTCTTCTCAAGCAGTGCTTAGTCTCACACATGGCCAGACTGGGGTTAATCACACTGTGCTCAGACAGTGTTTAGTCACATATTGCTCTGACTGGGATTAACCCTAAGCTGTGCTTCGTCACGCACGGCCCAGAGAGGGGTTAATCACACTGTGCTCAGCTGGTGTTTAGTCACACACTGCTCAGCCTGCTATTAATTCCATTCCACTCACACTGTGCTAATTCATTTCCACAGGGGATTAACCCAGGAGACCCGCTACAATATTCCAGGCCAGCAGAAGAGATGCGGATGAGGCCACACACTCAGACGGCTTGTGGCGCTTACTCATGAGATTTTGATCAAATCCCCCAAACCCATACACATTAATGCAGAACACTGTTTATCTAAAACACGCTTGGACCCTGAAGAACAGTGCAAAATTTCAGCAGTGGATAAGAAAAGAGCCGTACAAGAGTTGCTTGACAATGAGTCTGCAGGGAGAATGCAGATAATCTGATGAACAAAGGCCCCGATTAGCCAGAGAACCAAATGGGGCCCCCGGTGCCCACTCCCCCCCCCACTCTGTCTCCCAAACCGCCATGAAACAAATGTCCCTGGGGATCCTAAACCCTCTTGGCAAAGACACTTCTGATCTATCTACTTGGCCGCAGCCCTAATCTGAAAGATTTACACAAGGCCCTATAGAATAAGTTACAGAGTAAGCACAACAATCTGTCACACGCACAGAAACACACGCACACACACACTCTCACACTTACCCCAGATACCACCTGCTGCTTGTATCGATGGCACATTTTGTTTCCTAAGTAAAAGTTGTTTCCTCTCCAAGTTAGCACTCGGTGGGGAGGACTCCACTGAAAGCCCCCCCCCCCCCCCCAAAGGATCCGCTAGCTCACTTAAGTGCCATCTAATACACTGCTTATACACACACATATAGGTTTGTAATTATATTTTTTGTGGGGACTTGAAAAATGTAAACATAATCCATACAGATAGACACCACACACACACAAAGACACTGCGAGAGAGCATGCTGAAATGTTGGAATGCACTCCCTAGTTTGAATGACTGTACAACAGACACAGACACACATAGACACAGACACACACACTGACACACACACACACACACACACACACATACTCTCCATCCTGTATCTTACAGAACACACACTCCATTACAAGAGGCAACATATTTTGCTAATGCACAGTACAGAGAAATTCAGCTTCCTACAGAGTACAATTTTGATATCTCATTTCCAGGGAGAAGAATGGAGAGTGAAAGAAGAGGGGGGTGCTGGGAGTTGGGGGGGGAGACCTGAATACAGCTGTATAAATGAAGCAGCCCTGAGAGACAGAGATACAGAGAAGTGAGACTTTTAAGTGCCTGAAACGAGGCAAATCATTCCGCAAGAAAATCCAGCTTTTTAAGCCCTACCGTTTGTGCTGCTAACATTAATTGTAGCTTATACTGCCCAATAATTTGCCATTTTTATTATTATTTCATTACGGTTGTCTGTCATTTGCATATATTAAGAATACAGGGCTGGTATGACTATTATTACAAAATAAATTATGTTCAATGGACTCTTCTGGTATATAAAGAACCCAATGCATGCCAGTTGTATTTTTATAAGGAGAACAATAATAATAACCAATTTTATTTTTATGTAAGGAGAGCAGAGTAATGGAATTGCACTGCATTTACTGGATTAGGACCAGAGAACTGATGACTGACAGGACTAGGAGTGTAAACAACAAGGATAGGAAGGGGGGCAATGGAATGGGGAATACACAGCCCCCCACCAAAACCCAAACTGTCACTCTCTTAATTTTTACTGGAATGGGGAGTACACAGAGCTCCCTGGTTTTATGCTTATATGTTAACATTATCCAGTAAGGACCTCTAACTGAATGTAGCCCCCCCCCCCCCAAAAAAAGCCCAAACTGTCACTCTCTTAATTCTTTGCCACTCTTTTACCCTCATTTTTGACTTCAGAAATGTGGTAAATGTGCCCTTCCGGCTACAAGCAGAAAAGAGCAAAAAAAATAAAAAGGAATGAATTGCTCTTTTTCTCTCTTTCCCTCACTTCCCGGGGCTTGACGGGATAGACAGAGGGGGAAAGGAGAATGAAAGATTTTGAAGTGTTTGGAGGAGGGGAATGGGGGGGGGGGGGAGATACAGTAGATAAAAACCAGCAAAAACAGGATCACAGGGAACGACAGGCCAGCTACGGAGATCAAGAGGGAGAGCGGAGCGAGGAGGACAGCCGGGAGATGCAACACATTGCAGAATACTCTCCTACTGTCCCAGAGCTTTTATGTGTGCGACGTCGTGGCGTCTCCAAAATGAGCTGTCAAAGACGCAGCTGTTTTTAAACACTGACCAGTCTGCACACACAAAGCAGCGCTGAATCAGTGAGGTGGCGAGGCGTGCAGAAAGAAAAGCACCAAATGATGCTGAAAAACAGCAAGGTGTGCGCACTGCAACCCTTTACATACACTCTGCCCCTCTGTCCACCTTTCCCTCTCCCCACCTTCACCTGCTTCTCTGAAAATGTTCCTACCATTATTCAAAACCGCCGGAGGAAATGGAAAATAAGACAGAAGAGCTAAACAGCACCAAAATTAGGACATGGTGAGACACACGAGATGCAAGCACACGCACACACACACAGACATTTACGGAAGCAGGGATCAGATCAGATTCAGGTATAGCATCATACAGCAGCACAGAAAACAGTCTCTGCTATCTCCCCAAACATGATAAAAAAGAAGACATCTGGCCAATTACACACACTGTAAAACATGTAAGAAGCCCCCTACTGTCACAAACCAACAGGCACAGATATGACATGTAAATGCTTACAGGTACACACAAAAGAGACACAACCATAAGGATACAGACAGAAAACAATTAACATGTGCAAACAGGCCTAGACTTAAAACAAATAAACCAAAAACAAAAAGATCTAACAAATAAACTTAAAATTTTATCAACAGACTTTGAATTAACAGTGTCATTAAGTAAACAGAAATAAGGCAAACTGTGAAATATTAACAGGGCCCTGCATTCATTACAAATCTGTCCCCTAGGGGCCTCCACTGAGAAGTGGGACAGAGGAAGGGGGGTTGTCTCCCTCGGCTGGGGAAATGCCTAGGAGAAGCGGAGGGAAATGGAAGACAGAAATAAATATGAACGGAAAAAAAACAGAATCAGAAATGTCAGAAAAGGGAAATGGGAACCAACAGGAAATTACTTGCTGAAGAAGGGGAAGAGATGATCAAAAAACAGAGCAAGAGAGAGACAGAGCGGGGCAGTGAGGCGCACTGACTGAGGGCTCTAATGAAAGATGCCTCCCAGAGGAACACTCCAGCATGGCCTCCCGGGGATACGAGACGCTAAGAGCCAGGGGGGCAGCTGCCGACACCAGAGAAGATAAACGGAAAGAAAGGAGCTAAAGCCAAGATCTTTGGAGAGCTCCGTTACGGCCTCTGACATGCCTCTCCAAAAATGAGGGAGAACTATCTTAGCGGCAAATCCAAAGTAAGGAGCAGGCGGTAGCCGCCTGCGCTAACGCTAACCTTAGCGCTAAGCTGAGTGATGAACCTAAGGGCTGCTTGATACTTTCTGCGGATATAGCACGCACTGTAGTGCCAGACGTCTGCGCTCCTAGATGCTCACACTGCTTGCATCAATGCGACTGTGTGCTTTGATACCAGGTCTGGGATAGTGCTGTAGATCAAAGCTGCTCTTAACTCATACTTATGAAGTGTGGTATCAGTGTTATATTAAAAACAAGTATTTTACTACAGTTAGCCTTCCATTATGTACTTACAGTATAAAGGCACATAAACATGCATGTGAGGTTGCAGTTACAAACATATATTTTATTTTAATTTGCAGACACCTGGGAGTCTTTAATCATATAAATGATAACATTTCCGGACCTCATAAGCCAATTTTTCTTTGAATCCACTGGCCACGTTTGTTTTCAGTCTGATCAGACAGGTATCAATCTTGCTTATATACAGTCTTTGGTCTGACCTGCTTTATGACTTCCTGCAGATGTTCATCTGGCCAATGAGCGATGGAGTTGCATTTGCGCCACAGTACAAAGCATTCGCCTTGTTTCAGTTTTCAAGTGGCGCGTGGTCCACAAACGCAATCTCTGGTGGCCCTCAAACACAGTTTCTGTGGCAAAAATTATGTCACAACAGCGACATGTTGTGACACGCCCACAGAAACTATGAACCAGCCTTAACCCTACATGTCACCTTTAAAGTCTTGAAGTTTCAGCTAATGCTGGGAGATGATGGTCAATTAGATGCCCATGGTGAACAGACTCATCTTGGAAATATGCTCAATGTATCAGGTACTGATCTGGCTTCCTGGCTAAATTCACAGTCCTACTTCAACCTTCTTCCTGCATCCCTAGCTTCCAACTTGATTCTCCATACATCTTCCAACCCCTGAGCCAGTGTAAGAGTGGGGGATGGAGTCTATCTGTGGCAGGGGTCACTATGTATGGGTTGGCACCAAAATCTTCTTTTTGTTAAATCATTTGTTTGTTTGAATTTGTTTATACCTGTATTGATAAAGGTCTGCGGGGGATCAACAACAGTAAATACAGAACTGGTGCATTTCCTGCGATCTTGCCCAGAGAGGTTCTGCAGTAACTAAGACTTAATTTGATCTGAAAAGAAAGGAGAGGCTGAAACATGAGAGAGTGAAGTGATGAGGAAAAGATGGGGACAGAGATGAGCAGGTTGTGAGGAAAAAAGAGAGGGCGAGTGGTTTTCTCACAGCTCCCAACCGTGTCCCTGAGGAGAAGAAGAAAGCAAGGGACACAAAGAAAGAGCAAGGGAGAGGAAAAAAAGAAAAGAGGAAGAGGCACTCCCGTTTCTGTCCCTCCATATAATGGTGGGATCCTCTTATTTCATGTTGGCTACAAGTGCAGCACCGGGGAAGGGGGCATAAAAAGGAGGTGAGGAGCGGGGGAAAGAGAAGGAGGAAAGAAAGGGGGAGGGAAGATGGAGGCTAGGCAGGACATGGACAGCGGAAAACATCGCAGGCAGAGGAGGTAAAAGCAACATGGGACACAAAGGTTGAGCAGTATGGTATTAGGCGGCCTGTCAAACAATACATCAGCCTAATCGCCCTGATTCTTCAAAACTACTCCTCAGAGAAAACAGGACCTGCACTCCTTTTCACTAAAAAGAGGAAGAGATGGAGAAGGGGAAGCAGTTGATGGCACATTTTCATTATGCAAGAGGGGGTGAGCGAGAGACTCCTTCCCTCAGCGGTAGGACAGTGGGAGAGTGAGCACTCACTGGAGGATGGAGGAGATGGTGGAAGAGTGAAGACTCGCTGAAGGAAGGAGGAAGCGGTGGGAGAGTACAGACTCATTGACAGACAGAGGAGGTGATGGGAGAGTGAGGACTCACTGAGGGAAGGAGAAGGTGGTGGGAGAGTGAGGACTCACTGAGGGAAGGAGAAGGTGGTGGGAGAGTGAGGACTCACTGAGGGAAGGAGAAGGTGGAGGGAGAGTGAGGACTCGCTGAAGGAAGGAAGCGGTGGGAGAGTGAGGACTTGCTGAGGGAAGCAGTAATGCCAGCGGATAGGACCATTCATGTTAAAGGATGCAATAATTAATATTAACTAAAAATAATACCAGACACCACACGCGTTTACTTGTCAGAATAATGGTTTGAAGGAGAGCAGTAATTACAAGAAGCTATTAGACTACACGGTTACATGAAAAATTAAGCAGGAACCAAACAGGGGCCTAATGGTTTTGAACACCTTCCAGCTTTTGACAGCGACGCTATGCGACGCCAACCCATCCCAACAGCCCGTCGTCTGACAAGATCCACCTCCCACCGCCGGCTTGGCGTGTCACCGAGGAGACGAGGCATGGCCACATGCAGATCACCTGCAAGCGTGCACAGAGCTGCACCGCTTTATTTGGTCACAGGACACACCTCTGCTGAGAGGGTTAGTGACGGAACATGCAGGTGTGATAACATGTAGTGCTCGCTGTATGTATGGCACTCCTGTAGGGGGCGCCAGGATCAGAAAAACAACAAGACACAGAACGTGCAGCTGCTTCTCTCATGGATTAATACCAAGTCTCACACCTGCTGTCTTGTCATCCAATCAGGAGCCACAGGCAGAAACGCTTACTCCTGACTTCATAGCTTATTTCCAGCTATGCAAAATTTTATAATATGCAATAAAAATCCCATACTAGTGCTATTATTCTGATTATCTATTCCACATCGAACAAAACTGACTGGGAAAGCCTAGGGAACTGGGACAAAGTGCATTTTAGTTTAACATGCACGTAATTGCAAATTTCTTTTAATGTACCTTAAGAATTGCTGTAGCTTGGTTATTTGTAAAAAGCCCTGAATTGAAGATAGAATTAGGATGAAAAATAAGAAAGTTTAATACTGAAGAAGATAAAAACAAAGGAGTGAAGGTGTAATGAACAGAGTAGGGTGGTCCTGGGGATGAGCGGTGGGGACAGAAGGCCAATGTAGAGTGACACACATGCACATGCAGACAGGCAGCCCACTGACATGCAAAAAACACGTGTACGATGCCTGACGAGGCCAGAACATTCATACAGGTTACTGCCACCTTTACACCATTCCCCTCCCCCTTGGCCTCACTCACACCTCCCTCACTCGGTGTATTGCATAGATATCTATGTGCCTCCATGTGCCGATTCATCTCCCCAAGAGTCCGATGGAGTCGATTCTGCTTGGTGCCAGCAGGCTCTCCAATTTTCCACGTGTCTGTTAAGTCTGATACACTGGTTGTTGCTGGCAGGTGCTGGAGCTGGCCGGACCGTCATAGCGGACTCTCGGGACAATCTGCTGAATGGCCGGGGTGCCCCAGTCGTCCACTCCTGCTCAGGTCCCTTCATCTTGCCGCACGTCTGCATAAATGTGTTTTTAGCTGCGGTTTGTGAGCTAGTGTTGTGAACTACGATTTCAGCACAGGGCTCAAAAAACAATGGTTAGTCATCTTTCTCGGGCCATCCGCATGGCTGTAAAAGACTCCATGAGAGACGGCCCCAAAGTCATGGCGGATGCTGTTTTATTACTGCAGAAACTGCCCCATTACTAAGAAGAAATGAAAGGAGTAATTCTTGTAATCTCCTTATCTCAAGGTTTTAATTCTGAGGTCAGCAACATGTAAGGTGTAACCAACCGTCACTGCTAGTGAGACTGGATCTTGTCGTCCACTGGCAAACGTCAGCTTCCCGCTGAAGAAATTAACGGCTGGAAGGCGGCAGATTGACTTTTTGCCTCCGGAAGACATCTCAAGTGTTCAGCCGCTAACAAGAAAAGCCAGGAGGCTCATTTTCGAGTTGCCAGGTAACTGGAACTGATAAGAACCATCTGGATGTGTTTCCCCTACCTCCCCCCGAGAAGGCGTGAGCAACCCTTTCAGCAGGAGGATGTCGAACATGATGGTTGATCTGCGAGAGAGCAATGGCCTTGGCCTCCGTCCTGTGAGGGTCGGTTCACACTCACTCACACTTACTGCGGATGCACCACGGCTTCACATGGTGGGTGTGACATAATTTTCGTGACAGAGTTCAGCTACAGACACCTCGTTTAGGGGCCACACACGAAGGCACAAGCCACCCAAAAAAACAGAACAACGCGCATGGACCGTTCTGTGACGCAATCACGCCTCGCGTCAGGGGAACAGCAGCAGAACGGACCAAAGATGCAAACACCTTTTCTACCCCTCTGATCAGACTGAAGACAATCATGAAGAGCAGATTTGAAGAAAGGCAGCCTGAGGAAGTCTGGAAATATCAACATTTATGTATTTCCTCGCTATGGGATTATAAAGACTGCCAGATGGCTGCTAAGTAAACTAAAATACGTTTATAACTACAAGGCCATATACCTGTCTATGTCCTTGTGTACTGTAAGTACATAATGCATGGTTTGTTTTAGTAATTATATTTCATAAAACATCCATACCACACTTCATAATTAAGCTGTAATTAAGCAGCTGCTCTACAGCGCCACCCCAAGCCTACTGTCAAAGTACACAGATGCCTGACCTGGTGCGCAAGAAGTAAGAACGGCCAGGAATGTAGATGGTCTGGCACTATGGCGTGCTGTGACACGTCTGCATCTGCAGGAAGTATGATCCAGCCCTAAGGCTCAGGCCGCCAGGAGTCTAACACACAGGCTTACCGCTGATCGGGGTCCTCGATACAGAAGCCCCTTCGACAGTCTGCCTGTGGCCAGCCACCCTGCACACATGCTCTCACTGCAGCCAAGCCATGCCCTGCCTGGGACTCCGGCCCATTGCTGGGGGATTTTGCAAAAAGGGGCGATTAACATGCCAAATTCACTGTAAAATCAGCAGATATCCGCACCGTTAGGTATCTCCCCTCTGAAAAGCCAGCCACCGAGCCGGCAGAGAACAGACTAAGGCAGGAACATAAGGAGAAAAGGGAAAGCAGAGGGAAGCAAATGAAACATTAAAGTGAGAAAGTGTAGCCAGAGGAAGAAGCGACTTTACAGTGGCATCTGTTTAGAGGTAGTGGCAGCAATTACACCCTCATTAACGCAGATCAGCAAACTCCAGTGCTGGAATCGAGACAGAAAAGGAGAAGTCTAGAATAAAGGGGAACGAAGAGCGAGGCCAAAGAAAACACCAAATCTGGAAACAGAAGAAGAGGCAGAGGAGGCCAAGGAGAGGGAGCAAGAGCACAGTGCCTAAAGGTACCGCAGAGGTCATGCCAGAGCGAAGTGAGGTGCTGTGTCACAAATCCAGCCTCTCCAGATTCCCTCCCAATATCTCTTCACCAGTCACCGCACTACAAGGCTTTTTTATTGCTGTCATTTTTTTTCCTGTCTCGTCACTGTTTTTTGTCATCCTTCCTAATTAAATGATTGATTACGTTAGTCCGCACGGCACGGTTGAGGGGGGTGGAGAGATTTCGAGCTGGCCCCAGTGTGGGTGGACAGGGGCAAAACAATGACATCCCCCAGCATGAAAACTGGAAACCCCGCTTGGGCTTGCCATGTGAATATGGCACCGCTGATGGGAACAAAGAAGGAGGCAAACCCGCGCAGCAGATGATGATTGGATGAGCTAATTGGCAGCCTCTTTCTTCAAGCTCCAAAACAAGCGTTTGCCTTACGTTGCATCATAGGCGCACACTGGAAAGACCCACACCGGGTGGGTTGCGTGTAGGAAGGAAATTAAACAGTCACACTCTAAGGGTATTTTTCCGCTCAGTGGTATGTTGGGGGATTTTCGCAGGATCAAAGTGAAAGTGAAAGTGGCTGCTTGCAAATTCTCAGAAACACCAGCCAACAGATTCGGGAATTTTATTTTCCCCCTTAGAACACTATTTCATGAGCAATATTTCATTCCCCAAATAAACTGGCACATCAAAACAACAACACAAAAGTACTATGGTAAAGTTCAGAAGGAAGGACATTCACCTGAAGATGCATACATACCTCAGCTTTACTGAATTTTACATTTCTTTATATAGAAGGATTACCATAAAGTTCTCAGTAACCCTTTTTATGAATGCCATATGTATAGGAACCTAGGAACACATATTTATAAAAGGCATAACACATTATAGCCATTATAGGCATTCTGAATGTTTTGTGACATTCCCATCTATAATACACTATAGAAACCTTCATAATGCAGTACAAATCATCCTTAATGCTTATACCAACCATTATAATGCATTATGAAGGTATCTATGATGGATTTTAGATAAGAGCTTCATTGGAGCTTACGAAGTGTTATAAGCAACGCTATATTGTCTTATGACTGTCAAGAGAAGATGCTGTAATGCTTTATTAATTCTTATACTGACCATTATAATGCATTATGAAGGTATCTATAGTGCACTGACAGCTTTAAGTAAAATGTTACCCAGTTCACCTGTGCCTCTGAAACTCTTGTGCATTTATTTGTGCATTTGTCCATGAATCAGAGACTCATTAGCTTGTGAGCACGTGCACTGAGTATACATACCTTGTGCTGTGCTGGATATGGCATGTGTATTTAACAAATCTCTGCACTGCATATATTTGCAGCAACTCTGTGCAGGAATTGCACCTGGGCTCTGTTTTCACATGACTGTCACAGTGGCGCTCTCCGTGGCGGTGTGTAACACGCCACTGCACGTGTGTTCATATGCATGCCTGCGTGAGCCTCGGCTCAGCTTGCCACCCCCAGCCAGCACAAGTCTCTGCACACCGATGCAGATGAACCAGACAGGCAGGGAGGCGGTGTGGCTACAGAGCTGAACCAGCAGGTCATGATGTTATCAGCAGGACACTCATATTAATATGCTCCTCTTCCAAACAGCCGTGACTCACAACACCCCCGCCCCGAACCCCCTCGGTGTCACATCCCCTCATCTCCAGCACTATGGCATTCATTTCCTGTAGATGTCCCTCCCCTTTCCTCGTTTTCGATTATCATGGCAATCTGCCCTTTCTCTGTTCTTTATCACCATCCCCTCTTCTCTTCGCCCTTCATCATCTCTGCTTTTCCATCCTAATTATCACTATTGGCTACAATTTCATTAATTTACTTTGACTAATTTCCTATTCCCTTCATCAAAAGCAAATGAACCTATTTTCATCAAAAAATGTCTAACAAGTAGCGCATTTTTTGCCACCCCCAAAAAATGGATTTTAACTTTAACAACATATGTTCGCTTATTCCCATCATAATCGGAGGCTTTTTGTTTGCTATACTTGGCTCAGTTTTTCAAACTCAAGAGCAAATATCCATTAAAAATATCCAACTTCTCTGCCTTGCTGCACTCTGCCGGGTCGCACAGTCACGGTCCCATCACCCACTGCCTCTAATGCCTCCTCTGACCTTTCCTATATGCCCTCTTCACGTCTTGCCGGGGTTTTTTCAAGAAACCCCCTCATCCCTCTTCCTCTATTCCCCCCTCACCCAGGACAAACTTCCGCCAGAGTTCAATCACACGTGTGATTCACCCTTAATAATCACCCACTGGTTAGCTGGCGTGTTCATTACTGGGAGACTCTCTCTTCCTGGACCTTTCTCTCTTGTTTCCTGGCTCGGCCTCAGGGAATGATGGGTACGGTGTTTTGATGATACTGGTGTGAAACGTCACGAGGCTTGCACGCAAAGCTGACAGCGGTAAATCTGGCCAAAGGCTGAAGCAACTCACTTTCCAGAAAGTGGGTAGTTTCTCACGGCACACAAGTGAATTTTCACGGCCAGGGTGCAAACGACACCCCTCACCACACTCACAACGTTGGGGGGAGGGGGGGTGGGGGGTTATGGCCTCCACCTTCCCCAGGTGTCTTTATTTTATAAAATTTTCTACCTTGCCATTGTGCCATTTACAACCATCAAATCAGGTTACGACACTAAGGAACCTGCTAGAATTATGGAGACATGACAATGAGGATGAGATTGTGGGGGGGGGGGGGGTGGTGCAAATGAAAAATGGCAGGGTCTAATTTCAGAATGGATTCATTATTGAACAGGAAAGGGAAAAAAAAACCATGGAGGAATAATTGAGAAAACACGCAATAGCAAAATTATGGGACATGTTAGGTTTTACAGCAGTAAACAAACAGCCCTGCTTTTTTAATTGCTACTACAAATGTAATTAATTTTCCTGAGGATGAGGTAACTGTAATGCACCTGTGGTGCATTATGGGAGACCGTAATGCACTCACACGCAGGGTGATGACCGTTCTTCTTGCTGGTTTCAGGTGCAGAGCATCAATCTAATATTGTGTGACATCGCCGGTGTGGGGGTCGATCGAGCGGTACGGCGGGACGCTTGCTGAGAGGGACGCCCTGATGCAATGCAGCAAATGTGCGTCATACGCGGGGGGCCATAGCCCTGTCTCTCTTCTGGGAGGGCGGGTGGGAGATAATAGCCGCATGCTAAGAGCAACCATCTCCCATTTGGATTTCAAAAATATATATGTTTTTTCCAATATTCATATCTCACAATGACATTTTTGGCTAAGAAAACACCACTGCCTGAAGAAACATTCTATCACCAAAGCCCATACAATTGCAAGTGTGAAACTGTAGTAATTATGTGAGGGGTAATTAATAATGATGTCCAGCACGGTCCCAATCACGAGCCATTTTAATTTCCTTGCAAGCCTGTGCATCAATTCCCTCCCTCCTTCGCCTCATCCCTCTCTTTTTCCCCACATTCCCTTGTATTAACAACACAAAGCGTGTCGCAACCTGAAATTCGGAGGTGTAACTTCCTGCTCACTAAACATTTCCTCCTTTTGCTCAGTAGTGCAATCAGACTCCAATTGTGATCCCCCACCTTCGGCTGCATTGTGGTTTTTTTTTTTTGGGGGGGGGCAACTTTGGCAGAAAAGTGTAAGTGCAGGATTCACTCACGATGGCGAAGTGAAAAGAACAGGACATGCCTGAAACAGATAAAAGAGAGACAATGGGAGGGATGAAGCTGTGCCAAACGCCCAGCATTGGTGGTGGCTTCAGAGAGAGCAAGGGCATGGAAAAGGAGAAAGAGATGGATGGAGAGAAAGACGAGAGAAGAAAGACGGCAAGCAAGCTACTTGAAGGGACAGAGAAGTGCTGACGAGCACCTGTACAAATTGGATTCTCCCAAACTGGGAAACATGCATGACATCCTACACATCTGCCTAGGGCCTGTCTCTGCTGCAGCCTAGAGAGACTCTCAGGCGATCCAGATACATTTTCCCGTCGAGGAAGCCACCCCTGCACGCTCGCTCACACGGGCAGCCCGGCGCGTGTGTCCGCGTGGGCCGCTTGTTTCTCCATATCCATCCCTCTGCCAAATCGCACGCCAGCCGGGATGTCTGCGTCGGCGTGCAAGCCTCGCTCGCATCCGCCCGTTAATGAAGCAGCTCCGCCATGGTCCGGGAGTGACCGCGCGTGGGAGAGGCGGAGAGAGAGAGGGAAGGAGAGAGAAAGAGAGAGCAGGTGGCTCCTTGCAGCTTGATCGAAGACACGCACAATTGCACAATTACAATGGTTTGGCTTGTAACTGACAGAAATGTTCGATTACAGCCCTGAACTCTGGTGTGGAAATGCTTAATATTTAACGACTCGCCGACCATGTGACTCCCGGCTGCAGGGCAGCGGGATCTGAGGTCTGCTCGCCTGGCGGCCTGCTTCTGGCGGCCTGCTTCTGACTGCCCGCGCGTGTCACTCGTCCTCTCCCGTGGCGCCATCTCGCCCCTGGAAACGGAAACGGTGGGTCGCTTGGTGGCAAACTGATCTGCATGCGGGGCCTGGCTGAGGCACGCGCCAGGGTCCGCCGGCCGTGTTTCGCATGACAACGACGTAGGGGACAACGGTGAGTGTGTGTCTCTGTGGGGCGTGAACAGAATCCCGGCAAGGCCTCCACTCAGCAAGTATGACACTCGTGTCACATGCTAGGAAACCAAGCAAAAAACACGCCGCAAAACTGTCTGCACTTCAGGTTTAATTACAACTAAATACACAAAAACGTGTACATTTCTCTAGTAATCGTCATCTGCTTAGCTAAATCAGTAAATATTTAGCTTATCAGTGCAAACATCAAAGGCTGAAACACCACAGTTACAGAAAAGTCAACTGATTAAAGGCCATAATTAATATGATAACTGCATAGCAGATCACTTGCAAAACAGGAGGTTCAAAATTTTACCAATAAGAGATTCCTGGTTCTAAATACTATGTGACCCAGTACTGGGTAAGCAGTTATACGAAGATGGAAGGAGTGTATAAATGCACTCCTTTGAAAATACTGTTTCCATTTCATCTTACTATTCATTTATTACCTCCCTATGCTCATGACAACATTACTAATTTTGTCTAGGCTAATATTGTTATACTACAAGTTTATATTACAACTTATTAATAATATTCTCACAATTTTCGTAATTTCCTTTTTGAATTTGCTGTTTTTCTTGTTGAAGTTAAGCATTTCACTTGTGCTTACTTCACAAAGGAACTCTTCCAGAAAATACTATATTTTTACAAGACTGAAAAGAGTATTAGCAATTTCCAATTACAAATGTAATAATATGCATTGCAGGCTTTGTTTAAAATGAAATGCAATGCATCTGCATGACTACTGAAATTAAGCCGGCTGGCACCGTGTCCAGGGATACCGCGCCCGGCAGTCTGTGATCACCGGGGCAGGCTGCAGGCTCACCAAGACCCCACTCCAGATGAGGAGCTATGAAAAATGGATGCATGAAATTAAATATATAAGCCTGAGTTAATTGGTACATACACATTAGTACAGAATCATCATATTGATTAAATATCTCCTCTCTGATTCATAAGGTTCTTCCATTTACATACAGCTATATATTAAATCTTTGGTTAGAAAAATTTTGAAACACACAGATAAGCAGTTTTACTGACACAGATTTGGCACTTGTATTTCTACAGAGGGAAACAGACTAATATATAATAGATAAATAAACTGGAAGACTGGGGAAAGAGAGAGAGAGAGAGAGAGAGAGAGGAGGAGAGAGGAGAATGGCCTTCTTTTTGCAAACTGTCACATATATGCGTCCAGATCAGGAGCAGATAATTAAAAATGAATGTTTGTAAACAGCACTAAACTTCCCCATGTGATAAACGGAGAGCTGCACTGCCTACATCTCTCTGTGCGTTGAGTTTAATAGGAAGGGTGAAAGAGAGAGAGAAGAAACAGATTGGTGATGGCTATGGGAGAATCAGAGGTGTGTAGGGGGGTTCCAAGGGGCGGGGCAAAAGGCTGGGATGGACCGTAAGTGGGAAAACGGCTAGAAAAGAAAAAGCGAGCTGCAAAGGTCAGGGGAGGGGGAAATGAGTGGGGGTGTGGATTCTGAGGGGACATTAAAACAAAATGGCCATAGGAATGAAACCAGGAACACTGCCTCAGAGAAATATGGAGATTATAGAGGGAGGGGCATAAGTGGCTTATGGGGAAAAGGGGGGGGGGGGGTACTTCTGAAATAATGATATAACCAGAAGCCCCCTCCCCCGTTTGACATTGTTGAGCATGCTTGCCATCACACAGGTACCCGACACAGAACTACACACAGGACAGGGGGTGCGCGTTTGACAGGTGTCATCGCAGGACAGGAATGAACCGTAAACGAAAGAGACTCTCAGTGACAAAAATCGACTCCAGCCGCAAGCGACAGAGCGTCAAAACCAAGACAGCGTCTGGCGGCTTCTAGGTCGGCTTTGCAATTTTGCAAAATATAGAAACATTGAAGAAAACGGAGGTCAGATAAAGCTGCGGGCGCCTCCGGGTCAGATTAAGGTCTCAGGAACGCCAGAGGAGAGCAGAATTAGAGGGAAGTAGCGGATTTAAAGAAACCGAACAAGGAGGAAGGAAACATAACAGCACATCAGTGACCAGGCAGACATATAAACTCAGATAAAGAACTTTATAAAGAAAGGAGAAAAAATGAACCGACGCAGTTTTAATTCAAAACATATAGTGCCTTGCACTACATCAATGATTGCAACTATATAAAATTACTAATAAAGTAACAAGGAAAATGAGAACACAGAAGACCAGCATATCCAGTGTTGCAAGTGATCTGTTTCTGAATCACCAGCAATTAGCCTACATGTTTTCTGTTTGAACAATAGGTGAACAATGCAATATAGGCCTAACGAATTCATATTCAACCCTGAATTTAAAAATGGATTATTCACCTAAATAACTATATAGACCAAATTAACTTAAATTTTATTATAATTCTTAAAATATACCTTCATTCAGAACTTAAAAATAGTATATGCTGCCTTACTCCTAAAACACCAGCAGACGTTATGCAGACATTTGTAGGGACTACTCATCCCAAGACACTAATCCGTTGTGGGAAATGGCACAAAAAACAAACTCCAAGCGTTAGGAGCCCCTGCAAACGGGCGCAGACCGTGCAAATGCGCAAACCCGCAAAACTGAGGCCCAGCTCACAGCATCGAAGGTGCGAAACAGGAACATGTCCCACTGTGTATCCTTTTCATTTGATATAATATGCTTAGTTTCCCAATTTGACACATACAGAACAAATGCCAGTGTTTTAATTCAATGACCTGTGAAATGCTACTACAGAGTCGTACAAGCTGAAAGAGCAGGGGTGTAAATAAATTAAGAATACTATTTTAATTTCTATCTGTAATGTTATTTCAAACGTCTACTCCTCTTTTTGTTAGAGAGCGAAACGAATGCAAATGCTGAAATCAAGTCGCTTATCCCAGTATAAACTGTCTAATAATTCTACATCACTTAAGTAAAACGGTTACGTACCTACTACCACATTTTCTGCCGGAAAGTAAACCATCTATCAAAGGTGTGAGGAAAGCTGGATAAACAAGCATGGAAGTTTGCTTTCATCCCACTGGGGAATTACTGGGTTTCTTTTTATCATTTCTCCCTCGGGGTTATCTTAAAGATAACCTGGAAAAAAAAAAACAATCAGCTTTCTCTAGTCTTCCTCTGTTCTCCGTTTCGTTGGCATGGATTGAAATGAAAATGCTTTATTACTACTTCTGTGCAATTTTACTCGAAAAAGCAAAAAGAAACTTTTAGAATAATCTCACAGTGATTTAAATGCAAAGGCTGAAATTACATCTGAGACCCTCCGACGATCGTGGGAGATGTTAAGGTAAAATAAACAGGGAGACGCAGAAGGAAAAGGCAGCACGTAAACAGAGCTAATGAGAAGAACTATGGTAATACGGGGAGTATAAAAGAAGGAGACTGGAGGCACAGAGGGACGGAGCGCAATGCTAAAAAGAGCTAATCACGCTACACTGAAAATAAATTTTTCCCTCCATCTGACATTGACATCCTACGGGATTGCACAAAAGGATGAGCTGACAACCGAATGTGCAAAAAGAAAAGGAATAAAAATACAGAAATAAATATATTCGTGCCACTGAAATACTGCTGAATTATTAAGACAGGGAGTTTCATGCATGTCTCTATGCGTTAGGGGCTCGTAATCCGATTACTGCACACTCACAGCTGTCTGGGGTCAGAACAGATTTTAATCGGTTCTGCCTTATTTTGTCCATGTATTCTGCCATTTTCATCCCACAAAACTTATTAGGAGAGAAATTGATATTGTAGGGACACAGCTTAATAATTTAAATGCAAAGTCAATTTATTGGGGGAATAAATGAGGCCTAATTAAGAATTGGGGGTACAAGTCCCCAGGTACCTACGCCCCTGCCTATGCACTATTGTGCTGGCTTTGTTAGTTGCTTCAACGCAGTCTTGTCAAACACTGAAGCTGACGACCTTGAAAGTTAAATGTGATCCAACACCTTCGTCTCACTTTTTAGTATCAGAAATTAGCTGGGCACAGGTATTCACACAGCTGACATATAGATCAAGTGGCAGGTCAACAATGACATGGAGCCCGGAAGACAAATTGGTTTTCTTTTCATCTAAATCCACTTCATATGATAACATTGCTCCATATTGCCTGAGTTTCTTCCCTGAGTTTTATGGTGTCCATACCAGATCGAACAAGAAAACCTGTTTATAGCATTCCCTGCTGATTCGCAGAAAGCAAAGCAATGTGAGCCTTAAAAAGAAAAACAGGCAACAACACACATACTACAGCAGAAGATTCATAAAGTCATTATCTTTCCTTCCCCACTAAGGACTCCTTAGGGACAACTGTCTGTGATAACTGAGCTTTAAGGTCAACAGATTGGACCATTTTTCATGCTACAGAGATCTCCGCTATTGCTGTCCCTCTCACTCCTGCGGATTGAGATCGCCCAGTACAGGAAAGAGTGGGCCAGCGGGTAAAATTAATGATGGCTAAGCACACACACCCCTAACACCCCAGGACAAAATTACTTTCATTAAAAACCAAAACAAATCTTATTTTCCCATTGCCAATCTACTGCTACAATTTCGGATTCGAGTAATGAAGCAACTATATGTCACAGAAATCCGGGTGCTGTGTGTGCCAGATGGTTTTAATGGCTACCTTCCGGCAACTAATTGGGAAAAACAAGGGAAAAGAAACTAATGGATTCTCTTGAATCGACTATTTTTTTCATATTACTCATATTGATGCAAATCCATAATGAATGACTTTAATATACTAATAAAACATTGCATCCAAAATTCAATACTGATTGAGAAGCCAATTTTTTTTACTACAATTACAGATAAAATGCCATAACAAATTGAAATCAGGCATAAGGTCACTAAGTCGCTGTTGCAGTTATTGTGAATTCAGTGGCACTGGATTGAAAAAAGTGAAAAATCTCAAAATGAGCTGAGGTAACCAGAAGCGCATAAAAATATGTGCTATATGACAGAGCTGAGGGCATGGGTCGTCACAAGCTGGGAAGCTGGAAATGTCGACTTGCCGCTGTGTGGGCGGTGTGCTCTATGGCAAGGCGTCAAAGCGCCACCATCCCTTTATTGATGGTGGCAAGCAGCAGCCGTGCTCCTCAAGGGTTTACTGTGCTGCTCATTGGTCGGTGCCCCTGTGACTGATCCCGGACTTTCCGCCCTCTATGGCCATTCATTGTCCAGGTTTGATTTCCTGAATGAGCTTCTCTTTGTTCCTCAGAGGTACTTCAGCAAGGACCCTACCTGTGCTCCCCCCCTCTTAGGAGGCCTCATCCAGGTATGCACCATAGCATTTGCCCTTTCCTCTCACCCCCATCCTCCTCCGGACTGCAATCATTCATCTGATTTTGTCCCTCTTCTCTCTTCCCCCTCCCTCCAAGCCTGCCCACCCCCACATGGTCCAGTGACCTCTGATGTGAACACTGTGACTGCTCCTTCCCTTCCGCCCCCCCCCCACTCCCCAGCACCTCTTTCTCGGGCCAGTGAGCCGTATCACAGGTGTACCATGTCCCATGGCGCCGCTCTGCATGCCAAGGCCTGCTGTCTCCAACCCTTTCATCCTCCGTGTACACCAGCGGCCCCCCCACCGCAGTTCATGCTCCCTGTGTGCTGATCCTGTGTCCCCGCCCGCCTCTGTCACCTGTGCCAGTCACAGCCTTCCGCTGCTCTATTCCTACTAGAACCTCCGTTACAATCTAATCCAAAGCCTTGACAAAATGGCAACATTACATTACGAGTCACAAAAGGCCTGGATTACAGCCATCCAATTAAAGTAAGCCGTCTCTGTGACACCTCCCACTAATCAAGCTCTGGAAGACTTAACGGCGGCTGATCATTCATAATTAAAGAGGCTTTAATGAGCAAGAATCCACTGTACTGCACTCAAGATCTATCCATCCATCCCTTTTCCATAATGGGTTAGGCAATACAGGGTCATGGGGAACCTAGTGCTTATTTTAGGCAACAAAGGGCAGAGACTCACACACAGTCACACAACTTAGAGACACCAATCCCCTTAAACTGACCCCATACTCCTGGGGGCTTGAAGCTGCAGTGCTATCCACCGAGCCCGCATTCCAGATGCGAAGCCCAAAGAGGAGCATGTTTGCTCAGGGACTTTGTGACCAAGCCTCTGCCCTGAATGCTCAGCATTCTCCCGTTTCTTCGTACACGCCACATAGCATATATGTGTTTCTGGGACAGAGAGAAAGGAGGGATTAATCCTGTGACCTGTGTAATATTCCTGTTGCTCGTTCCAATTCCAATCCATTTGTCCGTTTTTCCAACCGAGAAAGGCTTTGTCGCCGTGACGGCTTGGCACGTCAGGTGCGCAGAGAGTGGAAAATGGATGCAAGAAACAACGCGTGAAGCCAAATCAACAAAGATGTCGTCAAAGACGCAGAGGCGAGGATAGCAGATGTAAAAATGGCACAGAAACAAAGCTGGTGAAAAAAAAAAGACCTGGAGGATTTGAAGAAGGAGAAGCATTAGTGCCAATAGCATTCATGTCAGCATTAGAGACGCTCTAGCAGGAGCAAAACGGACACCAGCTGTGGTACAGAAACAAGGACCAATATAGTAGCAACTTCAGCGCTTAGTATAGGTGGAATGATGTCCTGCACTTTTAGCAGCAGGGGCAGTGTGAGCCCAGCAGGTTCTGCATGTCAGCCCCCACCCCAACCCGTAGCAATGCCTCCCCAGGTTGCCACCGAGGTGAGCCTCTTTATTTCTTTCCGTCTTACTTTCCCATCTGCCGGGCCGCCAGAGGGATGCTAGCACATCTTCATCATGGCTCCCTGTGGAGAAGGGCAGCAGCAGAGCAGGGAGTTTGACCTATCAGTCAGAGTTTGAGGGTGCTTGCCCTGTGTGGGGTCACTGAACGCCTCACTTTTTCTCCTGCATAGTAAACATGACCCGTGCTAATTTCTCTGGTCGTATTTTTCATGTGTTTCAAAGCCACATGCATTTGTCTTGGCTTATTAGATGAAGGGACGTCTGACGTGGCCCTCCGTGTCGCCTGCTCCCTCGCGCCATCTCTCCTCCCCCTTCTGCATCCCCTCTGTCCCCTCCCCCACTCCTTGCAGCCACCTCCACCGTCACAAGCGAGATTAATGACAGTGATCAGCGCACTACCTCCAGCTGCAGCGGCTCGAGTGGCGAACACAGCGGTGCACTGTGGGCTGTGCGAGGGCTCAGGCTGAACACAACGAGCCTTGTAAAGGGGGGTGGGGGGGGGCGCAGCCTGCCTCTCCAACACGACACGGAGCAACGAACGGAACACGCAACCCCGGGTGCCTCTCCAACACGATACGGAGCAACGAACGGAGCACGCAGCCCCGTGTGTTCAACGTGTCCGCCACTTAACGCGCACGGGCGTCGGGACGTAGCTACGATCCAATTCGCTCCACTGGCTTCACATCTCATGTGATAGCGTTGTTCATCCAACCACGCTGCCCCAGTGCCGTGGTGGAAACGAGCATTTGCTCTTTTTTAGATCCCTTTCGCCTCTTAACACCATGAAACGCTGTTCAAACGAACAGTATCAATAACTAGCTTAGATACAACCCCTTAGGTTTTTCTAATTACATGCGGGTGCTGCTTTCTTTAAGAACAATAAAAAGTAAGCCTTTTGGGGTTAAAACATCACACCATTGAAGCTATGCAGTGAAAGGACAGATCTACTCTAGATGATATAAAATTAATTCAGCTCCCTCATCCGTAGCTGCACTTAAAATGGGGGGGGAGGTTGATGCTACTCCAAGTGGGAAATTGTACGCCAGCCTCAGAAACAGATCTGCTCTTCAGCGATTACTTGGCACTAGGTAGCTATATGAATGTGCCTTTCCTTATGCATTTCTTCTACTTATTTACACGGGAAATAAGCATGTTTTACTTCATGAGATCACAGCGGAAACACACAGCACATGCTTAATACTTATTCAGGAAGGAGAGTGATGAGAATGAACACAATGACAAAAGACACACAGACACAAAACTAAAAGTGTCATTGCGACGGCAATAATTACTCAATTAAGGAAAAAAAAACGGGTAACCTATTCAGTAACTATGGCGAAACGAATATGTAAGTTCATACTTAGAGTATAGATTTTTTCGTAAATCAATTTCATACGACCAAATACATACTGGCCAAGTTCAACCAATGAAACCGAAGGGTATTTGCGATGCGAGGGTCGCAAAATATAATGCATGAGCAAGAAACAATGCCTTTAGTTTTTGTGAAGGTCATTTTTAAGAAATGCATACAAATAATATATCTTTTTAATTACGAGAATTGCTCTTATGGAAAGGGTTAATTTATCTATTTAGCCTAGTAAAGGCGTAAAGACAACAGTACGGTAGCTACATCACAACCCGCTGTACAAAAAAAGAACATTTTCCGTTGAAAACGAGTGACCGGTCAGCTTTCGCAGTGTATACGGAGACACTTGTTCACAGATAAAAATACATTTGTCTTGATTGCCATGTTTATGTTCATTGTATCAGCAATTGTTGTCGAACCGCAGTCGTTATTATTGCCGAAAAATCCTTACTTTAAACATGTCGCGTCGCTCTGGCAAAGCCTTGATTATGCCTAAATGGAAAGTTGTCCGACCCTGCAAACCCCCAAACACTAGACATCGGTCCTGTATTGCCACAAAATCGCTTACCTGTGCGTAAAAATGACAAGAGCAGAATGACGGACAATGGGACGCAGTAGTTCCAAACGGCGGATAATGCCATTGTAGGCTAATTACTGTTGTCCTCTCCTTTCTTCTTTGATTTCTTGTGAAACCTAAATTCACAATAACTGTGAACCACTATAAATCTGTGTTGCCTTGAAATCCAACACTCTGCAGTCGTTGTCAATCACATACTAAAAAACGCTATCACACCTACAGAGCGTGACCAACTGAGAAAGAACACTGTCGTTCGGCAGGTTTTTCCTCCGTAACTTTAAAATGATAATTAAGCTGAACAGTGGCGAAAAGGGAGGTGTTCAAATCTGTCGTATGCTGTTTGCCACAAGCAGGTCGGAGGCGTGGGAGAGCCAGATGAGGGCGGGATTTCAATGACAGCTTAAAGGGAAATGCCCAGAGCGAAGCGCACGTTTAATGAATTTTCTTCATTATTATTTAAATTGACCGCTACCCCCAATAAGCAGACAAGAAACTGTAGGCTTCTAATAGATATTTGGCCGTATTGTTTTAAATCAACAGATTTCCTGGTAGACCTCTGTAATGAAAAACAAAACACACGCTCACTGCATAAGAACAACTTGCTCAATATCCGCAAATAAGGGACCGATTTTAACCCTTATTATAAATATCTTTCCTTTTCATTGTACATGACAGTTATATATTTTCAAATATATTTACATACAGGGACATTTCAGCTAAGTAAAGAATATCAATGGGCAGATCTCATGGAGGTTACGGTGTGAACAAAAACACGCCGAAGTGCCTGCGCACCTCGCTTAAGTTACAAAGGCTGCGGCAAATGTAATTAAATGGCCTCGATTGGCTTGGCTAAGGATAGGGATCCTAACGCGGTGATTGCTGTGTACCTGCATGCCAAGTGTGTGACAGAGCATCCCTGATAACTCAGCATGATATGACAACTCAGTGTTCCTCTCGATCGTGGCCGATTTTCCTCCAGACCTCCACGTACCGGTTAAGAGTACAATGGACGTTCACAACATATGAAGGTCCTCTGCGGGTTACTGGGTCGCCCCCTCCGACCTGCAGCTACAGTCCTTACAGCACGATTATTAAGCCCGTTTATTATGACATGTATTAGTGTTGCTCCTTCGTCATTTTATCCATGTCATGTATTTATTCTATTCATTTGTGTAAAATACTCAAAAGTATACTTTTTGTCTGAACTCAATACATTTAACATGACACTTTTACACAAAGTTGGCTGTTTAAATGTAATGTCAGGGAACGCAAAAATATAATAAATGCAAAAATTGAAGGCCACTACAATAGAAGGCTATTGTCTGAAAAAAACATTGAAAAACATATGAAAATTCCATTTTACATTATGCCCATAATCCTACACTTGTTAAATACATCAGTCCTGTGTGATTGGTGGGTGGGTGGGTGGATGAATTCATTCATTCATTCATTCATTCATTCGTAACATTACAGAGTTAAAAAGTAACTTTCCTCAGTACTATATTTACTCAGCCTTGGTGTTCTGCTCCCACAATCTGATTTATTGTAGCTGAACCCATTTTATTTTGCTACACGCATTTGGCGACATCTACAGTTACAGGAACGAGAAAGCCTGACGCATCGCAAAGCATGACGTATGTGGGTTATTATACGGGGTTTAACATGGAGGTAGAAATTCCCGGAGAATACCCAGCTACTTTCAAATGAACTGACCTGAAGTGAATGAGAAAAAAAATCGGTATTATATGCCAGTTGCAGTGCTGGTGAGTATTTTAGCTTTTCGATAAGTTAATATGGCGTAGTAGAATTAATGATAGAGGAATCAACATATGACTGAAGTAATTTAAGTGCTAATAGTATTTAAAATATATTCTAATGTGGGCGGTTAATTTTGAGAGCTGGTTTGTCCTTTTTCGCATGTTATCTGCTTGTTTTGCAGGCCTACTGTATATACTGTCATGTATAGCGTCATGCAGCCTTATTGTGTATTTTATAACCATTTAGTGCCTACGTTTTTTTTTTTGTCCCTTGATTTGTTTCTCCATCAGTAGTAAATCAGCAGTGTCTCCCTCTTCTCCAGATGGACGGTCGTTTGGGATTAATAGTGAGAAACCACCTGCATGCCTCTTCCTATCTTTTTTGTATCACTGAAGTGGGCTTCAGTGGTCCCATGGTAAATTGTAAACCCAAGAAGGGTGATGTGACTTTTAACAGCAGCTACGAATGAAACAAACATTTCTTATTTCTCGTATACTGTAAGGACAAAAGTATTGGGACACCTGACCATTAGGTTACATTTACAGGAAGTTTTATGACATGAATGGCACTCTAAATCAAAAAGTACCAATATGGAGTTGGTCTCCCATTTGCAGCTATAACAGCTGCCACTCTTCTGGAAGGCTTTCCACAAGATTTTGGAGTATATCTGTGGGAATTTTTGCCCATTCATCCAGAAGAGCATTTGTGAGGTCTGGCACTGATGTTGGCTCACAATCTCTGCTCTAGTTTGTCCCAAAGGTGTTCGATGGGGTTGAAGTTCTTCCACACCAAACTAACCCAACCATGTCTTTTGGACCTTGCTTTGTGCACCGGGGCACAGTTATGCTGGAACAGAAGAGGGCCTTGCCCACAAAGTTGGACGCATATAATTGTCCAAAATGTCTTGCTATTCTGAAACATTGAGTCCCCTTCACTGGAACAAAGGGCCTAGCTGAACCCCTAAAAAACAACCCCATACCATTATCCCTCCTCCACCAAACTTTACAGTTGGCATAATACAGTCAGGCAGGTAATGTTCTCCTGGCACCTACCAAACCTAGACTCATCCATCAGATTGCCAAACAGAGAAACGTGATTCGTCACTCCACAGAACATGGTTCTGCTGTTCCAGAGTTCAGTGGCGGAGTGCTTTACACAACTCCATCCGACGCTTGACATTGCGTTTGGTGATGTGAGGCTTGGATGAAGCTGCTCGGCCAGTTTTTGTGCTGGTGGTAATACCAGAGGAAGTCTGGAACTCTGCAGTTATTTAGTCAACAGAGCGTTCGTGACTTTTACGCACTATGCAGCTCAGCACTCAGTGACCCCACTCTGTTACATTATATGTTCTGAGTTTCTGTTGTTCCTCAGTGCTTCCACTGTTCAATAACACCACTTACAGTTGGCCGTGAAATATCTAGCCAGGTAGAAATTTCACAAACTGGCTTATTGGAAAGGTGGCATTCTATGACAGTACCATGTTTGAATTCACTGAGCTCTTCAGAACGAGCCATTCTTTCACAAATGTCTCTATACCTGACTATATGGCTGAGTACAGTGGTACCTCGGTTCTCGAACTTAATCCGTTCCGGCCTCCAGATCGAATCCTAAAAAGTTCGAGTTCTGATCGAATTTTTCCCATAAGAAATAATGGAAAACCAATTAATTGAAATAATCGAACAAACACACAGTTAAAGAAATACAGAAATGAAATATCTGATCTTTGTTCCTTTTGTGGTATCTGTACAGAAACCATCCCGCACTTGTTTTATGATTGTTTACATGTCAGATACTTTTGGATTGAGATAGAACATCCGTTTGAAACATTGTCTGGTTGTAAAAATTTTTTAGATAGGAAAGATATCCTATTGTATTATGGGAAAAACAACTTATTGTATTTGCCGACGTATAAGACGACTGGGCGTATAAGACGACCCCCCAACATTTCCACTCAAAATATAGAGTTTGTTATATAGTCGCCGTATAAGACTACCTCCTCTTCTGCACACCCCTGTGTGCTATTATTGTTACCGGTATTATACCGGTATTACATGAGTGCCATTAGTATTAGTATTAGTGCCATTACAGTACCTGTCATTGTCACCATTGTACGGCCGCAGCGCGACCGCAGCACCTCCGGCCCGCCCCTGCATCTCCTTGTGACCGGCACTAGTGCGCATGTGCGAGCTCTGCGTAGACAAGCGGCGGGCCGGAGCGCCGCTGCTTCCCGCCGAGCAGAACGGGCCGGTCACGCCGAAAAGGCTGACACCCCTGTCATCAGGAGGCCACTATGGGCACCGGGCGGGCATCGGGAGGCCACTATGGGCACCGGGCGGGCATCGGGAGACCACTATGGGCACCGGGCGGGCATCGGGAGGCCACTATGGGCAGCTATGTCTATCCCAACTGAAGTGCACCCGGCGTATAAGATGACCCCCCCACTTGGAGGCATGTTTTTCAGGGGGAAAAAGTCGTCTTATACGCCGGCAAATACGGTAAATGGTAATTATGTTTTTATTTTAAATCTGTTTATTTTATATGGTAAATTTTATGTTCACAAATGCAAATGGTCCTCAAAGAAGCCTAATATATGCCAGTTTAAGTTGGAATTGAAATTTTATTTTAACACGTTGGATGGACTTAAAAAAAACCGAAAAGCTGTAAAAACTATCAGTTTATATAAGGCCCTGAAGAATCTTTTGTAAATGAGAAAGAATATGTACCCCTTTTTCTTTAAAATGCAATTTGTATTTGTTATGTTTTACATTGTTTGTATACTGTTAAAAAAGCAATAAAAAAAAAAAAAGAAATAATCGTACGCACCATAAGTCCGCGTTTCAGTTTGTTTCCCCAGTCCGGTGTGCGTTGGGTGCGTTCGACTTGCTTACAGCGCTGGCTTAAAGCAACGCATTCTGATCCTGACGCAATGCATTACGGTTAGATGCATTGCGACCTCTCATCCGGCTGCACAAACTGGAACCGCCTCCGTGACGACACACCTTTGCCCTTATGGTGCGTTCGTTTTTCTCTCGGAAGTCGGAAATTCCGAGTTGAGTGACATCACGTCCGACAATCTCCCGTTCGAGCTACCCACATCTCGGAACAAACATGGCTGCCTCCATGAACACGTTGCTGTGTGTTGTTGCTTTATATTTTAGCAGATTTTTCCAAATGGAGAAATTGAGATTTTTCCAAGAGACAAACAAGAAACACGAACTAGTCAAACCACATTAAAAGCTTTATAAAATATTTTAGTACATTCATAGCGATATTCTTTTTTCGATCGGTAAACAAACTACAAACAAACCAAGTCGCCATGTTGAAATTACGTCACAGGGGCAACTCAGACAACAAAATCTTGTCCGACTTCAACGTCATAAAAGAGGCATGTTTCCGACGGGAAGTGACGTTTTTTGTGATGTTTCGTGACGTTTTCATCCGAGTTCCGACTTGGAGAGAAATAATCGAATGCACCATTATTGGCCGAAGCGTTTAGGTACACGCATGACGTTTGTATCCCAGGCAGTTCCGATGCGTAATCTGCTATTTCTAACGAATATCACGTAAAGCAGTGAGAACTGGTTTTCAGTTAATTTACCTGGTAAAATTAAGTTTAAATAAATGACATAAATGCTCTAATAGTACACGTGAGTTAGTGGTTTATTTATTGTTAGTTACTGTAATTTTGCACTGCTTTATTTGGTTAATCGTCCAGTCTGTGAAGAAAGCATTCAAGTAAGAGTTGCATTGTAGTATGACTCATTTCCTGGCGCATACAATTTATATTAGGTCGGCGTTCACGGTTCGACTTCTGATATTCAGATAGAGTTCTAGGTCGAACTGGTTTGTTCGACTTTCAAGAAATTCGAGTTTTAGTGAGTTTGAGAACCGAGGTACCACTGTATTTGATTTTATACACCTGTGGTAATGGGTCTGAATGAAACACCTGAATTCATTGATTAAGACGAATTGTCCCAATACTTTTGTCTATATAGTGTATTTAAATATAAGGGTGAAATGAGTGAAACCACCAGCTTCTCATTCCCTACCACATAATACGTAAAATAATATGTTTTCATTCTACCTTTAGCTATCAGAACGATAGACACAGGCCTAAATTAAATTATGCTGTTTTAATCATATCTCTATGCATCCATTTGAATATTCGCTTCAAATAGGAGCACGTCTGATTGGTTCTAGGCCTGCTGGAAACATACACCTCTGTTATCTTACATAACCAGTAAAAGGCATTTTAGAGGCTAGAAAAAGAAAGGTAACAGTAATCCGTTTAATAGCTTAAATCTAGTGATGTGTGGCGACCTCAGTCTGCGTTCTTTCTGGTCCTGTTATTAACAGCAGTCTTCAGTCAGATGAAACCAGATAATCAACTACATAAAACCGAATCTAAATGCAGAAGACGGTAGTAATGGGAAGTATAGTTATTAATAACATTAGCGTAATGAGTTGCAGATCTAAAGATAGGGTACTTGGTGGTAAAAATATGCCATTATAAATGCAAAATAAATACACTAAGAATACATTTTAGAGTGTTCCTACAAAGTTAAACACCTGAACACTGTGATAGTGAAAAAAGAGCAAAGTCAGTTTTACTTAAAAAGCAGAGGCTGTCCTTTTTAAAATTGCCGAAGGACTGTCATCTACGTTTTGTATTCCATAGACAGGGAAGCTCTCGAACAAGACCTGAAGGTCAATGCAGATGCAGGAAAAGGCACAGCGGACATGAAGAAAAAGTTAATGGTGGTGAAATAAAGGCCACAAGAACATTACAATGGAGTAAAAAAACACAGTTCATGTTTGTTCAGATGCTTGCATGGTTTTAATGCTAATACCTCAGTACTTGCACTAGTGAAAGTATCTGTATAATATGTCTCCTTAACACTGCCAAGGAGGGTAATTGTATTAGTCTGATTAAGCATAACAGCACTGTTCTCTCTAAGCTGGGCTGTGATTATGGCAGCGCGAGTCGCTTTCTAAATGCATCGATCTGTTCTGCAGTATTTCGCATGTCTGCAGAATGGGAGCAACTGCTCATATATATATAGCGACATGCTGGATGTGTTCTTCCAGTATCTCCACTGCCATATCTCCTACTGGACTAGTCAATACCAGTCGAAACCAACTGTAAAGATCTACAAGTTTCTACCTTACTGCTGGAATCACAGGAATACAAATACATTCTATTCTATGTCAGACAAATGGCGTATTTGTATTTCAGAGGTTTTATTATGACAGGTGAAAGTCACAGAAAAGATTTCCTTTGTAAAATATGAAAGTGCATTTGTCATTATAAATTTGTCATTAGTGCATTTGTCATTATAAATCAAGATTTTTTGCCCTGCCCTAAAAATTTTGCACATTAAAGAATTTTACACATTAAAATAGTATGATAGGCCTATATAATAATAGCTATTCAATGTCTTACAGTCCTAAAATAACATCACTATGACACAAAGTACTGTCATGTGACCTGCATGGGAATGGCTTATGGAACTGTCCTTTCTACTGAAAAATTCAACTTGAAAAAAGTGCATAAAAATCTGAAAAAAAGTGCATATAATTCTGAAGAGGAATTCAAAGGAGGAATGAAATCAATATAGAGAAAAGCTTACTGACATGAAGTCGAGCTTGCAGGAGCAGAAACTATCGCGCTGTATTATGTATGATGTCATGAATTTATGTATGATATAATATGTTTCATTCGTAAATCCTATACACAATGATTGTGATCCTCCTTCTCCTTCTCCCCCTCCCTCCTTTACGTCTGTTGGCTCACACCAGGGGCTGTTTGTCTCCGCTGGTGGACGGCAGAGACTCCACGCTGGCCGTGTAGATGGGTTTCTTCTGGGAATGGTCATCACTGAAGGAGGAAAGACAGGAGAGCCATCAGTGCCCCATCTTCAGCACAGCAGTGTGCAGGGATTGCCAAAGAGGGAAAAAAATTCTCGCTGTTGCACGCTACAAGTGACTGGAATGAACAGACACTTAGATCTGGCAGTGCATGTGGCAAATGGGGGTGTTTAAACCCAATGGGGGTGTAAAGGAGAATGTAGCTCTGAGAAAATGCTTCATTATATCAAAGCTGAGCTTTTCCAAGGATTAGATGTTGGGAACAAGTCAAACGCTGTAAAACTGCTTTAATTCTGCTAATCTGAGTTCCCTTTGCAGTGCCATAATGAGCATGTAATGGACAGACCACGTATGGCAGGGACACATCTGAGGGCAGACAGACTCAATTCCACTTACATGGGCCCCTTGGTCTTTCTCTTAGACGCTCTGCGACACAGACATATGGACACTGACATAGCCAGCAGCAGAAGCCCCGCCCCTGCAGCTGATGTCATCAGTATGATCCGGCCCTGGGTGGACTCATACCAGGGGGCGTCCTCTGGAGACCACGAAGTCATGAATTGGAATTTCATTGACATACTCATCAGTAGTGATATCACATAGTGCCAGTAATATTCTCACGTTTATTAGTATACTGAATAACACATTAACTGATAGATAGATAGATAGATAGGTGAATGAAATTTAATGAAGTTGCCATTACTAGTAATGTTTAAACATTACAAAAGAATATAATCTATTATCATTTGTGTTAAAGTTTATTTAATGCAGAGGATGTCATGAACCCCGTGGCTGCCGTATGAGACTGTATCCTCCCCATTCTACCCAATCCCATTCTATTTTGCATCAGATCCAACCTGGTATTGAGGCACTGCCGTCTCTCACCTGGCAGCACAGTGATGCTGATGGTGCGTGTCTTGGACAGCCGGGAGATAGACGGGTGTTGGGCAATGCAGGTGTACTTGCCACTGTCCTCAATCCTCACCTTCTTGAGCTTCAGTTTGCTAGATAGCACTACCCAGTCCTCATCCTGGAAATGCAGGAAGGGGAATTGGGATTGGGGTAGAAAGAGAATGGTTAGGAGTATTTGGGTGGGATGGAGTGGGGGGTCGGGAGGGAGGGCTTATTGACATTCGGCAGTGACATATGGTTTGACATACAGAATGTCCTATAGTGTCTCGGATCGAGTCATAATTTAAGCATGTCTGACAGACGTTAACTTTCTGCTCTTGAAGGGGTGCCCTTGCTTCCAATCCATACTGTATACATGAATAACTTTTGACATTTTAAAACAAGAATGGGTGTTGAGTAGACAGCCACTGCTATCTTGAAATGCATATTATGATTTAAGAAGAGATGGAAAACTGGTGCAAACAGAAAGAGCAAGGCAGTAAGGAAATTCAGCACAGGAAGAACACAGAGCCTGAAAATGACAAAGGAAACTGTTGCCATGCAATTGTTTTGGCATGAAGATATCATTTTCCTGCCAATAAAATTCATTTCAATTTGAACTGAATTGAATTAAAAGGATTTTCAGTAACGCCAAGTTTTGGCCAGGACTGCAGAATCTATGCAAATTGGCAATCGTGAATAAATATCCGTGCTCTGCTGCCATCTTGTGGTAGCACCTGAAGGAATTTCTTCAAAAAGAACATCAACCATTTTCAGATAGCTTAGACTTAATTGATCCCACGGAAAATTCTTTGGCATTCATTCTTTTATTCTAAATTCATTGGGAAATTTTGTCGGGGTTGAAAATGAATTTTTATGCGAGTATATAGTGTTGGAGCATTTTGAATTTTGGAAATGTGACACTGAACATTAAACAGGAACCAAGTGGATTCAGAAACTCTTTGCATTTGATCACTCTACTATATATGGATTACCAGTGTCACAAGAAATGTGGAAATGGCTGATCAAACCAAAAGGAAAAGCACAAATTCCTCAGCATAGGGTCAATGGAAAAAAATCATCAAGCCAAATGTACTTCCAATGGAGAAATATAGGCCTTTAACACTGGACTCTGGTAAATTAAAATTTGTCAGTTCATAGCACACAAACACAAAATCATCGTTGAACAGGAGGTTAGGGTCTGATATGGTGGAGAAATGGGTTTCAAACTAAAAATTATTTTTAGTCTCTGAATATTTGCTTGGTGTCAAGTGAGAACTACTACATAATCAAGCGAGTCTCCTGTCCACCTACTTACCTCTTTCTTCCATGAATACTCTGGCGTCTCAGAAGCAGAAGTTGAACATTCCACCTCCACATTGTCCCCTAGTGGCACACGCAAGTCCTGCAGAGAGCTGAAGTAGCGATTATAGTAGCTTCCTCCATCTCTGTAGACCGAAAGGTCACGCATATCTGAGTGTGGGGGGGAGGGGAGGCAGAAAGGAAGTGGTGACAAAAGTTCAGATATGCAAAGAATCAAAACAACATAGGTGTGGAAAGGCTGAGATGCTAACATGCACAAGCACAGCATTGCAACATTACAAGGCTAATTTACACATTGGTGCAGCCATATTCATATTTTTATTGCCAATTTGGTGTGTGAATGGGTGATAATGTGGCTTGCTGTTGCTAGGGAAGGACATATAAAATAGGTAACAAACCCATGTTTGTATGAGTGGTATTTATTCTGTATTTCTTCATCCTGTCTCTGTACATATGACCAAATAGAAAACTAGATTAAATAAGTATGTTTTACTCACAGTGCACAGGTATGGAGAGTGAATCAGAAGAGTTGTACAGCTCAGAAGAGTTATCAGAAACGCAGCGATAGGGCCCATTTGTCCAGCTCTGGATGGCGAAGATTGACAGAACAATACGGCCCGGCTCTCGGTTCAAGTCCAGGTCATAGGAGAAGCAGCGTCGGTAGAATGACATCTCATATGGCTCCAGGCGGAACCATTTCTGCATTCGCTATAGGGGGAGATCAGATGTATGACTGAAGAATGTGCCTTATGTGATACAGGCAGCCACCAGCTTAAGAAGGTGATTCATTCCCAGAGTCTTTAAGTAGAATTTGTAGGTACATTGGAAAAATAATAATAAATGTAATAAGTAAATAATAATAATAAACATTACTGCATATGGTACTATACCTCGAGCGTGAGAACCAATGAAGTTTTCAGGAGCATCATAAAGTAGTACATGCATTAGTTATTACTAACCATTGTATTTAATCGGAATACAATAGGTTTTATGGCAGTCAGTTTGTAAGTATGAGTTGTACGTAAGTCAGACGTTCTTAACTCTGGGACTACCGGCATACAACCAGTAGAGAAAATAAACACCACTGTCAAAGTGCAAACTGTTAAAAGAGCTGCCAGTGTTCAATAACTTATTTAAGGACAAAATAAGGAACCTTTAGAACTTAGGAGTAGCTTAGAACAGAATTAGCTACAGTACACGATACTTCCCAGCAGGTCACTGTTGAAGAGATACTCACCTTGGAAAACTTCTCAAAGTGGACTTGGCTCATGTTTGACTCCACGTCTGCCAGGCACTCCAGAGTAACATAGTCCCCTTCCAGAACTGGGCCCTCTGGACCTTTCAGAATCAGGGCACCTGAGACACAGAGAAAATTAACCATGGTCATGGATCTGGCAAATGAAATTTTAAAATGAATTTGTGACATGGCAAGAAGTTTCTGGGAAACACTATATCACAGAAGCAGGGACTTTTGGTAAGCAAGTTGAGACAGATCTTGATGAAAGAAAGATCACTTAGTAAATTCTAGCATGCCTTTAAGCTTACTACATTTCAGACTAACATATTAACATGAATGGATTGTTGTTTGCTTTATTATATGTATTACACTACATGATCAGCACACCGTATCAAAACTACACTAGTAAACTGGCATTACATTACTGGTCTATTTAAGGCTTTCATGTGTTGAACAAAAGAGGCATTGTTGAAAATATTATGGCAATCAACAATAGATTGAGACGTTTAATGAAGAGTCATTATGTATATTAATTAATATTTTGTCTAACAGACCCACGTGCATTTTATGTGAAAAATATGAAACAAGACCATACAAAGCTTTTCCCTCCAAAATGTTTTGTTTAAATATTGATAAGACTAAATATATCTAATTTGAACAAACAAATAAGAACAAGACATTCAAAATATAATAATATAATATAATAAAATATAATAAAATAATATAATATTCAAAATAAAACTTTTAAATACATTCTAACAAATACATTTGAATAAGTAAACACCCTCTTGAAAATACCATGAAAACACAAATGATCATGGAACATTCCCAGATAACTTTTTCCTCAGATAAGTTTTTCAAGTACACTTCATTTTAGCACAAACATTTTAAAGTACCTCAATACAAGTTTGATTTTTGTTTGTTTGTTTTTCCTGTTTGCCCCGTTTACAATAGACTGTGGTCTACTTCCTGGAAGAAGAATGTAAACATTTTACTGTAAATCGAATCAGTTTACCTAAAAGTAAATTTAAAACAAAACAGGGAAATTTCAGAGTAAGTAGGAAAAAAAGGACTATTGAAATTGTAGGCTGACTTTTGACGTTTAAAAGTAGGACATAATATACACAATATACACGAAATACACAATAAGTAAATTGTGAAGAAAGTTATATTTACCCTGCGTCCAGTGAAGCATTACGAGCGCCAAATACGCCAACATTATATATCCCTTCATTTCCGTAAGTCTATAAAGGTACCAAATTAAACTTCTTAAAAGCCGAGAAGGTAAAGAACCTGCGCTTGTATTCTGCAGAAGCGAAAGTTTGATATCCTATTTATGAGTAACGACTGAGGCGGGGCTACGTTAGAACAAACCTCCATGTTTGATGATGATAATAATACGTCTGCTTTATATAGTTCGTTTCTGAAATTCAAGTCGCTTTACAAAAGCAGTAGTGCAATACAGTATTACAAAAAAAGGACATACAAGGACACGTAAAGGACACTGTACGTACAGGCCTACCATCAACTAAAACACTGAAAACCTGCAACACCGACAAGAACTAGTATGGGAATTGTAACAATGAATAAACAGTTACGTTTTAAGTTCTGCCTAAAATGGGAGATAAATGATATTACGGAAATGTTAAAAGTGTGTGTCTTAGGATACTGACATTTGAAAATCTGAATATATTGCGAGAATGCCTCCAATACTGAATTATAATAATGAATTGGAACAAGTTGTACTTATTACAACATGCGATGTTCACCTACAATACTGTAATCGAAAAGCCAGCGCCAATCACCAAATTGTCTCTCGACGTCATTTGTATCTACGCAGGAAAAGTATCCTGAAGTTTGTGCTAAGTGGCCTTCAGGTCCTTCAAACGTTAACAGTAATGTAACTGATAGGTGTTTGGAACTGTTGTGGTATTTTTCCTTTGTACATTTAATTTGATATTTGCGATTTCGTTTAAATATCTCGACATTAAATGCTAATTTGGGCTAATGTAATCGATAGATGGCGTTTGATAAAAGGAATGAAAAAAATATTGGATTGATATGACAGAAAGAAGGAGAAAATGAAATCCTGTTAAATAATATCTGTAAAGTATTAGAGTTGCCGAGGATCAGCAGGTTTTCCGCTTTTGTTTGAGTTGCAGTGATGCGTGGAAGGACGCCTGTAAGGTTTATCTTCAAACTAAAAGCGAAATTGTTTAAATAGCATGCATGATTTCTGGCTAACCCTCTAAAATTTCAGTACATACTATATTAATTTTGGCCAGTTTAATCGTGTTATTTAGTTGACCCTTATGTGTCAGGGCAAGCCCAGTGATTTGGTTAAGTCAGAAGTTAATATTTTAGTCATGCACCGCTTAAGCACGTTTCGGTAAATGAAATGCCTAGTGACGTCATAGCTCAACGCATTACGTGTTACTGGTTTATGTAGGCCTATTTACTGTAGTGTACATTTTATCGTTAATCTATATATTAGCTCAATTGTTGTAATGAACATGCTACAGGGCATACCACAAAAAAGAACTTCAGTGGACCCTGTACGGCCAGAGCCCATGCCAAACTCCAGCAAAATTTGAGTACATCAAACTGACGCAGTGCTTTTCGACCTAATTCTTCCCCAGTGTATATAGGGTCATGTGGAGCCCGCCACTTCTCCTTCAGCTCAATACACAGGTACCCCCATCCCTGCTATCACTGAAACCTCCAGACATTGGCTGAAAAGGTGGGGAGGACTGCCCTACAATAAACACCATGCAGGACACTCCTAGTCCTCCAGCCGCTACCCTACGTATAAGTGTAGGCCAACTGTAACCTACGTATGTAGTAGGCTATACCATCCAGGTTTATGTAAGTACACTATAGGATGTTCCCACAATGTCAAAATTGCCTAATAATGCATTCCTCAAAACATATTCAGTCATGCATAGTATCTAATCTTATCTGTTGCAAATATTGTGTGTGTCAGTGGACTGTGTGTGTTGGGAGATAGGAGTGGCATACGTGCTATAAAGCCATTGCGTATTTTCTTGCATTTTGTCATTCATTTGATAGTGATCATCATGTCTGGTACCCGAGCTACAGTGTATTACTATAATCAGTAGAGATGTTGCAGTTCCACCTAAAACATTAGTTAAAAGTTTTGTGATGGGAGTTGTGTAGCCTACAAAATCATTTTTGAAAGACTTGGCCATGACCCTGTACTGGATAAGTGGTTATGAAAATGGATGGATATTTATAGTAAATTCATCACATTTCAGATCCATAACATTGCCCTGTCAGAAGGGAATTCCATGCAAAGCCTACCCTGCCTTGGACCCTATGCTTCCTGGCATGGGCTGAGGACCATGGTGCTTTTGGTTATGGGAAATGGATGAGTTCATTCCTAACATTATTTTTTCTCCACAGCTTTGACAAGAGACCAAGTTTCCATTTTTCAACCACTGTTACAGCACAGTACCTTTCTGTAATAACAATGTGTTTGATGTGTGTGTATGTAAAAAACATACACACACATCACACACACACATCCAGACCTGTACTTAAATCTTTGTGAGAACAACCCATTCATTTATATGGGAAAAACTGAAATCCAAAAATGACGACATTAACCCCTACCCAGCCCTAACCTCAACCATAAGTAACAAAACAAAATACAAGTGTTTTGGCATTTTTAGTTTTTTGATTGCAGTCACAGAATTTTATAAAATTGAGATTATCTTTATGGCGGCCAAAAAAATGGTCCCTGCAATGTCAAAATAACATTGTGGGGACATTTGGTCCACACAAAGTAAGGTACACCTACTGTAGACCACACACACTACCGATATGCTATGGCTCTTTCAATCGCTTATGAGATTAGGCCTACTCTTCTGACAATGAATAATAACCAGAATCCAAAATTTGCCAAACAACCAAAAATATGTTTATTATTCTACAATGACAGCCAGAAAACAATGTACAAAACTCCATACAAATTAGGCCTAACGGCAATTCAAGAGTAAGAGAACAGAGCTATATCTGAAAAGGCAAAACTGCTGTCTACTCACTGATTAAACTTAAAGAAAGTCTGGGAAAAAAACATCTGTAGTTTAGCAAATTAACATACTGTTAAATTATATGGTTGTATTGCATATGGATAAAACTCACTGTACAATGAGATCAAATATCACACTCAGCATGCTGTGAAATAATAAAAGGATGTGAAGTACCAGACGTCCACTAGATGCCGCCATGGAGCTAAGAATATCTCAACCAAAGGCTGAAAAAACTGTGAAACGAAAATATCTCCGTTAAATTTTCACATTGACCTTTTTATTATTACAGTAAGCAATATGCTTTTTATATGACATGTATCTGCATTTGCTCTTTTGAAATTGACAAACGTATAACAAAGTATAGGCAGAGATCTAATTTTAATTATGAATCACCAAGTGCAAAAATGTCTGCTGTTTCACCAAGGCTGAAATTTTTAAAGATTACGTATCTGTTTAATATTTTAGGCAAATTAAAATATCCTGCGGTTTGAAATTTAATTTTTATCTATTAGAAGAAAATGTTGACATCTTTTGGAAGAAAAACATATATTTTTCTCATTGTGAACATTGTCAGTTCATATACTGTATTGCTATCCCCGTGCTTGTGATAATTTCAGTATATTATTGATTTTAGAAATAATCAGGGAGAAGTTTTTGTTCGTTTTAAAATCTAGCAGAAGTCACCATCAACTTTATCCCTTTTTTAGATTAGTTTTCCAAGCAACTTAAATGTACACATTGCTTTATTGGGAAAAAAACAGATATATTGCTCAATTATATTAATACAATTCAATCTAAGTGCTTTGGAAAAGGGTGTAACAGGAGAACCTATCCCACAATGAGTCCATAAAAAATGTGGACTTATGTTTGAAATATTGCACAATTTTTCAGTCACACCATTCTAAACAGAGAATTTTTTATGTCACCATACGTTTATAATCACGAAAGCTACGGGGGAGGGGGGGGGGAGTACTTTTCAGAATTAGTAATATATCATAGGGTTTCTATGGTAGCAGCATGTGAGTGATGGCCTGCCAGTTTGATTGAATGCGAACATATGTCTGTCTGGGGGGGGGGGGGGCTGGGGGTGCAGTATAACAGTCAAAACACTGATTTCTGGCAAGGCACCCAGCGTATGAAGAAGGCACTAGACTTCCTGCTAAGCCATTGTGAGTTAAACAGGTAACTCACCCTCACCAATGATGTGTTTAGCATGCCAGGGAGCCCGCTGGGAATCCTGGTTTTAGCACATCTTTGAAATGGATAATTTGTTTTCTGTTTATCATCACTACGGCACTCATGACCATAGCCACTGCGCTCTGCGGCGTCGCTCTCCACGCTTCACTGGAAGTCTGCGCTACTGTTAGGCATCATGAAGAGTGCGGCAGCTGCTGGCGAGGCAATCAGAGGCGTTACCGCGGTTTACAACAGAAAGTATAAGCAAGCTGCATAAAGACATTTAAGCATGTCTGAGCAGGGCTGCATGTATCCCACGCTTTACAAATTGACAAGAAAAAGCTGACAGATGCACTTTCCAGAATGGTGGCAGAATTAATCGAGTGCTATTTTATAGCTGCTTCGCCGTTGATCAGAACCCTTGTACTGAGATCAGCTAGATCAGCCTTGCATTGGAGATCCAAAGCTTACTTTTAAAAAGAAGTATGAGTAGATTATTACAGTCAGTGTTATAAAGTAATTTACATATGCCTACACATACAGTACTGCCACCAACAGAGCTAGAAAATGATCATTGGGAGGACACGTAGTCAAAATATTGAAAGTTAACAAAACGTCTGGGTATTATTAACAAAAAGTACATATCATCCAGGATTTAGAACTGATGCTGCCCAATCAGTTCTTACAAAAATAAATATATTCCTCCTGCAAAAGTGTAGAAAACGTCTTACAAAGAATGTGAATCTGCGCACTACTTGATATTTATGGGGGGGAAAAAACCAATTATACTACTGACTAAGTGATTAAATACAAAGCTAAACCGGGTCTCTGGTAGTCAAGAATCGAGCAGAATTAAAACGGCCGTGCAAAGTTTGTACTTTGACAAATCTGAGAAATGTTATATCTTCAGAGTGGGTAAGAAGAGGCAATGCTGCAGCATGTTCTTTATAGATAGGCAATAGTGTGGTTACTCGGTGCCAGGACTAATACTTTATTCATAATTTGCATAATACTAGACTTGCAGATATTTAGTTACAGTATCAGTCTTGTTTTTAAAGTGCTTTGTGGAAACATTAATGATCTATTTGAATCAATCTGAAAAGGACAGTATTTTCAACCTGTACTGTAGCTCACAGACACGCCTCTTTCTTCTCTTTTCCCCCTTTATCATTCTTTAACCTCAGCATCTATCCCCTCCCCTCCTTCAACTGTCCTGGCTGTTTCCCCCTTTCTCACAGCATGGCTTTCTTTATCTGCTTTTCATTACACCAAGCAGGAGCGCAGGACAGATTTTTGAAGTGGGGAGGACTAAACAATGAGCAAAAGCTCTCAACCTTTAAGTATACCGAGCCATGCTTGATGGGGCTTAAAACTGGGGAGGAAGTACCCCGCCCCCCCTAACATCTGCGCCTTTGACGCCAATCAGCCACTCACTGCATCAGACTGTCTACTGCCTCCCCTTCTGGCCCCTCTTGAGGTTGCGCTGTCCCCGCGTTCACGCCATTCCCCTCTCCTCCACCCTCCTCTTCATCCTCCAGACCAGAATAGTGCTCCAGTGCCTGGTGCCGGTTTCTGGAAGGGGCGTCCCGAAAACACCGGCCACAGTCCTCGCAGGAATACTGACGTGACTCGCGTGCCGTTTCCCCAGAAACCCTCTGCTTCCGCGTGCCCTTAGCCGATGTGGGCTCCAGCTCGCTGCCCGAATCGAGGGGGAACCCTGATCCTGGGGACAGAAGGGAGCTGGAAACAGTGGAGGGGGGATCACTCAAATCGGCATCGGGATTGGTACCGGGACTCTCACAAGTGTTAGAGCTAGAGCTGAGGCTGATGGCAGGACTCACACTACGATTGGCTGTCAGTCCAAAGCTAGAATTTCCCCGGGGACCAATGGTAGCGACAGATGTGGAGGCTAGGAGGCCCGAATGTGTGTCTAAAGTAAGGCTGGTCTCGGAGAGGATGCCGTGCACGGTCCGATAGTGGAAGCGGATCCCAGAACGGTTGGAGAAGCCCTTTCCACAAAGGCCACAGACAAAAGGCCGCTCACCAGTGTGAATGCGCATGTGAATCTTTAGCGCCCCTGACTGGGTAAAGCATTTTCCACACTGGGGGCAGCGGTAGGGCTTCTCGCCCGTGTGGATACGCTGGTGTGCCCGGATTCCCGCCAGGTGAGGGAAGCCGCGCCCACAGAAGGTGCAGGTGTACGGACGTTCGCCGGTGTGGATCCGTCGGTGGATCTTGAGCGCCCCCGATTGGCTGAAGCTCTTGCCGCAGTCGGAGCAGGGGTACGGCCGAGCACCCGTGTGCACGTTGAGGTGGATGCGCAGGTTGCTGTGTGAGTTGAACGCCCGGCCGCACTCGGCACACAGGAAGCCGCCTGTCTTGGAGGCATGTTGGGAGCGCTGGTGCTGAAGGAGCTGGGAGGGGCGGGGGAAGGAGGCAGAGCAGTGCATGCAGGGGTGCTGCGGGATCCCATCCTGCTGGGCGTGGCCTTGCTGGTGCCTCAGGAGCTGGGCACAAGTCTGGAACGTGCGCTGGCAGGAGAGGCAAGGAAAAGGGGCAGGAGCCTGGGTGGATTGGGGGAGCTGGGGGCAGTGCAAGCAGGAGGCGAGAGGACAGTGGTGGTGATGATAGTGGGGGTGAGACTGGGGGAAATCAGTGCCCTGCTGGTGGCTCAGAAGCTGGGCACAGGTCTGGAAACCCCGATGGCAGCAGAGACAGGGAAAGGTGGGCACCTGGGGAGGGCTGCTGGTGCTGCGGTCATGGGGCTCAGGGCTTTTCTCCTGCTGCTGTCGCTGGCTGCCATCCGCGTTACAGGCGCTGGTCTCTTCTTCTATGGACAGGCCCAGCCCTAGGCAAAGGCCCAGGCTGACAGGTCCACCGCTGCTCTCTTTGGGCTGCTGGCTCCTCTCAGACTGTGATGGCTGGGTCCGCACATTAGAGGTGTGCCTGGGCTTTAGGGTTTGGAAGGTGGGGGAGGATGTGGAAGGGGAAGAGAAGGGGCAGCCGGGGCAAGTGCAGGAATGATGCTGTACTATAAAAACAAAAAGTGGGAATGGGAGAGGGAGGGAGAGAGAGAGAGAGAGAGAACATAAAAAGGGACATGGTGGAAAAGATAAATATAAAAAAAATCTAATAAGTGTGTATAATAGGTGGGTAAATTGCTGTAATATATATATATATATATATAGATGTGTATATAAATGTGTATGTGTTATATATATACACAGTCATGTGAAAAAGAAAGTACACATATATACACTACTGTGGACTGACATATTGTACTCAGACACTCATGCTGCTAAACAGGGAGTTTTTCACTGTTTTTGTAATAGTGACAATAAAGATCTATCTATCTATCTATATGTCTGTGTGTGTGTTTGTGTGTGTGTGTGTGTATGTGTGTATGTATTTACATCTCAGGACATAATTAAAAAATCATCTGGTCCTTAGCAGGTCTTAAAATTAGGTAAAAACAACCGCACACGAACAACAACACATGGCATATTACACCATGCCATTATTAATTTAACAAAAACTAAGCCAAAATGCAGAAGCAGTATGTGAAAAATTAAGCACATCCTTACTGCTTCCATACTGAAGGTATTAAAATGGTAAGTAGCTGCCAGGTGCTGCTAATCAAATGTACTTGATTCAATGGAGCATTCAGGTATGCGTTACCATAATGCCGAGGAGGAAAGACATCAGACATAATCTTAGAGAAGCAATTGTGGTTGTCCATCAATCAGGGAAAGGTTATAAGACCATGTCCAAACAATTTGAAGTCCACCATTCTGCAGTGAGAAATATTATTCACAAGTGGCAAACATTCAAGACAGTTTCCAATCTCCCTAGGAGTTCACATCCCAGCAAATTCACCACAAGGTCAGCGAAATGGCAAAAAAAAAAAAAACATCTCAGACTCTAAAGGCCTCAGTTAGCATGTTAAATGTTAAAGTTCATGACAGTACACTTAGAAAAAGACTGAACAAGTATGGCTTGCTTGGAAGGGTTACCAGGAGAAAGCCTCTTTTCTCTGAAAAAGAACATGGCAGCATAGCTAGGGTTTGCAAAGTTGCATTTGAACAAACCACAAGACTTCCGGAACAATGTCTTTTGGACAGACAAGACCAAAGTGGAGATGTTTGGCCATAATGTACAGCGCCACATTTGGTGAAAATCAAACACAGCATATCAGCAAAAACACCTCATACCAACTGTCAAGCACAGTGGTGGAGGGGTGATGATTTGGGCTTGCTTTGCAGCCACAGGACCTGGGCATCTTGCAGTCATTGAGTTGACTGAGTTACCAAAGTATTGTAGAGTGAAATGCGAGGCCATCTGTCTGACAGCTAAAGATTGGCTGAAACTGGGTCATACAACAGGACAATGATTCCAAGCACACCAGCAAATCTGCAACAGAATGGCTGAAAAGGAAAGGAATCAAGGTGTTGCAATGGCCCAAAGTCCAGACCTCAACCTGATAGAAACGCTGTGGCAGGACCTTAAGAGAGCTTTCTATAAACAAATGCCCACAATCCTCAATGAACTGAAGCAATGCTGTAAAGAAAAGTGGGCCAAGATTCCTGCACAATAATGTGAGAGACTGATAAAGTCATACAGAAAACAATTACTTCAAATTATGGCTGCTAACGGTGGTTCTACAAGCTTTTGAATCATGTACTTAGTTTTTGAATCATGAATTGTGTACTTAGTTTTTGACACGTGGCTTCTCCATTTCGGCTTCATTTTTGTTAATGACACTGTGGAATCTGTTGTGTATTGTTTTACACCTGAGGACAGATTTAAATAATTTCAGAACCTGGTAAGGACCAGATGATTTTTAAAATTATGTCCTGATATGTAAAACAATGGAACTGAAAGAGGGTGTAGTTTCTTTTTCACATGATTGCAACCATAAAACCATCAAGAGCCTACTCCTCATATGGGCAGGAGTACATCCAGGGCTGGTGATTCAGAGATGTCAGGGAAATCAGAATATGTGGAAGAAAGCCTTATGAGACACAGAGCAAAGATGGGATTTGAAACCCCCAGCCTGGAAGTGCAATGCTCACCAACACCACCACCCATCCCACATGCACACTCACACTGCTGTCCACTGCTGCCATGACTTCCCGCCTCTCTATTCCTTTCTGCTGTTGCTGTCCCCGTCAGGGTCTGCAGACCATACCCAGGAGGCACTTTGCCATGAGGAGCTCTGCCTTGGGCTGCCGGAGCAGGCAGAGCGGCCTTCAGGCCCAGTGCCTCGTGTCCTGCTGCCTCCCAGGCACTGCGGAGCGCCTCCTGCTGGCTAGAGTCCTTCACTGGCTGACTCGAGCTTGAGGCCATGAGATCGCCAATGAACTGGTGCATCTCCAGCCATGAACATGGTCCACGCTAAAAACAAACATATAGTGAAGAAGGAGAAGTGGGCAGTAAAAAACATGGGCGAGAAAACTGCATTTAGTAAAAAAAAAATAATAATAATTATTATTATTATTATTATACAATCCCAGGGATCAGCAAATGAGGTAGCCAGAACGTATAATGAAGAAATCAGTTCCGTATTAATACTATATAATTTTAAAAATCCTTATACGGACATTAATCTTCATCCCCCTACACACACGGCCGAAAAAGGAAGAGTTAGATGCTACTAATATTCTACAAAGCATGATGTGAATGACACGGCAGTCACCACCCTGATAAGCCCGTAAAATGGGATAACCCAAAAACAGAACATGACGGCCGCACTCCACTTAGGCTGGTCACAAGGAGTACGAGTTTGAAACAACAACTAATTACAACCTATGTAAAAAATTGAAAGGTTTCTCCAAATCTTTTACGAAGGATTCATGGATGGAGAAAGTGGGACAAGTGTTACTAGGAACTGTCAGTAAAGGTATATCATGACATCTACAACCTTTAAGGCTACCTGAAAAATCCACATTACAAAAATGGTAGATCGTTCATGGATTAATGTAATATTTTATGAATCTATAACGACAGTATACATATAAGCACGTCAGGCGTGAGAACTGAATTAGCTAGGTTTCAGTCACATCGTTAAATTTGTCACACCACATACTGTACGTGGAAAATAAATACATGAAAAAGTCAATAGCCTGTCTTTCTAATTGTTACGATCCAAATAGCTGAACAATTACAAGTCATGATGGCCTTTTAAGTTATCCATATTTGTTTTACCTGAACTCGGCCGTATGTTGCGATTTTGTTACGTTATTTTACCAGCTCAAAAAATAAACCTTAACACGCTTTACGGATCATGCAATACATTTTACATCTGCCACCGGTAGATCTGCCACTTCAGCGTGTGGTCGACAGTTTTGTTGTATTTACTCACGCTTACGGCGAATCTGTCTTTGTCCATCTGAAATGAGTACATATGTGCAATTTGTCTGCCGGAGTTTTTCTACGGTGTTTCGCCAAAGGCTCCACCTCCGAAAAAATACAGAATAAATACAGAATCGCGTACAGAGATGGTTAGAAACAGCAAGGCCCGAACAAAGCTGCGGGTTATTATATATTTTTAGAACGGCTCTTGGTTTCCTTTTAAAACTTACTGTGAATACAGGGCTCAGCGCTCCGCCCCCCATATTTCACTCACTACTATTATTATGACCCCCTGATTCTTTTGCTTGCCGACAGTCTATTTCCGGGCCCCGTCGGGTCACATGACGCCGCTTGTAGTCCTGCCGTATATCTCCATAAATTCATATTTTCATGTCTTTTGAATTGTAGCGATCACTAGTGTGTGTGTGTGTGTGTGTGTGTGTGTGTACATATATATAACTCTTAAGCATATATGTACACACACACACACATATATATATGTGTGTGTGTGTGTATATATATATATACACACACACATATATATATACATATATATATATACACACACATATATATATATACACTCATACATATATACACACACACATATATATACATATATATATACACACACACACACATATATATATACACTCATACATATATACACACACACACATATATATATATATGAGGCTTTATATTTGCATATTTATTTATACATGTATGTGCATTTAAACACGTTTAATATATATATATATATATATATGAAATACGTCTACTACCCAAATAAATAGCGTTAAACATGTTTAAATATATTATTGTGGGGACTCTCCATTCTTTTCTATGGGGAAAACTCTAATCCCAACATGACGACCTTAACCCCTACCCAGCCCTAAACTTAACCATAAGTAACCAAACAAAATACGAGACTTATTTTTAGTTTTTCAGTGTATTCACAGATGTTTATAGAGACCTGAAAAATGGTCCTCACAATGTCAAAATAGCAGGTTTTTATTACATTGTGGGGATCATTTGGTCCCCACAATGCAATATAAACATAATCCACACGCACACACACACGCACGCACGCATAGACCAATTAATCTGCCATAACATTAAAACCACCTGCCTATTATTATGTAGGTCCCACTTGTGCTGCCATTACAGCTCAGACCCCTTAAGGCCTGGACTCCAGAAAACCTCTGAAGCTGTCCAGTGGTACTTGGTAGCAAGAGATTAGCAACAGATACTTTAAGTCCTGTAAGTTGTGAGGTGGGGCCTACATGGATCAGATGTTTCTCAAGCACATCTCAGATGCTTGATCGGATTGATATCTGGGGAATTTGGCAGCCAAGTCAACACCCTGAACTCTTTTTCATGTTCCTCAAGGCATTCCTGAACATTTTTTTCAGTGTAGCAGGGCACATTATTTTGCTGAAAGAGGTCACTGCCATCAGGGAATACTATTGTCATGAAGGGGTGTACTTGGTCTGCTACAATGTTTAGGTAGGTGGTACCTGTCAAAGTAACATCCATATGAAGGTCAGTACCCAAGGTTTCCCAGGAGAACATTGCCCAGAGCATCACACTGCTTCTGCCGGCTTGCCTTCTACCCGTAGTGCATCCTGGTGCCATCTCTTCTGCAAGTAAACAATGCACACGCACCTGGATATCCACATGATGGATTACAGATTGAAGGATCCTACTCACTCCACTCAATTCAAAGATGTACAATTTACAGGGGAAACACGCTTCAGTTACATTGTGTTCACTATAATTTCCAGGGGTGCTAATAATCATAGCACATGTGTTTTTGTTATAGGTAATTATTTCTTGATGAAAGATTGTTTTTTTTCTTGGAATAAATTTATTTTAATGAAAGGTTGGATTTTTCTCAATTTTTCAGTGTGACATGAAGCTACTTCACCAAAAGGTGGAATTTTTACAAATCTTTACAAGAGCTGCCAATAATTGTGGAGGGTGCTGTATATAGCAAATTACAGAATTTTTTAGAACTGTATTGTGCCTGCAATTAAATAGATGAAAGCTTATGTGTTATTTTGTTTATATATCATCAACCACAACCCTTGAATGCATCTGAACCCACTGTTTGCCACATGAATGGAGCAAATATACCTATTATCTAAAAACTCTGGAGCAGCTAATTGCAGCCTGCAACAGTATTCACCAGTCTTCATAAGATATTACACAAATCATACTGTATTTACGAGTTTAAAAATAAACACAAAAACGAGCAGGATGTGTCGCCCCCTACTGGACAGCCAAGATACACTCACCTAAAGGATTATTAGGAACACCATACTAATACGGTGTTTGACCCCCTTTCGCCTTCAGAACTGCCTTAATTCTACGTGGCATTGATTCAACAAGGTGCTGAAAGCATTCTTTAGAAATGTTGGCCCATATTGATAGGATAGCATCTTGCAGTTGATGGAGATTTGTGGGATGCACATCCAGGGCACGAAGCTCCCGTTCCACCACATCCCAAAGATGCTCTATTGGGTTGAGATCTGGTGACTGTGGGGGCCATTCTAGTACAGTGAACTCATTGTCAAGTTCAAGAAACCAATTTGAAATGATTCGAGCTTTGTGACATGGTGCATTATCCTGCTGGAAGTAGCCATCAGAGGATGGGTACATGGTGGTCATAAAGGGATGGACATGGTCAGAAACAATGCTCAGGTAGGCCGTGGCATTTAAACGATGCCCAATTGGCACTAAGGGGCCTAAAGTGTGCCAAGAAAACATCCCCCACACCATTACACCACCACCACCAGCCTGCACAGTGGTAACAAGGCATGATGGATCCATGTTCTCATTCTGTTTACGCCAAATTCTGACTCTACCATTTGAATGTCTCAACAGAAATCGAGACTCATCAGACCAGGCAACATTTTTCCAGTCTTCAACTGTCCAATTTTGGTGAGCTCGTGCAAATTGTAGCCTCTTTTTCCTATTTGTAGTGGAGATGAGTGGTACCCGGTGGGGTCTTCTGCTGTTGTAGCCCATCTGCCTCAAGGTTGTGCGTGGTGTGGCTTCACAAATGCTTTGCTGCATACCTCGGTTGTAACGAGTGGTTATTTCAGTCAAAGTTGCTCTTCTATCAGCAGTTGACCCATTCTCCTCTGACCTCTAGCATCAACAAGGCATTTTTGCCCACAGGACTGCCACATACTGGATGTTTTTCCCTTTGCACACCATTCTTTGTAAACCCTAGAAATGGTTGTGCGCGAAAATCCCAGTAACTGAGCAGATTGTGAAATACTCAGACCGGCCCGTCTGGCACCAACAACCATGCCACGCTCAAAATTGCTTAAATCACCTTTCTTTCCCATTCTGACATTCAGTTTGGAGTTCAGGAAATTGTCTTGACCAGGAACAGGTGAACAGGTATTCCTAACAATTCTTTAGGTGAGTGTGTGTGTGTGTGTGTATATATATATATACATATATATATATATAGAGAGAGAGAGAGAGAGAGAGAAAGAGAGAGAGAGAGAGAGAGAGAGCTATAAAAGAATCATTTACATGTACAGGTTTCCAGGCTGTGCATACAGTATTAGATGGGTAACGTCGAAGAAACAGAAGTCACCAGAGGTGGAAATTTCAGATCCAGAAAGTGAAAATTCAGATAAAGTTTTTGTTTCAACCAACCAGTGACTCTTTAAACAATCATTTTCAAGTTAGTCATTTAATACAATTCACCCCTCCCCCCACACACAAATCTGAAATTCTCATTAACATTTCAATTTATTAAAATATTTCTTAAACATTAGAGCATTATTAACAAAAAAGGCAAATCTTAAGAGATTCAATAGGATTTATATGTTAGACTTAAGTTAATAATCACTGCAATAGTTTTTACTTAATTATTTCAGTACACCAATTTGACTTTAATGTTGAAATAGATGCTAAAACATGGAATGATTTCATAACTAGAGAAACATATTTAACAAACACTAGCAAAGGTAGCTTGTAGTTAAGCAAGGAACGATTTAAGCTACATTGGGTAAGAATAGTCGTAAACGATAATATGTTTAGCTTATCACTTAAACATTTACGTAGCTTTACACAACGCGTTGAAACTAAAATTCCATGTCGACGCATTTTTATAATCGTCCCAGCCGTAGCTGAGACAAAATCTTGGTCTGGATTTATACTTTACACCTCTGCAAGTAATAATAATAATAATCATAATAAATTTTATTTATATAGCACTTTTCATACATTTCTTTGTAACTCAAAGTGCTTTACAGGGAGTAGACAAACAAATAAAAAAGAACAGTAAAAACTAGCAATAAAGACATAATAATACTAATCTAAAAATGACAGCAATTTAAAAATCAATAGTAATAGAAAATAATAAAAATAATGAGAAGGTCTAGCAATGACAAATCAGCCAACCACTAAATGCACCATGCCAGCCAGGAGGTACCCCGCAAACCCCTCCGATGCAAAATCAGCCCTGCCCAAAACACAACCAGCCCACCGAGGGGAGAGGGGTGTCAACCCCATCCAGCCCCCCGCCCCCTTCAAGTCTCACAAGCCCATAGCCCACAAAACCAAGCCACCGAGCAGGCCCAGACCCCACACGCCACCACACCAACCGGTACAGCACGCCACGAGATCAGAACACCTGGCACAGCCAACCCCGCACGGCCAAAACAGCCCCCTAAATCGATCAGAACCCAACCCGACCCCCATCCCGCCACACACCACACCAATCAATGTGGCAGCGCGTAGAATCCACGCCCGGCCGGCAGCCCAGCCCCAAAGACACGGACCTGCGGGGATCGATGAGATAGAACGACGCCAGATAGGACAGACCCCCACCCCCCACCAGAGGACCAGCTGAACCCCAGTGAGTTCTAACTAAAAGCCAGAGTATAAAAGTGTGTTTTTAGATGCTTTTTAAAGATATTGAGGGAAGAGGCCTGACGAATATTTATGGGCAGCTTGTTCCAAGTCTTAGGAGCATAAAAACAGAAGCTGCTTCTCCGTATTTCTTATATTTTGCCATTGGAATGTTTAACAAGGTGCAGCCTGATGATCTTAAGGATCTATTTGGAATATACTTGGTCAGACACTCTAAATGGACACTCTTGTCCATTTAAAGCTTTTAAAACTAATACAAGTATCTTATAATCAATTCTAAAAGAGACTGGTAACCAGTGTAGGTCTGCTAAACTGGGCGTTATATGTTCAAATCTTCTGGCATGAGTCACAACTCTTGCAGCTGCGTTTTGAACAAGCTGTAGTCTTTCAGTTGTTTTTTTAGGCAGTCCTATAAGGAGTGCATTACAGTAATCTAAACGTGAGAAGATAAACGCATGAGTCAGCTTCTTAGCATCTTCCAGATTAAGAAATGGTCTTATATGAGCTGTTTCTAAGGTGGAAGAAGGCAGTTTTCACAACATTGTCAATGTGTGCCTTAAATGTAAGCTCAGAATCAAAAATAACTCCTAGATTTTTTACCTCAGTTTTAGTCTGTAGTGCCAGATTTCCCAGACTATTAAGAACCTTTTTTCTCTACATTTCATTACCAACAAGGAGAATTTCACTCTTGTCCTCATTCAATTTCAGAACATTTCTATTCATCCAGCTAACAATGCTCGCTAGACAATTCACCAGTTTATTTACCGCACTGGGATCCTCTGGTCCTACAGATATGTATAACTGGGTATCATCAGCATAGCTATGGAAGCTGACTCCGTGCTCTGCAATAATTTAACCCAATGGCAACATATATATAGAGAACAACAGAGGGCCAAGCACAGAACCTTGTGGTACACCAAAATGAATATCATATACTCCTGATACATGGTCGCCTAAGCTAATAAAATACTGCCTTCCCTTTAAATATGTCTTAAACCAATTTAAAACAGTCGCAGTTAAACCAATACATTCCTTAAGACGATTTAAAAGTATATCATGGTCAACTGTGTCAAACGCAGAACTCAAATCAAGGAGGACAAGTATAGAAATATTATTCATGTCCATAGAGATTCTCAGATCGTTTAGAACTTTCACTAAAGCAGTTTCAGTGCTATGCCCTTGTCTAAAACCTGACTGAAACTTTTCATAGATATTGTTTCCCATGAGGAAGTCATTCATCTGTTTAAAAACTGCTTTTTCTAAAATTTTGCTCATGAGAGGTAGATTGGAGATGGGTCTATAGTTACTGAGTATAGAACTATCCAAGTTATGCTTCTTAAGTTGGGGCTTAACAACTGCTGTTTTAAGTGTTTCGGGGGAAAACGCCTGTTGCTAATGAGTGATTTACAATATCGAGAACCGTTAAAAGTATATTTTCAATAACTTATTTAAAAAAAGAAGTAGGAATAGGATCAAGAACACATGGGGCAGCGTGTGGCTCAGTGGGCTAAGCCGTGTGCCTGTAATCACAAGGTCGCCGGTTCAAGCCCAGCCTCAGCACATCTGCGGCTCCTTGAGCAAGACTCTCAATCCCCAGCTCCCTGGGCGCCGCTGCAGGTGGCTGCCGTTCACGGACAGCTTGCTCTACAAAGAGCAAGTTGAGGGAGGCGTAAAAACAATTTCCCCACGGGGATCAATAAAGTATCAATTATTATTATGTGGCATTACCTAAACAACTTAATATTTTATGTAACTCAACTTTGTTTATTTTATTAAAAGAGTTCATTGTATATTGAGGACTAAAAGGTGCAGAATCCTGAATTGGAACTAATGTCTTGGATATACTAGATCGAATATCAGTCATTTTTGTATTAAAAAATGTAGCAAATTCTTCACAAATAAACAGAGGTGCATTGATAGGCCCATTTAGCCTAAGTAGAGGTAGTTATATGTCATAATGTATCCACATCCTATTTTGCCTGTATTTTCATTATAATTACAGGGTAATTAATTATGAAATCCATCCATCATAGAACCATTTGTCCAATACATCAGGGTTCCCCAGTTCCGGTGGTGGGGAACCCTGCAAACTGTGCTGCCAGAATGCAGCACAGTTTGCAGATTTCCCTGCTCAGACACATCTTAGCTAATTACCACGTTTAGTAGGTGCATTGGAACAGGGAAATCTGCAAACTGTGTTGAAATTTGGCCCTATGTGACTGGATTTCAGGAACCCTGCAATACATCAAAGCATTAAATAGGACAGCAAAATATACAACATGAACATCTACTCCTGAGAAATTGTGCATTAATATGAATTTCATTATGACAACAATCAGTAAAAATATTTTAAAAAAAGACAACAAAACAATATTCATTAGTGTTTGTACTGAGAAAACAGAACAGTGTTTTGTTTTTTTTTAACTGAAATTGACTGACTAATATGATTATCATTTAAGTTATTTATCCCACGTTATCTTACAGACTAGAAAAGTGACTATTTCTTTAGAAGTACAAGTCTCATTAAATCAGTGTATTTCATAGAATATGTGAACTGAGAAAAAGGGGGTATTTGTATCTGAAAGCAATTGAGAAGTGCAAGCAAAAGTAATAAAGCCTTCCAGCCAAATTAACACTGGAATCTTTTTTTTTTCTTCATTTTAATAGGGTGCAACATCCATACAATGATGTTCTAAAAGCTAAAACAATCCATTTACAGTGGATTGACAAAATGCTGCCTACTTTTGGGTTCAGCACAAAGATATCTTTTAATATATCTCATCCACAAATAAAATCCAAAAAGACAAAAATACATTAAAATAGCATGAAGAACATTTCAGATTAGAGCATAAAAACCATTTTACTAAAACGAACAGCACCACCCTGATGAAAGGGGTATTTCCTGTACTGCTCACTGAAGGAAACTTCAGTGGAAACACATTATATTATCATATTGAACAAACATCATATTCTGGACAAAATCAAACTGCAGATAAGTGATACAACATGTCTGAGATTAAATAAGGTAACCATTATTTTATTGTCGCAATTTGGTTACAATACATTTTTACTCTAAAGAATATTCTTAACTTTAGGAGAGTTCCACTCTGATCACTTCCAATCACTTTCAAAATAAAATTAGCTATTTGTAAACTACAATAACGCTGTCTTCCTGACTATGGTCTTGTACAGCTTGAGTTCTTGGCATGATCGGGAAGAACATCCTTTAACATCACTGCATGTGGGAGTTTCAGCGACGCTCACGACGTCTCGGTTTCCTCCTTGGGGGGTAAGGAAATAAGGACGACAGAGGCCGAGACTGGGTCGGAGCAGAGGATTCTGGGAAGGGCAAGTCTGACTCGCTAGCATGCTGCATATAGTGCTCCAGGAGGTTCCCATCCAGCAGGATCTGACCACAGTTCACACATTCATGTGGTTCATCTCCAGAGTTGTCCATCTCATCCCAAACCTCCACCTCCACAAAATAAAAATCCTCCATATTTCCACTGTTACGGTCTTCCACATTTGCCCCCACATCATTGCTGTCATGACTGTCTTCCACCTGCTTCACATTAATCCTCTCATCTGACATTATTTCACACCTGGCCTGAATCAGGTCACCCGACCCAAGGCCCCCATTGATAATGGAATTGGCCTCCTCTTTTGCTCTTAATGGGGAGAAGACAATTTCAGATTGCACATTACTAGCACATACATGTTCCTGTTTAACCATATGGCTCATTCCTTTTACCAATTTTGAAGGCAACACAATCTCCATCGGCTCATAAGCTGTACCCTCCCTTGCTATATCCTTGGTTTTATGTCTCATTAGAACACTTGCCTGCTGCGGACCACTTGTATCAGTCTTTTCCTCATCCTGCATCTGCTCTCTCTCTCTTTTCAGATTAATTCCAACATCCACCTCCAGTTCAAGTCCTTCCCCACTCTGGGAATCGACCCGGTTCTTGTCCCCACCGGATGCTTTCAGCACACTCCAATCTGCCATCATGACTTCTGGTGCCACGTTTGGCTCCATCTGCATGACCTCTTCCAAGGGACCATGGAGCACTAATGGGGAAAGCTTTTCCTTCTTGCAAAGAACACCATCCTCAGGAGGAACCATCTTGCTCAGTGTGGTACCCAACTGAGCAGAGGATCTTGCTTGGAGAGGGACGATCATAATGAGAGTGGCTACAGGAGGGTGACTTTCATTTAGTTTAAGTTGCAACACCTTATCTTGGAATGCTGATGACTTATCAGACCTTATAGACCTCTTTTTGGACTGATCCACATTGGCACCTGATGGCCCCTGTAAAAAGATAACAATAAGGTCACATAAGAATAGTGCCCAGAGAAACCCAATCAAAGCAAGACCTACTGTTGCACTCAGAAGAGTAACCCAAGGCACGGTGCCACTTACTGAGCCTGAAAGAACACGACCGCAGTGCTTCTGATGGCTCTCGTAGGCCTGCTGGTGGGGGAAGCCTAATCCGCAGTGCTGACAGAGGCATGGTCTAGTGCCAGCATGACCCCCCATATGAGACATGAGGAGCAGGGACGACCGAAAGCCCTTCCCACACTCAGAACATGTCAGCACCCTCTGGTGGGCTCCCGCATGCTTCTTCAACTCTTCCACGCTCTCAAAGGCCTGCCCGCACTCCATGCAGCGGAGTCCATCCCCCCCGGCACCTAGGTGTCCCCAACAGCCTGTCTCCTCCTTGTGTCTCACAAAGTCCCTTTGGCTGTCGAAGAAAGCCAGGCAGGCCATGCACTGAATCCGCTCCGGCACACACACGTGCTTGTGGTAGAGTGATGCCAAGCGAAAGTGGCGCTGGCAGCGGATGCAGGTGTACGGCAGCAATCCCAGGTGTGAGAAGCTGTGGCGAAGCAAAGCAGTCTTCTTGGGGAAGACTTGACCACACTCAGTGCAAACATAGGAGGGCCTGCGCTCATGTCGTTCCAAATGGCGGAGAAGGGATTTGCACCGGCGGAACTGGCGGCCACATTGAGGGCACTGATGCCGCGTGCACTCATTCTGGTGCTGGTCTGCGTGCTGCTGGCACTCTTCCAGGCAGCCAAAGATGAGATTACAGATGTCACACTGGTAGATCCTCTTTCTCAGGTGGACACACTCCATGTGGACCTGCAGGCTTTCCAGCATGTCAAAGCCGGTGTTGCAGATCCTGCAGCGGATGCCTGCAGCTTGCGCATGCTTTCGGAGATGAGTGCGATAGTTGGCAAGGTGGCAGAACTGTTTGCCACACTCAGCACAGTGATAGGGCCGCGCTCCACTGTGGAGGCGCATGTGTTCTTGAAGGCGAAATGCAGAGGGCAGGGTGAGGTTACACACCTTGCAGAAATGCTCCCCCATGCTGTCAATTGGGATATCTAATGCAAGAGGGAGAGGAAGAGATTCAACATCAAGGTTCTATTGCTGGGAAATATCACATATTTCATCAAATATATGGTATCACCTCTGTGGTGTAGCCCAGCCTGGGATAGTCTCCAGGCTCCCCTAAGACCTCGAGCAAGTGTTCAGAAAATAGATGGACGAATGGAAGGACAAACATGGGACACGAAAGAGCCTAAAGTAGTGAATCTGTTGTGAACCTGTGTAAAAACAGGAATAAACAAAAGTAGAATTTCCAGCTTGAAGCACAAAACACCACACCTGAGACAGCCATCTCCGCTTCCTCATCTTCATCCTCCTCTGAAGCGTCACTGTTATCAGTCTCTGCAGAGTCCATCTCCATTTCAATTGCACCAGCATCCTTCTTATGCCCCTTTCCATTTTGCTTTTTATCACCGTTATGGGGTTTATGTGGACCTTTTCTTTTCACAAAGACAGTTTTTGGTTTAGAGACCAATTTAGGGGCCATACTGCTAGATTGACTGGGTTTAGATTTATGACCAGTGACATCCTTTGGATCAATGATCTGCAATCTTTCATGCGGATGAGAATCATGGTCTGTGTTGGAACCGGGATCAGGTAAACTGTCATTGCCCTGCACAGGCTTTAAAGGAAAGTTATTAGCTGGCAGTGCATTTGTGTAATTGCAGGTAATGGGAGAAGGACTGCTATTTGTTAAACTGTTATGTATACAGAGGAAAGAAGGAGAGGAGGTCTGAGAGTTTGGATGAGTTTTAAGAGTGCAGGAGGAATTATCTGAAGCAGTTGCTGATGAAGTTTTATTCTGCGTGTCTCCATTTTGGAAGAGATCTGGAAAGCCTAGCTCCGTCAGCTGGATATCAATGGTAAAGCCAGACATAGGGTCTAAAATGAGAGAAAAGGGAAAGACATTTGCATGATAAATAGGGCTGTAGCCAAGATTTTTGAAATACTGAGGTCAAAACTGTTTGCCCTTCCTAGGTGTGCCCAGTAATGGATCGTGGTTATTTTAGTTGCAGAAAAAATACTGAGGACTTGACCTCGGCGTCCTCGATGGTAGGTACGGACATAATGACTGAGGAACCATAGAATTTAATGTTTGAAAAACTATCAAAATTCACTTCAGAGGGAGATTCGGTTAGCCTAAATAAAATAACTACTACTACTACTAAATAATAATAAACAACACCACATTTTACACAAAGCGAATATGTGGTGCACAAAAATGACACCACTTAAGTGTATGAAGTAGCTACGCAGACCCACTTACTCACACAGTATAAACCGGCAACGTATTTACCTGTTAAAGCTCCGTCCATTTCAAAGCACAACCTCCGTAATGTTTCAGTTAAAAGAAAACAAGCACTCATAAATCACATACTGCTTTCCCGCACACTGACACTATAACCCCATTGATAACTAGCTGCCTACTAAATATAGCAGACAATACACAAATAACTGGTTGATGAACCATATGTTATAGCATGAATAAATGGCAATAAAGGTATCACTTTCATTCTTCTTTTCAATGTCTTTGTTTTTAATTTTTAACCTATACAGAAACACAGCATTTTGTTATGTTAATTAAACCTTTCACTTCCCTCCCTGTAACGGATCCCGCATCCGTCTTCCGGAAAAAAAGCAAGGCACGACGGAAACACCAATTACAGCCGCTTCATTCACTGCTGCCCCCTACAGTAGGCAGCAGTGTGATGCACCGCCAGTGGAAGCATCAAGTCTATCGGCGACAGTAACTATATTTTAAATTAACAGTATACTTATAATTTATGTCTAATAAGAAACTTGCTTTTAATGCAATTTTGAAAAGGAAATAATTCACAGTACTTTTTAAACCCTTAAAATATATATCAGGGTTCCACAATCCATAAAAGGAAGACATTGCGTACAAACAGTGATAGGCACGATGTCCTTTAACAAGACAGCGGAGACAGCTGGGGTTTGATGTCTAGGGTCACTGAAGAACCATTTCAAGGAAGTACCCTTAAAGTGCCCATTCATCCTTCCTGCTTTCATCCAACTGCTCATCCACTGCAATGTCATAGCCAGCTTGGAGCATCTAAAAGGGAGCACCTTGTGCAAAGCATCGGATGCCCCAGTAGGGATGCCAGTCATCACAGGGCACACACACACTTTGGGCAATTTCAGCATACCAGTTAAGCTAAGTATACAGTTTTTACATCAAAACAGGAAGCTGGAATACATAGAGGAAACTTTGGGAACACGCATCCAGCAATTGTAGGATTTCATGCCACATCCTTGGAATTGAGGCAAGTGCGCTACCCGTTAATCAGCTGTGCCTGCTGGTAAGGTAGAATCCAGACATTTACTCTGGTGAAGCTATTCATGAGCTCTGCCAAAATCATACAGCTGAATATTATTATATACACGTGTACAAATATGTTCAACACACCCACAATCTATGTTTCAGAAAGCCGTTCTTACATGCCAACCATTATTCCTTGACAGAACAAATGAAACAGAAGAATGACAACTTTCATATCAGACCCTTGGGTCAGTTTAATTACAACTTGTCAGCATAGTGGTTAAGGACCACATCTGCATACAGTCAGCTGTTACAAAGAAAACATTACAGATATTACAGTTCCTCGCAGGTTTCTGCTCAGGCCTTTTTTCTCATCATTTCACAGGGATATTAAAATATTAAATTACTGATGTGGTTAAAATGAAGGCTTCAAGTGCAGGGATGAGAATTGTACTGAGGAGAACTATGCAGGAGGCGCTGCACAGACGGGGGCCTCAAGTAAGAGTGGAGAAAACGTGTCTGAAATAAACAATATAGTTCTCAAATAAAACTCACTTTCAGGGGTATTATGGAAATTCAGGCTAAACATGCAGGAGGTAAAATTTCCCTTGATGAATATAAAACATTTTGCAGCCTTTAATCTGACTTGCAATATGCTTGATAAATGAACTAAATTTACCCAATACCCACATGTAATAAACCAAACACCAAAATAGATCTGCATTCATTATACATTACATAAAAGCTTAAAACCAATACAATCCTGTTTTATGTAGCCTCCCTGCAAGAAATTTAAACCTCAATTTAAGTCAACATATTCAAAATAAACAGATGCCTACAAGTGCTACTTTAACACTTTAAGTTAAATCCAGAAATTAAATGCTCCATTAATCAGACAACCTGGAAGCTATTTACTCACACACATTTCTAAAAAGAATACAAAAAACACACAATGATAAAAAATAAAAATCACTTAAAATATGAAACACCATTAAACTCCCCCCCACAGGCTCTGATGTAGGGGCCTGCCCACTTTTAATGCAGCTAAACATAGGTACATAATTGAGTTTATTTACAGTTCCAACTACATAGTCATTCCTTCAAAAGGTTATCCTCAAACTTCGCCTTCTCTATAAAAAAGCAAACCGCCCCCGACAGACACTCTTAAAAATAACTACATTAGGGTACGCTAACCAAACAACTCCTTTTGGAGTAGGACGATTACAAATAATAAAAACCTATGAAAGCTTTCCACTTACTGAATTGTCTTCCAAAACCCAACGAGTCCCACCCTCACACAAATTTATTAAAATCCCATTTCCTGTGGTACATTTTACAAACCCCGTCCACTTCTAAATCAGCCACCCCCCCCCCCTTACAGAAATAGCGACTCTTCCAGAATTATCTCTTCCCTCCTTCGGCAGCCACATCCTCCTCGGTGTGTGCTTGCCGATGTGCCTTCAGGTTGCTCTCCCTGCCAAAGCTCTTGCCGCAGGTGGGGCAGGCGTGACGGCCAGCGCAGTGGGCCCGTGCCATGTGTGCCTTCAGCTGCTCTGGCCGCGCGAAACTCTCCTCACACTCCCCGCATGGGTGGGCCTTGCGTGGAGGCGGCGGCCGGCTGTGCTTCTCCTTCTTGTGAAGCCGCAGCTGGGCCAGGCCTGGAAAAGAAAGCTTGCAGTCGGGGCAGGGGTGCTGACGGGCCGCTTTCTTGTTGTCGGCCTGGGCTTGGCCCACTTTGGCCTCAGCCCCCTGGATGACCTTGGGAGGCCTCCCGCGTCGGGCGCCTGTCTTCCCCTTCACCTCGGCCGCTAGTGCGGCTGCCACCGGCACGGCCGGCTCTGCTTCTGCATGGTTGCTCACACCAGACTCATCTCCTTCCTCACCCTCCCCTGCCTTCTTTCTCCGTTTCCCTTTCTTCTCTCCATTGGCTGCTTCCTCGGTCTTAGGGGGACGCCCCTTCCTCTTGGCGGGGGCTCTGCCATTGCAGTGCTGGTCCCCGGCATGGTTTTCCTGGTGCTGCAGCAGCTCAGCCTCTGTCTCAAACCCTCGGCCACACTTCCCACACCGGTGGGTCTTGGTAGTGTCGTCGCCGTCCTGGTCAGCCTCGGAGCGGGGCGGGTGTTGGGCTAGGCGGTGACTCCGCAGCAGGGCAGGACCCCGGAAAGACTCCCCACAGTCCCGGCATGAAAACTGCCTTTCTGGACAAACTTGCCTTCGATGTGATGTCAGCTAGGGGATTCCACAAAACAGACATTAAATACAAGAGGAGACTGATTTGGATAAACTTCACAGACTAATTTCACTTGTTTGAGAGCCATACCCTGCACATTGTCTTGTTATAAGAAAATAAAGTCCTAATATAAAGCCCCCCTCCAGTCAAGCACAAAGCAATACTCACCTCAGAGAAGGTACGGAAACTCTCTGGACAGTGGGGGCACTTAAAAGGTTTGTCCTCCTTGTTGTGGGTCCCCTGGTGCTGTGTGAGCTCCTCAGAGGATGGGAAGGTGCGGTCACACACATAGCAGGTGAAAAGTGTGTCACACTGGTGGGAAACAGAGTGAGCAGACAGAATCATTCACTGAAAGACCACATTCAACAGTAAATCAAAGGAAAAAGAAAATCACCACCAGAAAGCCCATGCATTTTCATTTATCAAAGCGCATTTCCTTGCTGCGACTTAAGATGTACTTGCTTGGGCACGGTCCAGATTGCCTAATGCATATTTGACCCCCAAAGTCTAGTCTGTTTGACTAATGTGATCACTCTGTAACCAGGGTTCTGGCAGGTTTCAGTAAGTTAAATTTAAGACCTTTTTAAGACTTTTAAGACCATTATGAGTAAAATTTAAGAGCAACACGATGCATTACTAGAAACATTCGAATGATACCAGAAATTCTCATATTTTGTGTCACTCGATCATATCCTTAGCCTAACATCCACATATCATATGTGTTTACAAAGTGCGTTTTAAGAAGTTCACATAGGGGAGTGGTATTTTAAGGCTTAAACTATAATAAAAAAAAATTATGTATATGGTCTTTCTATATCGTGGATTTTCACCTATCGCTGATGGTTCTGGAACGTAACTTCCGCGATAGGGGGGGGATCCAGACCCATCAGCGATAGTTGAAAATCCATGATATAGAAAGACCATACACAAACTTTTTTATAGTTTAAGCCTTAAAATATATAGTGATCCCCCGCCTATCGTAGAAGTTACGTTCCAGACCCATCAGCGATAATGAAAACTGGAAACAGCTGATCACACAGGGAATCCACACGGGGTTAACGAGGGGGCGTGGCACACGGGAGGAGAGGACGAGCGGGGCAGGACATACTGCACTTAGATTTTCCCAAGCAATTTTTATTCAAATAAGTTTTTTCATCTGTTTTGCTTTTTTGTCTTGGTTTAACTTTTTAAAATCTTGGTTTTTATAAAGCACATTAAATAACCCCTGTGTATGATAATAAAAACTTGCCTTGCCTTAAGGCAGGGGTACCCAATCTTATCCGCAAAGGGCCGGTGTCTATGCGGGTTTTCGCTGCAACTCCCTGATTAGATTACTAATTAGAGGACTGATTGGCTGAAAGAGTCCTCACACCTGGGTTTGAACAGCTGACCTACAGGTTATCCCAAAAACCTGCATACACACCGCTCCCTTTGCGAATAAGATTGGGTACCCCTGCCATAAGGAGACCGAGAAACGTTCTCCTCAAGACCACACATACAACCAAAAAACTATATGCTGGAAACTAAGACATTCACAAGGTAACTCCATGAAAAGCTCTGTAAAAGTAGAAATGTGCTTATTTTATGATAAGATAACGTGAGCCAACTGGCTAGTAGTTGCCTTTTAACCGAAAAAATTCACTCCAGTCAGAGAAAAAAAGTTACTAACGCACTACAACAAACCATTTACATTGCAAAAATGTATGGCATGAAATAAACTTGTAACTATGTCATTCAGTAATACAAATAACAACATACTGTTCACATTGGCCTCAAGAACTAAGTTAGTGCTTGATTCCCCTGCACTTCCTGTTGTGGCTGAGCGTGCACCTGACGTCAGTGGCTGAAAGTGCACGTTCTGCAGCCAGACCGTTCTCAAACTGTTTATTACCACGCAGACACCGGTGCAGACAAGAAAACACAACCAACGGATTAGTTTTACAGCGTTTTGCTATTTTATTTTCTGCAGACAACGCTTTTTGGGAATGAACGGAGGTAAGAATTTTAAGACTTGGGTAAATTAAATTTAAGACCTAGAATGAAAATCTTGGCATTTGTAAGACATTTTAAGGCCTTAAATTTAACTTTCTGAATTTTAGACTTTTTAAGACCCCGTGGGAACCCTGTGTAACATGCCCAGGCTCACTTGGAGAGGTGGGCCCAAGTGCAAAACGCTAGTATGGTCGCCAACCATGACCAAGCAAAAACTCAGACATCAGTTATGTGGCCAATTGACAAACATGGTGGCAAAGGGGAAACTTTGGTCTAGGGCAGAGGTGCAGTGTTTGCTGGAAATGGAGGCTGATGAGAGTATCGAGGAACAACTGTATGCAACACACAAAAACTTATGCAAACGCACAAATAAATAAAAATTGCGGTGTTGCATAATTAAATCTGTGTGTATCTTCGTGCCCAAAACGACATTACAAAATAAGGACATTAACTATGGCTGCACAATATCAAATGGTGATTTCCTCACAATTATATGCCGCATATGCAATAAACACCAGGACTTTAGATAAAACATTTATCCGGACGCCGGCTTTTTTGGTACTACATGAACATTTACTTAAACCAACAATTTGGTAAACAGATTAGTAGTGCTCCTAAAATACTAGTGCGATGTGCATTGTGAGATCCCTAAGTTAGTAATTCGTATAAAATCAGTGTATCCTTACAAATAACTAACTGAAATACATAATATTTCAATACGGCAGAGGAAATAAAAGTTTTTATAACCATATTGATAACTAACCTTATGAGACCCATAAAGCAAAAAAGCGAAATGTACACACTTCAAAAGACGGAAGACTCAGATGAAAGCGATCCAGTACCTGCAGCTCTGACCCAGGTGACAGCTGCCCACCCCCTGACAACCAGTCCCATCCCTCCCACCACCTAAAGCAGGTGACCAGGCTGGCTGATCAGCCCCGCCCCTAATCTGACCACTCCCCTAATCCGTGCAACCAGCGTCGCCCAGCTGCCAACCCAAGTGACCTGACTCGTACCACTCCACGCGTAATTTGGGCGATCAGCCCCTGACCTATGGTAACTTTTTATCATTAAAAGACCAGTCCGCCTCACCCTTGACCCAATGACCTGTACCTGCTGAAGCTGTTGCTTGTATTCCTCACGGTGGCTCTTCTTCATGTGCCTTTCCTTGGCTTTAGAGTTGCAGAAGGTAATAAAACACTGGAAACACTGCAGGTTCTCATGCTGGTCTGCAACAGACAAGGCAGGGAGACACTGGGTCACACAAGCAGCCAGTCAAGAAAAGGCCAAAGTGTCTGCAGGTTATCCACATATTTATCTACCAGTAATTGCTATTTTTGGTTTAAAATGTCACTCTTCAGTAGGGGTGTAAAGATGCATCGTGATGAATATATTAAGATGTTTAGTTAAATGCATCAATCTGCAACATTAGATTCTCATCGATTTTTAGCAAAATCTTATTCTAATAACACACTTATGCTAGGTAACTCGTTCTCGGAAGATGTGCAATGTAGCAGTTCTGGAACGCAATTTTTTAAAATGTAGGATGGCAGGGGGAGGCTCATTAATATGCATAGAAGTAGCACTTGATTTTCTTTATGCTATGACACTTATGGGAAACTTGCCCATTTTGTAGAGGAAAAAAAATAAAATCAGTCTTTTTGCTAGCTACTCAAGCAAGACTGAAGCTAGCTAACTAGTTAACATATCAGTATTGGCTAACCCAATAAAAATCAAGATATCCATATCGGTCTGATGTATCAATCTTGGTCAGTATTGCCAGCCAATATTTAAACAATATCAATATTCAAAGTAGGGCTGCAACGATTCATCGAGTAACTTTAATAACTCAATTACAAAAAATTCTCCATGCAAATTCTTTGCTTCGATGCTTCGTGTAATCCGCATGACTATGTACTGCTTAGTGATCACTGTTTCACTTTGAGGATTATTATTGTCGCTAGGGCTGCACGATATTGGGAATAAATCACATTGCAATATTTATTCTTTCTGCGATATATATTGCGATACTGGGATTTAAAAAATTCTAATTAGTTCAATAGCTCTATTGCCGGGGTATTCAACTAAAATTTAAAGAGGTCCAGTTAGAGAAAATTTCTTGAAGCAAAGGTCCGGAAGATCATAATGTCTAACTATTTAGTGTGATGTATATTTAAGTAGCATATCAGTTGTATCAACATTGCATGTAATCAGTACCTGACTGTCAAATCAAATTAATTCAGTGCAATTCAATTTGAGATGTTTGCACACACATGTAACAGTTCTTACCTTGTAAATAGTATGCTTTTGTATTTAACTATGTAAACACACTTTTGACGTAGCTCATTTTAGGTTTATAATGGAATAATATAGATTTGCCGTAAGATTTCCTGCGCAAGTCTGAAATCATGAGTGGCGTGCCAGATGCTGAAAACGTACAATTTTTATTTCACCTGAGTTGATCAATAACAGATAATATTACTTTATACATATGTTAAAAAGCGGAAACTTCCATGAACATGAAATCACCAGTAAACTATAATACATACTGTATTTGAAAACTTTTCAGCTATATGATTTCAGGACAGACCAGCCACTCTCTTAGAAACATTACGGATTTTTGGTTGCGTGTGTTCGCTTCACTGCTGTTATTAAGCAGTCACTCTGTTAGGAACATTACGGCTTTTTGGTCGCTTTGCTGCTGTTATTAACACTAATGGCACATTAGCGCAGACAAAGGGCTATCGGTCCAGGTCCGTATGGGACAGCTTCTGGGTCCGGCGCAGTCCACCTGTTAGTGACCGCTGCTGTATTGGTATAATTAATCATTCTAGAAAGATTGACCTGATTATAATATATGATAAAATATAAAATATGACCTGATTATAATTGACCAAATATAATGATGATAACTTAAATCAGTACTAAACAGAGCATGAGCATTAAACTATGGAAGCTTATCGCATATGAGAGTTAACATGAGTGACAAAATAATGCTGGGTTAAATGGTTAGAATGTTTGTGCTTGGTGGTTCGTTCTGTGATCGACATGTTTGTTAGCTGCCCGTGCAAAGCTGCGTGTTGGCTCCGTATCCAAAAACCTTTAAATTGATCTAAATTATATTAGACAGACTTTTGTGGATTGTTTAAGAATAAGAACAGTGTGACATTTGTTAGTTCAGCAAAAACACCAAAAGCGTTAATTTAATTTGCGTTACTTAACATCACACATCCTGCGATGTGACTATTGCACGTGCGTACATCGCAATGACGATGCTGAAACGATATATCGTGCAGCCCTAATTGTCGCACAGTGTACACGCTGCATTACATGCAGCAGGTTAGATTTGATGGTGCAATGGAGGAAGACAGGGAAAATAGTGAGGAAAGTCAGAGAAAAAGATGAAAAATGTTAAGTTTGGGACCATTTCAAACAAAAAAGCGAAAATACTGTACAGTATGTCTATTGTAAAACCGAATTAGCTTACCACAATAGCACAACGTGAATGATTCAACATCTCAACAGAAAGCACCCAGTCTATGCATCCAGTCCATAGAGCGGAACCAATACAAAGTAAGCGCAAGTGTTTCACTCACATTTGTGGCTAAAAATAGAAACGTTTTTTTGCGATAGAAACGTTTTTATGGGCATATGTATGAATAAAAAAAGTATAGCAAGATTCAGCCCAAGCAGTGCCTATTTTTCTTCAACAAAAACACTGATAACACAGCAGCAGTGAAAATGATGCTGTCATAGTTTAACATGGAGCTGGAGTCTGTCTATACACTAACAGCAAAGAGCAAAGAGACGGTTCCGTTACAGAGATGAACTCAGGTGGAATGAAGGAAAACAGCAGTGCTTGTAATCACTACTAAACCTTTACTGGTAAAGAGCTGGCGAGAGTCCTTAATCAAACCAGCTGTTCAACAAACTGAAAGGTGAAGAAAAGCGATGTTTTCAGCTGCTCCCATCCACCGCTGTTTGTCACAGTGAGCGGGGGTAAGTCTAAAGGGGAGCATGGGGTGTACTCAACTAGATCTATTTCAAGGCTTTAGTAATATTATTTAGCAGATTTAGATTAATATGAATAATATTACATAATATAAATATAATATAAAAGTTACCCAACCCCCCCTGCCCCAACAGCCTTGGGCCTGTAAAACTCAGACACTGAATTATTATTATTTCCTCTATTTTTCAGTAAATCAGTGTCTTATGGACAGTTTTGTTCGGGCAGCTGCACCATGTTCAGTTCAGCAAGCTGCCGAGTTGACCAACAGCACTGAGTAAACTCTCACTCACATTTACTTACACACACACACACACACACACACACACACACACACACACACACACACACACACACACACACACACACACACACACACACACACACACACACACACACACACACACACACACACACACACACACTATTCCTACCTCATCCAGGAGATATAATCCTGTCATAAATGTACAAGAATACAGAGAGTAAAGGCCATTTTACAGTAATTTATGCCTTAGTTTAAGATATATGTATACCTTTTTTCAGTAATTTTATTTCACATTATTTATTTTTGCATTTAAGAAAGTGTTTTCTTTAAAAAAAAAAAAAAACAAAAAAACACACACTTATAGTACATAAATGCACTATAAGGGTTTAGCTCTTTTGTCAGTAGTTGTATGGAGTTCAATCATTAAAAATGTTCCTAGAAAGAAAACCCATGAGTTGTTAATTTGCCTATTTTTTTCTTTTTTGAATAGTTACTATTGCTCTTTAATAAGACAAAAGTATTTATCTGATTACTCAATTAATCAACGGAATAATCGATAGAATACTCGATTACAAAAATAATCGATAGCTGCAACCCTAATTTAAAGTAAATAGCACTAGAGCTAAAGACAAGTACTAAAATAATGGAAATGACTGCATTGCAATAGTAGAGGGATTTCGTCAGCTCATTCACACTTAAGAGGCCTCAAAGTACCGGCCCATGACGTTTATAATTCACCATTAAATCAGGCGTTTCGACGATCATTCGTTTTTCATAGAATACAACACAATGTTACATCATTCCATTAAACTGCACCGGAAGCCCTCCCTCCCCGCTTGGCAAGTGACTCAGAGGTTAGCCATTTATCGGTATCAGCAACAATAAACCAAAATATATTTGGTTAAATTTCCACATTACTACACCACTAGTTAGCCTAGATGAAAGCAGCCAATCAGGCAGTGCTTCCATCATGTTTTTTTTTCCCCCTGTATAATTCAGCAGTTGGCCTTTTTGACAATTGACACTGGCATTTTCTCCCTGTTAAATAACAAAAATGTATGTTCTCTGAACATTCCATTAAGTGTGTAATTAAGGTCCCATGGTCATGTTCATATTTTTTTCCCCCCAGAGAAGTTAAAGGTGAATTTAGGTTATCAAAATTATCAGTTAATAGAATAATCAGTTAACAGAATCAAATCATGGTAGAAATTACAAATTTCTGATGCACTGAAGTAATCAAATCACCATATGGTTAGGCCTGGGCAGTATCTATTTTTTCATACCATCATACCTTCTAGACATTTCACATCAGTATGACAGTATTAAAAAAAAAAAACCACGTAGGTCAGCAACACATGGGTCACAACCCAAATTTGGGTATAGTTGGAAACGTAAACATTTTTAAACCGGCATGGTCCTATGCTGATCCACAATCAGATTTCCCAGCCCCAATCCATAAATTAACCTATATAAGTGTGTCTTGAGTCTGCAAATGCTTAGCTCAAAACCAATGAACACTCAACCAAGAAGCCAAAACACAGATGTTTCATTTAAAATTCAGTGGGACATCCAGTCAGATTTGTGCGATAAACATTGATTGGCATTAATGCACTGCATGCTTGATCAATTTAAACCCATACTTGATATAGGGTCACAACCAAGTTGGCATGGTAAAAATTGGTTTGGGGTGCAAAAAAGATTCGAGAACTACTGACATAGGGTATTGTAAAGTCTCGAGACAGAGGGCGCTTTTCCACCGCACAAAGTACGGTACTTTCGGTACGGTACGGTACTTTCACTTTTCCATTGACTTCCGGTCGAGTACCAGTACCGAAATCTCGAGTACCGAAAGTGCCAAACCAGTTGGGGTACTTCTTTGGTACTTCGGTACTTTGGGGTGGGACTTGCAAACGTATTTGCTGTCGATTGGTTATGCAAATAGCCTGCCGCTGAAACACAAAATTCAACCGCCATCTTTTGAAATACACAGCGAGAAACGAAACAAAAAGCAGTAGAAACAAAAATATAAAAAAGTAAAATGGAAGGATGGACAAACGAGGAAACACAGGCTTTAATTGCCATATGGTCGGATGAACAGATCCAGTGGGATTTGGATGGCACTACGTGAAATAAAGTTTTTGCCGTTCCAAGCAGTTAAGTTTCCCTGTGTTTCCCTTGTCGCGTGCTGATTTGTACACGGTTTCGCTGTTGTTTTCATGTCTTTTTACGAGGTAAACAAGCCATATATTAATTTTAAAACATCACATTCCTTTTGTATGTTTTTTGTTTTTACAGATAAATGAAATTACTTAATTTGCTGGATAGAGGTATTTCTTGATGAACAGTATAGTATTGCTTATAAGACTATATTATGCGTGACGATCTACTGTATTCACATGTAATAATGTACCTGAGTGATTTTCAGACATTTCACATACCTCTTTGCTTTAATATTAGGGGAAACATTATTTCCTGATAGACAGGAGAAATATAGGGAAACTTAATTGCCCGGAACACTAATACCAAGCCGCTTGGAAGAAATGGGGCACACGCGAAACACCGAACAATGCCACTTGAAAATCAAAAAACATAATTAAATAATATGTTTGCTTTCAAAAGACTGAATTAGCAGTAAGCTAATTCTTACTGCTTTGATCGGCTTAGCCAAAGTAAGTGTACCTACGTAAACGTAATTGATGGCAGCATGATTTGGATTTTACTGAATCTTAATACTGTGATAGAACCGCATTTTCCAGCCTCAACTATTAGTTTTCATTTTGGGCTGTCAGTCAGGAGCGGTCACTGATGATGTCATTTGGAGCTGGTACCATTTTTTATGCCAGTGGAAAACCGACATGAAAGAAGTACCAAACTTTCGGCACTTTATGGAAGTACCGAAAGTACCGAAAGTACGGTACCTGGTGCGGTGGAAAAACGCCTAGAGAGCTTAAAAGGGCTCATCAGTGTGGAAGTCGAATGCTAGGGAAACGAGGAGACAAATCTTTGTTAGAGTGAAAAAAACCACCCTTCATTTGCTGACACCAACATCACTGCTCGATCTGTGGCCGCATGTGCACTAGGTTTCAAGTATACCGCGCATGCTCCAACTGTTTCAGACCAGAGTAACGTGACATCAGTAGTTTTACTGGACAAACCCCTTTCTGGGGGAAAACCAAATGGTAAAATCGACTGTAGGCAAATAAGAGATAGAGGTTTTGACCATGCCTACAAGTTGCTGTGTTGTGTACTGCACTGTCAATAGTAAAAATGCACCCTGACATTCGGTTCTCCTAGCTACTTAATAGGATAGGGGAGGGCAAAAAAATTAGGGATTCAGGCTACTCGGATTGAAGACCCTGAGGGAAAACTATGGGACCCCAATAGCAAATGTGTCTGCAGCAACACTTCCTCATTGGTAAGCAATATGTCTAACCTACATTAAATAACTTACAATTTTTAATTGCAAATTATTGCACACAATAGGCTATACAGTAAAGAAAATCCTGAACTGGATCTGCACAGTAACAGCTGTGCAAGTAAACAGTGTGGACAGACTACAAAGGCAGCTACATTTAACTCTCTAGACTGAAAAAAAAAAGTCAGACGACAACTCAATATTACCCAGAGACTCAATGATGTAGGATACGACATCTCCGGCCACTGCATGGGGTCATTAATCCATACCGATGTTTGGCTAAAAGGACAATGACCAATACCGAGAGGTTTATCAAAAATACCAACACCTGTCATCAGCGCGCATAGTGCGTACGCAACCCTCCTGATCTCCTTTTGCCCTCAACAAAAAAATGGGAGCACTTTTTAAAGACAATAACTAATCCATAAGTTTTTGTTTTTAATGTAAACTGCCTCCAGATTGAAATGCAAATGGCAATCACCACCTTGTGTCAACCTGAGTAAATAAAAAGGATACTACTGCTGTCCCAAAGAGATTTATGTGTATAGAATACTATATGTATGTGAGAGAAATCAGAAGACAGTTCTAACTATTGAGGCTTTTATTTAGGTTTTAATAGCCTTTGTATATGTATCCGGCATTAGTTTATGGATAAATTGAAAAGTTCATTACGATCGTTCAAATGAACTGCTAGGTATCGTAACAGTGTTACATAGTAGTATGTAGTTACAGGCACATGTTACATAAAGTTATGAATGTAAATAGTATGAACAGCACTGTTTGTATGAATATATGTTGGAGATGGAAATGGAAATTAAATGAATAAAAGTAAAATGGCTTAATGTAACTGTACATTTGCTTCCTCCCTTGAAATTGTGTGCATATTTTTGCCCCTTGGATCACGGTTTTTAGGGACATTGAGATTTCTTTAGCATTTTTGCCACAATGACAGGAGGTGATTGCTCTCATAAAATACATAGGAGGAACTCTAAATTATAAACTAAAAATATCACAATGCAAAGTATAGTGAAAATTTTGAAATTTTGCCACGTGACTCAAATTATTCTGAGCAATATGCACTGAAAGTAAAACCCATATAAAATCATAAAATCCATAATTTCCCATCATTTAATGCACAGATGGGTATAATAAAATGTTATTCATTTATACAATTCAAATGACTAATAACATGAAATTAGACAAGGGAAAAGAACTTCTAGGTACTCAAAGATCAAACTATGTATGCATAAGGGCACTAAGGAGCATCGTCTCAATGTGCAGTCCCTGAGCCACAGCCAGAACACAGCAGGACAGCTTGTCATCTTTAAAGCAGAGAGAACCTAAGTTTTACTACATTAAAATGGACATACGCCACCTGTTTATTTCCTGCACAATGTTCTGGTTACCTACTGTGCATTGACTGCACTGTTCACTTGCCAGTACTATAAGCTGGTATCTATGCACGTTATGTAACCTCACTGGTGTATGTAAACGTATTTCCCACATGGATCAATAAAGCATATTTTATATCAAGAATTAAAATTTATTGAGTACTGAGCTGAAAATGTCACATAAGTATATGTCATGCAATAGCCCTCTTGCAATAAAATGACCACTAACTAAAATCAACATAGCTTTTGGAGCAGAGGCAAGTATGGGGGAAAAAATCATTCATGCGTCAAAACAAAATGTGTAAAAAAAAAAAAAAAAAAAAACACACCAGATGCTCCAAGACAATGGTTTTCTTACAGAAGAAACTAACCTGAGTTTCTAACTGCCTGAATGACGAGAAGCAGAAAACAGGGTTTACTTTCATAGACATTAACAAAACTACTTGGCTGCAGAACTTATCCACTCTCACCAGAATGTACCAAAGGCATGCACGTTCACTCACATGGCTGGGCGACTGGGGTGGCAGCAGGTTCCTGGAGGATAAGCGTGGTTGTATAGGGCTGTGCCTGTTCATTTGATGCCATCTCCCCAGGTTTCTCAGCGGTCGCTTCACCAACCACAACCTCCTCTATTTTAATCACATCTGGGTCCATCTTCAGCAAAGGATGAATTAAATTCAGAGACAACTTCTAATGGGGTGAAAGGTAAACAAAAGCTTTATGTAAACATCAACATCAAAACCAAACTTTCCACTTTTAACAATAAAAGGCACTGACTACGACCCTACCAGCCATCTATAACTTTCTTGCACTTGCCGTAAATGTATTAAATAGTGCTACCAATGAGTTGCTGTGTTTTCACCCTACAAACGGCGTTTTCTCCGAAACGTTTTTACTGTCATATGACGTTTCTGCTATTCGGCGAGGAGACAAATAACTTAACCCACCCAAAATGATCTCGCCATTCTGCATTTTACTAGCATACATGAGAAATAAATTATTCTGGAAAGGAGTCCTTGTGTCTGGGTGCTAAGCCTACTCAAAAACCCACCTAATATATAAAGTTATTTTTCCGATCAAATCCACTATTTACCAGTAGTTCCTGTAATCATACGGTAGATATTATTGCCAAAAAGACTCGTTTGGCAGAGGACGCGTCGGTGAATCGCACTGGGTGGGAGTGTGGTTTTAGTTAGCACTAGCTAGCTAACAGCAAGAAAGACCCACAACGCCCGCACACCAGGACGGCTCGATGTTTCCGCAGGCCCCGACTGCGGCTAGGCCTCTTCCAGCGGAGACGCGAGACGGTTCAGCTCCTATACACATACACTTCGCCCGCAATGTCGCGTCTTCGCTGGCATTGCCCGTGCGTATTCCGTGCACGGCTGTTAGTCCTTTAAACCGCGCGCCGACGGTTACGCTTAGCTAGCTAATGTCAACCAACTAGCTCCTTGTCAAGTTCCAAGTGAAACTTCAAGGCAGGGTGATTCAGAAAACGGGAAGTCGGCTAGGGTTTGTTGGGAACAGCCGCCTACTGCTTTTTAAATCATACACACACACTGATGAATATCATAGCCCATACCATGAGTTTCACGCCTAATTATTTCTTAAAAACTTAACAAAGATAGGGCAAAACTAGGCTCACGGGCGCCACTTACCTTACACAGAAAACACGGCGCGCTGAAGTCAACCTGCTAATCTGGCCCCCGAACCCCGTCACATGACCAGGGTAAATTCTTGCGCGGCAGCGCGAGCATCAACCCGAGCTGCATCGTTTGTAAACCGAAAGCCTATACCAATGAATAACATTACTAACCCTAATGATTTAATCTGTCATATGACCAGAGATAATTCCTAGGCGACAGAGTGAGCACAAACCAGCCAGTACACTTTTTTTAAAACCACAAAAAGCAAGTGCCGATGAGTAACACCGCTAACTTAGTGATATGACCCCAGTCACATGACCAGGCCGTCAGCATATCAACCAGCTGATTGCCTGTAAACCAAAAGTCTAAATCAGGGGTGGCCAATCTTATCCGCAAAGGGTCAGTGGGTTTTTGCTGCAACTCCCTAATTAGAGGACTGATAAGCTGAAGAGTCCTCACACCTGAGTTTGAAGAGCTGACCTACAGGCTATCCCAAAAACCTGCATACACACCGGCCCTTTGCGGATAAGATTGGCCACCCCTGGTCTAAATCAATGTAGAATGCTGCAGTATTGTACACTAGTAATCTGCAGTGATGGTGTTAAAGTTTATGGAATTGTACTTGTCATCAGGGCCCTGTTTAAAATAGCTTAACTGGAATATATATCAATAAACCAGTAAAATTGCAAGTTTTTCCATGCAAGTAATACTGTGGAATGAACAGCAACATGTGTAATGGATTAAAAAAATCATCACCAGAAGCCCAACAGGGGTCAAAGCAAAAGGCAGAGTAGATGGGTGTAAATCAGAGTCACTAGATGACCTGAATGTCTGACTGTGGAGACTGTGAAAATCATCCATGGGTAGACCAGATATTATCTGGCCACACACTGGGGAGCTGAACCTGAAATGTTAAACTTCTGCCTTCTTTTTCCATTTCAAATAAAACTACAGACGCTCCTCTACTTGCGAACTTTCAGACATACGAACAAAGAGGACTACAAGTCCAAATTGTGTTCATTGGGCTCCCGTTTCCTGTCCGCAACTTCGTTTTTTTTTTTCGCACGCCAATCCCGCCAAGTACGACTTCTAGCCGCTACTCCCGCTTCGCAGCAGTGTAGTGTGCATACTCCCAGCATCCTAGTTCTTTGAACTTGCACATACCCTTAAAATGATGTTGAATAACAACTCACAAACATTTCAAGTTCCGAACAGCCGTTCGGGACGTAACTCGTTTGTAAGTTGAGGAGCGTCTTTTTTGACTGAAGGAAAATCCAAATCCAATAATGTAACAGTACAATACTAGGCATGTGTGGTTCAACAGGTTTATGGTCTTAATATCTAACAGAAACTTTTTAAAATTAAACATTTTATTATAAAAAGGAAAATACATTATACCCATCAGAACATCACATTAATTGATGAATACATACAATGTAATTGACCATTCACTTATGTTGCAGCAGGTACATCAATAATATGGGTTTTAACAGCATGACATATAAAGAGCTACACATAACATTTGGGCACCTAATTTTAAAACAGGCCTAATTGCACATGACACTTACATGGTTAAACTTCATTCTTTCTCCTTGCTGTGGAATTTAAGGAAGCAGTTGTTATTCTGCGAGATGCAGAGGAATACACAGCATTTGAGGCAGCGGACCTGGGATGTTCGGTCGCACCCTCCAAACCTGCACTTACCCCCCTCACCCTGGGACACCTGCTCTGGCCAGTGTCCAAGACCATCATACCGGAAAATGTCATCTGGAGTGTGGGCTGTTGGATATGGGGTAGGTGAAGGAGACAGGATAGAGTCTTGATTGGGGAGTGGAGCAGGTGGGGGAGGTGGTGTTGAACTGGGGCTGTCGGAAGCATTTGACAGAATTAACGCTTTGGCCACCTCTAAGCGAAATGTCATAAGCTTCATTGGCTCCTTTAGCTGTTGGTGATCTACTCTGTACTGTAGCCATGAGTTCACTAGAGCCATGTCAGTGAGGTGCCAGAGCACAGACTGCGGCCAGCAGGTTGGGGAGGAAGCCGACAGAGGGGTACGATACAGACCTAAGAGTTCTCTGTTCAGTTGCACAACCTTCTGAGCTCTCTCAAACTCCTCCACAATTGACAACTTTGATGATGGCCTTTTCCTTAAAGTAGAAAGAACAAAACCCTGTGCACAGCGGAATAATGTCAGCTTTCCATCAGAACTGACAAATTCATTCCCCATCCCTCCACTTACTTCTCCTACCCTGGCTGCACTTCTGACACCAGCTGAAAGAAGGTGCTCCACCACAACAGGGGTAGCAAGTTCTTCTTTGCAGAGGAATACTGCTCCCTCCCTATTCTCTTTATTCCTGGGGACCATTTTCTCTACCATATCCTCCTTTCTGGAGTCATCCACATTCAAATTAAAATCTAGAATGAAACCACCAGCCCCAACAAGGACAGCACAGTTTAACGTGGGAGGACAGTTGCTAAAGGACTTCCTTCTTATTGACCGACCCAAATGAATAGGGTATTCGTCAATTCCATAGTTTCCTTCCCGATTCAGTGCCAGACAACCTGCTCGAACTCTCTCAAGCAATACTCTTACCCTCCACAACGGGTCAGTGCTACCATTACATTTCTTGATTTCAGGGATGTTTTCAGTTGTATTTGTTTTATGTGTTGTACCGTGATGCGAACTTGAGCTGCCCGTCTCGCTTTGGTGTTGTAAAGCAATATCACTGAGACCTGTTTCTCGTGGTATATTATGTGCATAATCGTGTGTTCCGTGGATATGAATTTTCATTGTGCCAGGATGATGCAATGAAGGAGATTCTAAAGCTTTCCCACTCCTGGGTTTCTCACTGTTTTCACTGTGGTCAGGTCTGCCTGTGGATGTAAGTGTATGAGTAAGTGTGTTGGAATTGCTAAGATTGCAAACGATCTCTGGTACACCTGCATGGAAAGCCAACGCAGATGTGCACGCAAGTCTTTCTACATGAATGTCCCTGTTTTCATCAGATCGGGCTCTGTTCCCACGGGTGCCCACGAGGTCTGCATCGGTAGGGGTATCAGAATCTCTAGTTCGGTGTCCCAGCCTGAGCTTGCAAGCCAACTGGAAGAATCGGGACGCAGGCATGGAATCGGCAACCAAGGGCACTCGGGTAAGGTCCTGCCAGTACAGCCGCATGTCGGGGAACTTGTCAGTAAATAAGGGGGAAACATGGGTGGGGAGATGTTTGGAGAGAGATGACAAGATGGATTATTTGCCACAGAAGCACATATTATATTACATATAAGGAGCACTGGCAAAATTAGAGCTAACAGAAAAATCTTTTTTACTCAAAAATTAATTTATAATGTAACAGTACTGCAAATTACTAACCTTCAAAGTTCCCATTGCAATGTGAATGCCAACAAACTGAGCCACCTCTTTGGCAGTGACTGTGGTTGGGAAATCTGGCCAACCCGTGTTGCAAGTGACAATTTCTTCCCATGTATCCCAGTCCAAATACTGTCTGAAATAATCTATAGGGGTCTGTTCCCTTCTCTCTTGTTCATTTCCCACTGATTCTTCAGTGTCTTCTGTTTGGGCTGAGAAACTTTGTGGGAAAAAAAAAAAGTGGACAGGTAGGTATAGATTTTTTAATATATATTACAATTTGAGAGCCCTCCATTATAAATAGATACTACTGAATAGAATTATATAGCAGCTCCTAAGGAATTCTTGTAAGCTGGAGACAATTATCATTCAATTCAAAGGGGAAAAAATGTAAGCAAAATATACATGGATAGAATGATACTTGTGTTAAATAATAATAATAATAATAATAGTAATAATAATAGAATTGACCTTAAAGAGGAAAAACAACACACAAAATATTGAGAAGTTATGACCGACATACCTGTGTGTCTTGTGGTCATGCCATTTGCTTGGGCTTTTGTCGGAGTTGAGTACACATTTTTGGTTCTCATGGTAACAAGCCATCACAAAGGCTTCCTCTTCTAGCTCAGAATCAGAAATACTGGGATCAGAGTCTTCTGCATCGGAGTTCTGCAGCAGGAAATCGGTAATTTCCTGAGCGTTCTTCAGCTCTTCAATCAGAGAGAGTTTCAGTTAATGTCAGTTTTCCTTGCAATGGCACTAACATTCCTAACTTTGAAAAACAAAAACAATATTATCCTGTAGTTACTACAAATGTGTCATACATTACCAAGCATGACATAGTTTTGCGTGTACATGAAATTATTATTCTGTAGAAATCAATACCATTACTGTGAGATTAGGTTCAGGTGCATACAACTAAGTATTCACCTTGTTCATTGGAGACATACACAGTTGGTTGCGTTTTGGTCTGCTTTATTTGTTGACTGTCCACCTCACAGTTCTCCGTTCCTGCTAAACCTTGTTCCGTCACACACGCTGGAGGCACAGATACCCCTACAGAAAAGTAAGAAGAAAATGTTCTCAAAGAAAATTCTGGTTGAGCTGGGGTATACAGTAGCTCAGTGGGATTTATTATATCCCTGTATCTGTGTTTGTGTGCAATTTGCAAGTTCTCTCTGTGCTTGCCATGTGATGTAAGTGTACTCATGTTCCAGAACTACCCACAGTTTGTTTCAGTGTATTTTTTGTGCCTTTTACTTGCTAGGACAGAATCTATGCTCAGTGTGTACTCTGTTTTGAACAAGTAGGGTAAGTTGTATTTATTTATAATTGTATGGTAAAGTCTTGACTTACAGAAACCTCCACTACTTGAAAATGGTCCTGAGTGGAGACCAGACACAAGCTGGTCTTCCGCTTCAATCTCACGTGTCTCCATCTGGTCATCCAGTGCTGTTGTCCCAGACACCACCAACACTGATATTTCATGTTCTCTCTGGGAGGGGGCCAACTCCACCTCTCTCTCCTCTTCTTTTACTTGAAGGAATATGCATTGCTCACCACCATCTCCATCATTAAGGATCAAAGGGGATACACTGCTTACTCCTTCCTGCTCTATATCCACAGTCTGGTCTCTGATACCCTGTGGCATGGTATCTGTCCCTGAATTGGTGAGAAAACATTTAATTATATGCAAATTGGTTGTTAATGGCCCATAGTCCAAGCCACAGTCGCACAACTACTATGACAATCTGACAAAGATAATTTAACCATCAGTGCAAACAGAGGGACAATACCAAAACGATGTACCTACCAAGACATTCTCTGCTGGCATGCTGCACATCCCCCATCATCAACTCTGTGTGCCCATGTTGAGGGAAACCCTGATGTTCATTCGCAACAAGAGAGTCTTCCTCTTTAACTAAAAACATACGGACCCCCCTTTGCTTCTCACATGGATTCAGCTGATCAACCACTGGCTTTTTCCTCCTGACAGAAGCAGTTGTGCAGGACTCTGTGGAGTACTCCTCTACCTTAATAACCTGACCCCTCAGAGACTCCATCAGTATTATCCCACTGGTGTCAATGTCCTGATTGCCTTCCACCTCAAATCCCATGGTGCTATCCATCTGTTTGAAAAACAGGTGTCATTGTTGTAGTCTCAAAAAACAAGCTAACGTTACAAACTTACTAAACTACGTAAAACCTAATGTAAAAATAACGTCTTGATTTCTCAAACTCGTACCAAAAAATTTGGAGAAAATAGGACTTACCATTCTTTTGCCGTTTCTGATTTCAACTTGGCAATGCTCCAAATCTTCCCCATCCCTCTCTCTTCCTCTGAAAATCCGCTCAAGCAACACACATGGAGACTGACAACTGCTAGGCCCCTTTTCCGGTTCTTCTTCCAAACTGTGCTCTGCTTTCAAAACTTCTACACTGGTGGTAACAGAATCCAGCTCAAAAACTAACTGTTCATCAGAAGACTCTTCCAGAGAGGCTGGGAGATGAGACTCCAATGTACTTGCACGCCCCACACCGTCACACATCGGTCCCATTTGCTTCTGATCAGCACATAATTTATGGGACTGGTTTAAAAACTCCACTTGGTCTTCTTCCTTAATATGACAACCATCAGTGATGGAGTGCACCTCAAGAATAACCTGGCATCCATCCTTTCCCATCTCTGTTTCAGTTTCCTTTGTGCTATCATCTTGTACCTTGCTCCGTTGGCCACATTTTTGGGTAACAGTCAATTTTCGCCTTTCACTATTAATTCTTTTTCCACAATTCTCCTTCCTCTGCACTTCTATTTCTTCCTCCTCTTGCTTGACTTCTGAGCAGTCTGGGGCACAAGAAACTGTACTTGTATTTGAGGTTATGGCTGCAGCGTTGATGTTTGTGGCATGTTCAGGAAGTCTGGAGTCATCAGTTGCTTGACGTGGGCTAGTTGATTTGGTAGAAACTTTGGTGGTTTGAGAACTGCTCACTAACTCCAGACTATTATCATCCTGTGTATCAAGGTGATTTTCCATACTTTCATCTCCAACAGTGACCATATCCACTTCCAGGAGCAATTCCTCTTTTATTTCCTCAACCCTCTGGCACACTGTACCAGAGTCTACAAGGTAGATGCAATCTGATGCCTCTTTGTTGCTTTTCTGGAATTCAGGCTTCTGTTCCTCACCTTCCATTTGTGCTTTGTCAGTAGTTACTGTATGTTGATCATGTGTTACTTGAATTTTGACTTGGCTTGCATTTGAGAGATGTGGAGGAATAATATGTGAATGAGGAATAGGTAGCTGAACATCACCTGTTTGCAGTTGATGCTCCATTTGCTGTATTCTGTTTAGTTCTCTTACTTGTCGTGACTGATCCACAGAGTCCTTAAAGTCATTCTGGTTTTTAACAGTCTCCTCTCCCTGCTGCATTAATTCATGTGAATGTCCATTCTCACTTGCACCTAAACTTAAGGAAACTTCTGCCTCAGTAACAATATTGCTGTCTACATTGAGTTGTCCATTTTCCTCTCCTCCTCTTTGAACTTCACCTTCAAGGCAAGTTGGGGCATGAGGCAAAGAAGGAGATGGATTCAGTGCTGGGAAAGAGACTCTCTCTCCTAATCCAATTTCCCCCATTTCAACCTCCATATCCCAATCTGTTGAAGTCTGGATTCCATAATTGTTACTGTGTACTCCAAGCACTTCTTTGTCTGACTTGAGATTCTCAACTAGATCTAAGGTAAGACAAAGGTCTGCACCTGAAGGAGCTATACCTACCAGCTTCACCCCATCCCCTCTGTGATTAGACAGAGTTTTCATTCTCATTTCATTTCCATTCATGGCTGTCACATCCTGTCCTGCACCAGATGTTCGTCTACTAATCTTCTTTGAAATCAAAGTAACTGACCTTTCCTCTCCAGCCTGTGGAATGTCACTAAGACTGCTGATGGTCGCATTACCTTGACAAGGTCCAGTCACCGAAGAACATAGAGCAGCCATGTGTTCCTCTAAAGCTACCACCTCAGAGAATGTCTCCCCACAATACTCACACCTGAGGGCCAGTTGAGGTTGAGATCTAAATGCTCCTTGAGGTATCCCCAATGCAGATGGCTTGCGCTTTCGAGGGGCCCTTGATTTTTTCAGCGAGGAGGAGGATGATAACGATTGGTCTGGAAGAGGTGTTACCAGCATATCTTCTTGCTGGTCCTGTTTTGGCTTTGTGGTTTGCCTTTGTTGCTTCCTTTGGGGCATTATCTTTTTTGTTCTTTGTTGTGGCTCAGTCTTCGTGCTCCTTTTTAGATGATTCTGCCGGGTGCTAGTAGTTTGAGACTGACATGGTGGCTTCAGTGCTCCTGTCGGACTCTTTTGGGGATCTAATTTGTGAACCTTTAGCTGGGGCTGCTTATGCCCTTTTAGGAGAAGAAGAGATTTCTTTAATTGTTCTTGATTTTGTGAACTACCACTTTTCCCCTTCTGTTCCTTCTTTTTCTGTGGTATCTTCAGTTTTTTTCCAGCACCCATTTGTTCCTGGTATTTTAGCTGCATGTGTGAAATTTCTTCCCTTCTTTTCTTATGTGTTTCTTCAAACTGTTCCTGTCTTCTCTTTCGCTTTGTCCCTTTTTCACCCACATCTTTCTGAATTTGTCTGAGCTCTTTTTTAGCTACAGTTTTCTGACTTTGTCTGAGTTCTCGTCTTGACTGCACTTGTCGCACTTGCTCCGATGTCTTTACCACTCCATTTTGCACCTGCAGATCAATCTCCTGCAGTAAAGGCTGAGAATGCTTTTTATTACTTTCCCGTTTTTTAATAATTTTTTCTTTGCCACGTTTTCCTTTAAGCTGAATTTTTTTAACAGCCACTGGCACAACCTCCTCTTTGTCATCTTTTTGTTGCCTTTTAGACAACTCCAGAGGCTTTGGTTTTGACTTTCTTCCTCTCTCTGGAGCCACAAACCTCACAACAAGGTGTCCTCTCTTGGACCGCTTTATATATTTTTCTTTTGACTGCTTTTCCACATGGTGGGTCAGTTCTTTCTCTTGCAGAGTACGTTTGGGTTTTGCTGTCTCTGGTTGTAAAGACTGGGAATGATTAACTGGCTGACTAATGAGCAATGGGTTTTTCAGTTGTGCTTCTTGCTCTTCATTTACAGACTCCACCACCTGCTCCTCTAGGGGCACATCATGGTTCACCGTGGGAAAAGGTGATGAATGTATATTCTCATTGCACAGCAGAATAACTGGGTACTCTTCTGAATTGTCACACTTGTTCTGCTCTGTTTCTTTTATCACTTTAGACAAACACTTACTTTTCTGGTTTTGCTGTCCTATTTTTGCTGATGTTTCTTCTTGTATAAATTGAGTCTTTTCTGATAATTTCTGTACCTCATCGCTAGACTGAGATGGTAGTTCATCTTCCTTTTGTTGCTGTGCCTCTGCCTGTTGATTGCTCTTTTTTTGTTGTGTCCCAGCTTGTTCACGTACCTGTCCTTGATCTGGACCCACAATCGCCAAGTCCATCTCCCCATGAGACTCATCACACTGAACAGTGTGTCTCAGTTCCAGTTCCCCCATTACTTCCTGTTCCAGTCGTTCATTTTGCTCTTGTCTTTGGGTCTCTTCCATTTGATTGGCTTGTACATCCACCTGTTTGGATTCCATGAGTTTTATTTGCTCCAGCTGAAGCCCTTCTTTGTGTCCTTCCACTGGTGCCTCTATCATTGTCTCCACATGGGCCTGTGTGAACTGAATTTCCAATGTCTCCATTTGCAGTTCTGCTTGCTCCAGTTCAGTTTCCTTTGCTGATCCTTGCAGCTGCTCCAGTTCAGTTTCTTTCAAATGTTCCAATTGTCCACTGTCCACTGTCACCATCTGTTGCTGTGCAAGTTCCGGTCCTGCACTACAATTCTGTTCTTGTGACTGTTCAGGCTCTCCTTGTAACTGTTCTGGCACCACTATCTGAACTTGTCTCACAGACTCATCATGTCCCAAAGTCTCTATAAATGCAGCTAGCTGTTGCATTTGTTCTTGTCCAAGTGTTTCCATCACCTGTAATGTCTGGCCTTGTTCAAACATGACCATGTTTTCTAGAGCCTCCGTTGTTTCACATGTCTTTATTTGAGATTCTGTTAGGGAGCCTTCCTTTAGTGGTTCCCCATCAGGTATGGTACTATTATGCATTCTCTCTCCACTATGGGGGTGTTTGTGTTTCATATGTTGCAGTCGAGTTTTAGCACTCTTGAAGGTCGCATTACACAATGAGCATGCAAAGGGTTTGCCTAAAACAGTAAAAGATAATGAGATTCACAATTAAGCATCACACACAACGGCAATTTCCACCTCTGCTTCATTCCAAATAATTTCCATGTCATGATGTGGAAAACTTCAATAAAAAGAAAAAATCTATACATGCATAAAGTCACACAAAGCACAGGTACACTCACTCTGTGCCATGGCTGCTGGAACAGAAATCCTCCTTATGCATGCTTTAGAAGTGGCAGGGTTCGAAAGAATAGTCCCATCGTTAACTCCTTCCATTTCACCCTGTGAGTGTATGACACGATGCTTTTGGAGAGTTTTTGACATGCTGAACCTTTTGCCACAATCCTTGCACACATAGGGCCTCTCTCCAGTGTGTGTGCGCTGATGATACTTCAGCAGGGTCAGCGTCTTGCAGGGCTTGCCACATTCTGAGCAGGTGTACCCATGTGTGCCAAAGTGGATCTTCTTGTGAAGGGTCAGCTCCGAGGACCTCCCAAACGAATCACCACAAATGGGACATTTGAAGGGGTGCTTTTCCGTGTGGGTACGCTGGTGGGCCATGAGCTCACTGGAGCATGTAAAGTGGCGATCGCAGACATAGCAGGCGAAAAGGGCATCCCCCAGCATGCACTGCTCATACTCTGCTGGGTGGCTGTGTTTAAGATGCCGCTCTTTACTCTTCATGTCACTGAAAATAATATGGCACTCTATGCACTGTAACGACAACTGTGCCGCTGTAGACAAAGGAAATAAGTTGGCAGATGAGGGATAGCAAGACTCTAAAAACACCACATTACTAGGTAACATGCTTTAACTAAAGTACAGTCTTATGTGTTTTTAGTTGCAGTAACTGTATTAAATAGCAGTTAAAAAACAACTAATCAAAATCAGTTTGTAGTCCAAATAAGTAATTAAACAAGTGGTACTTACAAGTAGGTGGTGCAACAATAGTCTTGGACATGTCTATCTTCAATGGGTCCATGCGGTCTTTCTTTTGCGGAATGTCCTTTCTGGCAAGTGGGGCAATATGTCCCGACACTGCCTGTTTCTGCATACCTCTGTCCTTGGAGTTGGGTGCTGCCTGTTTGAGATCCTTAATATGTTCATTTCTTTCAATGACCACACCTCCCTCTGGTGGCATTTGCTCACTGATTGGGCTAGCCACTGAATCCATCTTCAAGTGCTTCATTCACCAGGACCCTGGATCAAACTTCCATGCCTTGACAAAACTTATTTTCATGCATAATACAAAAAATAAGCAGATAAACAAAAATACTAATTTTAAATTTAATCCATCTCTCACAGAATTAGATTGTATTATATTAAATACTATGGTATATCATACATACATAGGCTTCTTTGGTAAAAGTGTCTACTACTTTAAATCGTATGGTAAACCTAGTTTAGTAACCTGTACAGGGTGCACGCAGTCAATGCAACTGGCATCATGTATACATCACTTAAAAGAATACTCCGAAACCTTTACATGTCTTATACAGTCGATTCAGAACTCATATTCGTCACTGGGATTGGCCGTTAACCAGAAGTGACTTTAAGGCCTAGGACGCCGTAAAATCCAGTAACCGTAGGTATAATCAATTAAATTTCCGTATACATCCACAATAATACGAGTTTTTCGTTTAAGCTGCACTTTGATTTTGATGGATCAATCACTCAAACATACGGAGCAACCGGTCGATCAAACATTTTGTCTAGTCAACAAAACATATTAAAAACTATTATCTTCAAGCGCTGTTTGCTACAATAAAAAAAAGATCGTCTAATAACTACACCCTGTGTAACACAATGAAAATGACAATATTTCATTGTGTTTTCAATCTGATATGCAATAAACGCTGTGATTGAGTTAGATCATCAGTAGGCGGGTGCCACCTAGCTAAGCACCCGGCCTAAAATCGATCTGCGCTTATATTTTTTCATAGATAAATAGATACAATGTTAAAATAGAGTATAAATACATTTGTGTAACGGATGTGTTCAGTTATAGCTGGCCGTATTTCCGTTGCTCGTTTACTGTCATTTAAGGTTGTCTTAATTACATCAAAACCACCACTTTAGCGAGTGCGATAGATATATCCGTATTTTTTCAATTTGCAAGATATACGTTGCATATTTACCTGCTTGTATCGGGTAGTTCCACCGAATCGTCTTCTCAGCGTATTAGTACACACAAAGGAAGTCCGAAGCTAGGGACAGCGCTGATGACGTCCTATGTTTTTACTGTCCATCCGCTGATGCATTAGACCGCCGTGCACGGTGGGAGTTGTAGGTATGGAACGCTATAGTACTCAAAATAAAAATATATGCATATCACCTGCCTGCCCTGCTGCCGTGCCACTGTTCATCCTGCCGTCAGACGCAGCACCAGCACCTGTCTGCCAACAGCTGCCTGCCCTCCGCATTTAGACTCGTATGTTAATATTTGGAGAGTGTAAATGAGGATTTTGCCATCTTGCTAATTTGACTTCCTCTACGACCCATGGAAGATGGGCTCCCCTTTTGAGTCAGGTTCCTCCCAAGGTTTCTTCCTACTAGAGTGTTTTTCTTTTTCCTTACCACTATCGCCTCAGGCTTATTGCCCAGGGGCTTTTGGGCAGGGATAATGTAAAGCTTTTTTAGACACTGTAAATGTTGTGAATATTGTGCTACACGGATAAATTTTAATTGAATATTAAAATAAATTAATATATATTTAAATAATTGTGTCCTTTTCATTTTTAATTCAAAAAAACATATTGTATTTCATAACAACGTTTCGTCTACCTATGATCTTTATATTTCGTAATAACGTTGTGATTTTCTTTAGTCATTATTTGTGAATATTATTAAGCAGAATTCAAGTGATCATCAATAATTCAAATGATATTGCACAATAAAGTTCAACTTTTCACGTCAAAATATTTCCGAATGACGGTTTTCCGGACCAGCTTTTTATTCCATAATGCAGCTTTTCACAATGAAGGTGTGCTGTCAATCGCTATGAGGGGGCGGGCGGGCCCTACATACCTCTCCACCCCAGCCACCTAGAACGCATAGTGAGCGTCTAGTGGGATGGTGCAAAGTGGCCAAAAAGCATGTGGTCTGTCGCGTGTTCATTACAATATTTTATAATAGTGACTCTCTAATGAAAATCACAACGGTATTATAAAATACAGTTTAAAGATCATACGCAGAAGCCACATCAGTTTTATGAATGTAACAGATGGCTCCGCACAAGGAAGTTCATTAACATTTCCCAGCATGCTCTGTGAATCTTGTAAATATTTAGCCCTCGTCTTTGCCAATGGAAATAGTTGTGTTTAATTGGCATCTGCTGTGCTGTTATTGTGTTGTGATCTCATGTATAGTGCTTATTGTGTTGTGTTGTAAATAGCTCTGTCTGTCTGTCTGTGTGTGTGTGTGTGTGTGTGTGTGTGTGTGTCCACCATTTGTGGTGTGAGTAGTTGGGGTGACCAATACAGTGAGCAGTATAAGTGCATAGAAAGTGAGCTGCTGTTACAAGAGTGAGCTCTCCATAACATCAATCTACAGCCTAGTCCAGAAATCCAGGAGAAAAAGCTCATTTGCTATTGCTGCAGCAAGAGGGTACACCCGGAATGCTTTTGTCCAAAAGCCCATTCCAAAGCTGCCAGGAGACCAACTAGGTGTGACACAGTGAGGGAAGTAGTGCCTCGACCTTCCGAAGTGGCCCAGACCCATGCAGTGTGTCCTCAAGCTGCCTCTGCCAGCTCACTGAACCTCCATCCAAGATGATGTCAGCAAATGAGGAATGCAGGAGCTTCTGGGGACTCTGACCATTTTCCAGCCTGCAGTGGCTCTCAGCTTGCCAGCCACGTGGAGGTGTGATGCATGCAGGAGGCTTAGCTGGCTCAGGTGTGCCACAAGCTGAACGGGCAGCAGCAGCAAAGCCAGCAGGAATGGGAGCGGCTTCCACAAGGAGCTGGCCATTTGGGAGTGAGAGCAGGACAGTCAGAAGTGTCATGCTGAGGCAGTGGAGGAGGTGTTACTCAGCCACAAGGCGGTGCTACACGGCCACGAGGAGGCGTGTCGCGGTTTGGAGATCCAGTTAACCAGGAGCACAGTCAGCTAGTAGACCGGCAAGAGCAGACGAGAAGCAGCTCTCGAGTTCATGTAGCAGGAGCAGTGCAGCCTGGAGAAGCTCTCCAGGATCAGAATTGGAGACCCCTGGAATAGGGGTTGCACAGACTAGTCAACAAATCAACTACTGCTCTGTGATGTTGCTTTAAGCTTGGCACTGACTAATCGCTGGTCATGTGATTAAGACACAAGGACATGAACACCTCAGAGAATACCATCACGAGCCCAGGTGAGGATTCATTCAGAGCTGTAAAGAGAGAGAAGCTGTAGTGGCATATATCCAGTGTTTAATCATGATTTCTGTGATGTCGGGCAAGACATTGCAGAAGGAATTAGAATTTAGTGTTCAGTGGTCAAACCGCACAACAACAAAATGTGTCCTCTACATTTAACCCATATGTGACATAGCAGGGGGCAGCTAATTCAGTACCCGGGGAGTGGTACCTTACTGGTCGGGGATTCAAACCACTGCCCATAAACCCTATTCCCTGACAGGGAATCAAACTTGGGCCACAGAGGTGAAAGCACAGAATCCTAACCACTAGACCACCAGGGAAGTTGGAATGATAAGTACAGTTTAGTGTTAATTGTGTAAATCCATTTAATTGATAGTTCTTCAAGAAGCATGGGAACATTTTTGCTATGTTTAGAAGTGCAATGGTTTTTATTCACTTTGTTTTCAAGTTTGGGAATGGTTTTTGTTTGCTATTGTTTGGCTGCTACAAAACACAATTCGTGCTTAGGTTGTTACTCCTTTCAGTTGATCGTTTAAATCTGTATTATGAGTCTATTGAATAGTGTTGTCATATCACTCTCACATACATATATACAAGTGTAAATTAGGCTGACTCAAATTGCCAGCTGTTAATCTCCCTCATTCAAAAAATCCTAAATGGATGCAGAGTCATTTTTAGGGTGTTTCTTATTTGATTTTGACTAACAGATGCACAGGTCAATTTGGAAAAGGAATACTGTACTTCAGTTATCAAGGTGTGCTATTTGTTGCAATCATTTCCATTGCCTGTTATGCCCAGTAACAATGTTTAAGCCAACAACATACTACGAGCCCAGAGACATATAGATTGCACGCAAAAATGGAGTTTCATTTCAAGTCAATTGTGGAATTATCTGGTTTGTGTAATTGTATTAACCAAATTAGATTTTCTTGTAATTTCCTAAACTCTGGTGAATGAAGTTGATTTGATGTTCTCATAACAGTGCTTATTTGTTGTACCATGTTATGTATTGTCTGTATGTTTTAATCTCTTGAATAAGTGCAACTACATGCATTTTGTAAGTTGCTTTGTATAACAGTGTTTCAAATTGATGAATTAATATAAATGTTTATACATTGAAAATTTCCTCAACAGAATTCATAATAAATAGGTGCAGCCTTGACTGCATGCATGCTGATCATTACCACTGTCATTCTGAGAGATGCACAGTGAAACATGTGCAAATGTGACAAATGGTGTTCTGTGTATCCATTAATACCTACATAAAGTTTTAATCAGACTTACATGAAAAGATGTAGTTATAATCCCCCCAGCAATTTCAAATTTTTATTTGCAGCAAGCTGGCAAACTGAATAAGCTTGTGAACTGTGGTGTGTTCATGTTGATGGTATTGAAGTTTTGCCCCCCTCCCCTTGCCTCCCTTTTATCAGTATTCACTCTACATGGCCTTGGGGGAGACGTTCCATTTTACTGCTGTAAGTATTTCACTTCAAACTACTTCAAAAATATTTTTTGCAATGCTGTAGAATGATGCATTGTCTTCTATAAGACAAAAAGTGTCCTTTTTCCAAATTGAGTCCATGTCATTTTCACAATGTGGCGTTTGTCTTATTATATTCAGTTTGACATGCCAAAGTTCAGGAGATGGTGGTGCCTCACCATCATCCAGTGGTCTGGAACAGTATCAAGCACAGTGCTTTACACTGAGAGGTATTATAGAATTAGGTATACTTTCTTTGTGATGAGGTTTCGGTCAGATGTAGAATGCAGGGTGAAGACCAGCAGAGAGGTTGAACTTGCTGGGTATTCCTGGATACAGGGCAGTGAAAACCTGCTACATCACATAAATTCCCAATGAGGAGCAGAGGCTCAATCTTCTTATACGTTGTGTAATATTTTGGTTGGCCATAATTTTGTATTTGCAATTATCTTTTTTGGCCGATGACCTCTTTATCTTTTGCTATAAATAATGAAATAACATTCTACAAATTTAGGACATCATTGGAACACATGTTTCATCTGTGTGGCTCAAAACAGGGTATGCTGGAAGCAAAATCCAAATGCCTGTGTACCTTGAGGATGATGAATAAATACATAGCTTGTACCAGTACCTCAACTCAGACCTGCACAATACAGTACATGCCCACCCTTCTCTGGAGATAAAATAAAATTCATCATGGACAGAACAAAAGGAAGGCGGGATACTTCCATGGACCAACTTGCCACAAAAGGTAAATGTGTTGTGCATGTTACATGTAAGCATATTCATACAGAATCACAAACTTTAGAAGGTAAAATGGTGGCATGTTTTTTTTCAATGAACTGGAGGAATTTGACAAAAATATTCTTTTGGAAATGTGTCAGGAAGTAAGTGTTTTTCTTTTTGAAGTGTATCTGTAAGATTTGCAACACAACAAAGAAATTAAATATTACGTTTCCTCAGGGTCAACATCTCCAGTCTCCAGCTCACTGCTCTCTGTTTCATTTTCATGGCCATTTTGTCCAATAGTATTTTTGGATTTTTCTTTGCTATAGTTGTGCAGCCCCTAGTACAGAATACCATGTATTGCATTATATGTTTTCCATTTTAGTTGTTTTTGACTACTGTACCCGTTTATTTTATACTGTCATCATTACATCATCAGGCTACCGAACAGGATACCAAACACAGGGCACATACATGCAATGCAAATTATACTTGGTACACGCCAAGCCAGCAGCAAAAGACTAGCCCCAACGAAGACCGATGGAAGGTAGGCTCCCATCAATTGTGAAAATTTGTGATGGAACACACCAGTATGACTAAAGGTGCTGGCTGACCTACAGCCCAATCAGAGAGGTCAGTTTCAGCAACTAGCTCCAACGTTGAATCAACACACCAAACTGGCCAAAACAACACTAATGAGGACCAGCTATGTGTCCCAATGGGCAGTCCCCAACTCTCACTGATTCTCACCGACAGCCCAATGGTTTGCGATAGCTGAAAATCAGTTTGTTGTGTTTCAGGCATTAGACTAACGACATCGATTGGACTACAGTAGTGAATCCGAGTGCCTGGAGGAAACCTGTGAAAATGGGAAGAACTTGCAGATTCTATACACAATGCAGAGGTGGGATTCAACTCTCCGGAGGAGGAGCAGAAGCAGGAGAAGCAACAGTGCTACCCACACCCCATTATAAATATATGCAAAATATTCAAATATAACTGATTTGAATTTATGTACCAGGGATGGGTTGGTGCCCCATCCTGGGTTATTCCCTGCCTTGCACCCATAGCTTACAGGATAGGCTCTGGACCCCCCTTACCTTGCACAGGACAAGTGGGTATAGAAAATAGATTAAAGATTTTATGCACAAAACATTAATCGAGAAAAGAGGAAATTTAAACGGAATTAATGCATTTTCAGAATGCATAAAATTAGGGTTGACACAAGAGGGTTTGGACCGTGTATTTAGTGTTAGTGCTGAAACTGATTTCTAAACCAAGACTTCCTTGCTATAAACATAAAAATAATCTATAAACCTAATTAAATAAGTCTACAGCAACAATTTCCATAAGTGCATTGGATGTATGTCATGAGAGCTTGTTGTAAATCTAGATCTCATTTAGCATACTGCTTAAAAAGAATCGATTTATACTTAAGAACTGCAAAACTCACTGGACAACAATGCATAAAGAATTTGTGAAACTGAGTTTTTTTTAGCACTTGAATACTGTCCCAGGTGTGTGGAGCTGTGTGTGTTTCCTGCCCTTGTCCAAAGACATGTAGCTTGGTGAATTTCCCAGACCGAGTGTGTCTGTGCTCTGAGACGGACTTGCCTCCCATGAAGTGAGTACCCTGTTCTGCTCCCTATGCTATGACACCAACTAGAATAAATAATTGGAATTTGGGTGGAAGTAAAGCATCTAGAAACTGTGTATGTGGCAACTCTACCAATGTCAATGAAAATCCATACATTGACCTTAACCATCAATTGTATCCAATTAAATCCAAGGATCTGCTGATTTGTACGTCACCAAGGCAGAAAAGCTAGACTCCATAAACATGTACACTCACCTAAAGGATTATTAGGAACACCATACTAATACGGTGTTTGACCCCCTTTCGCCTTCAGAACTGCCTTAATTCTACGTGGCATTGATTCAACAAGGTGCTGAAAGCATTCTTTAGAAATGTTGGTCCATATTGATAGGATAGCATCTTGCAGTTGATGGAGATTTGTGGGATGCACATCCAGGGCACGAAGCTCCCGTTCCACCACATCCCAAAGATGCTCTATTGGGTTGAGATCTGGTGACTGTGGGGGCCATTGTAGTACAGTGAACTCATTGTCATGTTCAAGAAACCAATTTGAAATGATTCGAGCTTTGTGACATGGTGCATTATCCTGCTGGAAGTAGCCATCAGAGGATGGGTACATGGTGGTCATAAAGGGATGGACATGGTCAGAAACAATGCTCAGGTAGGCCGTGGCATTTAAACGATGCCCAATTGGCACTAAGGGGCCTAAAGTGTGGCAAGAAAACATCCCCCACACCATTACACCACCACCACCAGCCTGCACAGTGGTAACAAGGCATGATGGATCCATGTTCTCATTCTGTTTACGCCAAATTCTGAATCTACCATTTGAATGTCTCAACAGAAATCGAGACTCATCAGACCAGGCAACATTTTTCCAGTCTTCAACTGTCCAATTTTGGTGAACTTGTGCAAATTGTAGCCTCTTTTTCCTATTTGTAGTGGAGATGAGTGGTACCCGGTGGGGTCTTCTGCTGTTGTAGCCCATCCGCCTCAAGGTTGTGCGTGTTGTGGCTTCACAAATGCTTTGCTGCATACCTCAGTTGTAACGAGTGGTTATTTCAGTCAAAGTTGCTCTTCTATCAGCTTGAATCAGTCGGCCCATTCTCCTCTGACCTCTAGCATCAACAAGGCATTTTTGCCCACAGGACTGCCGCATACTGGATGTTTTTCCCTTTGCACACCATTCTTTGTAAACCCTAGAAATGGTTGTGCGTGAAAATCCCAGTAACTGAGCAGATTGTGAAATACTCAGACCGGCCCGTCTGGCACCAACAACCATGCCACGCTCAAAATTGCTTAAATCACCTTTCTTTCCCATTCTGACATTCAGTTTGGAGTTCAGGAGATTGTCTTGACCAGGACCACACCCCTAAATGCATTGAAGCAACTGCCATGTGATTGGTTGATTAGATAATTGCATTAATGAGAAATTGAACAGGTGTTCCTAATAATCCTTTAGGTGAGTGTAGTTCCTAGCTACTTTGCATCTCTGTGGCCTGTTTGATGGTAATAAATACAAATGTTATACTATGTGAACACAATGACCCCAAATGTGCACAGCTACTCCAGGTAGAAATACCAACTTAGTTTCCTCGTAGGATTGAGATGTGATTGCCACCTGGTGGTGATCGGAGAAATATTCCCCCAAAATGAAAGCAACAGTTCATGACACAATACAGCGACACCACACACCATATTTCTCATTTACACACACACAGATTTTATATTATATATATATATATATATATATATATATATATATATATATATATATATATATATATATATATATAAACACACATGAAACAAAATTAACCATTGCTGATTATAAATAAGATAAAATTTCATACCGAATAACCTGCAGTTTTTTTCTGAAGAATAAATGAAGATATCAGGACCTATGTGAAGAGAGCTTTGAAGTAATCAGCTACTAGAATCTCTCACCAAGTTCCTGCATAAAAATAATTTATTACACATCAAAATAACAGTGATACCAGTAATGCGTACTGAATGGCAGCTCAAATACAAATTAGAAACAATTAACAGCCCTGATATATCGTAAGACCCTTCCGAACAAGGTGCTGTGAATTTCCCTGGGTGGGGAGGGCCCTGAGAGGGGCAGGATGATGATGATGATGATGCTCATCACAGAGTGTGAAAGCCATAGACCAGCTGTCACACATAATGCTGTTTCAGTCATTCCCTCCTCACCTTGGCGGTGCCAGATAAAACTCACACCATTTCTGGCTTTCCCCATAAGTATAATATACGTACATTATCTGTCTTTGCATTGAAACATTGAGGCATCCTTAGTACTTATCTGTAAACTTCCAAGAAAGGAATTGTAAAGCTGGTTAGCATGGTTGCACAGTGGTTAGCATTGTTGCCTCGCACCTCCAGAGGTGGTTGATCAAAATTAGTTTTTCAAACAGAGGCACACAAAAAAAACAATCATAACTAGACATATGTACCAGGTACAGACACTGTTTAGACACCCACAATCATGCAGTTCTTCATTCATCCTTTGGTGTACTTCACATCACCATCTGCATCTCTTCACTCGGTGGGCTACCAGCTTTACTGCGTGATATGCTTGGAAATGAGCATCACTGGCATTCTCAGCACTTTTCCTTAAACTTCCAGTACAAGAAGAAAAGTGCTTTTTGACCTTTGACATGAACTGATTGGTTGTTTTTCATATGGTCTCATCAGATCCATTTGATCTAAGCGAAGACGGTGTCCTTGGCTATAGAATTTAAGAACACTTTGGTTCTTATTATAACAATCTGAAGCGCATGGTGCAAGTTCATATAGGGCATGGCCAAATCCACTTTTGCTAGTTTAATGGCAGAAAAATGGTCACAGCGCCAGGCAGTGTGTTTGGGGCGTAACATGTTATAAACCAAAGCCAGGTGTCCTAGCATCTTGGCGGATTCCTACTAAAACTGATTATGCCAGGCAGTAGAAAAGAGCGCATCTATGCAGAGAAAACAGATCTGCTGGTGTGGAAGTGAAAGTGGGTGAGACGACCATCTACAGCAACAGTGGGATTGCACCAAAGCTCTCTGATAAATGCTATACAAACAGTGTATGTGCTCTGTGTACGTGCCTATGTAGGCACGTTACTATCTTGATAACATGCCCAAAGTCACTCATCCACACAATAAGCTGTTTTCCCTCCCTCCGTTAGTAAGCATTTCAGTGTGATTGTTATATACCGCTATGATCAGCAATATCTTGTCTGTGGCAGAAAATTGGTGCAGTAACTAATAACTAGCTCATCTGTTACATGCAACCATAATGCAGAATATTCGGTCTGCTGCTAAGACTTTGTGCAATAATTATATCCTATCACTATGTCAAACACAGTATTTATCTTTTCTCCTGGAGAGTTGATATTGTAGATTATGTGACTTTCAGTTTATATGTATTATTTTATATTTTATATAAATGTTGTTTTACGTGATTTTTTGGTTTGTGATACATTGCCTTTTCATTTTTGTCAAGTGTTCATCCTGTCTACTGCGTCTCTATCTCTGCAGTTGTAACAGAATCAACTTCCCTCTGGGATCAATGCGGTTTCTCTGATTCCGATTTAACGAGAACTACAAGGTTAGAAGATAAATATATGAGCTCAGTACAAGCCAATGCATCGCCATTTTCAACAATATGAGGCATTCAGTTAGCCACTTTCAACAGGATCTGACATGTCTTTAAGATCTTCTGCAGCAATGCCTAGCAACCACAGATTAGAAATGCTGGGGGCGGGGCACAGGATTATCTTGGGGGGCTGGGTGCGAACTGTCAGATTGCAGAGAAAATGGGAGTATATGAGCTTTTGATAGCAACTCAAACTCAGGAAAATTACTTTTTTAAAATAGTTTCCAAAAGGGTATTAAAACTCGCTAAATACCAGTTTGCTGAGACTTGCTTTGCCCAAGGTGGGCCAATGTTACAAGCAAATTCATGTAATTAAATGCATTAATTTAGGAGTCAATCTCAAATAACCGTTCTCAACTTTAATTCCTGCAGTCAATATGGAAAAAGAGGGAATAGGACACACATTCATTCATCTTCTGTAACTGATTATCATTTACAGGGTGCTGGTGAGTCTGAAAACTGCCAGGAAACACAGGGACACATATATACAATACGTGTACAGCAGCGTAATTAATATAGAGTTTGAACTTTTCCTTGCATGGTTCAGTTTTGCACTGAAGGAAGCCAGAACCATGATCTGCACTACTGAAGGGAAAAGTGTTAGCGTTCCGTGTGCCTGACACTGACCATACAAGAGCTGAAGAACACAAGGGCACCACCTGCCTTTCAATGAGCTCTGGGACCTGAAACAGCCCCTTTGGCTTTTGCTGAGTCTGGGGAACACAATGAATTCATTCCTCTATAAAACTTTAATCTCATAGCCAAGACCCCTTTAGAAGGTGTAAAGAATAAAAGATCACAGCGACTAGGTGATAAAACAGGCTCTGCACATGCAGTGGGCACTGCAAAGCCGAAGAACAGATTTAGAGAGAGAAATACAGAGCCAGTTCATTTATATAAAACTTTTCATCCTACAGTCTCACTTCTTTGGTATAATGTCATTGAGCCAATGAACACAATAGCAAACTTTGGTGTAAACCATGGGGTAGCCATTGAATACACAGCTGTGACCCTATGACACGATGACTTGAAGGTGACCCCAGCATATCACAGCTCCTCCAGACACCCTGAGAGGAATCAGGAGATACTGCTCATTAACCAGGTGGCCACATTGACCATCACTGTTCTGGAACAACTACAGTTAAATTGCAGCTCAGAAGGATAAAAGGAGAGCAATTTTAAAATTCAGTTACACGTGGAGAAACAAGGGAAACTCAAAAACAAACCTGGCAGAAATCCTTCCATCCTCCAAGGAAGCCAGCACAGAACATGCGGTCTGTGATAAGGCCTTCATATGCATTCTGACACTCTTAGTAAGAATGGGCAGATCCAGGCATTGTAGTGCTGTTGCACAATTCCCTGAAAAACATGGCGGCAGACCACCGCTCATAAACCATGGATCAACTCATGTCCTTCATCTCTAATGGCATATTGGATGTAAGCGGGACTCTAGAGATGTTGCATTAATCAAATGAGAAAAAGCCCATTACTGTCTGTATGTTTCATTGTGCATAGGTATGGATTTGGGTATAAAATGGGTGCACAGCAAATTCTGATCTGCCATGTTCCTTTCTCATCTTACCTGATGTATTGATCGTGGTTCCCAGGCATACCTGTCCAGCAGCTGTATGAAGGCTGGATTTGCCAGCTTAATGAGCATTAAGTCATTGTCAGTGGTGGAAGAATCAAAATCAGGGTGTGGTATAAGTGTGGAGGACTGAAGGAAGGCAAGCAGGTAGAGAAAACTGAGGGCGGAGACACACCGTTAGATACTCACGGAACAAAGCAGTGTGGCAGACAGCACCCGCCACTGGCTGATCAGAGATCCCCGCACCAGTGCTCCCAGTCAATGCAGGCGAGGAACACTCGCCATGGCTGAGAGTGAGGGCGGAACTCTCAGCATCCAACAACCTTATTGCCATCACCATTCATGTAGCACAGCACTGAAGTAACTAACCATACCACTGCCTAGCAAACCAAACCATGTTTGGAATACACCAAACGACACAAGGACATGAAGAAATGTGGTATGACTGGAGCAACACAAATATCAGAGAAGATCCCAGTAATTCTTTTAAAATCTACTTGTGCAGATTGTTTTTATTTATCAAAACATGCCTAATTTCATCCGGGGGTAGTGTGTGGCTCAGCAGGTTAAGTGTGCCTGTAATCAGAAGTTTGGTGGGGTGAGCCCAGCCATGGTAGAAGAGTCACATGGATCCCCCAGCTCCATGGGCTACCACGGCAGGTGGCTGCCCTCACCTACATGCATCACGGAGAGCAAGACGGGATAAACAAAGAGAATGTCCCCACAGATCGATAAAGCAGCATCATTATTATTCAACATGGAAGGACTTCCCAGAAAACTATAATTCCCATTTGCTGAAGAACATCAAAATATGGCAAAGAGAAGACAAACTGCATATATACAGACACACATGTCCCACCCCTGGGCAATATTTGATGTTTGGGGGGGGGGGGGGATCTTGGGAAAGTCTCCATCTGTGTAAAGCCACCATATCAGGGCAGGTTAGCACAGTGTCTGTGACTGGAAGGTCACAGGTTCACAGTGCGATGTCACCACTGGCCCCCTGAGCTGGCCCCTAGACCCCAGACGCTCCAGGGACACTGACTCCTTTTCTCAATGGTACGTGACTTTGAATATAAAGAAATGTACATGGCAGATTGGTAGCAACAGAACGGCATGTGTACATAGAGGGGGTACCTCCTTACAGACCCCCATACATTGCCCACAACTTCCCAGGCTTACATGGTACTGTTACAATCTTGGTTGCCCCCCCCCAAAAAAAAAAACTGTAGTATGAATCCATGCAAAGTATAAAAAAAGACAAACCAGTTATAGGTCATTTTATTCATATTTGTATTGCCAGAATCCCATAAAGCAGCTGAGAGTGTCATACAGTTCAGGTAAACTTGTCACATAACAAATGTATGGTAATTTAAAATTAAAAATTCCAATGATTTACATTAAGGATTGTCTTTACATCACCCCACCTTGGGTGTTCCCCCACTTTGCGCCCTGTGCTGCTGGGGACAGGTTCCAGACCCCCCCCACGAGTGTGACCAAGAGAAATGATTGGAAGATTGGAGGATTTTATCGAAATATTAATCATAAATGACAAAAAGGTAAAAAATCTATTTCCTGAAGACTTATTCCGATTTTATACTTTTATTTTTAATTAAACAATTAGGTTTGTAAGATATTACTATTTGGTACCTCCTGTGGTGATGAATGGGCACCTAACTTTCATTTCCATTTCAATGGATTACTCAGTGCATTTTTTTTTTTAAAGAAATATGGCAATGAACAAGAAATATTCTTTATTTTCATGGAAACAAGTATTTAAATGTGACACTTATGGACAGATAAACATTATGCTGAATCAGCATTTTGGGCCAGTTCTTACACATTCCTCCAGTCAATGAGTTTACCTTCCAACACCTAAAATAATGCTGCGTGACAGTGATCAAATTACCTGGTATGTTTTAGATATTTCATATCTGCAACAGTTCCAAACAGTACTAGACATGGAGTCCAAAAGGGGAGGGGCCTCAGCTCATCAGAATAAACAGTCCATATTTTCTTACATTATTCAGTCAAATCAGAGACCGTCTAAAAAGCAGAATAATGGTTATTTCTTTTCAAAATTAGCAACTATGAAAACTGCACGTAAGACTCCATGGTGTAATTTAATTGAAGATAAAGCACCCCACCTAGATTATTCAATCTAAAAAAAAAATAAAATTAAAATTTTTAGAGAGATGATTTAAAGTGAAAGCACACAAACTAGCCTATGTATGTGGGGGGAAAAAATAATCCAGTAATATTACGTTTGGTTAGTAAGTGATTTGGATAAAAAAAAAAAAGCATTTAAAAATAAGTACAGGTGGCTGGTAGATTTAAAAATGACACTGCATCATACAGAACAGGTGCAGTATATTATTTTGATTATGGCATCTAAACTGAAAATTAATGTTGAGTGCTGGAAGGTTATTCTTTAATGATGATGGTATTTAAAACCTTAACCCAGTTTTAAACAGAAAAGCTGTAGTAATGTTGAAGAAAGTCTGCTCAGCTCGCTGTCGCTTTAATCCATGTTGATAATGGTTTTAACGACAATGAGCTTTCTGCCAATAACAGAACAATCTGACAAAAGAAAACCTATTTTAAATGTGATTAAAATGCTACATTTTATAGTGTTTTTGTTCCTATAAATTTTATAGTTAAAAGTAAATTGGTGACGGGACACAATAAAACTTTCATCAGTTAGTTGAACAATTGTTTACCGTTCCCCTGTTGTTGCCAAGCAATAGTTACTGACAAGACGGACAGAAAGACATCTTTTTATTAATGCTACTCACAATTCTCCACTGGCATGTTTCATATAATGCTGGTGCAACTCTGACTCTTCCCTGAAAAGGGTGCCACATTCATAACACTGTAGGTCCCCCTCTTGCTCGTCAGCATTCCCATCACCTCCTGATTCTTCCTCACTGTCGGCTGAAGTTTCACTGTCATACTCCTCATCCTGCACTTCTTGGTCTGGCAGTCTCACTTCTGCACCTGTGGCCTCCTCATCTTCTCCTTTAACCACAACTATCAGCTTCTTCATGACAGTCACCTTTCTTTTGCCAGCAAACTGCTTGGTTTGGAACCCAAGGGGAGTCTCACTGCCTTCTTTATAGACCCCAACATGCTTTTTACGATGGGTAATTAGATTGCCAAGCTGCGAGAAGGTTTTCCAGCACAGGCCACAACTGTACGGCTTTGCGCCAGTGTGAGTATTGTAGTGGTAACGGAGCTCTGCAGGTACGCGGAAGGTCTTGGAACAAACGTTACATTTGTGCCGCTTGAGGTCATGGCCAAGTTGATGTCTGTCAAGTCCTTTAGAGTCCTTAAACCCCTTGGCACATAACACACACCAAAAAGGTTTCCGTTTGTGGATCTCTTGGTGTGACATCCAGGTGAGGTGAGAATTGAAGGTCTTATTACACTGATCACAACTGAAATTATCTGGGTCATCAAGAGTCCTGTGCACCTTCATGTGAGAAGCTAAACTTGATGCACGATGAAAGATTTTCCCACATTCAGAGCAGTTGAAACTACTGGGCTTTTCTGGATTATCTTGATGCATCCTTTGGTGATTTCTGAAGGACTCCAAGTAAGAATAGACCTTTCCACAGGTGCCACATGCATACACTTTGGGCGAGCTGCCATAGAAGGGCTTCTTAGTCCTCGAGCGCACAGACACTGAAGAACGAAGCTTGAAAACTTTTGAGGATTTAGCTTCTGAGGAGCCAGGTAAACAGACCTCCTCCTCTTGGTATTTCAGATTCAGGTCCTTTCCTTTCTCTGCTAGTTTAGTGTTTTTCTTTTCTTTGTTCAAAACTAACATCTGCTTTTTCGCTTCCTCACTATGTCCATGTTGGCGTAAATGGATGTTGAAGGCTTCCCAATTACTGAATGATTCCTCACAATCTGGACACATCAGGCTTGGTAGCTCCACTAGAAGACAGTAACAGAGCGAAAAAAAAAACATTAAAACGTTTCAGGTCATGGCAAATAAGCAAACGTGTCCTTACAAACTCCGTCAGAACAAAAAACAGCCAGGGAGTAAAGCTAGGGTAGGTCAGTTATGCTTGAATATTAAAAGGAAGAAAGCCAATGTGGAATAATGGATATTCAGAATATTTATTTAGACATCTGCAAACAACCCAATGAAGTACGTTCACTTATAAATCAAAGAAAAATATCTAACAATTGAAAGTTTTTTTTTTTTTTTAGCCTTCACGAAATATATCTACCTGCCTTTAAACTCAGCTCAGAAATACCACATGTACATACTAATCATACACGAGTGGAAATTAAAGTTTTCAAAACTGGGGCGTCTTCAAAAGACAATTTGTAAACATATACACCGCATATATCTGCTGACTAATCACGTCAGTAGAGCATACTTTTAAATGAAGTGGTAGAAGATTATATCTGTTGCGATTATGACACTGCACAGCTATGCTTAGTGTTCATTTTGTAAATGTAACCGTAAATATACATAGTCAAGGACATGTTTTGAATGTCAGTTTCAAGTCAGGCACATTTTAATAAAATTATACACAAAGTCGAACATTTTACATTTATGTTTTGAATCAAACAATGGTAAGTAATATCGGTTAAGTGACTTGCCGCAAAATGGTAAATCAGAACAAATTCAAATTTCCAGGAAATCAAACAATAAACTGCAATCATTCCAGCAAACATCATTGATCCTTTAATCTTTTTATAATATGCGTTTCAGCACCCATTAAATGATTTTGTTGTTGAAAATGCAATTATCAACATTCAGAGAACTCTCTGACTATATAACATTTCCAGAGCATTCTGTACAAGTGCTATATGATTTCGAGGATTCAGGCTAAAAGTTAGCCGTATAGTAGATCACACTACGTTAGTGAGCAGTATTTAACTATGAATATATAGTACAACGAGAAAACTAGTACATTTACATACGTGTTTGATGTTAAATCCACCAGGTTGGGATTTCAGCTTATAGATGGTTTGAGTTGGGCAAAGTTTTATGATCAGAAATGTTAAAAGAAATGTTACATTTAAATACATTTAATCACTACATATACACATCTATACACAAAACATAAGAACAAGGTGTAAACTATTCTATAAACTTTGGTATAACATTTACTAAACATTTCAAGTTTCTCTGATTTACACAAAACATACATGGTAGTAGTCTCTGTGTGAGACTCAAAGAAACACAAGTACTTCCACAAGATGGCCCCATATTTAAGTTCTTATTGAGGGGGAAAATAAAGAGGGGGGGAAAAATCAAATATGCTAAGATTTAGTTAAAAGTTGCATAACCAAATGACATTATATGGCATGGTTATTGTCTCATGTATGCTTAGCTGATTATCAATTTACAGATAAAGCGCCAGATGAATAAAGCAAACATCAAAAAGTTAGAGCACCAAATTCATATTAAATATTTAATTGTTAAAACACATTCTTCAATTTGCAGCTACATTTGAGGGCACTTGTAAACATTTAACTAAGCTCATGCACAAGAGATGAGCAATAGAGCCTGAGAAAAAAGAAAATCCTTCCAACATAAAAAGGTACCTATATTTTATTGAAGTACTACAATAAAAGTACACCAACTGCAAAATACTAGAAACAGAAAAGACAGAATCAACCATGTTCTGGGATTCAATAAAATGCGTGGGGGGTTGTCATCATCATCGTAATCAGAGAAAATGCTCTATTGTCTATTGTTCTGGCCCTCTTCAGTTTGTACAGCTCGAAGGGTCAATACTGTTTTAACGCCACTTTCTGAGAATCCCCTACCCCCACACATCATTTAGTATTCTCCTCGAGCATGTTCAATGTAATGCTGATGGAGCTCCACCTCCTGACTAAAAGTGATCCCACACTCAATGCAGGATAACTCGTTGCTTGCTCTACGGGGATCCTTAAGCACTGGTTCTTTTTCTTCAGCAGTTCGCATTCTGTCCTCACTCATACACTCCTGGTGATGATCAACAAGTTCCTGGATTTGACTAAAGGTTCGTGGACATAAAGAACAAGGGTAGAAATCATTGTGTGAAGTCTGGTGTTGTTTTAGGGCATCAGCTGTCGGGAAAATATCTCCACAATGCAAGCACTTGTGGTCTTCCAGTAAATGAGAATCAACAGGGGATGCCAGAGGTTTTGATGGAAGCAGATTTGCACTCTGTTTCTGGTTGGAAAGGGAGAGGACTCTGGCGGCTTGAGCACAGGTGCTGAGTCGATACCGCAGTTCAGCTGGCAAGCGGAGGCGCACCTCGTCATGCCAGGCCAAGTGCTGCTGCAGTTGGGTTTCTGTCCAGTAACCACGGCAACAGAGGGCACAACAATGTGGCCGGCTCTTAGCAACATTGTTATGGGCCTCTAGTCGATCTACACTGGGAAAGGCTTTGCCACACTTATGACACTTAAAAAGGCATTTTCCATATGGCTGAGAAAAGCAGTGAGGCAATATTGGGTCAATCATCACAGCCTTCTTTTGTTTCAGTTTCCTTTTAGCCACTAAACAGATCTTCCTGTGGTTATACAGTGCACCCTGAGAACTATACCGCTTTTCGCAGCCAGTGCAAGGAAAGGGTTTCAGCGATGTTCTAAAGGAGCCCACTGACTTTCGGCTCCCATGATGCATCTGCCATCTATGTGCCCGAAGGCCCCTTATCTTAAAGAAACGCTTGCCACACTCAAGGCATTCATAACGTTTTCTTGACACTAGAAACTTGGGTTTCTTAAGGGTTGGAGCAACAGATTTCTCTGGGATCTCTGTACCACTATGGAACTGTGACTCATGTTTCTGGAGAGCCTCACCTGAAAAGAAACACACATTGCACTGATTACACATGAAATTTTTGGCATGGTGAGTCTGATAGTGAGAGGCTAACAGTGAAGAACGATTAAAGGTCAAGTCACATTTTGGGCAGGTCAATTCACTACTTGTTGATGGTTTATTATTAGGCCCCTGATCAAGATCAGTTGGAGCTTCTGTCTGAGTCTGGCCTTCATATCCACAGTAATTCATTTGGTGGCGTCTAAGAACACAGAAGTATGAGAATCCTTTGCCACAACGGCTGCAGTGAAATGGTCCATCAGCTACACTGTTGTTCTTATCTGAACACAGTACATCAGCTGTTGACAAAGTCAGAGCGAAGTTCCTGTCGACATGCCATCGTCTGTGTGTCCCCAGGGCAGAATTGGTATTGAAGCTCCTTCCACATTCTGGACAAATGTAGAGATCTTTATCATTGACCTCTACACTTTGGGCTTCCTCAAGACCAGCAGGAGTTCCTAAATTATCTGAAGCAGTGTGTTGCTTGAGATGAATTCTCTTATGAAAATTTAGAGCTCCAACAACTGAGAATCCTCTTCCACATTCACTGCATTTATACTTTCCAGAGTTGACCTTGACTAGAGGTACCTCTTTCACTGAATTCTCTGACTCGCTCAGCAAATCTTTCCCTTTTTGGGTTGATTCAATAGTGCTCACTGTTTCTTCGTGTTCCTGATTATGTTCCCTACTTTCATTGAACTCATTCTGGTTCTCAGAATGTTTCTGGTTCAAGTGATCTTTTAGAAGTACTTCATCTGAGAAACGGTCAGAACAACTTGGACACTGAAACATCTTCAGCTTGGCAACAGATTTTGTCCAAGAAAAGGGATATCCAGTTTCATAGCCATGGCTTCTCATGTGGAACTGAAGTGCCATGGCTCTGGAGAACCGTTTACCACAATCAGGGCAGCTATACATATTCTTTTTCACCTGCTCCACTTGATACTGAAAAGACTTGATTGGGGGTGGGTTTTTTTGAGAGTCATGCACTATCTGGTGCTTGAGGAAACAGGCAAGCATGTGGTAAGACTTACCACATATCTCACATTTATGTTTCTTCTGTGGAGTGGTACAGTGCATTTTCATGTGAGACTTCAGGTAACCCTTGTGACGAAACTTCTTTCCACAAACAGGACAAACTGCACATTTATCATCTGTACGTGGATGGTTACTAATAGAAGTTAGAGGCTCAGGCAAATCATTTTTCTCCTTGACCTCAACACACTGACACTGCTTATGCTGAGAAAATGCCCCCAGCGACCAAAAGCCCTTTCCACATTGTTCACAGTGGTACACCTTAGGGCCAAGAAGAGTCTTCCTTGGATTGAAAACATCTTTTTTGAGGTCAGTGGAAGCACCCTCATTAGACCATTCACCATGACATGTTTTGCGATGATTATACAGTCCACCATGACTCGAGTAGGCTTTGTCACAATGCGGACACTTATGGGTTCTTTTAGGCTTTGTATGGTGTTGCTGGTGGGACTGCAAAGCAGAAGCTCGAGAAAAACGCATTCCACATTCCTCACACACAAAGGAGTTCTTCTGTAACCCAGCAAGTTGGAACAAAAGCGACTTGTAAGGTTTCGGATCTCCATGTTGTTGCAGGTGATGGCGATGTGAGGCAAGTGAGTGGCTTTCCTTTCCACAATCATTGCATTTGAAAAACTTTTTCAGGCAAGTCTGGCTTGGAATTTTGTGAGTCCAGCTTTTATGACCTGCAGCCCGTCCCATAGGACCCTTGTGCCACATTCTGTGACAGCGTATAGCATTGGCACTAGCAAATTTGCGACCACATTCAGGACACTCAAAATTCTTTATTTTACATGGATTATCTGCAATTTCTTCATTTTCTACAGATTCGAATTCAAGCTTAACATCAACCTCTGTCTTTGATTTTAATGGACTTTCTGACTTCTTTATTTTGATTATAGGAGCACTGAAATCGGTATGGACTTCCTTGTTTGATTCACAATCAAATGCTGGTTCTGGTACTGTAACCAAAAGGTGATTATTTTTTTCTCTCAAGTCATCAGATTCAGTTATTCCAATAATTTCAGTATTGGAAATGCTGTTGTTACCCTCCACCTCATCCTTTTTAGTATCCTTACAAGTAAGGTCATCCATCTCTGATGACTGAGGAGCTCCCTGGGAATATGCCAACGTTCCTATTGCAAAGTTTTCTGGCTTTTCTTTATCACACAAGTATAGTTTTTGAGGTGGTGTCAGGGATGTTGGGGTGACAACTGGTTTCTGGTACACCTTGTCAATTACATCTCCAAAAACATCAGTATGACATAATTGATGGGACTGAAGTGCTGAGGCACGTGAGAAACGACGGCCACAATCTTGACATTCAAAGGCCTTCTTCTGTAGTTGGCAGACTTGATGTAGAAATGACTTAGCTGGAGTTTCTTCACTGTGCACAAGTCTCTGATGCTTCTCATAGAAGGTAAGTGAAGAGAAGACCTTCCCACATTCCTCACATGAAAGAGACTGGCCAATGCTGCTTATTTTAGCCCGCCGAACATGCCAACGTTGATGACACACTAAAGAAGCACTACTCAAGAAACACTTATCACAATCAGGACAGTTAAATTCCTCTTTAGGCTTTTCTTCAGGACATTTAGAATTGCAGCAGGAACGTTGGTGGATGTTCAAGCCAGACAAAGAGCGGAATGTCTTTCCACATTCAGGACACTTACAAACAGGTCTTGTTTTTTTGTCATCCCCAGCATCATCTCCATTTTCTTCTCCACCTTCCAGTGCAACTGAAAGCTTCTCTGTTCCTGAGCTGCGAGATTTGATCAGTTTGACCTCATGACAACGACGGTGAGCATCAAGAGCTGAGGCCCGTGAGTAACATCGGCCACAGGTAGGGCACTGGAAGGACTTTTTCTTCAGATGGGCCAGCTGGTGAAAAACAGACTTTGATGCTTGCTTATGTGAACGTTGATGGTTGAGGTAGAGGCCTACAGTGGAAAAGGTTTTACCACAGTCTTCGCACTCAAAAATGCGAGGCTTATTGACCGGTACGCCAACTTCAGTCACAGGTTCCTGCTTGAGGGGTTGAGTCCGGTGCTTGAGTTGATGGGCGAAAAAACCTCTAGAATTTGAGAATTTACGACCACAAAGAGCACAGCAGAGTGTTCGGCGACCTCCATCCTCAGAAACAAGAAGGTCATGCCACTGTGAGTCTGAATCTAGGCAGACTATGGGACCATCATGGATGTGTTCATGTTGGTGCTCCTGGTAGGCCTCCCTCTGCTCAAAGGCTTCACCACAATCCACACAGCGGAAAAGCCAATCCCCTAAAAATAGAAAGGGGAAAATGGGAGGTCAGGGGGGCTCCTGTTCTCAAAAAGAAAGAAAAAAAGCAGACAACAATTGTTTTATTGTCAGAACCAACATCCTTTAAAACATTCTCAACATTTACATCATTTAAACATGAGAAACATACATTTTATTTCATGCAGCACAGAAGTACAAAACACAAATGGCATTTGAACAGGCTTACACCATGTACACAGTACAGGCATTTCCAAGCGACAACACTTTGTTTACATGTATCAATGAAACACAGAAAAACAGCATTATTAAGTCTGAGAAAACAGACAGCCAAATCAGGTGTGTGCCTAAGCACGCAAGTAGCAAAACATATAACTTAAAATATTATACTACAGGCTATTCAACTCAATTTTCTCATTTGAATGTTACATCTGCAAATGGTGGTAAAACTGGGCAGGGTATATTCAAGGCAACCCCAAGAACTATGCCTCTGTACTAATGGAGCTTGTCCCTGCCTCAAATATTCAATGGGTAAGAAATTTTTTCATTATTTAAAGCCGGGTTTCTCAAACAATATTTAAATTTAAATCAATACTGTTGAGGTTGTTCAATTCCACTAGACATGCAAGCATCAAAATCACCAGGGCTTTAGATAACAGGTGAAACATTTGCCCGGATGCCAGCTTTCGGTACTACATGGATGAATGGGACGCTTTTTCACTGCACCAAGTATGGTACTTTTTGGGGCGCTTTTCCACTGACTTCCGGTTGAGTACCAGTACCAAAAGTTCCAGTATTGAAAGTGCCAAACCAGCTGGGGTACTTCTTTGGCACTTTGGGGTGGAACGTGAAATGCTTTCTTTCTTTATCAATTTTTTATGCAAATAGCCTGCCACTGAAACACAATACAAACGGCACCTTGAAAACAGAAAATGTTTTTTTTTTTTAAATAAAAAAAAAAAAAGGTCGTAAGAATATATACACAACAAAAAGATCCAGATGGCATGACAAGAAATTAAAATGTATTTTGTTGAATATACTAATACAGCATGCATACGGTGATTGTTATAAAGTGATATGATTTTGTTGTAATAAATATTGGGGTACAAAAAAGTTAATAAATTTCTCACAAACCCATCTTCAAGTGACTTAAATGGTGAGGATGAAAATGATTATGATTGTCTAAGAACATATGCAGCACTCATGCAAAAGCAGCAAAGGTAAAATTTTAAACTGATTTATAAACATAGAATATATAAAAGGAATGATTAAAATTGCAACGCATGCCAAGTTTTTGGTGTTGTGCTATAAACTTCCCCCCTGCCACAGATTGCCTCCGCTAACGTAATCACTCCTTTTAAAGGTAAAGTCACTTCTCTTCCCCTGCATGGCAGAAGAGACTGCTCACTGTAACTTCATTTTTCTTGCCTTAAGCAGACTAAGAAAAACTCACATTACTTATTATGGTATGTTACAATCAAACTTCAAATTAAGATTGATAATCTCCTGTAAAATGTTGCAAATGTCACAGTAACTACATTTTCATTCAAACGCAACAGTAATGCTTTCCTATTCAACAATGCTCATTTGTGCAAATGCAGTCACCTTCAGTGACAAGAAGAGATTAATTTACTTGAATAACGTACCTTTAAATGTACCTGGCTGATATGACAATTTAATTGCCCTCCTTAAAGTTTACCTATAATATTGACACTTTGTTGAAGTCATTCTGCTTCAATATTTTTCCTATTCTGTCTTTTCATACTTATAATATGGCGATTAGCTTCATACTTGGCACCATCACTGCTGGAAATGATATGACATCACACCAAACACCAAAAGTAATCAGAAGTCAGCAAATTTTCCCTATTCACTGTAGCGATTACATCAGGGGAGGCAATCTGTGACAGGGGGGCAGTTTAGAGCACAACACCGGTACCAGTTTTTATGCCAGTGGAAAACCACCAGATTCAGGTAACATACTTTCTGTACTTTTTCAAAGTACCAAAAGTTTGGTACCTGGTGCGATGGAAAACACCCCTATTTACGCCAGTTTGATAAGCAGATAAGTCATACTAATCACGGGGGTATGGACGCCACAACAGTTCAACAAAACAAAAAAAAAACCCTGGGTGAGGGGTTAGATGCTTAATTATACATTCTAAACTGATTGTAAACAGACAAAAAAAACTATGTATATTGTGGACCACAAATCTAAAAAATATACAACATTTTGGCCATATCACTCACCCAGAACTGCAAGAAATTGTACAATACCGATCAATCAGTTCTCAGTGAATCATGTGATGTACACATTCAAGCATAACAAGCTGGACTAAACCTCAAGCCACCAGTGGCCTGTACTACAAAGCGGGGTTACTGGCTTATCGGGGTAACTTTGCAAGTAACTTGATGACGTGTGGTGTAACTTCGCGATTAACATGTACTACGAAAGGTGGGTAGGTTTTACTCAAGGCATGCTGCTATGGAAATTTATGCGAAGTCTCAAACCTGCTCCGAGACAATGCCAGAGTACCTGGATGATCCATACGACATTAGCGCGCAAATTGTGAGGGGCTCTCTCTGTCAATATGTATGAAATGGAGCAATGGCATATAATTTGCAATTTAATACAATGAATAACTGTTACAGAGAAAGTTATTCTGAAAACCGAAGGGGTGTGCATTGTTCCCTGTTGTCCACTGATCAAAGTACACTTCACTAGATGTGCCTGTCTTGTCTAGTTTTAAAGTTATTAACCCAGTCATATATTGTCCCATTGCACATTATATGGATACATTCGAACATTCAAAAATGTGGCACAAATCACGAAATGGTTTGAAGCGCAAAAATAATCGGTGTGCATCGATGTGTACTGGACATCTTTTTAATCTCATTAAAAACGCCCCACCTTACTTCCGTTAAAAGTTATTGAAGCCAGAAAACTGAATATCGAATATGAGGCTAACTTAACCGCGGTGACAGGACTCTAATCATTTTCACACTACACATGTGCTTCTGTCTTGTCCTGTTGTAAATCTTTGTTTGTTAAACAATAAGCTCACCTTCTATTAAGTGTTATAGGAACAGACACCTTTTTCTTAAACATAGTCACATGCTATTAAGTGGAGGCTAGACTAGGGCTGCAACTAACGACTATTTTGATAGTCGACTAGTCATCGACTATTAAAACGATTAGTCGACTAATCGGATTATAAATTGCATAATTATAAAATGGCTCCTATTTAGCTACCAGCTTTTACATTCAGCATGAGGTTATTGTTCGACTTGAATGCCACAAAAAAACACATGTAAAATGGGAAAGAGCTGTCGTGCGAAGGATTGTGCAAATAGATTTAACACGAAATAGGAGATATCTTTTTAGAGATTGCCAAAAACTAAATAAGTAAGTACAGGACGTGGATTGGTCACACATGGCTGATACCTGATCCGTCAAATAGGTTTGGATCAGCACCGATACCGATCCGAATTTCTGATACAATCTTTGTTATAATCAGGGCTGCATATAACTGGCACACAAGTATGCATTCACCTTTAAATGCGATATGTGCGGCAATCCATTGCTGTGACAGTGCAAATGCGTACATACATGTGCATTTGCACTGATATGACAAGAAATAATCATGCATTTTAACCTGTATATGCTAATTACCGGTATAGAGGTAAAAATGCATGGTAATTTCTTGTCATATCAGCTATTTACACTCACCTAAAGGATTATTAGGAACACCTGTTAAATTTCTCATTAATGCAACTATCTAATCAACCAATCACATGGCAGTTGCTTCAATGCATTTAGGGGTGTGGTCCTGGTCAAGACAATCTCCTGAACTCCAAACTGAATGTCAGAATGGGAAAGAAAGGTGATTTAAGCAATTTTGAGTGTGGCATGGTTGTTGGTGCCAGACGGGCCGGTCTGAGTATTTCACAATCTGCTCAGTTACTGGGATTTTCACGCACAACCATTTCTAGGGTTTACAAAGAATGGTGTGCAAAGGGAAAAACATCCAGTATGCGGCAGTCCTGTGGGCGAAAATGCCTCGTTGATGCTAGAGGTCAGAGGAGAATGGGCCGACTGATTCAAGCTGATAGAAGAGCAACTTTGACTGAAATAACCACTCGTTACAACCGAGGTATGCAGCAAAGCATTTGTGAAGCCACAACACGCACAACCTTGAGGCGGATGGGCTACAACAGCAGAAGACCCCACCGGGTACCACTCATCTCCACTACAAATAGGAAAAAGAGGCTACAATTTGCACGAGCTCACCAAAATTGGACAGTTGAAGACTGGAAAAATGTTGCCTGGTCTGATGAGTCTCGACATTCAAATGGTAGAGTCAGAATTTGGCGTAAACAGAATGAGAACATGGATCCATCATGCCTTGTTACCACTGGTGGTGGTGTAATGGTGTGGGGGATGTTTTCTTGGCACACTTTAGGCCCCTTAGTGCCAATTGGGCATCGTTTAAATGCCACGGCCTACCTGAGAATTGTTTCTCACCATGTCCATCCCTTTATGACCACCATGTACCCATCCTCTGATGGCTACTTCCAGCAGGATAATGCACCATGTCACAAAGCTCGAATCATTTCAAATTGGTTTCTTGAACATGACAATGAGTTCACTGTACTAAAATGGCCCCCAGTCACCAGATCTCAACCCAATAGAGCATCTTTCGGATGTGGTGGAACGGGAGCTTCGTGCCCTGGATGTGCATCCCACAAATCTCCATCAACTGCAAGATGCTATCCTATCAATATGGGCCAACATTTCTAAAGAATGCTTTCAGCACCTTGTTGAATCAATGCCACGTAGAATTAAGGCAGTTCTGAAGGTGAAAGGGGGTCAAACACCGTATTAGTATGGTGTTCCTAATAATCCTTTAGGTGAGTGTATATAGCCTATGTTTACAAATATAAACTCATTTTAAAGCAGACTGTAAAACCCCAAGATCCCGACCCAAAATACGGGAAATTTAGAGCAGCTTCCCACTGCCATTCCTCTGTTAACACCAAGAAAACTGACTTCAAAACTGCTGTTATTTATTCATTTTTAATGGAGCATAACCTCTCGCAGCACTTGCGACATCGGAGCCATTGTCCTGAATCCTGAGCTTCAGAGTTTTGGCTTCTTTATCTATTTAAGCAATGGGTTTTCTCCACTGTTTTCCGACCTTTTTTTTTTTAGCTACTATTAGCGAATGAGACACTTCATGACACACTTCTATTCCGATCTTTTTTGAAAACTGCAAATAATTAGAAAGTTGTAAACCAAACAAAAAGCAATGTCTATTAATATGCCTGTATAACAAAAGCTGAGACACACATTGTAAAAAATATGCAAAATAAAATCACAAATTTGACTGCATCATGATCATAAACGAAACGGCAAAGGCATAGTGTTTTTCCGTGTCGAACACCTACTTGTGAATTTAGGTTCCGTCTGTCTAAAGAAATGCATTTACTTCGATTCAATATGCATTCCACAAAATAACACCACAAAAAAATGCATGTACCATTATAGCCCAAGCATATTTACTATGTATCAAATTAGTGTTTTCCCGCTTAAGCCTAGCAATTCAAAATAACTACTTTAAAGTGAATTTCAGATTACACTAACCAACTGTTTGACACTACCATGTATCGCATCCAGATCTTTATGGTACTACACCAGCAGCATACTTGTCATAATTCATTAGTTTAATAATGAGACTCACTGAACTTTACATTAAAATTCTTATTAAAACATAGCTTTATTATTAAACAAACAAAAGCCATTTTCAGATTACCATAAAAATGTTTGCAATCTTAATACAAATAAAGATTGTGTTAGTACAGTGTACACCGGTACAACACTAAAGCATAACAATAGTGTGTGGCTCAGTGGGTTAGGATGCTGTATCTGTGATCAGGTCACCAGTTCAAAGCCCAGACATGGCAGGGATTTTACAGTGGGGCCCTGTGCAAGGCCCTTAACTGTGAATAGGTAGTGCTGCAAACTTTGTTCAGCTGGTTGGAGTGAGATTTTCAATTCAAAACATGTATGTAACGCTTTTATTACCTTGTAAATAGTTCATAGGGTTTGCAAACTACACCAATGCTTTTGATGTAGAAAATTTTACATTTATAATGTAGTAAAATAGATTTGCCGTAAGATTTCTTGCATGACCCAGAGATTCTGAAAGGGAGTGTCATGCCAGATGCATGAGACTAGGCAACCCTGCAATAGTTCCATATATCGCCCGACCCTGCTTTCTCAGAAGTTATGTTGCTTTGGATGGAAATGCTTGCCAAAAAACCCCTACAAATTGATAGTCATTAACTGCAACTACCAGTTCAAAGTAATAGTCAGAGTATCATGTATTTTAAGCTTGTTTAGGTTGACGCTCTGGTGTAAGAATTAAGCAGTAAACTGCGCAAATTTAATTTCCACAACTGCATTAATCAGTAGTGTAGCGAGCCAGGGGAATAGTACAGATTCAGTTGGAATTACGGATATTGAAATAAAATCCACAGCACAAACAGAAGGAAACGTTTCATGATTATGGGTAGACCGCATACCCTTTACAGTTCATTGCTGGGAGTTCAGGAGATGTCACTTCGCTCAAATCAATGAGCCAATGCTGATTGCACGTCACCAAGTGACGTCACCAGCGCTGACCGTCGGGCGAGCGCCCTTTCCTGTTCTCGCGATAAAATGCCACAATAGGAAAATTAATACGGAAAACAACTGAACCGTAATAAAATAAGAAATATTTATGTAGTTAACCAAAGTTATTTTTCTAGAAACAACGGGACTTATCACAGTAAAACAGTTGTATAAATCAGCTAGATATAATCGTAAGAAGCACCCAACCCTTTAGACTCTGCAATAAGAGTATTTACGTTTTGTGCTGTAACCGAACCTGAAAGGCAGCTCGCTGCTTACCTTGCAAAAACTAACGCTAACTAGCGACCTAGTTACCTAGATTCATCATATCATAACCAAACATCGACCCTGAGAAAACACATCCTGGTTTAGCAATTAAACTACGCCTTTCAGTAATAACCTTCGGAAATGCATTACATCAAATGTGTTTTCATTACAACGAGCTAGCTACCTTGTTTTAATGAGTGGTGGAATAACATACCATTAACGCTGTCCTTGTCTGATCCGTCCTTGTTTTCGATCTTGTCGTCCAAACTCCCTCCAATATCACCTAACTTTATCTGAAAATACTCTTCGTCCTCGATACGCTCCTCTTTGATTGTAATCAGTGGAGCAACATGCGTCGCTGCAGCATGGTCTCCCGAGGATAATGAGTCGGTGGGAACAGGATCTTCGTGCCCACTTGTGTCTTCCACTTTAATCGTTTTGGTGCTGTCTAGCAAGGGCCAAACAACAGATGTAACGCTTACGGGCCGATCTTCCGAAGGCAATCCGTCATCGTCAGCCTGCAAACGGCCTCCATTTACTGTGTAAACAACAGCCATGGTGGTTCACTTTCTGGAGTCTGTAGTAAGCGCGTCCGACTCGCAGACATAGAAGTGCCTAACCGAGCAAATGCGCGAATGGTCAGAGCCAGGAAGTGGCGCAAACACCCTCGACAACTTCCGTTACCTGGGGTGGAACGAGGCTGCCGTGAGGATTTTGATGTGATGTGATCAAATTTGCTGAAAGTAGCCGTCAGTAATTTGAAAACTTGTCTCTGATTAATGAATTTAGATACCTGGGTTTGTTACGAAAAATAAAATTGAAATATCCAAAAACTATTTAAAATATTTCTTAAACTTTTATATTTTAAAATATAGTTTTACATATTATGCAAATGTATTACGATGATACAGGTATGTTATTAAATAAATTTAGCGCGGTTATATAATGTCCTAACGTGTATCTTTGTGAAATGGTAAAATCGTATTATCATAAAAAACAAATATTTAGATATTTTGTTTAATATTTTTTTCATTCATTCTGTCCAATGGAACATAACCCCAATTTGGCATTAGATTTCTCTGAATTTCTGCACATTGCTTCTCCGAATTAAAAAGATTAAAGTCTGAAGAGCTCAGACACTTTTCAGTATCATTTACCCTAATATTACACAATGAATATTTAGATTAAGCTGCAGTACTGTCTTGTATCCGGAATAGAATTACTTTGGTAAAAAAAAATAGGCCTACTTTAAGATTTAGAAACTTATGGATGTTTATTTAGGAAAAATTATCATTGAATTCGCAATTTATATTTGTATAGGAAGGCCCTGTATCATAAAAGCTTTCGATAAGTAGCGTTGAATGACGTCACACAAATGAAATTAGTTCGCGATCTAAACCTTTTCTTTGTAATAATCTTTGGATTAACTCATTAGCCCCCCGCATATTTATTAAACAAGATCTCAATGCTTTAAACTACTCAAGCTATTTGAACACGCGTATATGGAACACCGCAGTATTATTAGATTATTATACATTTTAATCCTCAATCAATAACAATTAATTTTCTCGCTTACTTAATGTAGTTTTCACTATTAAGTTTGCATATACATTCAATTCCCAATTGATAATATCAGAGATTTATTTTCAAAATTGATACAGATTTATTACTGAATAGGGTCACCGACTTGTTTTCAAAATGGCGTCTGTGATTCTTGATTTCAACACTGTCATTATTACCCTGTGAGAAGTACTATAATACGTTTCTCATGTTGATATTAAGATAGTAAGATACATTGCGAAGTTGAAACTTCGTAGCTTGGTTGTGTTATTTGTGCTAAATTTATATTTGCGTGTCTATAATGGATTTTATATTACACACACATTTAATATTAAAATGGCTACAGAGGCAGTTCAGTTAGAATAGAATGTTTCTTTTATTCATGTATTGCACGTATTTAGACAAGAACAAGCATAAACGTCTAAAGCAATTACTTAAAACGTAAAAAAACTGAATTAAGCTAATCATACATGTTACAGTTACATTATGGATTCATCGCTGCTAACACAAATTTATTATTAACCTATTTAATTGCGCAAAAAATGATTTTTAAAAACTATTTACTAGGGCCAGTCTCTGGTTTGAAATATTTTTTCCCTGATTGATAATTATGCAGAATGTTGTTTGAGTATGCCTTGCGATGGCAATTGGAGCCCCATCTTGGGTAAATTGTTCATAACTGTCTTGCCTCTGCAATTGGCTTCTGACCCTGAATAGGACAAGTGGTTATAGAAAATGATGGATGGATGGTAATGATGGGTAAGTCTACTCACTTATGAATAAAAATGTAATTGCAAACATGAAAAATGTGATTGAACATACTCCTGAAATCACACCCCCTCCCTCGAAAAAAAAAAAAAAACGATAGTAATTAGTATATGTGTGCCCCTTATTGTAGTAGGAGGGACTGGTGCATTTTACATTTGTTCCAGCAAGGAGTTCAATTTTTATAATCAAGAGTTAGGTGTAACATAAGGGAGACTTTTAGGGTTTTAAATTGCATAAAAGATTTAGCAGCACATGTGTTTTGTAAGGGCCAAACTAACCAATCAAGCCAATCTATAATTTAAGCGATTAAGAAAAAATTGTAAAATGTGTTCTGGTCACATATAGTCGATTTCACCAATGGAGTTTATCCTGGTAGTGTGGTGAAGCATCAACTTGACAGCAATTCCACAATTTTGCTGGAAGAAAAGCACCAGGCAGGTGTCTTACCAGAGTAGAAATTTGTAGGTTAATGATCATAAGTTCTGCTAGAGACTGCAGGCAGCAGGTTTCATCTGATATGATCTGTTTTTTGTGGAGCTGGTCATGCCTTAGGAAGTTTAGGAAGAACGTATCAGAACACAAGTGACATTAATAATGTACTATAGCTACTTCTGATGTGCATAACTGCAAAAAATGACAATAAAAATCAGTAAATGCAAAAATGTGCACATTTTCAACACGTGTGCACACATGGAGATTGCACTAAATAAGATCTCAAATAGTGTGCTTTAAGTCATACTAGCATTGCAATTAATAGCTGAATTGAGGCTGGGGGTTTGAGGGTGATAGGGAGAGGGCCAACAAATCTAACCAGTTCTTTAACAGGTTTGATATCTGGCCTCATCCCAACCTGCCCAGTAGCCATACCTCTGTGGCTAAAAATGCTCCGTTGGGTCCCACCATCAGCCTCGCCTCCCATGCTCACTGCTCCTTCCCCAAACACCTCTTGTCATAAATTGTCGCAATTTCTGTCAGAAAAATCGCGATTCGATATTTTCCCCAAATCATGCGCAGCCCTAGTTCCTATATACTTCTAAGTTTGCGCAATAACAGGCCTGCTGCTGGTAATTCGTGTAGTAACTTCTGCAGTCTTGCTGATTGTGCAATACTACAGCACGTGCAATATTAATAATACCACATTATAATACTAGGTGATTAACTAGGTGTGTCAGAGGTATACTGTACTTTATTTGATACCTGTTATGTTTTGTTATTCTCATTTAATTTCTGTTTAACTTGCCTGCCTGCTTTATAGTGTTCGTCGTGTCTAATGTTGTCTGACTGTCTGTGCAGTTGTAGCATAAGCAGTTTCCTCATGGGATCAAAAAAGTTTTTTTCTGATTCTGAATACTGGGATGATCTTTGTGTTTATTTCTATACTGTTCACTCATAAGACAAGGGGTAAGAAATAAATGGAACATTGAACAGAATTAATGCAGACTGAATGGAGAGTTATCACATTACAGGGCTCTCACACATACAAAGCATAAGTAAGGAAAGGTACCCATCCAGTTCACATCTATACCATGTATATCCCATCGTAGCAGGTAACCTATATATACAGAGAAAATGCACCCTGACCTAGCCCTCCACACTTGGCCAACTGAATCTCCAGCCATTTCAGAATGACTAAAATAAAGATACATAACACAATTAAAATAAACAGTAGCAAAACTCTGACTGAACTATTAACTGAATTGTTCAGACTAACTGTGCATTTCATGATGCTAGAAAACCATATAAATCACTATAAAATGTTATCAAAGAAACATACAGTATTTCAAAGGATCCATAAAATTGCATTTCATTGCATTCATAAGATGTGAAGGACTTTCTAGGATTATGACCAAATTAATTAAAACTACAAAAATTTAAAATGTGTGTGTAATGGCAAATTTCTGCAGATCTTTGCAATACAGACTTTAAATGTGTTGTGTCTTAAATTTTGTTTTATGTTATCTTGAAAACCAAATTAACAAAATTTTCTCTGGAGGGAACTGATGCTCAACAACAAAAATGGGGTTTACATTATACATTACACAAAATATTTCTTATTAGAGGTACATTTTGATATGCAATTTAAATCTAAATGCAAATAAAAGCCATCTCAAAAATATTGTCAGCTGATACACTTTTTTACCTTTAAAAAGTGTAAAAATGACATAAATGATGGTAAAGAGCATTTTTAAATGGGCACTTTATAAGTGCCCATCAAGGAGTAAAGTTGGGAGCCCAAATTATTCGACACTGCAATGCTCGATCTGATAGATTAGTCAGGGCAAGTGCCATGGGCCTCAGGCACAGCTTAATTTGGGGGAAGCCCTACTGAAAAACTGGTGACTATTTCACTTCCTACCCAACACAGGTAATTCAGGGGCCCTAAGCAACCGCCTGCTCAGCCAATAGTAAAAGGCTCCCCTAACCTTAACCAATCAGGCCAAGTTGCATGTAATGATATAGTGGCAAGTGCTAAATCCCGGAACTGAAATCTGTTAACTAAAAATACAACATACATATGTTTCACAGAAGTATTTTCTTATTTTCTCTAATATGTAGCATAGAAGGCACCGGAATCTGTGGAGATTCCAGTAATTCCTTGCAATAATACCATTGATAGACTGAATATTTGCCAAACATACTTTAACTGAAGCCAAACAATAAAACTGTTAACACTGTATGCTAATTGAATCCATAATTTGGAAAAAAGGGAAAAAAGAAAGAAAAACCAAAACCTTATGAACACAAAGGAAATGGCTACAAAAAAGAAAAACTTCATTGACATCACTTCATTGGACCAATGAAACTGAGTGTCTGCAACTTTGAAGCCTCTTGATAACATCTGCCTCCTGATAACCTTTACCAAACTATCTTCTACATCCTCTCCCAACCCACTTCCACTTTGTTCGCACATTTGTGGGGAGGGTCTGCTACATCAAGTGCCATTCCAAACCAATAAGGGCGGAGTGAAAGTGAGCTATAGAGCCCCCCAACACTGAGTCAGCATCAATGCTGACTTACAACGTGTAGAGTGATTTGTTTGTCATGCAAGGTGTTCCGTACAAATGTAAGTTCCTCCTAAATGGCTCAAACTAAGATTAGACATTTAATACTGTTATATAGACATTAAGAAATATAGAAATATACCTTTCTCTGGTTTAGAAAACAATAGTCGTGTTCATTTGATTGTAGTGTTACATTTACAGGGATTGTGGGAAAAACGAAATGATTCATAAACATCAGAATGAAAAATGACTATATAGAACTGCCACATAATCCACAGGTGCATCCTAAAAAATTTGAATATCATGAAAAAGGTAATTTATTTTCATAATTTAATTCAAAAGAGAAAAATCTTCATATAGCCTATGCTATATTCATTACACTAAAGTGAAATATTTCAAGCCTTTTTTGTTTTAATATTGATGATTATAGCTGATAGTTCTTGAAAATCAGAAATCCAGTATCTTAAATTATTAGGATATTACTTACGATCAACCAAAAAAGGATTTACAATACAGAAATGTCCAACTTCTGAAAAATATGTTAATTTATACAGACAATACTTGGTTGGGCTCATTTACCACAAATTACTTCATCAATGTGGCGTGGCATGGAGTCGATCAGCTTGTGGCACCTCACTTGGTGCTGAGATGTTAGTGAAGCCAAGGTTGCTTTGATAGCAGCTTGACTTTGGACTTGATAAAACACAGAGGACTAAGACCAGCAGATGACATGGTGCCCCAAATCATCATAGACTATGAAAACTTCACACTAGACTTCAAATACCTTTGATTCTCTGCCTCTCCACTCTTCCTCCAGACTCTAAGACCAAATGATGTCAAAATGAAATGCAAAATTTACTTTCATCTGAAAAGACCAAACCACTAAGCAATAGTCCAGTTCTTTTTCTCCTTAGCCCAGATAAGACGTTTCTGACGTCGTCTCTGGTTCAGGAGTGGCTTGCTATTAGGAATGACAGTTGTAGCCCCTTTCATGAAGACGGCCATGCGTGGTGGCTCTGCATGCACCAGCTTCAGTCCAATTATCCCAAGCTCTCCCAAGTTCTTGAATTGACTTTTCTTGACTGTCCTCTCAAGGCTCATTCCTGTTGCTTGTGCACCTTTTCCTATCATACTGTTCCCTTCCAGTCAGCTTTCCATTAATATGCTTTGATTCAGCACTCTGTGAACAGCCAGCCTTTTCAGCAGTGACCTTCTGTGGCTTACTCTCTTCACAGAGGATCTCGATGATCATCTACTGGACAACTGTTAGTCTTCTCCATGACTGTGACTGTGTGTACTGAACTAGACTAAGAGGTACACAATATTTATACTGTTTGAATAGTAATTTCACTCAAAATGAGGGATTCTAATAATGAGGTGTTTTTATTTACATTGTGTGAGCTGTAGGCCATAATCATGAAAATGGAAAAATGCTTGAAACATTTTAGTTTGCGTGTAATGAGTCTACATTATAATACATTTTCACTTTCTTAAATGACTGACGGAATATATTGCACTTTTTCCACGATATTCTATTTTTTAAGATGCACTTGTAATGTCTGCACCTTCTGCAAGATCTCTCAATTTCTAATAGCTCATGGATCATGGCAATTATTGCCAATTCCAAAATATGTTCATAAGAAACCATGGTAACGACAGTTAGGATAGTTCCTATTTTCACCAGAAAAAGGGAAGTTTGTCCTAAAGCCTGCTGCTATATTCATACCCTACACCATAAGGAAGGTTACTCCATTCAGCTGTGAGTGAGACTACAAATGGAGTGCACTCCTTGGTGGAGTGGGAGTGGGGAAGGTTTCATTGGAAAAAGCCCTAATTTTCTCCCTGCAACCATGGTTCGAATTACAGGGGGTACTGGTGGTACTGTACCCCCCGATCAAGACCCAAACCCCCCCAAAGATATTTAACTGTTTTGTTAAATATAGATTAGATTTTATTCACAGATACACTATGAGGAAAAAGAAAGATGGAGACATCAGACACTTTTTGGGTGGTAAAAGAAGAGTAAGTACGAAATATTAGTATTAAGAGCTACAGAACATTACACTAAAAGTATAGGTGCAGTTTTGCAAACAATGTGTATGAAGGAAAGTGGTGATCAGCAGAAGGCAGGAGAGGCACAGGAGCAGGCAGCAGGGAGATGGCAGGATGAGGACAGTGTGCAGGCAGCAGGAAGATGGCAGGATGAGGACAGTGTGCAGGCAGCAGGAAGATGGCAGGATGAGGACAGTGTGCAGGCAGCAGGAAGATGGCAGGATGAGGACAGTGTGCAGGCAGCAGGAAGATGGCAGGATGAGGACAGTGTGCAGGCAGCAGGGAGATGGCAGGATGAGGACAGTGTGCAGGCAGCAGGGAGATGGCAGGATGAGGACAGTGTGCAGGCAGCAGGGAGATGGCAGGATGAGGACAGTGTGCAGGCAGCAGGAAGATGGCAAGATCAGGACAGTGTGCAGGCAGCAGGGAGATGGCAGGATGAGGACAGTGTGCAGGCAGCAGGGAGATGGCAGGATGAGGACAGTGTGCAGGCAGCAGGAAGATGGCAGGATGAGGACAGTGTGCAGGACAGTGTGCAGGCAGCAGGGAGATGGTAGGATGAGGACAGTGTGCAGGACAGTGTGCAGGCAGCAGGGAGATGGCAGGATGAGGACAGTGTGCAGGCAGCAGGAAGATGGCAGGATGAGGACAGTGTGCAGTCAGTAGGAAGATGGCAGGATGAGGACAGCGCGCAGGACCAAGAGGTGAGTTAGAAATTAGGCTGTACTTTAAGATCTACTGTATCATCAAGACAGATATTAGCCTAATAGGCAAATATTTATTTCTGAAGGCTGTTGGAGCTGGGGGGACTGAGAGGGCAGGAATAACACCAGACTGCTGGACCAGACCAGGCTGTTTGTAAATGTATAGGCTTATTACTTTTACTAGTATACTTCTTCTAGGATAATTCCTGGGAGTTATCAAAACCAAGTTCTTTTGGATAGGGATAAGGATAATGAGATCTTCTGCATTGATTCTCATTTTGTCGCATGTCCAGACCATGACCGTGTGTTGCATACATGTTAGTAAACACCCCTAGCGCATCTTGCACTCTTAACATTGATCCTGGTGGCTATTCGTATTGATGCGGTGATGGACCATAATGGTCATAGAAGTGTTATGAAGGCAGTACCCCCCAATTATGGAGGGGTAATTCGCACTCTGCCTGCAACCATTTTGCCACAAATAAATACAAATGAAATTTACCATGCAATTTTTTGAAGGAAAAAAAAAACCCACAATAGCTCACATAAAAGTAAAGAATTTTAAATAGATCATTAGACCAAAAACAATGTTCAACAGAAAGATCAAGACATCCAAACATGGTATTAAGGAAAACACTAATACCTGTGGTGTCAAACACTTCATAACAGTGTATCCCAAACCAGCCCACGGGAAACCCCAGATGGTCTACATTTTTGCTTCCTTCCAACCTCAAGGGAATTGGGAGACAGCAAAAACATGGACCATCTGGGGGTTCCCAGAGACTGGTTTGAGAAACATTGCTTTATAAAACACAACTGACACACTGACAGAAAGGACTTTCAGCTATATTTGAGAACGTAAAACAAAGCTTTTATTTTAAGCATTTATCATAAATCAACACTGAATTATACAAATGCATCTCAATTTCTACTTGTATGTCCATAACTGAAACCATTCATATACCACCATATCAAAAAGGTTTGTGTGCCAAAAGTTCAGCATGTACTGTATGAGATTCTGAAACAGTTTAGTTTATCAGACAGCTTCTGTCCCAGGTAGTCATTTAATTATCTGTGTGTCAGATTAAGACGCATCTTCTATTCAGCAATGAAAAGTTAAATGAACACTGGACATGACTGATATCTTTGCAGTATTTTTTAAATACCTGTAAATTACTTTTTAGGTTAAAAAAATGCCTTGAACAAATTATTGGCAAGTGCAGCCTATGTGGCAACCCAGCTTATGTATCATTCAGTAGAGTTTAGGTCTTCTCTGTATATGCTGTCAAAACTCTCCCTGTGCATGTTGCATATAGTGGATGTGCAAGTCTAATTCCCGTGGTAAAGTACGTCCACAGATCATGCACTGGAGAAGGCGGTTTGGGGAAAATGGCAAAGAGTTGGGAGGGTGGATTCCATGAGGATCATGGAGTTCAGATCGCTGCACTGTAGGTAAAGTCCGGGGACCTGCATGCTTCTCAGAGAGCGCAGTCTTCTGGGTGAGGTAGCTATTTTGAGGCTGCATGCACGAGCTGAACGCATCCGAATAACAAGACTGGAGGGAGAAGGCAATCTGAGGGGGGGCAGAGGGGAAGGGGGTGGCTGGTTTAGGAGTAACTTGGTAGTCTTTTGCTACTAGATGCTGCTGCTGCCCTTTGTTTGCAGATTTTTCCAGTAGACTTTGGGCACAGGACACAACTGGTGATGTTTGGAGCCCCCAGGTTGCAATGCCATCCCCACAGTGAGGCTGACAATCCTGATAACACGCTGCAGTTTTGCTCCCTGATGCTGACATTGGTGTACCAATCCAACTGAAAGGCTGTTGCTGCTTTTGGCTAACCTCCGAACTGTCTGACGAGCTAAGAGTTTGGAGTTGAGCAGACTTTGCCTGTAAGCTCCATGTAGACATGTCTTTAACCTTATGGGGGTCCTCACGCTGAACTGCAGGCTGGCTCACAGCTGTGGGAGTGGAACTAACTGACCAGCCCATGAGTTGTTGCTGGCTTTGCCCAGGTTTTTCTGATGAATTCTCTGGTACTGTAGGAGGAGTGCTGAATTCCCACACAGTAGTTCCTTCACTGCATCGAGGATGGGCTTCCTCATACTGGACTGTGGTTTGGCCTGGTGTAGATGGTGGTTGACTAGTCCAACTCAAAGCCTGTTGCTGCTGCTGCAACTCTTTCTGTTGCTTCAGTTCCTCCCCAGGTTGGTCCAGGGGAACTGGCTTCTGTGATGGAAGTGCCTGGGTTCCCCATACAGAAGCTCCATCTGGCTGATGGGAATGGGTCTCACTGTACTGAACTGCAACTTGATTGCCTTGGCTTGATGGAGGTGAACTGATCCAGCCTGACGGCAGCTGTTGGGTGACAACTGGCCTCCCTCCCACTTCTGACTGCCATTGCGGCTGCTGCTGCCACTGGGGTTCAAAAAATGTTGGCGAAGTGTGATGGGATGCTTTTTCTAGCCATTCCTGTCCTACAGGCAGCCGACCTGGATATGTTGCCAGGTGATCAGGCATTTCAGTGCCCTCCCCTCCTGCCCACCGGGGCCAGCCTGAAGTCCACCTGCTCCCTCTTCTGCCCCTAGTCCCTCTGCCCCTCCCTCTTCCTCTCTGAGGTGCCAAGGACATAGAAAGCGACTGGTTGAGTCCTTGACGTTTGCGAGCATGGATCTTTTGGTGCACCAGTAAGCTGCTTAACCAGGGAAAAGACTTGTGGCATTCTGTACAGCGATGGGGCCTCTCCCCAGTGTGGGTGTTCAAGTGGTCCCGCAGCAAATATGCTAACCCAAAGCTCTTGTCACAGAGCTGGCACTTGTGAGGTTTGTCGCCAGTGTGGGAGAGCATGTGCCGCTGTAGCTCAGCCTCTTCGCTGTAGCCCTTGCGGCACTGAGTGCAGCGGTACGGCTTCTGCTGATGCAGCCTTTGGTGAGTTTTCATGTTCTGGAGGAAGGCAAAGTCCTTGCCACAATCAGGACATTTAAAAGGCTTCTGCCCGGTGTGGATGATTAGATGCTGCTGCAGGTAGCTGCTGAACTTAAAACCCTTGCCACACACCCTACACTGGAAAGGTTTATCCTTGGAGTGGATGCGCATGTGGAGTTCCAGCACCGATCTGTGGCGGAAGGTCTTGCCACATTCAGTGCACTTCAGCATCTTTCGATTCAACAGATCTGGCCAGCCCAGCAATGACATATCCTCCCCATTGTTTGTGCTCACCCTCTCCAACACAGCCAATCCCTGTTTTGATGCTGTCCCATGACTCACCAAGTGCATCTGTAGGCTTGACAGACTGGGAAAGGTGAGGGGACATTGATGGCAGCTGTGGGCAAGGTCTTGGCGCTCGGTGTTGTTGTTGATGCTCCGCCCACCATGTTCTTCCCTTGCCTCATGGGTCAATAAATGTGTTTTCAGGCTGGCTGATTCTGAAAAACTAAGAGGACAGAGGGGACAGGCGAGGGAATGTTGCGAGACACCACTACTGTTTGTACTGCTGATACTTGTTCTGAGTCCCACTCTGGACCTCTGCTCTCTGTCGTGGCTCATTATATGTGTCTGCAGGCCAGCCAAATCAGGGAATGTGAGTGGACAGCGAGGACAATCGTGCGTGTGCTTCCAGTGCTGCCTCCAGTGTGCCCTCCAGTTCTGAGTGAAGGCAAAGGCCTTTCCGCACATGGGACAGCGAAATGGTTTCTTTCCAGTGTGCAGGAACTGGTGCTGGTGGAACAGGCTAACACATTTGAAACGCTTGCCGCAGATGCGACACTGTCGGGGCCGGTCTACTTTGTGTCTGCGCCGGTGGTCCTCCATGACGGAGTGGTGCCGGAATACCATACCGCATTCAGGGCACTCGAAGGGCTTTAGGGCAGCATGTGAGCGCTGGTGGATGCGGAGCATATAGCCACATGAGAAGCCCTTGTTGCACTCAAGGCAACGGAAGGGATTTTCCAGAGAGTGAGTCTGCATGTGGGCATTGATGGACACCCTATACTGGAAATCCCGGCGGCACAGCGGACAGCGGTATGGTTTCTCGGGGGCCTGCTGGCATCGATGGCACCTCAGCTTCCCCAGCGTGAGGAATGTTTCGGCACAGTGCTCACACTGCAAACACCTCCCTTCCCTACTGTGGGGTCTCCTCACCAGCCTTACCACCGCACCCTTTTTCTTATGCTCACTGCGGTGTTTGATTAGACTGCTACGGTGTCGGAAGGTGTCGCCGCATTCTTTGCAGGTCAAGGAAGCCAACTCGTCCTGGTGTGTGTGAAAGTGCCGATGAAGGTTGTAAGTCTCCCGACGAGTAAACCGCTTTCCACACTCACGGCATACCAGTCTACTCTTGCGCTGCTTTGCATATATCTTCCCATCCATTTTGTGGCCTTCCTTCACATGAAGCTGCTTGCTTTCGCTTTTTTTTAACCTTCCCCCTTCTTGTGCCAATGTCTGGTCCATGCCAGACATTGGCTCTTCTGCTCCTCTGTCTGTCAGATCAATCGCAGGCACTGTTCAGGGACAATAAATATGAACAATGACAACAGTGCATCTGAAAGGCTGTTATGTCACAACACACAGCTGGTGTTTTGACTGAGCCATGTCAAAATTTAAATCTACCTTCTAATATTAAGAAAAGCAACAGGTACTTTAAAACTAAGCAAACAAGAATGCAAAATGTTTGAATTGTTTCAGGGACAAACATAAAAGATATAAAATCATTAGCAATATTATTGTGCAAAGTTTGAAGCAAATGGCTAAATATGATTGGTAGATTTTTTGAGACTTTAACCAAAACACCCTCCTAAACACAGTCCATCATAACAATACCAGAAGTGTTTAGTAATCAATCAAAAATTCCATCCATCAATCTTTCAATCATTTATCCAGTACAGGGTTGTGAATGATGGTTCTGTAGCCTATGGCAGGCAGCATAAGGCACAAGACAATGGTTAAATCAGAATATGGGGGGGGGGGGGTTATCTTAAAGATACCATATGTTCATTTATCAACCTGCTGTGTTACCATTTAAGAGTAAAATAAAATAAACTAAACAATGTGGTCAAAGAGTGATTTTTATTTAATATGACTATTGAACATTTCATGTGGTTCAATAATACTTGATTTTTAAAAAAACATAACATAAGCCCACCTATTGAACATAAAATTTGAAAGTGCATTAAAATGGCTTATAATTCCATAATGAGTAATACTCCTGTTTATTCATTTGTAATGTCCTCATAAAAATGCTAGTATGTTAAGTTTTGGCTACTGATCACCAAATTCTAATTCTGAATTCTGTACGGTAAGGAAAATAAGTCCAAATACAAAAACACAGGACAGAAATCGAGGCATCATGTAGTGATACCTCATCCACTCTAAAAATCAGTGACTAATGAAGCTTGAAATTAAAGCTGATGAAAAAACGATTTTTATTGCAAAACTTATTAAACTGCTCACTTTGAATGTTTTACTAAGTTTAAAAGGTTAATGTTTTAGGAGGTGGAGCTGTGTACCAGCAAGGTACGATTAGGACACAAGGAGGCGGAGCTGGGCTCTATCTATATTTAAAACCCTGGGTACACCACTGGAAGGGACTATGGCAGGAAACTGGAGGAAACTCATCTGACATTAACATTATGCAAATTCCAGACACACATCCTGGTGCGGGATGTGAACCCACTATGCTGAAGTGTTGCAGAAACAGGGTTACCCTCCCTCAAAACTTTCATCAAACTTAATTGATGAGGAATAGAATATAATATAAGCTTTATTGTCATTGTATTCTAAATACACAATGGAGTGCTGCTCCTTATAAGTGTAATAAAAAGAGAAAAAGAAATAAAGAATTTAAAAATTACAGAAAATAAAGTCATATAGATATCTGTATTTAGATTAATTCGTAAAAAGAGCCAGCCATAGGAGGCAGCTAGTAAATATAAATACTATGGATGAATAAGATAAATAAAAAGGATTACTATTATTGCACTGGTTTTTGTAAGCACTAAAGACTAATATTGCACACAGATTTATTGTTAATTAGTGATCTTATGGCCCTTGAGTCTGAAGGTGCGTGTTTTAATGGACCTGTAGCGCCTACCAGAGGGTAGCAGAACAACAACAAGCCTTGCCCACAGCTGCCCCCATGATGACTACTGTCTACTTTCTAGATGATATTCATCAGTACTCAAAATTCCTTACCAAATAGCTACTTAGACAACCGAAACTGCCACTTTTACGCGTCAGGTATTAATCAGTGCAACTAGTTCCATCAGATGTCGTCCGACATGCACCGTGCGATCTTTATTTAAATTACTCTTCCCACTCACCATCGTTCCCCTTTGCTACCCTGTAGACTTTAAACTCGTCGCCCGCCTCCGACCCGTCAAAATCTCGGGGACTGTCGCAATCAAACATGGGGTGCGCATGGGCCTCAGCTTCGGACCCGGTTAAATCTATCACCACGGTGGATCGCGCCGGCGTTTCGCTTCCCCGGTGCTCGGTACTGTTATCGGTTTGATTGTTACTCCAGCCGTGCATCCCAGCGCCGGAGCACAGGCGTCCATCGCCGCCTTCTCCATCGAGCCGCTGGAAAGCATCGGGAAGACTCGGCGAGCACGGCCGGCAGTCGCCGTCCCCATCCAGCGAACGCCCCGTCTCCTCATCGGGTGCAGCGGAAGACTGCTTCTGCTGTGTCCGGGACTCCGGTGAATGCCGAGCGGCCATGTTTAGGTCGCACTCCCCCTGCTCGTATAAGCCAAGCCGCTCACCGGGCGGTCTGTGCGCCGACGTCGGACGTGACGTTTATTTCTCATTTGTGTCGCCGCCGGAACAGAACCGGGACACATGGAAGGGTTAAATTCTTCTCTTATCAAAAAATAAAATAAAAGTATTACAACATCACACCTTGTTTACATTTATAATTGTATTGATCCTCTGAATCAAGATTAAATTAAAATGGCATGAAGGGACGGCAGCCAACCCACTCCATGTGTACAGTGGCGTGCAGCGGTCGGGGACATGGATGTGTGGGGTGAAATGTCATTTTCTTTATCAGGTATGTGCAATCGCGACACGAATGACTGTAGAAGACCGGGGTGTGTTTTGGAAATGAGGGGCAACGCTGGAGCATGTAGAGAAACCTACGAAGAAATACAAGGTGGGCCAAAAGTAGGTATACAGTTTTTATTTCACAAAGTAAAGCTTCTATTTCACAAAGTTATTTTAAAATGTAGGTATACAGTTTTTATTTTACAGTACTGACCGGGTCATGTTTAGTGTCTTAGGCGTTTGAAATGCCCTCCACCAATGTTGATACATTCCTGGAGCCTGTCCCTGACACTGTGGCACACTTCGATCAGCTCTCTTGACAACACCTTTCCACAGCGTTGAATCGGGTGAAGTGACAGCACTGACTGGGAACCACCCATGAACTTTGGTTCCCAGACCTGACACCCATGAACTTTTTTTTTTTTTTTGGGGGGGGGGGGGGGGGGACGACGACGCAGTAAAGGAGAAGGTTTTTGAGAGGAAGCCCCACACAGTGGATGAGTTATCATTGATGATAACCGGGATTTGTGTGCTAAAGTGTGTGACAGTGTCAGGGACAGGCTCCAGGAATGTATCAACGTTGACGGAGGACATTTCGAACAGCTGAGAGACTAAACATGACCCACTCAGTACTGTAAAATTAAAACTGTATACCTACTTTTGGCCCACCCCATATGCAAACAACTATAACTTGGCAAAGACGAAACCCGAAAATGATGAAATGGGGACAGTGGTAAATTGAGTGAGTAGAGAAATTGTTTTCCAACAAATGCTGTATTTAAAGACATGGCACGGGACGCATCAAGTTACGCAATAAGTTATACTGTTTTCTATACCTTCAGATGATTTGTTTTAAAGTATTACTTAATGCATTTAGCAACACTAAATCTAATAAGTTTGTAGTCTATTGAAAATCAGTTTGGCTACATTTTAACAGCATACAAACATAATCCCAACAAGAGTAATGCTATGTCAGGGCTGTGTTTATTTACACTTACATAATCATATACATCTTAAGAAATCAAATGCTCTTTTTTATTTACAAGACAATACAAATTGTGCAAAATAGTACATTAGTGTGAAATTTATTTGGAGGTCCTTTGCATTTTATTCTCTCCGGCTGGAGACTGCATGCAGGACAGCAGTGCATACAACACAATTAATATGCATGAATCAGAAATCAGAAGAAAATAGACAATGAAATATAATTTGCCAAAGTGAATAAGTGCATCAAAATGGGGCAAAATACTTTAAATATATCAATATTTTAAATCAATATAATTCTGATTGTCTATTCACAATAAAACATCTGTTACCTAAATTAGACCTTTCTCAACACTGACATTCGATTTAAATCAAAATGTTTTCTACAGAGTAAAAGGCATTGCTGGACTGAGAAGATGACTTTGGTAACACTGGGGTAACATTGTGATGGTTCTGTTATATTTAAATACTAAACAAAAATAAATTATAGCATTTTTAAAAATGTACTGTTGCTAACGCCGTCGTCGCCTTCTCTGTTCACTTGACCGCCCCCGCCGCGGCTGTTGTACTGTCCCAGATATTTCTAGTGATGGACTGGGTTGGATGTTACCATCTAAGTTTTCAGCTTGGGGTGGTACAGGTGGCATTACTGGTGATACTGTAGGGGGAGGATGAATGTTAGATGCTTGTTGCTGCTGTTGCATCTCAAGAATACCCAAAAGCCTTTGTAGAAGCACATTATTTTGCTGGAGGCTGACACAGAGGCTTTCTTGTGAGGCCACCAGTGTTCGCACATCATGTCTAAAACCTTCCCCAAAGTCCCGCAGACTCTGTTCCACCCTGTTCCCAAGCTGAACTGCCGCTTCACCCAACCCCCTGAGTTCATCCTCTAGCCAGGAGGTGCGTGTTGGAGCCTCCAGGGGCTCGTGCTGTGTCCCAACGGACGGTTGAGGGCTGGGCTGTGGGGTCCCATTAAGAAACGGAGCACTATATAGTGGAGAGGGAGGCAACCAGCGTTCAGATGTCGTAGGCAGCCCCAGTCCTAGACTCAATCCCAATCCGAGTTTGTCCTCTATGCTGCTCTCGCCTCCATCGCCTTCTCCCTCTCCTTCATCCACGCCTCTCCCTCCTGCCTCATCCTCGTTCTCAAAGCCATCTCTTTCGGATCCATTCCCTGTTCCTCCCATTACAAATAGAAGATATAAGAAGAGGTATTTTAGGTTACAAGGGTAACCTCATATAACCCCAGTTCAGCAAATCAGGTAACTACAAAGTGACCAAATAAAAATCAACAGGTATGTAAAATAAGTAGAGAAGTAAAAGAAAAAAAAAACTTTTTGTCTATCAGCAAGTTTTATTGAAAATACAAATTCAATAGATTCAGTATAGTTTCAGACACAATATCTACACATTACACATTAAACAATAAGTAACTTGAAATTACCTGCATCAGCATCTGTGAAGCAGGGATAAGTGGATTTTGCCCTGTTTGCTATTCTCTTCTGAGCCTGATGAAGCTTGGGGCTTGTCTGTCTGGATCTGTTCAGGCTAGACAATCCTCTACCAGGTGGCAAGCAATAACTGCGATGACGGGCATCGGCCAACCTGCCCCCGTTGCGTCTTTTGAGATCATCCCAGCGCTTCTTGACCTCACGAAGTGTGCGGGGAACACGGGAGACAGCGTTGACCCGATCAAGGATGCTGCCCCAGATCTGTTCCCTTTCCCTACGTCGGAGTCGTCCTGCCGGCCCAAAGAGCTCCCCCTCACACCGGGTCACTTCTGATACTAGCACTTCTAGCTCTGCCCCACTGAAGCGGCTTTTTCGCTTCCCCCCACCTCCAGCTGCAATTGCAGCAGAGACACTGCTATCTACAGAAGAAAAATGAATGAAATACCTAGTCAGAATCTACGAGAAGAGAGCAGCTCTTTAAAACTGATATCCTTAAAGGCTTGTAATCTTATTGAAAATGATTCGCTTACTTTGTTCAAGAGATATGATATCATCATCTGTCGGCATCACTGGAACCACGATATTGGGGTGCACAACCACCACATTGAAAGGGAGCCCACCAGGCAGGGCTCCTTCATGGTCACAGCTGCCCTCGGAATCGTCATCCTCCCTCGTGAGGCCATCCTCTGAGACCCCAGCTTCGATGGGTCCTTCAGGAGACTCTACTTTGATGTGCATTGGGGGTGAATGCTCATACAGCAGCCCCCCTTCCTCATAGTACTCTGTCATGGATCAGGCCTGAATCGTAGGCACAATGACCGGTCCAGATGGACAGACGCACAGTCACAGTCACACGCCAGCTGACCAACCACTTCCTGAACACATTGTTGAACATTTACTGTCTGACTCACCTGGCCAGCAAACTGCAAAGGCACACAATCACACGAGTGGTACATTCACTTATTAGTTATCAAGCTGATATCTAACATGCAAAAGGCACTATAATCAATATATATATATAATATAAAACAATTTACTTGCCTATATTATTAGTCATGCACTTAGACAGATATACTAGTTAATGGATACCTGTAGCTGTTAATATGTAAATACAATATATATATATAAAAATAACAGCTATACAAGAAAATCCAAGCATTCATAAACAAGGACAGAATGCAATGATGCACACTGATATGCAAAAACAATATATATAAGCAAGCACACGCACAGTTCTATCAGACTGATTTGTAAAAATAAAAAAATAGCACAGACATGATCACTGACGCCAAACACCCCGCTGAAAATATCGACGGGGAGGCACACCTACAGAAAAAAAGGAATAACAGAATAATTACTACAAAGTCATCAAAGTTGCATCTCAGCATTTAATCGTGAAAATTACGATAGTATGGGTGCATTATACTGCGACTGTAAAACTGTCATAAAAATACATGCTGTCGCATTAATGCGCATTTTTCTGCACCACATCCGCAACGGTTGCGCATTCCGCATAAATTAGGCTAGCTAGCTAGCAAGTAACCCAGCTCGTATTGAAAAACTGCACATTGGAAACGCAAGGGGTACAAATATTTAATCACTGAGAATGACTGCTCACCTTATAGTTTGGCAACAAAAACGGTTCAATTTATGGTTTAATTCAACATCCCTTTACTACGCATGAAACCTCCACCTCTTCCCAGCGTCTTAAATGTACACACATTTTAGCCCGTCGCAGCATATAGACGTCATCCACAATAATTCTGTAATGCGTTTACTGTATTACTGTATGATCCACGTGCTTCAAAACTGTCTTATAACAGTGTTATATTTACGAAATGTACTAAATCTGCCTAAAGCTCAACGTGCTTAACCACAGGGTATTTGTTTCAGTTTATTTAAAAAAAGATTTATGATATGTATTGTTTGTATTGGGTAGGGAGGGGTATAAAAATTGCAATAATAGTTCGTTTTCTCTCCTTTGACAGGGAACCACAAAATATAACAAACCAACAGAAACGTAATTATGAAGTAAAAACGTGCTCTGTATTAATTATGAGTACATTATACGGGGCATAAATGATCACAAAATGTTAATAGTGTAAATGTTAAACAATAATGAGCTTTTCTTTGATAGTACCTTATGCCACCATCGTATTTTTATTCTTGAAATAATAACAAAACAATTATTGATGACAAGAATATGTCTTGATTATTAAGAACCACTACTTTTTTGTGCCCATTTTCACTGACAGGATGGCAAATAATACCAAAATTTTGTACAAAACACATATATGCTGTTAATTTTCCTCACCTTCCAAAATAACACAAAAAAACATTTCGTGATCCTATCAAATTATTATTTAAAAATGACTTGTCTAGCAGAGTGTAATGGAGTATATCAGGGTGGAATGGAGTATAATAGGGTGGAATGGAGTATAACAGGGTGGAATGGAGTATAACAGGGTGTAATAGAGTATATCAGGGTGGAATGGAGCATAACAGGGTGGAATGGAGTATATCAAGGTGGAATGGAACAACAATATTAACAGGTTCTAACAGTAGATGAGTTCCCTTATTGCCCTGCATGCTTTGCCACCTATGGTGTGTGACCTGCACTCAGAGGTGGAGTGACAGGACAGGACAGGCAGGGCAGGCAAGGGCCTGGGGCCCCGAGCTGGGAGGGGGCTCCCAAGGGTGGCCAATTACACATAGTACATTGCAATGTCAAATCTGCTTTATTTGTGTACTCTGTTTTTCACAAAAGTGAAAATAAAGGTTTTGTGTTTATTAAATTGTCTTTGTTGATATTATTAATGTACACTTTACTGAAAAAAGGTAACAAATTGTATCATGCCAGGGGAGGGGGAGTTGCCCATGGAGTTTTTTGCCTGGGGCTCTCAAATTCCCTAGAATTGCCTCTGTCTGTACCTATACAATATAGTGTGTAAGACAAGATAAGATAAGATAACTTTTATTAATCCCACATTTGGGATATTTGCATTGTTACAGCAGCAGATGGAGTAATAAAAAGAAATAAGTGACTATAGCAATAAAGAAAAACTATTCAATATACAAAAAATATACTGTATATAGAAAAGATCATTTGTAATGAGCAACGAAAACCTTCATAGAAATGTAGTGGAGTCAAAAGTAATAAGTCTCTAAAAAAGCTGATACTCAAGTACAGTACAGATACTCAAAAAATGTACTTAGGTCCAGTACTCAAGTAAATGTACTTTGTTACTGTCCACCCTTGATTTTTTTGATTGGACAAACTTTCACCATAACGTAGCCTAACAGATGAAACTTTAAGAATGTGTCAAGCAGGATAACATTTTATAAATTAAAAAGAAAAAGGTAGGAGTGATAGTTGAAGCGTAGCGTACATCAGTTTGCACAGTTGAATTCCCACCGAAAAAAGATGTCACTTCAGGAAAATGGTCTCAAAGGAACTGTAGCCATTTTTGGAAAGTGAGAAAGTACATGCTAACAGGGTGGAAGATGACTTCAGGGACAATTTAAAAAAATTGTAAAAAATAACTATAGTTCCATTTGATTTGTGTGCATGATTAGAAAGAGTTTAGCCTAGTCTATAACTTACAGAATATTTTGAGATTTTTATCATTTGCTGGTTGGAGGTTCTTGTGGAAGTTCATACTTTGGAGTGAAGATATTATAAAACTAAATGCATATATCAATAAAAGGCGTGTAAAATACAAAATTGTAATTTTTATATCTATTATGCATATTTGAATGTTAAAGAAGACCTAAATATATATTTTAAGCAATTTCTTGTAAATGTGATTCATTTTAGAGAAAATATGAGTAAGTAAATCGTATGGACAGAAATTCACCATATTACAGGAATGACGAATTTATGCCAAAGTAAAACCACTTTGTGGCAGCTCAGGACTTCCTGTCCATTTTCACCACCAACATTCATTTCAAAGCATAGGCTACTTTTATTGTAATACTGCCGCATTTGTAAATATACTGATTCAGTACACAGTTTGAGCAGATGTGTAAAAACCTTAGAAGGCACTTTCCAAATAAGTCCTTTTGCGCATGAGAAATGCAGCCTGGTTGAGTTGTCACAGATTATTAAAACTGGACAGAAGCATGTGAAACTAATCTGCTTCGATGGTGAGGAAAGCAGCTAATAATTTTTGCTGATGTTGAGTGGTGTGGAGAAGTTTTCCATTGGAGATAGTTATGTAATTGGCAGTAAGTGGAAAATAAGTCATATTGGAAGACTGCTGTTTCCTGAAATTACAGTAGTCTTTTAAAACTGTTCATTAAACAGATCAATCAGTTATATTGAAAACACCTTAAAACTAAATAATCTTTTAGCTACATGTATAAACATGCTCTTAGACATAAATAGGTGACTACAATCTCCAATTAATTACCAATTCTAGCAACAGAAAAGTAGATTATGACTTGCATAAATGGATTAATAATTTTTTGACTATAGTAAGACATAGCCAGATGTCAGTACCTTTTAAAAGGGAAATAATCCACTAACTTATAAGGATAACCATAATTTTGTTTTTTTCTACTATCTACATTGTTTCTTGTTCAGATTAACCGTCTCTTGGGAGCAGGAGTAACAGGACATAGATGAGGGTCATAATCAGTAAAACACCATAAGAACTCAAACACTAGGAATGGGATGGCCAGCGACATCTGCTGGCCAAGCAGGGAAACAACAGACAGGACAGTGTAGGGAGTGATTCTGACATAAATGACCTGCCTGATCTTTTCATTTTTAAATTCGAATGAAGTTTTTCTGGAACTCAGCCTTTATATGAATCTCACTTTTGTGTATTTGAACAGTTTCCTGTAAACATGCCTAATTTTGCTCATGCCACCCCCCTCCCCCCATATAACCAGTCACTGTTTCACTGCAACAACTCAAGATATGTGAAGTTAATATTGAATACCTTACATTCACCTTCTGCTAACAAATGTTACTAGTAGATACAACGTCAGTCTTTGTCGCAAAAAGCTGCTTATATCACTGATCTGTCTGCACCAAATGTACATTTCCAGTCCCAGGTGTCGATTCCCATGCATATCAATTTTCAAGTTGCTGTCCTTGAAGGAAAAGGAAAAAAAAAAACTTACCATGCATAGCATTTTAGTTGGACATAACACGTTAGACTATTTCCTTAAAAAATAAAAAGATTATGCAATTAGGTCCTTTGAAATTAAGCTTGAACTTCAGATTTTTTGTAATTTCATCAATTCACATAACTGAATCCAATTTAACAAAATGTTTTAGGCAAGTCTAAATGACAGTAAAAATTATCATTAATGTCTTAAAAACTAAAAGTAGTTTTAAGTCTGAGCTCCTTCCACAATAATTCAATATATAAACTATTATGTAAGATGTCCAAAAAGAAGCAAACGGACCTTTTTAATTTTCCTAAACTCACATACATTGCACCTGTGAGAACATTTACTACACAAAACACACACAGACTATATATATATATATACTATATAAACAGTATTGTGCAAAAGTATGGCAGTCCAAAGAAATGTTTAAAGCTGTTTATATGGGTAGCAAGTGTACTTTGGTTTAGAACAAAAAACACAATTTAACATTAGAACATGTGCAAATTAAAAGTAACACAATAAAAACTAGTAATAATTTCTTCTGTTTTCTAAAAAATTACTGATATCTAGTTGGATTGCTAGATGAACACCGCTTCAGTTCCCAAACGCACCTCAGCCGTTCCATGATTTTGTCAAATTTCACCAACAGCTCAATTAAATAATGAAATAAATTGGTTTAAAAAGTCAGTGACAGATTGACTAGCTGTATGAGGTGGGCTAGTGGTCAAGTCAAAAATACATGGCTGCACTGGATGGGCACTGCAAATACTGGGATGATTTTAGCAGAGGTTCTGAAATGTCTAAGCTGACACACTTTGACAGGTATAATATCATAGTTGTACACCAACACAAGGATAATCTAAACATCATTTTCTTTGCCTGCCTAAGACTTTTGCACAGTACTGTGTATATATATATATATATACACTCACCTAAAGGATTATTAGGAACACCATACTAATACGGTGTTTGACCCCCTTTCGCCTTCAGAACTGCCTTAATTCTACGTGGCATTGATTCAACAAGGTGCTGAAAGCATTCTTTAGAAATGTTGGCCCATATTGATAGGATAGCATCTTGCAGTTGATGGAGATTTGTGGGATGCACATCCAGGGCACGAAGCTCCCGTTCCACCACATCCCAAAGATGCTCTATTGGGTTGAGATCTGATGACTGTGGGGGCCATTTTAGTACAGTGAACTCATTGTCATGTTCAAGAAACCAATTTGAAATGATTCGAGCTTTGTGACATGGTGCATTATCCTGCTGGAAGTAGCCATCAGAGGATGGGTACATGGTGGTTATAAAGGGATGGACATGGTCAGAAACAATGCTCAGGTAGGCCGTGGCATTTAAACGATGCCCAATTGGCACTAAGGGGCCTAAAGTGTGCCAAGAAAACATCCCCCACACCATTACACCACCACCACCAGCCTGCACAGTGGTAACAAGGCATGATGGATCCATGTTCTCATTCTGTTTACGCCAAATTCTGACTCTACCATTTGAATGTCTCAACAGAAATCGAGACTCATCAGACCAGTCTTCAACTGTCCAATTTTGGTGAGCTCGTGCAAATTGTAGCCTCTTTTTCCTATTTGTAGTGGAGATGAGTGGTACCCGGTGGGGTCTTCTGCTGTTGTAGACCATCCGCCTCAAGGTTGTGCATGTTGTGGCTTCACAAATGCTTTGCTGCATACCTCGGTTGTAACGAGTGGTTATTTCAGTCAAAGTTGCTCTTCTATCAGCTTGAATCAGTCGGCCCATTCTCCTCTGACCTCTAGCATCAACAAGGCATTTTCGCCCACAGGACTGCCGCATACTGGATGTTTTTCCCTTTGCACACCATTCTCTGTAAACCCTAGAAATGGTTGTGCGTGAAAATCCCAGTAACTGAGCAGATTGTGAAATACTCAGACTGGCCCGTCTGGCACCAACAACCATGCCACGCTCAAAATTGCTTAAATCACCTTTCTTTCCCATTCTGACATTCAGTTTGGAGTTCAGGAGATTGTCTTGACCAGGACCACACCCCTAAATGCATTGAAGCAACTGCCATGTGATTGGTTGATTAGATAATTGCATTAATGAGAAATTGAACAGGTGTTCCTAATAATCCTTTAGGTGAGTGTATATGCGTGTGTGTGTGTGTGTGTAATGGGGAGCCCCAGAAAGACATAATTACAAACCTGTGTATGTGTATTCCATCACAGTAACTAATTCAGTTACTGCAAGGATCCTGCAATGGAGAATATGTCTTTTATTTGGTCTTGAGGGAAGCAAACAACTTAATTATCCACCAAGAGTAATAAACCAACCCATTATCAATATACTGTATGTAAGGAAATAACTCTAAACATTATAACAAATATTGGATTTCAGTGAATTCATTACATAAATTATCTATATAGTAAAGATATAAGTGCACGAGTAATGTCTATTTTCTAAACCAACCTTAAGTTTTTAGAATCAAATGAGCCAAATTACACAAGTTTGTACTGCAATCAGAAAACCATCTGTTTTCTTCCCGTGGAAGTTACTGTTTAAATAATAGAGGATGGTGTAAAATATTCCATAAAAGGAAAGAGGGGAAGGGAGAGCAATATATATATGTGATCCCGTTTTTAGAGTCCTTCAGCATTCCGGTGCAGACTATCCCACCATGAAGTACTACGTTCTTCTCACACTGTTAGCAACTGCATGTAAGCAGGGCTCAGAAAACGTCTGGCATGAAAAGCATAGATTTTGTTCTTTTTGTTATTTTTTTTTCTAAAATATGTCAAAGAAATACTTTCTGAAGATTTCTGAATTCATGATTTGCTTTCTGGCAATAATATTCCAGCCATTTTCTATTTTCTGCTTTTGAGTTGTCTGAACTACATCTTTCAATCTTTCTTCCACTGTTTTTCACAGTTGCTGCCCCGTTGGAGGATGATGATGACAAGATTGTCGGAGGGTATGTGTGCAAAAAGAATTCTGTGCCGTACCAGGTATCTCTGAACATCGGCTACCATTTCTGTGGAGGATCCCTGATCACCAGCCAATGGGTTGTTTCTGCAGCTCACTGCTACCAGTCGTAAGTTGTGAATCATTGCTAGCATCCATTGAAGCATTCAGATTAGTTAATCTTAATGATTAATAGGGTATTGTTGTGGTTTCAAATGAACTTGTATGCCCTTTCCTTTGGATTTTCCAAGTAGTATGTGTTTAAATAAATAGATACAAGTCCTTTATTGTATGGTAATATATGCATGGTATATGTGTAGTATATCTGGATTAATGTTTCCATAACAGGATAAACAATTGTTGCTAATGGATGTATCATTATTGAAATTCTAAAATGTGTAGGTACAGAATTATTCATGTGATAACCTGAAGAGCTATTAATTGTGTAATTAAGTGTATAGTTATTGTGAACAACCACAAAATGACTGTCATTCCAGCCGCATTGAGGTGCGCCTTGGCGAACACGACATCGCAGTCAACGAGGGCAATGAGCAGTTCATCAGCTCTCAGAAGATCATCAGAAACCCGAATTACAGCAGCTCTACTCTGAATAATGACATTATGCTGATCAAGCTGAGCAAACCTGCCACTCTGACCAGCTACGTGAAGACCGTGGCCCTGCCCAGCAGCTGTGCTCCTGCTGGCACCATGTGCCTCATCTCCGGCTGGGGAAACACCCTGAGCAGCGGCTGTGAGTAACAGCACAGGCTCTGTCTGGGAGCATGAGTCAGAGATCTATATTGCTCTCTTGTTTCATGGCATTCTGTCATCGTAATTGTTGAACAGCAAAAAGAATCAGAATCAGAATCAACTTAATTTTCTATATAGAGCCTGAGTACAAGGAACTTGTTATGATGTAATTGGTCACATTAAAGTACAATGAAGTAAATTACAAAAATAACATAACATGGAATATTAATGCAAAGAACTAGCCAACCAGCAACATAGATTATATACAAGTATATTTAGGCATAATACCAAAAATATCTTATCAATGCTCGACTGGAAAAGCTTTACGACATTATTCACTCTATTTCCATGCTTCCCTCTCTAGCAAACTACCCCGATACTCTGAGGTGCCTGGATGCTCCCATCCTTAGTGACACCAGCTGCAAAAATGCCTATCCTGGTCAAATCACTACCAACATGTTCTGTGCCGGCTACCTGGAGGGAGGCAAGGACTCCTGCCAGGTAACAAGCACTTAGTTTCTCATATTTGCACAATAGCATGCATTATTACTGGTATTTATAGTGAATTAGTAGTCTCCTACAACATCAATAACATTTGAAACAACAGTAAAATTGAAATAGTAACAAACTGGATGGCACTTTTTTCCTCCACTTATATCTTTCCCTTACCCCTTCACTGCCAGGGTGACTCCGGCGGGCCTGTGGTATGCAACGGCCAGCTCCAGGGCATAGTGTCTTGGGGATATGGCTGTGCTCAGAAGAACAAACCTGGTGTCTACACCAAAGTCTGCAACTACAACAGCTGGATTCAAAATACTATTGCATCCAACTAAACCAACCATCTGCTTTCCTAGACTGACAGCAAAGATATGGAAAAGCTAACAAGTTACATGGCAAAGAATGCCATGATTTTAATAGCAACCTCACTATGGGAACAGTGTAGTTTTCACAAATAAAGAGGTCTGTAGTTATGCTGTACCTGCTGTTTTTATATTATTTCAAGACCATGATGAATGTTTTGGCACTGACAATTTTGTGAAATACATCCATTGCAGGGGCACTGGCAATTGACAGGGGCCCTTGAATATGTAAAATAATATGTAAAATTGGATCAGGGCCCAATGTTTTGTCAGGTGTCCCCAATTTTCTATGTGCACCCCTGTAGGAGGTATCTGGGATCTAGGCAGCATAGGTACAATGGGCTATTTAGATAAACCAGACCACCTAGTCCACTAATCAGAATCTTTATTGCCACACAACCAAGGTTGGTGAAAATTTGTACATTTGTACTCGGGCTGTATGTGTATTTCACTCATTTGGAGGGAGATACTGGAGTACCCAGGGGAAAGCAACAAAACGTAGGGACAACATGCATACCCTGCACACATAAACTGGTGCTGAGATCCAAATATCAGCCCTGAGGGCAGAAAGCCACACATTGGGTCACCACGTCACCCCAACATTTTTAAGAGGCACAATGTCACAGTAGGCCTGCGGTCATAGTGGAGTACCACAGGGTTCAATTTTAGGACCACTATTGTTCCTAATTTACATAAATGATATAGACACCAATATACACTCACCTAAAGGATTATTAGGAACACCATACTAATACGGTGTTTGACCCCCTTTCGCCTTCAGAACTGTCTTAATTCTACGTGGCATTGATTCAACAAGGTGCTGAAAGCATTCTTTAGAAATGTTGGCCCATATTGATAGGATAGCATCTTGCAGTTGATGGAGATTTGTGGGATGCACATCCAGGGCATGAAGCTCCCGTTCCACCACATCCCAAAGATGCTCTATTGGGTTGAGATCTGGTGACTGTGGGGGCCATTTTAGTACAGTGAACTCATTGTCATGTTCAAGAAACCAATTTGAAATGATTCGAGCTTTGTGACATGGTGCATTATCCTGCTGGAAGTAGCCATCAGAGGATGGGTACATGGTGGTCATAAAGGGATGGACATGGTCAGAAACAATGCTCAGGCAGGCCACCACCACCAGCCTGCACAGTGGTAACAAGGCATGATGGATCCATGTTCTCATTCTGTTTACGCCAAATTCTGACTCTACCATTTGAATGTCTCAACAGAAATCGAGACTCATCAGACCAGGCAACATTTTTCCAGTCTTCAACTGTCCAATTTTGGTGAGCTCGTGCAAATTGTAGCCTCTTTTTCCTATTTGTAGTGGAGATGAGTGGTACCCGGTGGGGTCTTCTGCTGTTGTAGCCCATCTGCCTCAAGGTTGTGCGTGTTGTGGCTTCACAAATGCTTTGCTGCATACCTCGGTTGCAACGAGTGGTTATTTCAGTCAAAGTTGCTCTTCTATCAGCTTGAATCAGTCGGCCCATTCTCCTCTGACCTCTAGCATCAACAAGGCATTTTCGCCCACAGGACTGCCGCATACTGGATGTTTTTCCCTTTGCACACCATTCTTTGTAAACCCTAGAAATGGTTGTGCGTGAAAATCCCAGTAACTGAGCAGATTGTGAAATACTCAGACCGGCCCGTCTGGCACCAACAACCATGCCACGCTCAAAATTGCTTAAATCACCTTTCTTTCCCATTCTGACATTCAGTTTGGAGTTCAGGAGATTGTCTTGACCAGGACCACACCCCTAAATGCATTGAAGCAACTGCCATGTGATTGATTGATTAGATAATTGCATTAATGAGAAATTGAACAGGTGTTCCTAATAATCCTTTAGGTGAGTGTATACAGTAAACTGGTGAAAACTGCAGATGACACCAAGGTGGGTGGTGTAGCAGATACTGAACTAGCGGCTCAGCAGCTACAGCGGGATCTTGATTTAATTAGTGACTGGGCCGATACCTGGCAGATGAAATTTAACATAGACAAATGTAAGGTACTCCATGTAGGGAGCAGAAATATAAAGTACAGGTATTTTATGGGACCTACTGAAATAAAGGTAGCTGGTTATGAGAAAGACCTGCCTAAGACTTTTGCACTTCTTTACACAGTGTGTAGTCAGAGTATGGAATAGTCTTCCTGATAACATAGTGCAAGCTGAATCCTTGGGTTCCTTTAAATCAGAGCTAGATAAGATTTTAACAACTCTGAGCTATTAGTTAAGTTCTCCCCAAGCAAGCTCGATGGGCCGAATGGCCTCCTCTCGTTTGTATAGTTCTTATGTTCTTAAGTATAATTCTGTCCAACTAACCCAGCCAGCCACATTTAGAACCCTGGCAAGGCAATTAGTCCAGCAACGGCAGCAGAGCCTGTGGGTCTCCCTGTACTCATGCTAATGCTAGTCCACTGCATTAACTGAATATCCTCTACATACAGATTCAGGCTAAAAACTGAATCATTCATGCTAAATACTGCAGTTTTGCTGAAAGCGAACAATATTAATTCAAGGAGAAAAGTCAGTGTTCAAAATAGGGATGTAAGCAATTAATCGATTATCAATTAATTGTCGATAAGAAATTACTCGATTAAAATTAATTAATTGCAATTAATTGTATTTTGAACCCATAATTCCTTGCCAGTCCTCGTGGGACGCACTTGACGCCAGACGTACTTGACGCACACGCGGGAACACAAGCAAACAACAGATAAAACAACAGATAAAAGAGAAACGGTACACAGAGGATGAAGAGGGCAAAACGGAGTGCAGTATGGAGCCACTTCAAGTTGGTCAATGACGACAACGACGCCAAATGCACAATATGTGGAAGTTTTTTCTATTCAGGAATGTATATTTTATGGTGCTGCTATTTATGTTTCCAATGTAGCAGATGAGCAGCGAGAATTTGTTTTCGTTTTAAGTAGTCTTTCTTATATTTTGATATTTTCTATTCAAAATATGTTTGAAATGCTACCAAATGTTATTCCCTGCCCTCAAGTGAGCTCAGAATAAACCTTTGATTAAGGAATATGATTTGCATTTTTTCTTCATATCATATAGAAGATAGCATTCTATGTTACGTATACAGTAGATGGAACCTATTCAGAGGGAAATTCAACTTCTCAGAAAAATTGCCGCTTAGCAATTAATCGATCATCGATCGATAAGATGAAACAACTATTGATTAATGAATTACTCGATAATTTGCATCCCTAGTTCAAAACCTTCTGTTTATTTGGATACTGATGCCTAAACAGATTAAAAAAAAAAAAACGAGGAGGATGTCTGATTTATTTTAACTTAAAAAGTGACAAGTGACAAACTGTGGCAAGAAACACAAGCGTCAACAAATAAGTCACAAATCTGTAACTAAAATGGCTGCAGGGAATGCTATGCTTTAGCTAGAAATGCAAAAGACATTAAGGGGTCAATTCTCCCATGCACTCCAAGTCGAAAAAGTGTGCCAAAGGTACAGAAATGGCAGGAAAAAGTGTGAAATTATTATAGGATATTGGATATTATTATTAATTATTATAGTATAATAATAAGTATAGATACTAATTATTATCAAGTATATTGATAATAATTTATTAGTATAATATCATAGGATATTATTATTATCTCCACTAGTATTATATCCTATTCCTCTTAATAACGGAGGATATACCTCCTCTAGGAGGCTCGAAATCACATGACCTCCACAATAGTGCTGGATATCCAAGGGCGTAGATTTGCTCTGGACATTGGTGGGGACCTATGACTCCACCCCCCCCCCATCCCCTGCCCCACACACCAACCCCGCCACCCCAACTCCGTCCACGGAATGCATGTTTTTTTAATATGCTGCAAAATGCAAAATCACTTTACATTAATACTAGCAATGCTTCGATTGATATTAATCCACTTGAAATGCAATTCATTAAGTTAAATTAAGGAATAGTGTAATGTCAAAGGAATGGAACCACTTAAGGAGTAAATAGTGAGTAAAGTTTTTTTGGGGGCTGGACAATGCCTTTAATAGGCCTCACCTTTGACTCTAACTCTTCCCCTCTGACTGCACTAGTACCTGACAGGATTGCCACCTGATGAAATAGCGTGACAAAAAAGTGAGACATGTCAGTTCAAAACTTTTGCCAAAAACACTAATGAATCACTTACATCCTCAGCCTATCACTCCTCATAATGTTAAATATTAGTATAATCAACATGTATAATACACACACACATATTATATGTTATATATAATCAACATTCAGATTCAGATTCAAACTACAACATGGCTGATCTGCTTCTGTCCCCTAATAAAAAAACATTGAGGGATTCCTTATGAGCATTGACAGAGAATGCCTCAGCCTATTATTGGTAACAATGTTAAATCTCAGGAAGACTAGGTATAATAATATCAAGTCATTGTTCAACATCACCTGTGACCCCTTCTCTCCATCACTGTCTGATACACAGCACAGTTGTTTAGGTTCTGTCACTTGACAAAACAGGATAAACACATGCCATTTAAACAGCAATCATTTTATTTCACTTTTTCTGAGTCTCGAATCAAATTATTAATGTTTGCCAAGTCAGTGAATGCATTTTAAAAACTATTTGTGCGAAGTGGATTGTCTATTGGTGAACTGTCAATAAAATTCTACTCTAGCCATGGCAATATTAGTATGTAGCATATCAATTTCTTTCACAAGACTGATTTCTGACAAATAGTCGTCATTAGATTAGGAGAACTGACAGGGATCATATTTATACTTTTACATTTAGCTGTTTAATCTGCTGTTAGTTTTAAGTCCGTATTCACAGACTATAGCCTGCCCTGCTATAATGAATGTGCGTCAAAGCGGTAAAAAAAAAAACCCCACTAGCATTAACGTTAACTGTTGTCGTTACTTTGATGGACTTTGATGGATTCACTAGCGAACTTGAAGTGACTTACACTTTTCTTTGAAAAAAAGCTCCTTATGTCCAGCTTCTTTTTTTTTGCTGCCGCCAGCCTCACATGTCACCCAACACACCTTCTTGCACGGGGAAAAAAATCCACTGCATTTGGCGCTGCTTGTATCTGAACGCAGCCACAGCCTCTCACATGATAGCAGGGAAATGCACAGCCAATCAAAATGTTCATATGTGTTTTGGGGGCGGGAGGACTCAAGGAGAGAACGTGATTTATCCCTTTCTGCGTGTCTAAGTTAATGTTGACAGCACGATTGTTTTTTTTTTTTAAGTGGATTAAATTATTGGTGGAGACATTTCAATGGTCGGAGGATATTGGTGGGGACACATCCCCTCCGTCCACCCTAAATCTACGCCCCTGTGGATATCTGTGCAACATTGGGAATTTACTTTAATTAAATCAAGGGGAAAGTTAATAAGTCATTTTAAATTGGCTGTTTTAGTCTGAAATTCACATCTCTATGTAACTATATATTATTACAAATATCATAATTTAAGACTAAAATATCATAAAGTCATAATTTTAAAGGAAACGCATGTTCAGCCTTCAGAGTTCTCTTCAGTCGCATCATGTCTGGGCCAGATGGAGATCATGTGATTTCCGGCCCACAGTGGAGATCATGTGTTTTCTGGCCCCACAGTGGAAGTCATGTGATTTCTGGTCTCATATTGAAGGTCATGTGATTTCCAGCCTACAGTGGAAGTCTGTCGCTACCCGGTCTGAACAGATTGATACAGATGAGGTAGCGACAAAGTCTTGCTAGTGGAGGTCGCCCACTGTTCTGCAGCCACACCCTTCTTAGTCACTCACAACACACACACACTGCCCACCATGTTAGTTGCCCAGACCTACAAGCCACACGGTAGGCACACACATGCACACACACATTACAGTAGTACCTCAGAACTCAAATTTAATCCGTTCAGAACTCCAGATCAGCTGTTTCTGGTTGTTGTCATTAGTCCTCTGTATTTCGTCCACGTTTCAGTTTGTTTCCCCAGTCCGGTCATTGTATTGTTTGTCTGCGTTTTGCCTGCCTTACCTGTAATTAAACCCCGTATTCGCCGATACCCTGATGTCTGCACCTTTGTCTCCGTTCCGGCCCTGCTCGGCACAACAATATTATTGTTGTATGAATGGCTTATGATTAATATTAAAATAATGAATAAGAAATCTTTATTTTAAAATGTATTTTATTATATAATAATAATTACTGTTACTGTCTATCATTGTCTAAATGTATTTTTACTATCTAAATATATGTGTTCAGTTAGTGTAAACATGCACGGTGCTATCACAGCGAATGCGAGGCTGAGACTGAAGCTTTACTCTTTGTTTCCGCTGAGAGACGTGCCACGTGACTCATTTCCCCGAGCGTACAAGTTATCTTAGGTCGGCTTCTGAGATTCAGATCAAGCTTTAGGTAATTTTTTTTTTAACTGGTTGGTTCGAGTTCTAATGAGTTCGAGAACTGAGGTACCACTGTATTTACAACATATGACATTAAACAGGCCCTACTATGCATGACATTACTGTACAGCACAATAACAGCACGATGGACACTAACTACACAGAGCTACTTACACTCTTCACACTTGGCAATAGTCCAACATGCCGCCACACTGCCTGGTTGGTATGCCCAGTGGTATATTTACCCCATATTTATTGGTTAGGCATATTTGCTTGTTTACAGAATTGTTCTGAATGAAGACGGTGGAAAGGGTTCATTCTTACACACAATATGGGTTATTCTCAGAAAATAATTATCTAATTTTCTCTAACTTTTAAAATTAGTTTGAAGACAGACTCACATTTTATTATTGTCTAAAATGTCAATTTGATCAGTGGTGGAGTGAAACAATTGACACTACATTTCAGAACAACTGAAGGAATGGAGGAACATCTTATTATACTATATACTGAGTGTCTATCGTGGGTTAGATGCAGTGAAGTTGAAAGATTAAAAACATTAGGCTTAATTTTATTATTATTTGCAATGGTAGTGCCTATTTTGGGAAAATGGTTGAGGAATCATTAAATCAGAGCTATAGATTACATATTTTTATTATATGTAATAAGTAAAGGTAATGTAAATTGCTCTACACAAAAAAGTCGAAGAATTCTCATGTTTGTGCGAATGACCAAACATAAGCATACTAGGGTACTGCGCTGCCTTCATTTTCAAAATAAAAGGGTTTCTATATAGATTTCAATAAGGTTCACAATGTAAATGAAATAGTCCCTGTTCCTTGTTTTGCTTGTTGCCAAAATCATCGAGGGTGTGACCTTCTTTTCTTGCTTGAGGAATTAATTATGCTTCTTGCATGACCGCGCCTTCTTTTTCAGGCTATGTGAGGTGGGCGTGTCCACGCTGATGAGAGGAGGATACACTTAACTAAATGCACTTTTTAAGTGCTTTTTTTTTACTGTGTTTGATGGTAGAATCGACATCTAACTGCTTAAACAGCTTCTCAACAAAACACTTTCCTTCTTGAGATATGCTCTGAACCGCTACAGCACTAAAATAGGAAACTGATTTAATGAGAGTAGTTGGATAAAATAAACCGCAGTGGGTGGCAGTTTCAAACTAGCTATGCTTAGTCTTTAGTTCAGCTACACCATACTCAGAAATGCAAGTGCTGGACCCTCACCCATCCGGCACTGTCACTTTCCTTGGTCCATCAGCAGTTGCCGGTCTGTTTTCTCTTTTCATCTTGTTTGGTCTTGTCTTGCTTCACTGGTCCTATGTATATTATAGGCTGTCATGTCTGGTCTCCCTCGACCCTTGTCTTGTGTGTTCTGCCCTGGTTATGGCGTTGCCTCTCATGCCCAGAGTTGGGGGAGGGTATTGTCATGGTCCGCCTCCGCCTTGTCCCTGATTGGCTAGAACAGTCACTTTGTTCCCAGCCCTCATGTCCTACCTGTTCACCAGTTTCTCATCTGCAAATTCTGTTCCATGTGTATATGTGTCTGCCCTCACTATGTTCCCCAGCTTGGCTACTGTCACTGTGTAAAGTCTGGTGTGCCTCCCAGTAAAGTTTTGGCTCAAAGAGCTGCTATATCTGGATTATGCCTGACATGCTGTTCATGACACTAGATATCTGCCTTTAAGCTTGACTGTACCTTCAGTGGAGCAGCTACCACTATGTTTTTACCTGTTTATGTCTGCCAAATCACATTGTGCGACGGGATTAATGCCTCACACATCTACGAGAAAATGCCATAGGCTGTAAAAGGCATATATTAAAAAAGTAAATTTTAGGATTTTATGAATCATTATTGGATTATGCAAATAAAGATTAATTTGATTCAGAAAATCAATTTTTTAAACCAAGCCCTATTCCACACAGGCCCATAGCCATACATAAATACCTGCCAGATTTCAAACTCGAAACGTGGGTATGTGCCTGATCCCATGTGTAAGGTGTGAGCTAAGAATCATCTGGATAGTGCGTTGAGCTTTAATTGCACTGAGTGCAAAAATAAAAGCGGCAGGCACAAACCATTTCCTGTGCACAACATGAATCTGTACAAACTGAACATGTTTTTTGTTCATAGTTTAATGAACACATACAGCACACTTCTTTTCCCCTGAAATTCCATTCTCTATCCTGTTCTCTGTTCCTAGTTCAATAACAAGGTAAACAAGACAACAAAGTTACATGAGTTTTTTTTGTTGCATAGGCTAGAATGACAGATCATTAACCTATATCAAGAAGTCAGTGTTTTCTTTTCTACGAAGATAAATTCTGAACTAAATTCTGAACTAACCTATATTTTCCATCTGTTGGATGTAGATGGTTAAAATTTAGTTTGAGTCTTTATTATATACTGTATATAGTATAACAGTTGTATCTGTAAAACAGGGTAAGTAACCTACCAGTCATCCTGTAATTTTTATCTAATAAACATTATCGCTAATATGCCTTTTATTGTTGGCAGCCGCTCCCCCTCAGCCCACGTGAGACTCGGTGCTGTGTTTTATCAGGGAGCTCTCCTGGATGAACTTCTCTCCACATGTGGAGCAGCGGTAGGGCCTTGGCTGGCCCCGGGGCGGCCGCGGGGACAGGTATCCCCGACCACTCTCACCAGGTGAATGCGCTGCTATGGAAGGAGGGTGCTTGGAGATCATGTGACGTTCCCAGGTTTGAAGATCGGTGAAGATGATGTGGCATTGAAAGCAACACATTGAACTAGATCCACTTGGTCTGCTCCTACTATCTGAAAGTCATAGAAAACTACAGGGCAGGAATTTTGCTAACTTATCTGTGAAATATTATATTGCTTATACTGACGCTCCTCTACTTATGAAATATCAGACATATGAAGGAAGAGGACTGTAAGTCCAAATTGTGTTTGTTGGGCTCTCATTTCCTGTCCGCAATATCAATTTTTTTTTTCTGCGTGCCAATTCTGCCTAGTATGACTTCTGGCAACTACTCCTGCCGCGCAGCAGTGTAGTGTGCGTACTCCCAGCATCTTAGTTCTTTGTACTTGCGTATACCCTTAAAATGATGTCGAACAACGACTTAAGAACCTTTCAAGTTACGAACAGCCATTCAGAACGTATCTCATTCATAAGTAGAGGAGCGCCTAAATGCATTTTGTACCTGAAAATGTAATAATGTCTAAAATCTATGAATACTAATGTAATATTTTGGAAAAATCATTCAACTTACTGTCAACTATCTGTTTTCTCTCTAAAATCTCAGCATTCCTCTTTATTCCTCTCTCGTCTCTGCTTTCCTGCAGTGATTCATCTAGTCCAGCAGGGATCAGGCTCCATTTGCTGTGTGTGCGCTGGTGTGCAGAAAGAAGGCGTGAGGATGGGAAGGTGCGGTCGCAGACGCAGCAGGCAAACACCGTGTGGCCTTGGAGCTTTTGCTCATAATCAGCCGGATGCTTAAAGCGCAGGTGCCTCTCTGCCGTCTCCGCATCACGGAATGTCATGAAGCAGCGCAAGCATTGGGGAGGCTGAGGAGACTGGAGAGAGTGGGCTGGGGCCCAGAGAGGAACACGGGACATGTGAGAAAAGGGGCGGGGCAAATAACATCAGAGGGTCATGGCCAGTGAGCTGCACGGCTATCTGCTTCTACATTAAAATGGGAGAATACAGGAACAGAAACCTTGAAATATTGAAGGTTAGAGATATGATTAGGCACAAAGCACTCATTAATATGCATGCTAAAAGAAATCAATTGGTCCGCATGGAGTTTCTAGAGGAAAAAAAAAATCAAACCAGTGATTGTTACAAAAAAATTATAGCAGTGAGTTATGAAAGTTACTTGTTTTGTAATTTTATCTCAAAAATAGAGGAGGTACTATCTCCTCTAATTCTGTGGATCAGCCACCACTGATTACAAAGGGATCCATGAAGCACTTAAGTCAAATGCTTAAAAAGTTATGCTCGTTTGAGTTAAGTGTATTCTCCCCTCATCAGCGTGGACACGCCCCCGGCACTTAACCCTTAGAAGGAGGTACGGTCATGCAAGAAGTATAATTAATTCCTCAAGCAAGAAAAGTGGATCACATCCTTGATGATTTTGGCAACAAGCAAAACGAGGAACGTTGTTTAGTCTAATTGATACGCCTGCTAGACATGTTGACAAGGCAGATGTCACTTGCATCCAGCCTAATGGTAATGTGCTTTGTACACTCACCTAAAGGATTATTAGGAACACCTGTTCAATTTCTCATTAATGCAATTATCTAATCAACCAATCACATGGCAGTTGCTTCAATGCATTTAGGGGTGTGGTCCTGGTCAAGACAATCTCCTGAACTCCAAACTGAATGTCAGAATGGGAAAGAAAGGTGATTTAAGCAATTTTGAGCGTAGCATGGTTGTTGGTGCCAGACGGGCCGGTCTGAGTATTTCACAATCTGCTCAGTTACTGGGATTTTCACGCACAACCATTTCTAGGGTTTACAAAGAATGGTGTGCAAAGTGAAAAACATCCAGTATGCGGCAGTCCTGTGGGCGAAAATGCCTTGTTGATGCTAGAGGTCAGAGGAGAATGGGCCGACTGATTGAAGCTGATAGAAGAGCAACTTTGACTGAAATAACCACTCGTTACAACCAAGGTATGCAGCAAAGCATTTGTGAAGCCACAACATGCACAACCTTGAGGCGGATGGGCTACAACAGCAGAAGACCCCACCGGGTACCACTCATCTCCACTACAAATAGGAAAAAGAGGCTACAATTTGCACAAGCTCACCAAAATTGGACAGTTGAAGACTGGATAAATGTTGCCTGGTCTGATGAGTCTCGATTTCTGTTGAGACATTCAAATGGTAGAGTCAGAATTTGGCGTAAACAGAATGAGAACATGGATCCATCATGCCTTGTTACCACTGTGCAGGCTGGTGGTGGTGGTGTAATGGTGTGGGGGATGTTTTCTTGGCACACTTTAGGCCCCTTAGTGCCAATTGGGCATCGTTTAAATGCCACGGCCTACCTGAGCATTGTTTCTGACCATGTCCATCCCTTTATGACCACCATGTACCCATCCTCTGATGGCTACTTCCAGCAGGATAATGCACCATGTCACAAAGCTCGAATCATTTCAAATTGGTTTCTTGAACATGACAATGAGTTTACTGTACTACAATGGCCCCCACAGTCACCAGATCTCAACCCAATAGAGCATCTTTGGGATGTGGTGGAACGGGAGCTTCATGCCCTGGATGTGCATCCCACAAATCTCCATCAACTGCAGGATGCTATCCTATCAATATGGGCCAACATTTCTAAAGAATGCTTTCAGCATCTTGTTGAATCAATGCCACGTAGAATTAAGGCAGTTCTGAAGGCGAAAGGGGGTCAAACACCGTATTAGTATGGTGTTCCTAATAATCCTTTAGGTGAGTGTATATATACTTATATATTTCTATATACTATTGCATTATATAATTTTATGAATTATCCATCCATTTTGGATTGTGACATTGTGACATTTGTTTCTAAATGTATGATACAGGTTAGAAAGCTTTCTGACAACTGGCATATTGCATTTGGCCGTGTAGAGGTGAGTAACTTAATACAGCCCTCCAGAGCGCATGGGGAAAAAATGCAATTAAGCGCACTTAAGTCAGTGGCAGAAGGGTCATTAAGGGTCATTTACATGCAATACGCCCATATTTTGGTGTTTCTCCACCCAAAGCATGCAAATCTCCTAAAACTCCATACTTAAGTCAATGGCAGAATGTGTGCAGCTATGCACTTTTTTTAACTTAAAGACACTCATAACCAATATGTTGTGCCCATTATTAAATAAAATCAAATCACAAATACAATACAATACAAAGACATTTTCATGACACTTATACAATAGATGCCCCAATGAGAGTAACAAATGAATAAACAGGTTAATGAAATATATTCAATTTTAATATTATTTATAAATCCTAAATTACGAACACTATACCAAATCAGTTATGTTATCAATACTTCTACATTATCACTTGAAATTCTTTTCATTTATATAATGCATTTTCACATTACATAGTCTCAAAGTGCTTTACATTACTCCTGCCCTAAGCCCCCAGTGATCAAGCCACAAGTAACAGTAGCAAGAAAAACTTCCTAGAAGAAAGAAACGAGAGTCAAAGGGGGAAACCCATCCTCCACGGGTTGGCAGAGGAAGTCTAAAATAACAAAAATGGAACTGGAAACTCAAAAACACACACACAGACTACAATGTTCAGCTGTTTTACTTACAGTATTCCAGCGACTATCCAAAATGCAGGTTTGGTGAACTAGTAGCTCCAATGTCAAAGGTACCGGAAGTGATGGAAAAGCACTCACCTACCATGCCCTCTGTATCACTGCTCAGGGGCCTTGTGTTTGCCTCACGGTGCTCTATGTCTTTTGCTTCCTCCTGCTTATCTGCTTCCTTACCATGTTGGCTCATCCTGTGGTCCCTCAGAGCTTCCAGGCCATGGAAGGATCGGCAACATTCTCGACATTGCAAGTGTAGTAGGGGGCTGCGCGTATGGGACCGCCGGTGGGTGGCCAGCTTTCGGAGCGTCTTTAAAGTCCGGCCACACACCCCGCAGACGTACTGCGATTGTCCGACATGACTCTGCTTGTGCATTATGAAGGCAGTGGGCCTCAAAAATCGATCACCACACACGGGGCAGCAAAACTCCAACTTTGTGCCATCTCCGTCCTCTGTACCTATTATGCCAGTACAGCAGTGGCCAGTGAGCTCCCAGGAGGAGCTAAAGCAGCGCTGGCACAGGCGACAATGCCTCGAGTCAGTACCTCGGTCATCTTCCACTGTCTCAGGACCTCGGTCATCTTCCACTGTCTCAGGACCTCGGTCATCTTCCACTGTCTCAGGAGCCCACTCCTCCTCTTCACAAACCCTCTTCCTCTTCTTTACCTTTTTTGCTTTGTTCACATCTTCCAGAGTGCTTGGATTATCATTTGTAGGTTGAAAGTTTGTGATATGGGGCTGGGCACATCCTGGAAAAGGGAAGTGACAATATGCAAGATGAAGTCATGATTCATAAAAATCCAGTATGGGACTGAATTACTGCAGTGTTCAATGAACAGGGTTATACTAAACACAATTACTTGACCAGAAGGAAACACAGACACATCCTAAGTGCACCTGTGCCCATTGTATTGGGTACAAACCATAACACTTCCTCTCTCCTGCGTGCTCCTCCTTCTCCTGCTTGGTGACGAATAGTGGAGACTCTTGAAAATCTTCCAGCAAATCTTCACGCTCCTCCTCTTCTTTCTTGATGACGATGTCTATACCATCAAGATGGGAAGGTCCTCCTTTCCCAGAAAGAGGCTCCATTACAGTCTGTGATAGAGACTAGAAGTTTCAATGTAAAGATTAAGAACATATGAACTAAATTCGTTTTTATAAAACAATTTTAAAAATGACAAAAGTTGTTAAAATGTTTACATTATATTTATAATATAGGATGCATGTGAACATACAATATATCAAAAAAGTAATTTATGCATTATGTCTATTATATGCATTGATTCTAATTGTGTGTCTTGAAATGTATAAGATTAGAGTGTTTTAGAACCAACTGATTACTCCTTATCGTGAGCAAGCATATCAAAGCATTAGTGATTTTCATTTCGCTGGAGTGTTTGAGAATGAGCCATGTGAGCTTCCATCTGACTTAATCAAATCCAGCTGCTTATGGATGATAATGAAGGCAAAGTGCATAGAATCAGGAGACAGGCAAATTGGAAGGCTTCCTTGTAGTCTAATGAAAGTATCCTGAATTATGTGGTCCTCTATCATTTATTCACTTTTTGCAAATTGAGCTAGTTTCTGATTCTATGTTCTACATTTCATACCAACCACATAATTTCATAGGGCAACTTTTCTCCACAAGAACTGTTTTGGTTGTGATCACTTCACTTCAGCCTTGCATGCGGTTGACCTTGTAGTTTAACAACACTGTTTCATGGCAGAATGTAACAAGTAATAGCCTTGTGCACAGAAGTAAAATGTAAACAAACTCAAGTATGTTGATAAGGCTATAGAACACAGCTAAGTTATACTCTGCTATAAAAATTATCAAAGAGTTGATGAAGGGAAATTTAAGTTAAACAAATACATTTTTGGAGCTAAACAAAATGGGATAGCTCTTTTATTCTGCATAATTAATTAAACTTTAAAAATACCTGAATTGTCATATTTAATAAGTGCACACTTTACTTGGGAAATTAACTGAAATTAATAAGCAGCCAGGAAAAATATAGATGAAATTAAGTTCTTTCCACGAAAGCACTTACAACAGGTCTCCTGTTAATCATTAGATCAGAACAGCAATAGCCTTTTTTTTTTAGAAAACCATAGTAAAACAGATGCCCTCAGGACAAAAATGTGAAAAACACAAGAACAAGGTCTATTGTAAACTTATTATTAATATTAATATTCACAATTGCATTTTTATTTATAACCATAAAAATAAAACCTTACTTTACAGTTAAAGTATTTTATTATATAGAATATTCAGACATTACAACAACGTTCTTTTCAAGCACTGGTGACAGTCAGTTCAAGATTTGACAATAACTTACACCTCCGCCAAAATAAATCCCCAAATGTTCATGAAACTACCCTGATTTTAAATCAAATAAGGGATTTATTTGCGTCTTTAAAATGATATAGCCTACTAAGACCTCATGCAAAACCAAGATACCGCGACCGTCAATTAAACAGAAGGCAAACAACAAACGGGTGTACCCTTTGCGCTTCCCATCGCCCATTGCCAGCGGTATGTTCTGGTTAAAGTATACTTCTTTTTTCCACAGAAAACATTTACCTTTCAATTTTGTAAAAACCAAGATAACCTGAGTAATAGGCCTATAGATCATTTTATATATCAGCATGCTGTCAAATCCCATTTAACACAATCTTCAGCGAAAGGATAAATTATGAAGGATATTTTGGGTAATTTTCGTGAAAACGCCAGTCTGCTCACATTCTCCAGTTTTTTTTTAATTAATTTATTTTTTACGTCAATTCATCCTTAAAACCCACCATTAAAAAGTGGAGGAATTACTCATTGGCGTTTATTAAATATTAATTGATATAATGCAGAGAAATACGGTGGAAATTTCCGTTTTCTGTCGTCCTTTATCGGTGGGCCAGCACCGCTGTATAAATATGACCACATGGCTTGTAGTCATAAATAAGCATTTTACTTGTACTTCTACATAAAACACACGTACAGTATATACCATTAAAATGGTCTGTCTCCACAATTGTTATGATTAATAAAAATATATAATAAAAACAATCCATTGCGTGTAAACGTGTTTGCATTCGTGATTCATGTAATACAAACAGGCGGACGATATTTTAGCAATAGCCGTTTTAACTAATTTCTTACAAAACAATTGCTGGTCTTGATGCGCTCCTCTGGTTGAATATATACTTCATCCGAAGGGTGGAATTGGCGGAAGGGTGGACGAGATGAATATTCGGGATCTGTTCATCTGCATCAACATACAATAAAGCCATTGCCCTCTTACCCAATAGGCACCGGAAAATCGACGCTTTCTGTGCCCTTTTAAGGTGGCCCTATTTTCTTCCGGGCAGCACCGCGGCTCATCTGCACGCAGCCAGCGTTTTTTGGTACACGGTGTGTGGATACTCTGAATATCCCGCAGTTGTACGTTTTTCTTTATAATTCATAAGCTCTGTATGTTCAGGTCAGCACTAAGCGTGGATATGCGTATTATGAAACTAGCTGACTGAGTGTTTCACGATAAGTATTGTGCTACCTTAGGAAAAATCACGCCCTATTTTAATAGGATATGCTCTGGATCTTGTCAACGCTACTTATTTAAGCGATTTAAAAAGGAATGGATGCATGTCATCTCATGCCCGTACCGTCATGCAGACTACACTTAGACATTATTTTTCTCATAAGTGTCAGCAGGCACTGACAATTAGGGTGAAGTAATCCACAAATATGTTTGTGCATGCATGTGTATGTGTGTGTGTGTCTATATATATATATATATATATATATATATATATATATATATATATATATATATATATATGCAACATGCAAGATCATACACAAAGGCAGGGGTGGGGAACCTGACCCATGGAGGGCCGGTGTGGGTGCAGGTTTTTGGGATGGCCTCTCAATCAGCCAATAACAGTGGGTCCCCAGGACTGGAGTTGAGAACCACTGCTTAATTATTGGCTGATTGACAGAGCCTGCACCCACACCAGCCCTCCATGGATCAGGTTCCCCACCCCTGGACTAAGGGCAGTTTATAAAACATCGGTTCACCTAACCTCTGGTTTTTAGACTACAGGAGAAAACTTGAAAACCTTTATAGAATACGGAGGAAGGAATCAAACCCAAAATGTTAGAGGAGTGAGGCCATGGGGCTACCTACTGTCGCCACATGGGGAAGATGACAATTGGTGATTTTGATAGGCCATTTAACTTCAGATTAAAAAATTTTAAGTTTTATTGCACTTTTTTAGACTGGAGTGGGACATAAAGTCACGGGTTCAAATCCCATTGCCAGCAGGGTAATGACATCAGAATTGGACCCTTATATAACGCCCTTAAAGCCAGTTGCACCAGGGACACTGGCTGAGCCTGTTCTCTAATCTCCATGTTGCTTCGGACAAATGTGTCTGCTAAAGTTATTACCAAAAAAGTAGGCTCATGTGCATATTTAGTAAATCTTCCTATTCTAAAATGAGTTAAAATATCAAAAGTCGATTAATGAAAGGAAACACAATATAAAAGTTTATTTTTATTGATTTGTTTGAACATGACATTTACAAGGAATTACAAAAAAATAACCTTTTTGAAAATTTTGTAGAAACCTTTTAACCTCTATTGCATTAATCTCTGCTTTATAACACACACATAAAAATAACACAAAAAAGATCAAACAAAAGAAAACTGGTTAATTTGGTTGTTTTTTTCATAGCAAATTTAAAAGTAAAACCTGTAACAAACTGAAATCAGGGGAAAAACAAACATTTTATATTTTAATGCCAGTTACAAGAGATTTGGTTGTTTCTTTTTTAGGAAACTAACAGTGAAACAAAAACAGAATATTTACAATTATATTACAATTATTTTTTTTGTTTTCTTTTAAATCTCAACAACAGGAAATCAATACATATTTTTAGTTCACATTTCAAAAGTGAAAAAAATCCTGTAACACAATGAATGTAATTTGTACAGTGCACTACTGAAATTCACATTAACTTCACAGTTTAAACAATTTTAATAAATGTAAAATCATGTTTACCATTTTCAGGGCAAAACTTATAATAATTGCCTTCCAAGTTTGTAACAGCTTGGAAATTTTTAGTGTCCATAATCCACAAATGAACATTACATTAAGAAAATAGTGCGATAAAATGTGAAAAGGTATCCAAACCATTTAACATTAGGTTCTCATTCAAAACAATGGAGAAACATTTTATAGATACTAGTGCTCAAAGGCAGGAAACTAAATCTGACCAGAATATTACAATATTACAGACTATGTTTACTTGTAATATTTTGGGATTTGAGCAACCATCAAAATCAGCTGTTCAGCCTTGTCATTACCAATTATAGTTTTAAGACCAATCTTTCCTCACACTCATTGAGGTATACGTGTAATCTTCCACCCTCATTAGAATAAACTGAATATTTACACGTACCAAGTACATAAATATTAATAGAACTCAATGGACAGAGGAAAAAATGAGTAAAATAAGCAAAAGTTAAATATAATGGCCTCTGTTAAACCTTTTTCTTTAAACAATTTGGTTCTTTACACCTCTCCTCTGGCATGCTGTAAGTAATGTTCATATAATCCTGGAACGTCACCAAACTGCGCCCCACATTCTGCACAGTCAAAACTATCTTCATCCTCTTGATTCTCATCAGATGAAGATAAGACTCTACGAATAATTCTGGTGGACATCTCAGAAGTATGAAGGGGTTTTGAGGTGTGAGAAATTTGCTTTTTCTGGGGATCCCTCTGGGTCTGTGATATTTGTTGAAGAGTAGATGGTCGGATGGATGTACTAGTTTGGGTATGAAAATGGAAGTTCTCAGTTTGAGTTTCAGAAAATGGCACCATGGGGGACGGCACAGTCTGAGTTAGACATGTGTCATCTGCCAAGGGATGAATATTGGGAGGGCTGCCTATCTTAGTGCCTCCTTCTTGAGAAAGAAGATCTAAAGGTGGAATGGAGTGGCTGACATTAGAACTGTCTTGGCAAATTGTACTGGAAATGTGATGAGTGATTGGGACTGAAATTGTATCTTTGCAGGAATAGAAGTTTTGTCTCCTGGTATGAAGTGAGTTCAAAGACGAAATTTCAGGGTGAACAAAAGGTGCTGTTGTATGTTTACATCTATAACTTAGCTGCTTTTGGTGCTGTTGGCCAACAATTTTCCTAGTGTGCCATGCCTTCGTACTGTTAGAAGAGGAGTGACACAGCTGATGGGAAAATAGCAGGTTTAGGGTTCTGAAGCTTGTTTTGCATTCCGCGCATCTGTAGGGCAGCAAGACAGGTTGTGATGAAACTGCAGGAACATGGTTATTTGGGGTTGCATGAGTCTTTAGGTGTATTTGTAACTCATCGGGGTAAGAAAAGGAGATATTGCAAAGAGAACAGGAACATGAGTGAGCGCTATGTTTAATTAAAAGGTGTCTTTCTAAGTTTCTCTGATGGAGGAAGCCTTTTCCACAAATACTACATCTACATGGTTTATAAGAATTGTGCCACTCTCGCTGGTGGGTTTTTAAACTTTCTTCATGGGAAGATGTACAAGGACTGAGAGGACATCCATATGCTTGTTGCTTTGTATGTTCCTCCAAATGCTGCTTATACAATCCAGTGAAGCGAAAACCCTGACCGCATGTGGAGCAAAAGAAACGTCCTTGCTGTTGTTTATGAACTCGCTGATGCAACCAGAATTTGTTCCAGTTTTCCAAGACCCTGCCACAGTGTCCACATGTGTAGGTCTGTCCCCGAATATGGGTTAGCATGTGAGCTCGAAGTCGCCCCAAATGTCTAAAGAGTCTGCCACAGTGTGGGCATAAATATTTCCTGGGATTAGATTTATGATTGTAACGTTGCAATTGAAAGCAACAGTACCTTGAAAGAGAGTACTGTTGAAGGTATTCTAAGTTTGAAATTTCAGTCTGTCGTGTGGATGAATCTATAACTATGGGGTAAGTTTGTGAAGAATGGTTCCCCTTTTTCATATGGAACGGTTTATAGTTTTGTACTTGAGGGTAAGATATGTCAGCCCGAGTTTTCTGATAGTCTTCATACTGTGGTTGAAGGGGTTGTGGCTGATACTGGTAGCTTTTGACCTCTGAATGCTGTAGGGGCTGGGATTGAAAATGTTGACTATACTGATATTGAGATTTTTCTGAAACTTGACAAACTGGTGAATTAGTTCCTCCATCCTCTGCTAATGCCTGCTCTCCACCTAATTCGATGCAAGACTGGTGATGAACATTGAGGTCAGAGACTTTCTCGCCACAAGCAAGACAGGTATAAGACTGAACATCAGTATGTGTACGCATGTGAAGGTTATACTGATGCCGGAGACCAAATCTTTTCTCACAAATGTGGCACTGGAAAGTTATTGGGGTCTTTACCTTCTCTAAATGGTTTTCTATTTTGTGTTGGCAAAGATGGGTTTTCAGTGTTCCAAGCTGTGCAAATCCCTTTCCACACATAGTACAAACATATGGCTTTACTGACCAATGAATCTTCTCATGCGCATATAAACTACAAGCCTGGCTGAAGGCCTTGCCACAAACTTTGCAAGTGTATGGTTTTTCTCCGCTATGAACACGCAAGTGGATCTTCAGCATTGAAATAAAGCAAAATCTTTTTCCACAGAATTCACATACATGGGGTTTGGCATCTGTCGGAGTTATGGTAGAGCTTGCAGAATTGCTTTTATGCTGTGTTTTAATACGTATGCCTTCTTGCTCCAATTTCTCAATAAAATCAGTTTTGTCTAAGCCCTTTGTGTGTGTCTTGCAATGCTCAAGGAGTTTATCCCTATCAGTAAACCTGTTGTCACAATATGGACACTGCAAAGATTCTGACATGTTATGTATCTTTCTATGAGTATTGAGGTTAGAACGCTGAGCAAATGTCTTTCCACACTCCTGGCAGTTATATGGCCTTTCACCTGTATGGATACGACGATGGATAATGTAAGATGAGATATAATGAAAGAACCGTCCACAATAATGGCACTCTATTGCTTTCTTTCCCTGATACTTGGGTGGACGTCCTGGTCCACGGGGTTTTGAAGAATTAGAAGTTGGAGACGCTTCCTCCAATATTTTTTCTGCTAAATTATCTTCAGTGATAGTTCTGCTTCTTTTATCTTCAAGATATTGATCACTCTGTTGAAGTTCATTTACATTTTCTTCTACAGTGTTTTGATTTTGGAACAAATTGGAAAATAAGGTTTGAGATGATAAATCTTCTCTTGCTGCCTTCTCATCAGAAGGATTAGACAACACATGTTCATGTGAAGTGTTCTTCCCATTAACAGCTTCCAGAGATTTTGAGTCAAAGGGAATTTGGATGGTAGACTCTGTAGACACTAAATGAAGAATATCTGATTCGTCACCCTTAAATTTTTTTATGGATGTCAAGGTCAGGGCACCTCCTTCTTTCGGTTCTATTCCATGAATTGGTATCTGCTCAGCTTCTTTCCTACTATTCTCCGATATTTCTCTAGGCTCAGGTATGGTTACCTCAGATGTCCCTATTTCTTCACACTGCATTGTCTTTGCATCCATATCAGATGCCTCAGTTTCACTTTGTGAGTCTGAAGAGGTTTTGCCTTGGGTAATTTCAGCTGACAGTTTGTCCATTGTTTTTTTGCATGATTCTGGGGACATGACTTCCAATGATTTTCCTATATCATTTCCTGAAGAGCTGATTTGTATTTGATTTCCTAAAGTACTGTCATTTGTTACTTGATTCTCTGTGAACTTTTTATGGATGTTGAAATTGTCTTGGTTTTCATGCAATATGTTTCCAGCATCTGTCTCTTGTTGAGCATTTATATTGGTCCTTCCATCAGATTGAACCACAGCTAATATTTCCCCATCAGTTTTAGGTTCTTCAGTCACAAACTGAGTTTGTGTTATTGAATCACTTGCTGCATGAAATTCAGGGTGATTCATATTAACACACTCATCAAGTGGTTTAGATGATATTTTTTCAATGGTAACACTTTCCTTCATTTTCTCAATTGCTGTTTTATCTTCATCAGTTTTCAACATTAGCTCAAAGTTTGTTTCCAAAGGCTCACACTTAGTTTTTCCCCGATCATCCCACCAAGACCTTTTCCTCTTGCGTCTCTTCCGAGAGCCCACTCCTTTTCTTGGTTGTTTTCTGAATTCATGAGCACTGTTAAATTTGATGTGCTGTTGAACCATGGAAACTAAGTTAGTATCAACTTGGCACAATTGCCAAGCTTTTGTTTCTCTTGCATTTTGCAGAACTGATTCCACATTTAACCCTTTGGAATGTTTCTGGGGAACACCTTCTATTTCAGTGTCTGCAGTTTGTGTAACGGTTTCAAAAAGCTTATCCAGTGTGCTTTCCAGCCCTGGAAGTGCTTTCTGATTCCTGAACCTCTTCCGTCGTCTGTCTACTTTACAAGTTTTTTTTGGACTCAATTTTGAAAGATCCAAATAAGAGACTCCCATTTCTGGTGATTTTGAATAGGATGCTTTTGACAGAGGGGGACTTTGATCTGCTACTGAACTATTGGGATCAGTTTCTGTTTTTGCCTCTTTCTCAGATTCCTGGTCCAGAATGATGAGATTTTTGCGAGGTCTTCCCCGTTTTCTAGGCACTTGGACAGGAGAAACATTAAAAGTCTTTGCTGTATCCTGAGATGAAAGAATATATTTGTTGGGTGTATCAACTTGATGTAATTGAGGCATACTGTTAACTGAAGAATGTGATGTCTGTGACATTTCAGTTTCCCCCTGGCCTTTCATATTTACAATATTATGAGTTCTTTCAATCATGTCTGAAGTCACATCTGGGCTACATGGTATACACTTTGGCTTGTGTTCAGGAGTTGTTAAGTTCTGTGGAACAGAAAGACATCTGTTAATTTTACAAATACCGTCTGTGCCGTGTGGATGTACACTTTCCATTTGAACCATTACTGGTTTAATTTTTCTTGCTTTCCTTTGCTTATTCCAAATATTTAGTGGATTCTCCCCAGTGGAAATAATTGAATTAGACTTTGTCGTTTTTGAAAGAGACTGCTGGAAGGCAACAGGATTCTCTAAAGAAAAATCTGACAAGTCTGGATGGTAAGTTTCTTCAATTTTGATGTCTATTTTAGGAGGCTTTCTTTTCCTTCCCAGGAATTTGCATTTTGCCAGTTGTTTAGTCTTGGTTTCAGTGGTGACTGTTTTCCGCAGTTTTGATGTTCTGCCTGGAATCAGAAGTGGATCAGGCGTCAAAATGGGTTTATTAGTGCGGTGTCCAAGATGACTTTCATGTTTTTCGATTGTGTAATCTGTAACTACTTTGCATGCTCGAGTGTACCTTCGCAAATGAGTTTCAGGGAGGCTGGTGAGCCATGAGGCTTTTTGCTTTTCTTTCTTACCTTTATTTTTTTTGGGATGATACAAAGCAATATTCTGGGAGGAATTTTGAATATCTGGGTGCCCAATTAGATTCATTTTATTTACCCTCCCTTCTTGTGCCATGACCAGCTGTCTTGCCATTTTAATCAGTGTTTTCTTCTTTAATGGCCTACCGATTTTGCGTTTAAATTTTACTGCTTCACTACTGTCCTTGAATCCAGTAAGTATTTTCCCCGCCTTCCCCAGCTCTTCACATGCTGTGTTCACTTCTTTCACTCCCTCCTTCATATTGCTGTGTGTTTCTTGAATTAAATCAGTGGATTGGCTCAACATCAGACATTGTTGTGGAATTTCAAGATTGTCTGTTAGATCTTGAATCTTCATATCTTTACTTTGTCTGCCTTGATCTGAAAACTGTTTTGATCTGTCCACATGAACAATTTTAGTTCCTTGTTCTGATGCACTTTGGGTTTGCAGCTCAAAAACATTTTGAGGTGATGGTAAACATTTCTGGACCACTTTCCTTCCTTTTTTCATTTCTGTTAATGTGTTTTTCTGATGACTGCATTGTGTTGGTTTTTGAAATAGGGGTCCATTTGGGTTCAATTCATCTGTGTCCTTTAGACCCCGCAAACCTTGAGTGCTTGCCTTCTTCTCTTTACCAGTTACTTGCATGTCTTCTTGAATTTCACCTGGATTCATCATTAAAGTATTAAACTTTTCCTTATGCATTGCATTTTTTTCACTTATCCTCCTCACAGATTGTTCCTGAGAAGAGACTTCTAAAGGGGTTTTTTGTGTTTGTTGTTCTTTGCTTTTATTTTGCTCTTCACTGCAAATGCCAACTTTACCTAAAAATTTTCTGCCAAGTAAAGATTGGGGAGAATAATTTATGGATTCTTCAACAAGGGCATTACACCCATTATGTTCAACAACCCCTGTTCTTTCCACTGAAGGAATAATGCATTTCTTTCTTGGTCGCCCAACCTTCCTTTGTGGCTTTATATTCATAGAAATAATTTGTTGAGAGCCTTCATTTTTAACAGACGTTTTATAGGTTTGAATTTGACAAGCATCAAAATATGATACTCCACTTGGCTTTGGCTTGAGAGCAGCTTCGCTTTTGATCATTTCAAGGGGCTTAACATTCATTTTGGATTTGTCAAAAGTGTCCATATCACTGTTTCCCTGGAAACACTGCACAGGGTCAAGCTGAAGAGACTGATCAACTTTTTGCAAATCTTGTGTTTTCATTAGTCTTTTTCTCTTTGGTGGGCGACCAACTTTTCGTCTATGTTTAACCTCAGGTTCAGGTGACATTCCTCTATTCATTTGTTCTTTTACTACTTCCTCTACAGGTTGGAACGTTTTCTCATATACTGACTTCGGTATGGTAAAATTAGGATCAAGGCATTTCAGCTCATCTGGCAGAGAGCAACCACCAGTGTTTTCCTCTTTAGGAACTTCCTGAAGTGTGTCCAATTTCAGTTCTTCTTGATCTGTCAGTTCAGTAGATTTAGCATCAGTTGAGAAAACACAAACAGAATTCCCTACTTGTGTCAGCTCTGCAATTTGGGTGTCCCGTTTATCTTTTTCATCTCCTTTGTCCAAGGTTGTCCTAGATTTGTCAAATGCCACTGTATAATGATAAAGTGCAGGTGAGTTCTTGCATTTTACCATTTCTCTCCAAGTCAGATCAGACATACTGGATAAAGACTGGGCTGTGCCTTGTTCTTCCCCTTCAGAGTGGCCATCTTTGTTCAACTGCTCTTCTAGACTTAATTCATACTGACGTTCAGTGTCTGACACAGGAACATGATGAATCATATCTGAAACAGGAGAAGAATTATTTTGAATGAGAACTGCAATTTCTCTACTCTGTGAAGTTACCGGCTGCTCATTTGCAGAGGTAAATGAGGATGAAAACGTATTCCTATGTTTTTGATCTTGGTCAGCAGTTCCTTTCAAAGGTTGTTCAGAAGACCTTTCATTTGCTAATGTCCTTTCAGAATCTGTGTGTTGCCTCTGTGGAGAGTTAGTCAAGGACACATTAACAATACTAAATTCCCCCCTCATAAATTGTTGATTCTTGATGTCGTGAATTTTTTTGGGACGTCCTCGTCTGTGTCTTGGACTTTGCTGGTCTGTATTTGGGTGTCCATCAGAGGAATCTGCTGCTGCTGTCATACTAGCTGAAGTTAAAGCATCTGTAGTTTGCTCTTCAAATTCTTTTCCTGTTCTGTCTCCTTCATCTACTGTTTTTTGTCCCATTTCAGAACTAGTAAAACTGAAGTCCTCTTCCTCTTCGAGCATTTTCAAGACTGCACTATTCCTCTCTTATGTTGTTTTCAAGATCTTCTAAAGACAACCCAGCTGCCAGTTGTTAGCTTAAAAGACAAAAAAAAATAAGTTACTTTTATTAAGCTTATTATGGAGTATCTAAACCATTTAAAACACTCTTCAGATACATTTTAAATGCAGCTAAAAGCCAGTTTCATTGCACTCAATCAAAGACCTTATAAAAAACTGTAACACATAAAACCATAAATTAAAAATAAATGATCCTATCCCAGGATGTAGAGGAAAAGAGAAATCAAACATTCTGAGGGTTCCCACTAACCAGCAAGTACCACTGGCAAAAATATGCAATACTATGCAAAAGTCTTAGTCGTAGAAAACATTTAAGGCTATTTTTCTGGATAGTTGTTTTTTTAAGCAAATATAAACCTAACAATTTACAAATAAATTAAGCAAATTAACAGCAACACAATAAAAGATAAGCAACATTTTTTTGTTTTCCTAAAAGTTACTGCCATCTTGTTGGATAGTTAAAACTTCGGTTTCCAAAGAACACCTCAGCCATTCCATGTATTTCATCCATCCATCCATCCATTATCTCCCGCTGAATCCGAGGTCGGGTCGCGGGGGCAGCAGTCTCAGCAGGGAAACCCAGACTTCCCTCTCCCCAGCCACTTCATCCAGCTCCTATGGGGGAATCCCGAGGCGTTCCCAGGCCAGCCAAGAGACACAGTACCTCCAGCGTGTCCTGGGTCTTCCCTGGGGTCTCCTCCCAGTGGGACATGCCCGGAACACCTCACCAGGGAGGCGTCCAGGAGGCATCCTAATCAGATGCCCGAGCCACCTCATCTGGCTCCTCACAATGCGCAGGAGCAGCGGCTCTACTCTGAGTTCCTCCCGAGTGACCGAGCTCCAGACCCTATCTCTAAGGGAGAGCCCAGCCACCCTGCGGAGAAAACTCATTTCGGCTGCTTGCACTCGCGATCTCGTTCTTTCGGTCACTACCCACAGCTCATGACCATAGGTGAGGGTAGGAACGTAGATCGACTGGTAAATTGAAAGCTTTGCCTTTTGGCTCAGCGCCTTCTTCACCAGGACAGACAGATGCAGCGTCCGCATCACTGCTGACGCCGCACCGATCCGCCTGTCGATTTCCCGCTCCATCCTTCCCTCACTCGTGAACAAGACCCCGAGATACTTAAACTCCTCCACTTGGGGAAGGACCTCCTCCCCGATCTGGAGAGAGCACTCCACCCTTTTCCGGCTGAGGACCATGGTCTCGGATTTGGAGGTGCTGATTTTCATTCCAGCCGCTTCACACTCGGCTGCGAACTGTTCCAGTGAGAGCCGAAGGTCACGGTCTGATGAGGCCAACAGAACCACATCATCTGCAAAAAGCAGAGACCTAATCCTGAGGTCACCAAACCGGACACCCTCAACGCCCTGGCTGCGCCTAGAAATTCTGTCCATAAAGGTTATGAACAGAATCGGTGATAAAGGGCAGCCCTGGCGGAGTCCAACCCTCACCGGGAACGAGTCCGACTTACTGCCGGCAATGCGGACCAAGCTCTGACACCGGTCGTACAGGGACCGAACAGCCCTCATAAGGCAGTCCGGCACCCCGTACTCCCGGAGCACTCTCCACAGGACTCCCCGAGGGACGCGGTCGAATGCCTTCTCCAAGTCCACAAAGCACATGTAGACTTGTTGGGCAAACTCCCACGCACCCTCCAGGACCCTGCCGAGAGTATAGAGCTGGTCCACTGTTCCACGGCCAGGGCGAAAACCACTGCTCCTCCTGAATCCGAGGTTCGACTATCCGACGGACCCTCCTCTCCAGCACCCCCGAATAGACCTTACCAGGGAGGCTGAGGAGTGTAATCCCCCTATAGTTGGAACACACCCTCCGGTCTCCCTTCTTAAAGATGGGGACCACCACCCCTGTCTGCCAATCCAGAGGCACCGCCCCCGATGTCCACGCAATGCCGCAGATGCGTGTCAACCAAGACAGCCCCGCAACATCCAGAGCCTTGAGGAACTCCGGGCGGATCTCATCCACCCCCGGGGCCCGGCCACCAAGGAGCTTTTTAACCACCTCAGCAACCTCTGCCCCAGAGATAGGTAAGTCCACCCCCAAGTCCCCAGACTCTGCTTCCTCATTGGAAGGCGTGTCGGTGGGATTGAGGAGGTCTTCGAAGTATTCCTTCCACCGACCCACAACGTCCCGAGCTGAGGTCAGCAGCGCACCATCCCCACCATAAACAGTGTTGATGCTGCACCGCTTTCCCGCGCTGAGACGCCGGATGGTGGACCAGAATCTCCTCGAAGCCGTCCGGAAGTCATTCTCCATGGCCTCGCCAAACTCCTCCCATACCCGAGTCTTTGGCTCAGCGACCGCCGAAGCCGCATTCCGCTTAGCCTGCCGGTACTCATCAGCTGCTTCCGGAGTCCCACAGGCCAAAAAGGCCCGATAGGACTCCTTCTTCAGCTTGACGGCATCCCTCACCACCGGTGTCCACCAGCGGGTTCGGGGATTGCCGCCGCGACAAGCACCGACCACCTTACGGCCACAGCTCCGGTCAGCCGCCTCCACAATGGAGGCGCGGAACATGGCCCATTCGGACTCGATGTCCCCCGCCTCCCCCGGAACATGGGAGAAGTTCTGCCGGAGGTAGGAGTTGAAACTCCCTCTGACAGGGGATTCCGCCAGATGTTCCCAACAGACCCTCACTATACGCTTGGGTCTGCCAGACCTGGCCGGCTTCCTCCCCCACCAGCGGAGCCAACCCACCACCAGGTAGTGATCAGTTGACAGCTCCGCCCCTCTCTTCACCCGAGTGTTCAAGACATGCGACCGCAAGTCCGATGACACGACTACAAAGTTGATCATCGAACTGCGGCCTAGGGTGTCCTGGTGCCAAGTGCACATATGAACATCCTTATGCCTGAACATGGTGTTCACTATGGACAATCCGTGACGAGCACAGAAGTCCAACAACAGAACACCACTCGGGTTCAGATCGGGGGGGCCGTTCCTCCCAATCACGCCACTCCAGGTCTCACTGTCATTGCCCACGTGGGCATTGAAGTCCCCCAGCAGAACAAGAGAGTCCCCGGGGGGAGCGCTCTCCAACACCCCTTCCAAGGACTCCAAAAAGGGTGGGTATTCTGAACTTCCGTTTGGCGCATAAGCGCAAACAACAGTCAGTACCCGTCCCCCCACTCGAAGGCGAAGGGAGGCTACCCTCTCGTCCACCGCGGTAAACCCCAATGTACAGGCACCCAGCCAGGGAGCAATAAGTATGCCCACCCCAGCTCGGCGCCTCTCCCCGTGAGCAACTCTTTTCCTCTCGTAGGAGTGGTGTTTTTTTTTTTTTTTAAATGACGTGTAGCTGGGTGCATTGTCGGCATTGCAAAATGACATTGTGCTTTTGACCAACAAAAACCACATTTAAAGTCAGTGGCGCACTGTTAAACGGTATTTAAGTGGCGCACTGTAGAAACGTGCAGGTGCAGTACAGACACAGATGCGTGCTCAAAGTGCACTAATGATTTTTTATTTTAATTTCATTTATATATGTTTTATTATAGAATACATCTGATCCTTTAGTGTAATCATAGCCAACACAAAAAAAACATTAAGTAAAGAACTATCATGAAAAATGCTTTCGAGGTCTTAATCAGAATTAAGTAGAGGTCGAGAGTTCAGGTCCAGAGAGTACAAACTCAGACCAGGATTTTGTTTCAACCAAGCAGTTGAGTATAAAGAGTCACAGTCACAGAGTACTCAACTGGTTGGTTGAAACAAAATCCTGGTCTGGATTTGTACTCTCTGGCCCTGAAATCCCCACCTTTGGAATTAAGCACATACTGTACAGCTGTGGCCAAAAGTTAAGAATGACACAAATATTAATTTTCACAAAGTCTGCTGCCTCAGTTTTTATGATGGCATTTTGCATGTACTCCAGAATGTTATGAAGAGTGATCAGATTAATTGCAATTAATTACTAAGTCCTTCTTTGCCATGAAAATGAACTTAATCTATGGCGTTAAATTAGTGCCAAAAGTCGAACCACGCGCATCTGCGCTCGCGAGCTGAAAACCCATCCTCTCTACGCGCTCGCGTTCGCTGGACCCTATCTACGCGCTTGCGTCTGGACAGCACTCGCTCGCTCGACAGGATGAATTTTGACACTTTGGAGGCGGAAACAGTGGCTAATATCTCTGCTCCTTTGATTGGTTTTTTTAAATTTTGACTATGATTGGCAATTTGCTTTGGTAGAAGATGAAGATAAATTGTCACTGACCGTGGTTAAGTTAGCCTCATATGGATTTTCAGATTATTTTTGTCTGTAATAGTTATTATATTGCATACACTTAAAGTGCAATGGAGCAACAACTAAGGGGTTTATAGCTCTAAAACAAAATGGGACAGCCATGTCCTTTCATCAGTGGATGAAAGCATGATGGAGTGATAATGCACACCCCTTGGATTTTCAAGATCACTTTAAATGTGACGAAACACGTAATCAAATAATTCAACTGCGGTGCATTTGCTTTGTCCCACGGTGCACTGCCTAAATCACACTTTTACAAATTATTTATGTATTAATTTGTGTTATCAATTAACTGTCAATATGGATGAAATGGAGCAATGGCATGTAATATGCATTTAATGTGTTAACTGTTAGAGAGAAAGTTATTCTGAAAATTCAAGGGGTGTGCATTGTTCCCTGTAGTCCACTGATCAAAGCACACTCCACTAGATGTGCCTGTCTTGTATAGTTTGAAAGTTACTAACCCATTCATGTATTGTCCCATTGCACATCATACGGATACATTCGAAAATTAAGAAATGAATTAAAATTCGTATTTAATGTAATATGGGAAACATAGGGGTGTGCAACAGTCGCCATGAGCCTAAAATGCTAAACCACCATGTCATTACAGCTGAAAGAACATATATTAGCTATTAACACGATTATGCACAAATCACGAAATGGTTTGAAGTGCAAAAATAATCGGTGTGCATTGTTACTGGACATCACGATTCTGTCATTAAAAACGCCCAACCTTCCGTTAAAAGTTATTAAAGCCATAAAACTGAATACCGAATATAAGGCTAACTTAACTGCGGTCAGTGACCACTTATCTTCATCTTCTACCAAAGCAAATGGCCAATCGTACTCAATAATTTAAAAAACCAATCAAAGGAGCGGAGATATTAGCCACTGTTCCCGCCTCCAAAGTGTCAAAATTCATCCTGTCAAGCGACGCGAGCGCGTAGATAGGGTCCTGTGAACGCGAGCGCATAGAGAGGATGGGTTTTCAGCTCGCAAGCGCACACGCACGCGTGGTTTGACTTTTGGCACTAATTTAACGCCGAGGGAGTGCTGTGCAAACGCAAGCGCGTAGAGAGCATGGATTTTCTGCTCGCGAGCGCATACACGTGCGTGGTTTTTATGCGCGCGAGTTTTGGCACTAATTTAACGCCATATTAATCCCAAAAAACCCATTTCCACTGCATTTCATCCCTGCCACAAAAGGACCTGCTGACATCATTTCAGTGATTCTCTCGTTAACACAGGTGAGAGTGTTAACGAAGACAAGGCTGGAATAGAATAGCAGGCTGGCTGCTTTAAAAGGAGGGTGGTACTTGAAATCATTATTCTTCATCTGGTAACCATGGTTACCTGCAAGGAAACACATGCAGTCATCATTGCTTTGCACAAAAATGGCTTCACAGGCAAGAATATTGCTGCTATTAAGATTGCACCTAAATCAACTATTCATTGGATCATCAAAATCTTCAAGGACTGAGATTCAATTGTTGTGAAGAATGCTTCAGGGCACCCAAGAAAGTCCAGCAAGTGCCAGGACCATCTCCAATAGTTGATTCAGCTGTGCGATCGTGCGATCGGGGCACCACCAGTGCAGAGCTTGCTCAGGAATGACAGCAGGCAGGTGTGAGTGCATCTGTAAACATAATGAGGTGAAGACTTTTGGAGGATGGCCTGGTGTCAAGAAGGGCAGCAAAGAAGCCACTTCTCTCCAAGAAAAACATCAGGGACAGACTGATATTCTGCAGAAGGTACAGGGATTGGACTGCTGAGGATTGGGATAAAGTCATTTTCTCTGGTGAATCCCATTTCCAATTGTTTGGAGCATCCGGAAAAAAAAAAAAAGATTGTCCGGAGAAGAAAAGGTGAGCGCTACCATCAGTCCTGTGTCATGCCAACAGTGAAGCATCTTAAGACCATTCATGTGTAGGGTTGCTTCTCAGCCAAGGGAGTGGGCTCACTCAGTTTTGCCTAAGAACGCAGTCATGACTAAAGAATGGTACCAAAACATCCTCCGAGAGCATCTTCTCCCAACCACCAAAGAACAGTCTGGTGACAAACATTGCCTTTTCCAGCATGATGGAGCACTGTGCCATAAGGCAAAAGTGATAACCAAGTGGCTCAGGGAACAAAACATCGACATTTTGGGTCCATGGCCAGGAAACTCCCCAGACCTTAATCCCATTGAGAACTTGTGGTCAATGCTTATGAGGTGGGTGGACAAACAAAAACCCACAAATTTCTGGCAAACTCCAAGCACTGATTATGCAAGAGTGGGCAGCCATCAGTCAGGATTTGGCCCAGAAGTTGATTGACAGCATGTCAGGGTGAATTGCAGAGGTATTGAAAAAGAAGGGCCAACACTCCAAATATTGACTCCTTGCATAAACTTAATGTAATTGTCAATAAAAGCCTTTGTCGCTTATGAAATGCTTATCATTATACTTCAGTATACCATAGAAGCATCTGAGAAAAAAGATCTAAAAACATTGAAGCAGCAAACTTTGCAAAAACCAATACTCATGTCATTCTGAAAACTTTTGGCCACGACTGTAATTGAAAGGACATTTGGACTGCTGAAAATGCATTTCAGATATTTAGATAAGTCAGGTGGAACATTACAATACAGCAGTCTTTGTGACATGTTGAATGTTGCATAACATTGCCATGCGTGATGGATGTCTGTTGGACATAAATGAGACACATTAGAGGACTTTAGAAGGCGTGATGCTGAACTGTATGTGCCAATGCAAAGAACGAAGTGCACATCAGCAGAAGCACAGGCAAGGAGGGATCAAATGGCAGAAGAGATGAATTGCCTGTAACCCCTTTGTTGCCTTTTATTTGAAAATTTTAAGAAACCTTAAAAACTGTTGGCTGTGTTTTGTTAGAACAAAGAGTGCACTTTTATTTATATTTCTGCAAACCCAACATTAAAATAAACACAGAAGTATAATTAAATCCACGTTCCCAGCCACTGTGCTCCTTCAGCAGCGAGCTTCCCCATCTTTTCTCCAGTTTCTGACATGATTATACTACTTTCGGCACTGAGTGGGTGATCTAATGATGCCAGAAAAGGAGGACACACTCGCTGCCACCTCATCCCATGCCTGTTTTACCTCAAAGGGCTTAGGTGGAACAGTGTTGCTCCTGTATATGATGTGCACAAGCACATCCATTTCCTCAGGTGAAAAGCGATCTGGCTTGTCAGGCAAACACTCCACTGTAATAGCAATCTGCTGTAGATCATGCGCTGCTGCCTTTTAAAGGTGAGGTGACATGCCATTCGTATTGGTTCATTGTCATGGCCACAATATGCCTCTAATAAGTAAGAGAATTAGGACACCCTTTTTGCAGTGTGCGCTAGTGCAAAGTCTGTGTTTTTTCCTGCCATCATGGATTTGGACATGCCCATAAATGTTAGTTGCGCTTTGCGTTAGATAGTCAAAATAGAGCCCCATATCTCAATTCAATTCAATTCAGTTCAGTTAAATTATACTTTTATAGTACATTTTCACAATATCATATTGTCTCAAAGTGCTTTACATTATCCCTGCCCAAAACCCCCAGTGCGCAAGCCAGAGGCGACAGTGGCAAGGAAAAACTCCCTAGAACAGGGGTGCCCAAACATTTTCCCTTAGTGGGCCAAAATGTAATCAAAGCACCATGAGTGAGGACTGTATAATATACAGTCGAACCCACTTATCTCGACCTCGGCTAACTCGTCAACCCTATTAAGTCGACGTTTTTGAAGTGGAACCGCCAAATTCCCTTATTGCAATAGCATTTCTCATCGGTTATGTCGATTCTTTTATGTCGCCGAACCCTAATATCTTGAGCACGAAAGAGGGCCAAAATCGCCACTTAACATCGGTTATCTCGATCCCCGTGACTAATCGCCGGCTTTTTAAAATGTATCACAAGTGCTAAACAGCGCGTATTCAAATCGCATTCGCATGGTAATTCGCTGAACAACGCAGGTGAAACGCGATCTAGGTAAATCCCCATCAAAACCAAAGCCAAGCATATCTGCATGCGGCAATGACAACGAAGATGAAGAAGATGCGGACGAAGATTTGGAACCAATTCCCTCTGCCGGTGAGGTGATAGAAATGCTACAAAAAATTCGACAGTATGGTTGTTTTGTAGGGGATGGACTGTTTTAGACAGCATAAATAATATCGAAGCATTTGTTTTCAAGCAGACTGTTAAAGGCAAAAAGCAACAAAGCATTTTAGACTTTGTAAAGAAACCATATTAACTGCGTGTACGATACATTTCAGAGCTGTCAGAGCGAAATGACTTGTGAATGTAATTTTGACACTGCAGATTTGCTTTTTGTAACAACGGACTACACCCCGCAGGTTTTTTTGTGATTTTGTGAGCGATCTTTGTGTTTGCAATGTTGGATAATATAATTAAAGGTTTGTATCGAGAATCGACGGTGATTTTTATTGTATACTGGTAAATCTCCGCTTTTAGTTGGTGCACATATGCCTTTTGTTGTTAGCCGACATGTATGTGCATTTTATTAGCATGCCGATCGCGTCATCAAACAAATCACGGCAACGCCAAAAACCCGTGCATGTACATTCTAATTTATTAACGCACATAAATACATTTCAAGCATATCTTATCTTAATACAGTATATTGCCGCCATATTGGTTTTCGGTTATCTCGACGCTTTTTGGCAACCCCCTAGGCCGGCGACATAACCGGGTTCGACTGTATATTAGTTAGGCCAACGTACACTAAAAAGTAAACGCACTGATAGCTACACTGGGATTCTTGCTTTAAGAATTTTTTAAACAAATTTTAGTACAGTATAATTTAAAATTTTAGATATTCATTGGCGGGCCAATCTAAATAGTACGGCGGGCCAACCTTGGCCCACCGGGCCCCACTTTGGGCACCCCTGCCCTAAAAGGAAGAAACCTTGGGAGGAGTCAGACTCAAAGGGGGAGCCCACCCTCCAGGAGCCGGCAGAGGAAGTCAAAGTTAAGTGGGCAAGATGGCAGAAGTCCAAATTCACATTATTCAAATCTAAAGATTTGAGTTGCAAAGCAGGGAGCAGGCCGGTAGATGCATGTGCTGCTTCTGATGGCAGTACGAACAGCAGTATAGCAACAGGGCATACAGGAGAGACGTCACAGGCAGAAGGGTGAGCAGGCCAGAAAGACGCCACAGGTAGTGGAGGCGTCGCAGGCAGCTGGGTAGCAGAATATTTTGATATTTTGTGGTCTCCAGGCAGTACAACCCAGGAGGGGTAGTGGAAATAAAATGTGCAATTAGCCAAAGTAGGGGAGACTAGAGGCAGTGCAAAGAGTTTGGTGAGTGTAATATATAAGTTCCGGCAGATATGGCTATGGCAGCATAAGTAGGAGGGAGAAACATTTAGGAATGCAGGCATGGGGAGTCCCTGAATGTCAGCACTTCAATACCATGAGGAAGTGTGAAGCTAGAGTGACAGCACTGATAGTTAGTTTCATCCAATGCCAATGGCACTGATCGCCACTCAGCTCTACATCTCACACTACATGTCTAGCTAGAGCTAGAGTCCCTAAAAGCTAGACTAAACAAGTGTGTTTTTAGTCTAGATTTGAATACTGAAAGTGAGTCTGAATCTTGCACATCTGCTGGAAGACTATTCCACATCTGCATAGCTCTAAAAGAGAATGCTCTGCAGTCTGCCGTAGCTTTCTACTCTAGGTACTAATAGATATCCTGTTCCTTGAAATCAAAGCAAGCAAGGAGATATCTAAGGTGTTCTGGTGCAAGGCCATTCAGTGCTTTATAAGTTAATAGCAGTAGCAATTGCAGTAGGCAATCCAAGACTTAACTGGAAGCCAGTGAAGGGAGCATAGAAAAGGGCTAATATGATAAAAAAAAATTTGAGTTTGCAATAACTCTTGCTGCTGCATTTCGTACTAGATGTTTATGCAAGGATCCAGGTGGACAACCAGAAAGGAGGGCACTGCAGTAGGCCAGTCTGGAAGTTATAAAGGCATGTATCGGTTTTTCTGCATCATGAAACGAGAGCATCTTCCTAAGCTTGGCTATGTTCTGTAGATGGTAGAACGCAGATCTATTAGTACATAAGAACATAAGAAATTTACAAACGAGAGGGGGCCATTTGGCCCATCAAGCTTGTTTGGGGAGAACTTAACTAATAGCTGAGTTGTTAAAATCTTGTCTAAAATCTTCTTTGTGAGGATCGAGACTAGGGCTGCAGGATATATCGTTTCAGCATCGTCATCGCGATGTACGCATGTGCAATAGTGACATCGCAGAACGTGCAATGTTAAGTAACGCAAATTAAATTAAGCGTCGTGGACTGCGCTGTTGGAGTTTTTGCTAAACTAACAAATGTCACGCTGTTCTTATTCTTAAACAATCCACAAAAGTCTGTCATATAATTTAGGCTAATTTAAAGGTTTTTGGATGCAAGGCCAACACGCAACTTTGCACCGGCAGCTAACAAACGTCGATCACAGAACGAACCACCAATCACAAACATTCTCGATCCCAGCGCTAACCATTTAACCCAGCGCTATTTTGTCACTCATGTTAACTCCCATATGCGATAAGCTTTCTTAGTTTAATGCTCATGCATTGTTTAGTACCAATTAAGTAATCATTACCATTATATTTGGGCAAAATCAGCTCAATCTTTCTAGAATCATTAATTATACCAATAGAGCAGAGGTCACTAACAGGCGGACCGCGGTCGGGGTCCAGACCCAGAAGCTGTCCCATACAGAGCCGGACCAATAGCCAAAACAGAAAGTTATGATTTAAAACCTGATAGGACGCTTCTATTTTAACCAGCACAGCATTTGTAGTCTTTTCGGTAGTGGTTTAGCAAACACTTTTAACCGCGTAGTTTGGCGTATGCAGCCCTTTGTCCGTCCTAATATGCCATTAGTGTTGATATCAGCAGCAAAGCTACCAAAAAGCCGTAATGTTCCTAACAGAGTAGCTGACCTGTTCTGATATCATACAGCTGAAAAGTTTCCAAAACACAGTATGTATTATATAACATGTTGGATAAATAGACATAGTTTATTGGTGATTTCATGTTCGTGGAAGTTTCCACTTTTTAACAACTGTATAAAGTAATGTTATCTGTTATATAAATCAACTCAGGTGAAACAAAAATTGTACATTTTCAGCATTTGGCATGCCACTCACGATTTCAGACTCGCACAGGAAATCTTACGGCAAATCTACATTATTCCATTATAAACCTAAAATAAGCTACGTCAAAAGTATATTTACACGGTTACATACAAAAGCAGACTATTTACAAGGTAAGAATTATTACATATCTATGCAGAAATCTTGAATTGAATTGTACTGAATTAACTTGAGAGTGAGATACTGATTACATGCAATGTTGATACAACCGATAGGCTACTTAAATATACATCTACACTAAAGAGTTAGACATTATGATCTTCCAGAACTTTGCTTCAAGAAATTTTCTGTAACTGGACCTCTTTAAATTTTAGCTGAATTTCCCTGCAATACAGCTATTAAACTAATTAGATTTTTAAAAATCCCAATATCGCAATATATACTCAGCAAAAAAAGAAACGTCCCTTTTTGAGGACTGTGTATTTCAACAATAATGTTGTAAAAATCCAAATAACTTTACAGATCTTCATTGTAAAGGGCTTAAAAACAATGTTTTCCATGCATGTTCAATTAACCATAATCAATTAATTAACATGCACCTGTGGAATGGTCGTTAAGACCATAACAGCTTACAGAAAGTAGGCATTTAAGGTCACAGTTCTAAAAACGCAGGACACTAAAGAGACTTGTCTACCGACTGTGAAAAACACCCAAAGAAAGATGCCCAGGGTCCCTGCTCATCTGCGTGAACGTGCATTAGGCATGTTGCAGGGATCGCATGAGGACTACTGATGTGGCTAGGGCAATAAATTGCCATGTCTGCACTGTCAGACGCCTAAGACAGCGCTACAGGGAGACAGGAAGGACAGCTGATCATCCTCGCAGTGGAAGACCACGTGTAACAACACCTGCACAGGATCGATACATCCGAATATCACACCTGCGTGACAGGTACAGCATGGCCACAACAACTGCCCGAGTCACACCAGGAACACACAATCCCTCCATCAGTGCTCAGACTGTCCGCAATAGGCTGAGAGAGGCTGGACTGAGGGCTTGTGTGTTCCTGGTGTGACTCGGGCAGTTGTTGTGGCCATCCTGTACCTGTCACATAGGTGTGATATTCGGATGTGCATGTTAATTAATTGATTATGGTTAATTGAACATGCATGGAAAACATTGTTTAGACCCTTTACAATGAAGATCTGTAAAGTTATTTGGATTTTTACAACATTATTGTTGAAATACACAGTCCTGAAAAAGGGACGTTTCTTTTTTTGCTGAGTATATATCGCAAAAAGAATAAATATTGCAAATGTGATTTTTTCCCCCAATACCGTGCAGCCCTAATCGAGACATAGATCTGAATTAACCAGGACACCAAGATCCCTGATCACTGTGTTCAACTGAGTAGGAAGACCACCAAGACTGTGGTTATCAAGCTACCTAGGGTCCAACTAGCAGTACTTCTGCTTTTTCTGGATTTAACATAAGAAAACCGAATTTTGTGCCATCCAACACCAGATGTCTAGTAGTATTCTAACAGAGAGCTGCACTGCATCATCTGGTTTAACAGATATATATAACTGTGTATCATCAGCATAACAATGGAACCCAACACCATGATTTCTAATAATGTTACCAAGTGGTAGCATTTATAAAGTGAATAGTAGCAGGCCCAGCACTGATTCCTGTGGGACACCATATTTAAGCAAAACTAAGAACTAGATGTGCTAAAGCTATAACCACTTTTCTCAGACACTCCTAGGTTTGATTAAAATACTGCAGCAATGCCACCACCTTTGCATTTGGTTGAGGGTTTTACTCATAACTATATTCAGCTGTAGTAGATTCATTCAATGCCATTCATTAGGTTTAAGTCAGGTCTCAGTAAGGCATAGGGCACCAAGACTAAAATCTGTAATCATTTCATTTATTAGTAACGCCTTAGGAGCCAGTGATCTTACATTTGGCAGTCCGAGTTTTAGCCTAGCATTGCACCTATCTAACAATGGATTTGGTTTATTTATTTATCAAGTTATTATGACATACACTATGATAGAATAGACATCCATGATAAAAAGTGTGGGGAACAAGCACAGTCCCAATATCATGAACACTAGGTGACGACTCTAAGCAACTAGCAGGCAGTCGATTATGCCAGTTTGCCTGCCGCGTGGACTAGGCTCTAGCTAATCAGCGATTTGCCTCAAGCCTATGAGCTATGCTTTTGGACTGGAGATCAGCACCAGCCTGCAAGGGGTGAATACTGTCCCTCTTCAAAAGCCCAGGCCTACCCCAAAACGTCTGCCAACTGTCTATATAACCCACACCATTTATCGGGCACCATTCTGACAGCCAGTGATGCAGCGACAATAATCTGCGCCTCATTTTGTGGCCACAGCTAGTAGAGATGGGGCCAGAGCACTTTACATGGACATCATCTTTGCAAGGTTGCACACCTCTATGAAATTGGTCTTAGTGATCTCCAACTGAACCTTTCTAATATCAGACAGTGTTGGGTCAAAGATCCGGGTTTGCATTTTGCTGAACAGGGCAGAGTATACAGGGAGGATGATGAGGTTGTACAGGATCTCATAGGTCATGTCGATCTCCTCTCTGGACCAGTCAGGAACACTAGGAGGTCACCTGGGGGCTCGGTGAGGTAGATCTGCATCACAGTTAATAGACTGGCATCCAGGTAGTCCGTCTCAGTCTCCATGGTGTACAGCACCTCCACAGGGTACATGAGGCCCAGAATGTTGAAGAAGGGAGCCTCGTAGAAGTACTGGGAGAACTTGATGGTATCCAGTGTGGCCTACATCACAATCAACTTCATGTCTGGCCATTTCTGCAATGGTGTATTGGCCCAGGTCCAGGTTAATCAGGCACTTCCTGAGCAGCTTGCTGTCCGTCATGTACTTGATCACCGTCTCTGGGCTGGTGTAGTGCTCAAATCGGATGGGGTAGCCTACTTCTCGGCCCAGGCAGCAGCCATACTCCTCGGACACCCTCTTGGCCATGGACATGGCTTGCCACGGGTGGTGTACCCCGCTTCGGCTAAGTACTGCATGATCTCTGTGGTCTTTCCAGAGCCACTCTCCCCAATCATTATCAGAATCTGGTTGTTGTGGATGGCCTGGATGAGCTGCTCCTTCAGCTTGTAGATGAGAAGACTCTCCCTCTGCTCCACAATGGACAGTTGCATCATCTTCTCATAGGAAGTCTTGTTGCCGCCGAAGGTATGCTTCTTCCACTCTGGGATATTGTTGGAGATCATGCTGATGCCCCTCATGTTGGCTGCTATCTGCTGTCCGTCGGTGTCAGGCAGGGGGTCCACCCAGTGCTTGTTCATTCCTATGGTGATGGAGTCCATCTCAGCCTTGTGCTGTGCCATACAGCAGACGACACTTCAGAACCTCACCAGTCCCTGATCCCCAACATGTCTGACCCGATTAGCTCTCAGATGGTTTTGACTCTTCCCGGGGATGAGGCTCCGGAAGGCTTTCCCCCATCCCTTTCATGATGTGTGCAGCCTTCCAGTGGGTGGCTGCAGCAGAGCTACTCCCATGGAGAGCAGAAGGGTGTCATGCCTGTTTGGACCTAGCCGTCATGAAGTGTTTTATGGTAGCTGGAGTGCCAATCCTGCCACCAACCCCAAAAACTTTTCCTTGCAAGTTGGAGGACTGCTGGCAGGGCCGAATGCAGTTTAACGTCATAGCCAGGACATAACAGCTCAAGAGATTACTATCCAGCGACCTGAGATGAAGACTAGAATCCTTCGGTACTGTGTCTCTTTAGAGAATCCTTGGATACTGCTGGTTTGACTTTGTGTTGAACGAGTGGTTGCCAGAGAAGTCCCAAATGAGGCACATTACCTGCATCGTGAGGGAGTGTCACTTACAGCACTGCGGCGTGTGGCGCATTTCTGTGAGGGTGATCCGGTCTGCAGGATCCTCGTTGCTGTGAGAGATAGATGACCATTTCCAGGGGGTGGGACTGGACCGTGTGTCTGGCTGGAGGGTTATCCCAAGGTGTGGTGGGTGCAGCAACGTGCTGCATCAGCGCATGCTCCCCAACCTGACCTGATCTCTGATTGCTTTAATCAGACATCATTAGTGCTGACGTGGATAACAATCTGAGAATATTTATGCTTACAGTTAACTAGCACTTTTAAATTTGCAGAGATGTTGGTTGCTCTGGCACCAGGGAGACAATTTACTATGGTTGCTGGAGTCACTACTCTGACGTTTCCTAAAATAGAATCTCTAATTACCAGAGCGCTCTCAACAGGCATCTCAGTGGGTGTTTCATTGAGTGGGGAGAACATGTTGGAAACAAGAATGGGTAAATGGTGCTGGTGTGATTTAGATTTGGATTTACGACTATGCTGCTGGGTCGTTACCTACTTGCCCTGCTGTGAAGGCTGTGCTGCCGGAGCTGAGGGAGACTGACTACCTATTGCGGACATATCTGGAGCCGCCAACACTGAATCTATAATCATCTCACTCCTGAATCTCCTGTAATGTCTGAATACATCCCTCAAATGCAATCTTCTCCATCAGCCTAGCAACTAGCTGACATTTGTCAGAAATAAACATACCGCTAATGACGAGAGAAGTATAATTAAACATATTACATTCAGAACACAGAACAGGAACCTTTGAAATATACTTACGTGAATCTGGGAAAACACTGGGCTTGGAAAGTAAAGTCCTTGAAAGTTGACAGCGCACTAACAACTTGTTATACACGGATTATATAAATTACAGCTATTTAGCTATTTATGTTATTCAAGCTTACACGTTAGCACCAAACAAACTGCGTCAAGTCCAAACCAGCGAAAGCCAATAATAATAATGCATGTGTGGTGAACCTAATTATAATAAACTCATGTCTCCCATTCCAAACTTCTTCTCTTGTACTTGTTTTTAACAAATAAAAACTACATTTAGTTACCATGTACACATTTGGCCATAAAGTTAGATTTTTTTAAATATAGATTTGCCTTTTGAGTAGGCTACACAGCTTTAGATTACTGTTTTGCTCTCTTTGCTGTCAGAGTTCCCTAAATTCCAGCTCCTGTCGACCAAAGAATTAAATAGCATCAATCAGCCTTTTTACAATCTCATGGTTTTTCCTCACCCATATAATTGTGTTTGCCTGAATGGAGACACACAATCAAATTATCAGTCCAATTTCAATCTTAAGCAATAAGGGACGTCATCAACCACATCCCCAGGTACATGATGATAAAATTTTCTGGGAGGGACTGCGAGACGAATTCCATCCCATATTAGTTCATAACTAGACATAGCATTTTATTTATATAGTGCTATCACACAATATACAGGACTGATGCAATATCTAATCCACACATTTCTCAAAATAATTAACTGCACAACTACATTGATATGCTTTTTGCACAAAAAAACTGAACAAAAATTAATGTTTGTATTTACAGTACACAGAAAATATTCACTACAATCAGCAAGAAATTAACAAATCAAAGTATTTTTAACTCTTGGATCTAGGGCTGTCACGATCATGAAATTTTAACTGACGATTAATTGTAATGAAAATAATTGCGAATAACGATTTGTCTTTTTCCTGTTCTTTGTATAGTTAACATATTCATAGTTTAATAATACACATACACCTTATGAAGAAACCCCGTTTATTCACTTTGAACCTTATATACACAACATATAAAAAGGCAGAAACTTTTAAATTAATGTAAAAAAAAAAAATGTTTGCCTTTGTTTTGTTAACAAAAATGTACAGGGCAGGAGAGAGTCTGTGACATAAATAACAATCCGTACAAACCAGTAATAATTAACAAACTAATCATGACAATACAACAGTCAATATCCTTTTCATAACCGATCATGCTCATTACTGGCTAGGCAGATTCCAATTTCTTTTAAATCCTTGAGATCCTCATCCTTTAGTTGGTTGTATAAATTGGAGATTGCAGTTTTGGACATATAAGTTTTGCCTGGTAATTCATATTGCTTGTCAAAGTTTTGAAGCATTTCTTTGAATGCTTTCTTTTCCACAATATTGAATGGCAGCATTTCTTTCGCTATATATCGCGTCACGCTGTCTGTTAATGACATTGACTGATATGCCAGTGTGCGTGTTTTTAACACTGGGCTTGTTGGGATCAGTGTTGTTACCGTAAGCTAAAACTGAAATGACAACTAATTTAAAAATATATTCGTTAACTGAAATAAAAATGAAAACTATATTTACCTAAAAAAACACAGACTTTAAACTTCAAAAAGTACCGCCAAATCACCAACGTCTTTTTACCTTATTTATCCACAATAATCACCTCTTTTAAAAGATGTTGCGGCTGCTGAGCTGTGGAAATAATTCGCTTCCAGAATGCACTTCGTAAAACGGTCAGCACCTCATCTAAAGCATAGTGAAAGATTAAATGTGCATGTCAGTATAACCCAGCCCCACAAAACTATTCTATGTGATTATACGGCGCATAGTCACCAGAACTTCAGATGACAGGTGAAACATTTGTCCACAGACGCCGGTTTTTCAGTACTATATGGACGTTTATTTACCCCCACATTTGGTAAGCAGTTTAGTAGTATTATTGAGAGGCATTTTGCGATACCCAGAAGTTAGTACTCTGTGTAAATTCGGTTTATCCTTATGTTTAATAAACATGTCTGACTTAAACTGGCTAACTGATAGGAAGCAGCGAGTAGTTATTAGAGGCACTATGTCACAGTGGGCCTCCGTTTATAGTGGGGTACCGCAGGGTTCAATTTTAGGACCACTATTGTTCCTAATTTACATTAATGATATTGACACGAATACATACAGTAAACTGGTTAAATTTGCAGACGACACTAAGGTGGGCGGGGTAGCAGATACTAATCTAGCAGCAGAGAGGCTTCAACGGGATCTGGATTTAATTAGCGAATGGGCTGATACTTGGCAGATGAAATTTAACACAGATAAATGTAAGGTAATCCATGCAGGGAGCAGAAATATACAGTACAGATATTTTATGGGTTCAACTGAAATAAAGGTAGCTGATTACGAGAAAGATCTCGGTATGTATGTTGATGCTTCCATGTCCCACTCTCGCCAATGTGGGGAAGCAATAAAAAAGGCGAACAGAATGTTGGGTTATATCTCTAGATGTGTGGAGTTTAAGTCAAGGGAGGTGATGTTACACTTATATAATTCCTTGGTAAGACCCCACCTAGAATACTGTGTGCAGGTTTGGTCACCATACCTCAAGAAGGACATTGCTGCCTTAGAAAAGGTGCAACGAAGAGCTACGAGAATGATTCCTGGTCTTAGAGGAATGTCTTACGAGGAGAGGTTAGCGGAACTGAATCTGTTCAGCCTTGAGCAAAGGAGACTAAGGGGGGATATGATTCAGGTCTATAAGATTCTAACGGGTCTGGATGCTGTTCAGCCAAATGACTATTTCAATATTAGTCTAAATACTAGAACTCGTGGCCATAAGTGGAAATTAGCGGGAGAACATTTTAAAACAAATTTGAGGAAGCACTTCTTTACACAGCGTGTAGTCAGAGTATGGAATAGTCTTCCTGCTATTGTAGTGGAAGCTAAAACCATGGGTTCCTTTAAATCAGAGCTAGATAAGATTTTAACAACTCTGAGCTATTAGCTAAGTTCTCCCCAAACAAGCTTGATGGGCCGAATGGCCTCCTCTCGTTTGTAAATTTCTTATGTTCTTATGTTCAAATTGCAAAAAGTACAGCCACACCACCTTTGTCGTCATGTTGTTTATCTATGATACCTCCTCTTTGAAAAGATGCTATGGCTGTTGATCTATCCCTTTTTTCCATCGGCACTTCAGTGCTTATTGCTTTTATTTACCAAAACAGTCACATGTGGCATGTTCTGCTGACCAAATTTAATAAGTATAAGGATACGCTGAATTTATACAGCTTACTAATTTATGGGCATCACAATATATCTGTCATTAATATTTTAGGCTTATCAAATTGTGGGTGTAAGGAAATGTCCGTATCCCGCTGAAAATCCAGTGTCTTATCTAAAGCCCTACAACTTAAATGAGATGGTCAGTTTGATTTTATGGAGGACAATTAATCATTTACATTAATATATCCAATGGTAAAATAGTTGATAGATTAATCTATAGAAAAAATAGTCGTTAGTAGCAACCCTAAATACATTACATGTCTGTATCATTGATATCGCAATATGACATTTTTTAAATCACTTAATTTCTACAGGTGTTATCGTAGACATGGCACAGCCCTAGTTCAATTATCAATGGTAATATTAATTCATTAAAAGGACAGTAACATAGATACTGTAAGCAACAGAAACTGACTGACTGACCACAGTCCTGTGACTCATAGTTGTATCTCTAATAGAACATCTATGAATGCTGTAATTTCTCTTTAGCAATTTCCAATATAATACAAGCTTAATTACAAAGTAGAATTTTAGTCTTCTTGGTTTGTGCAGTACAATGGGATAATTGATGAAATTTGAGTGCATGCAAGAAATTCCCAACGTATGGCATTAGTGGTTAACTCAAGTTCACTACTCACAACAAAAAAACATCAGTACACAAGAAATCATACCAAAGTTTTAAACACCTCATTGACTCTGAACATCACCCCTCCCAAGGCTATTTGCTGAGCCACCTGCTGTATTCCCTGTATATCTATGACTGCTGGATACAATCGACTCCAACATCACTGTCAAGTTTGCAGACAATATAGCTGTGGTAGGCCTGGTAACCAATAACAAGGAGCAGGCCAACCTGGGGGAGGTGAAGAGCTTCTTTTGGTGCCAGGAAAACAGTCTGCTCCTAATAACAATACAAAGGACCTGATTGTGGACTTTGTGAGGAAACAGCAGAGGATCTACCAGCACATCAGAATAAAGGATGCTTTGGGAGATAGGGCAGAGACCTTCAAGTATGTTACTGATTCCTTAGTGAGGAAGGGTCACCAATGCTGCCCCTTCAAATACTAAAGAACTTCTACAAAGCTACCATCAAAAGCATCCTGACAGGGATCATCACCACCTTGATTCAGTAATAGCATACACCATGACCACAAGGCTTTACAGAGTTGTGTGGTCAGCTGAATGCACAATCACAACTGCACTCCCTAACATTCAGAACATATACATCAGATGATGCAGGTTCAAGGCCACAAAGATCATTAGGGATCCCAGTCACTACAACAATGGCCACTTCTCTGTGCTGAGGTTGAGGAAACATTATAGCTGCCTGGGGAGCACAAAGAGGATGCGGAAAAGCTTCTGCCCTCAGGCAACATGGATCCTTAATGAAGACAGTGTTTAAGACTCGCACATCCAAAGTTCCATGCTACCCAGAATACACATATACAGTGTATATATGTAAATTCTTATTTTCTTTCTTACAATACCTGCCACTTTACTGCCAACTGCAATTGCACACTACAGCATAGTTTAATTTCATGTCTCTTTATAGTTATGCCCCCAGTTCACAATCTGGAGCAAGGTAGTAGTGAATTTCATTGGACACAGTACAGAGTACACATAATTGTGTGTGAGACAAATAAAAATTCTGAATTTGACCTAGAATTTGGAATGAGATTTTTCCAATAATTTTGGTTAACATTTAATATTTTGGTAACGTAAATTCACGGTGGTACAAATTATGCAATATATTGTTAAAATAAGAAAATTCACCACTCGGACATAATTTCAGTCCGACCAGTCCATATAATTTCTGCTCAAGGTGAAAAGAATCAGAAATTACTTTGATCAATGTCATTGTTTAATTCTAAATGTAAATTCCCGAGAAACGTTTCAGAAACGTAACAGATCCCAAACAACCAACAGCAAAAATAAAGCTAACTGTAACCGATATACATTCGCAAATAGCAAAAATGTAATGCATATAACATTAACTAAAAGTGGATAAGATAGCATGTAACATAACAGGAGTAAAGTAAATTCATTTTTTTAATCGCACTTCAAAGACATTCTAAAGAAGGTTTTAAATGCATGTTTTAACAAAATAATAATACGATAGAAACCCGACAGCTTCCTGTAAGAAACACCCCAAGCAAGAGCGAACTAGCACTGTCAGACACGGAAATCATCAAAATCGGACCCAGTTCAAACGCATGTGATAAATACTACAAAAGCCATACTGAGTTTATTGTAAGATAATGTGCATGTCTCGTGGGGTTTCCATCGTATTACTAATTTTACAAGGGCATGATTTAACCACGTTAGATAACTGCAAGAAGCTCGCGAGCTGATCCCTCACCTGCTAGATTTTTAATTTTGCTGCAGCGTTTCATCACATTTACTCATGAGTGACTACGTTTGTTTTTCGTATTGATTATCTTCTGTCAAAATCACAGCCACTTACCAGCACATCATTCCTATTAGCCAGCTAGCTGCAGCACACCAAGCTGTCGGCCTCGGTTTCTGTTTTCCTGCTTTGTCTGAGTTACCCAAGAATAAAACCACAACTAATTCCGCCATGTCATGTTTTCATTATCAATATGTAACCTCAACAGAGTACGCACAGCTGTATCTAGCTAGTTTTTTCCACCCAGTTGCATACGATTTTCTATTGTTTCTAGATGAAATATCCGCGAACAACCGGAAGTCGCTGCTCTGCAGCAAGCATCTGATTTGATGGCCAGCGGTGACATGCCGGAAGTTTGTGGCTGTCTCACTGGTGACCGACAGCGCGAGATAGACAGGGAGAACTGATGAAATCATGAAATATAAATGACGGTGAACCCAAGCGTCGTGTTATTATATCGCAATTCTTTCTCAACTCTTGTTCAGAGCTGTAGGAATAATAATAATAATAATAATAATAATCATCAGCAGCAGCAGCATCATCATCATCATCGAGTCAATAACCAAAATGAGAACAGAACCAGATTTACTGTCAGATGGTTAGTTTAAAACTTATCGTGCATCACTCACAAGTTTTAACTAATGCAAATAAATACATCATTTCTAGAATCACACATTTCAAATGAAAAATGTAAAAATGGCGTTTGAAAACAAATACCATACCCCCAGCAATATTAACATCAGGCTTGATTTTAAGGAGATTTTAATGGATTTGGGGGCTGTTCCACGAAGCGAGATTATAAAATCCAGGATTAATTGTAATAGCCTCGCTTGAGTTAGCCTAACAGTTGACTTCAAGCTCATTGAGTTACACGAACAAAATCAGGTGTATTTAATTTCCGCTAATTCAAGCCAAGCTTGACAAGCGAGGCTCGTGCGCGTCCACGCGATATAAAAGGCAGCCTTGTTAAACGATGATGGATAAGTAAGAATGAATGCACGAATTATTACTGCAAGACTACAAAGATATAATAACCAGAAAGGGGAACATGAGCTGTATCATCAAAGCTCTTGAGGTTGCATGTCAGAAAATAGCTGACAGGTTAAATGCGTTAGAACATGATTTAAGTAATCTTTCTGTTAAGGATGTAAAAAATTTTAACAACTAAATGGGAACAGTTTCAAGCCTTCAAAATATAGTCATTAATATTTCCTTTTACGTATGTATTTTGTTACCAGTTGTAAGGTACTTTAAGGTTATTTTAACACATTTATAAACAGGACAGCATGTTAATTATTTGGGTCCATCTTGGATAAAGTGATAAATATAATTGTAATTATTAATAATGCTTGGTTTCAGGAGCAACATGAGTGGAATGAAAAGGTCCTGGCAGCAATTGAAGATTAAATACAAAAATATTCTTTAGAATGGCAAAGTAAATCTAATTAGAACTACATTTTTAAAGAATTAATTTAAAGCCCACATTGCATTGTATAATTTAGCCACCAAAAAGAGCTGTGGCTGCTGCAACCGGTGGGGGCCCACCTCCAGCAGCCTGTACCCCAGCCGAGGTGATGGCCCTCGCACAGAACTGTGCACGGCCTATTATTGAGGGAGGAACATCATCAGACGTTGTTCCTTCCAGTCATGTGCAATCTTATGTTAAAGGTAGGTCATTACTGTTTCCCCCTTTCTGCCTTGCCTTCTGTTAAATGTCTTAAACAAATATTCTAATGCATTACAGTAGTGGATGGTGTCTTGACCCTCTTGGATCCTGAACCACGGTCATTAGAATCTGTTGTGAGTATTTAATCATACTTTAATACACTGCAGTAACTGTGGGTTTTATATTTAATGTTAAAGTCCAATGCCTTCATCTGCTGCTAATTCTGTCATGTATTGTGGTTTTTGTTCACTTAAGTTAATTCTGTAAGTTAAGTCCTGCTTCTAATGGATATAGCTTTACTTTTTAGTTGTACCGTTAATACTTATGGTCAGGCATTGTACAGCAGTTAGTGTACCACTGCATGTCGTACTTTGTATGTGACAAAAAGTTGAATTTGATTGCATTGTGGCCATGGTAAATATAACCAACAAATGTTCCCTTTTTGCAGATCACAGGGCCATCCACAGGAGGATGAGGAAACGGTTTCTGTTTGCTCAGGAATGCTAGCCGTATGAACTTGAAACTGTTTTGCAGTGAATAACATTTGTCTCTTCCTTATAAACCTATGCAGTATTTGCTGTGTACAGGAGTCTGAAGAACCAGGTGGGCAATGCTCTCAGCCCTCATCAGCATAGCCCACATGTACTCAAAGACCGTCAAAGGAAGAAGGTAAGTAATAAACTGTTTAATGTAATTAATAAGAATGAATGAATAATTCTTATTTGTTCCTTCTAATGAGACAGATATCCGTGCTATTTACAAGAGGTATTTGATCCAGGAAATAGAAGTCCGAAAAGCAGACCTCAAATATACACAACTGAAAATAAAAAAACACTGAAGCTTGAAATTAATAAATTGGAGAGATGTAAGTGGTTAACATCACTTTAATGTCTACATTCAGTGTTCACTGTCGTAAATGCTTCCCCCAACAGGATATGAAAGATTAAATAAAAATGAAGAAATGCCTCTAATTGTCCTTTCTTGGGGAAAAAAAATACATAAATGAAATTTACAACAGAACCAACCAAAATGTTTGTGTACACATCTCTCTCAGCTCTACCATCCATATGGTCTTCCACTGCTAGACTCTCTTCCCATTGCTCATCCTGCATCATTATTGGCATACGCTCCTGCTGCAGTATTGCCACAAAACTGCACAGGCTACTACAATGTCACACGCTCTGTCTGGTGTAACTCTGAGATGCCGCAGGCAGTTAAACCTGGATTTTAACTGTCCAAATGTCATTTCAATGCGCGCCCTTGTCTTACAATGGGCATGGTTGAAATGTCTTTGCTTGTGTTGCAGGATCTGTATATGGTGTGAGAAGAAAGGGTAGACATGGGTACCCTCTGTCACCATAAGAACATAAGAAATTTACAAACGAGAGGAGGCCATTCGGCCCATCAAGCTCGTTTGGGGAGAACTTAACTAATAGCTCAGAGTTGTTAAAATCTTATCTAGCTCTGATTTAAAGGAACCCGTGGTTTTAGCTTCCGCTACACTAGCAGGAAGACTATTCCATACTCTAACTACACGCTGTGTAAAGAAGTGCTTCCTCAAATTTGTTTTAAAATGTTCTCCCGCTAATTTCCACTTATGGCCACGAGTTCTAGTATTTAGACTAATATTGAAATAGTCATTTGGCTGAACAGCATCCAGACCCGTTAGAATCTTATAGACCTGAATCATATCCCCCCTTAGTCTCCTTTGCTCAAGGCTAAACAGGTTCAGTTTCGCTAACCTCTCCTCATAAGACATTCCTCTAAGACCAGGAATCATTCTCGTAGCTCTTCGTTGCACCTTTTCTAAGGCAGCAATGTCCTTCTTGAGGTATGGTGACCAAACCTGCACACAGTATTCTAGGTGGGGTCTTACCAAGGAATTATATAAGTGTAACATCACCTCCCTTGACTTAAACTCCACACACCTAGAGATATAACCCAACATTCTATTGGCCTTTTTTATTGCTTCCCCACACTGGCGAGAGTGGGACATGGAAGCATCAACATACATACCGAGATCTTTCTCGTAATCAGCGACCTTTATTTCAGTGGAACCCATAAAATATCTGTACTTTATATTTCTGTTCCCTGCATGGATTACCTTACATTTATCTGTGTTAAATTTCATCTGCCAAGTATCAGCCCATTCGCTAATTAAATCCAGATCCCATTGAAGCCTCTCTGCTGCTAGATCAGTATCTGCTACACCACCCACCTTGGTGTCGTCTGCAAATTTAACCAGTTTACTGTATGTATTTGTGTCAATATCATTAATGTAAATTAGGAACAATAGTGGTCCTAAAATTGAACCCTGCGGTACCCCACTATGAACGGAGGCCCACTACTCGCTGCTTCCTGTCAGTTAGCCAGTTTTCGATCCAAGCTGCCACAGTTCCTAAAATCCCTGCAACTTTAAGCTTTAGCAAGAGCCGTTTGTGGGGGACAACATCAAAGGCCTTCTGGAAATCTAAGTAAATCACATCATAGGCCTTTTTGTGATCAATTTCACTTGTAGCTTCCTCAAAGAACTCAAGTAGATTCGTTAAGCAGGATCTACCTCTCCTAAATCCATGTTGGCTATCCTTTATAATGTTATTTGCATCTTGGTAATCTACCATTTTCACTTGAATTATAGCTTCCATTATTTTTCCAGTAATGCTAGTTAAACTGATTGGCCTATAGTTTGCTGGATTACTTCTATCCCCTTTTTTGAATATGGGTGTTATATTAGCATGCTTCCAATCTGATGATACCACACCCGCAGATAACGATTTCTGGAATATTAAAGTTAAAGGTTGGCTAATAATATCCCTCATCTCTTTTAAGACTATAGGTAAGATGCCATCAGGGCCCTGCGATTTATTTATTTTGAGTTTAGCTAGGCTTAGTATCACATCAACCTCAGTTATACATATATTGGTCATAGACGATGCTGTATTCGTATTAATTGGTGGTAAGTTACTTGTGTTCTCTACTGTGAACACCCGTGAAAAATAATCATTAAACTCATTTACTATATCAATTTCATTATCAATTATATGGCCCTTACTATCCTGCAAATTAGTGATTTCAGCTTTTAGAGCTCTCTTGGAGTTAAAATATTGGAAGAAACCTTTACTGTCATCCTTAGCCTCCAATGCAATTTTTCTTTCTACATCCCTCTTGGATAGCCTAATGTTACTTTTTAACTCTGCCTGTAGACTTAGATACTCCTGCTTAATTTTGAAATCATTAGTTATTTTCCAATTGTGGAACAGAGCCCTTTTCCTCCTGACTTTATTCTTAATTTCCTTAGTAAACCACCATGGTTGTCGTTTCCTAGATTTAGTTTTGCTGGAAACAGGTATGAAGTCCTCTTGCACTTGCAACAATGTGCTTTTAAAAATTCCCATGCCTCTTCAACTGTTTTGCTATTTAACTCTGTCCAGTTTGCAGTTTCTAATTTCCGTCTCATTCCATTAAAGTTAGCCTTCCTAACATTGTATACTTTTAATTTCGACTTTGCTCTTCGGACACTGAAATTAACCTCAAATTTAACCATGTTATGATCACTACCGTACAATGGGTCTAAAACCTCTAATTTTCCAATCCTATCCTGGTTATTAGAGAAAACAAGATCAAGAAGGGCTTCTCCCCTGGTAGGTGTATTAACAAACTGAGTAAAAAAACAATCCTGTACTAATTCCACCATCTCAAGTTCATTTACAGAAGAGCCAGATACTGTGTCCCACTGTATCCCAGGTAAATTAAAATCACCCATAACCACCACATAATTTTTATTACTCATAATCCTGATATCATCATATAACATTCTGCTTTCCTCTACAGCTACATTAGGTGCTGTATAACAAACCCCGACAATTAGGTCATCTGAATCTTTAGCATCAAGTTTTATCCATACAGCTTCTGAATTTTTATTTTTATCAGTAAGTTCCCTTGCCTGCAAGTTTTCTTTTGCGTATACTGCAACACCACCTCCCTTCTTGCCTATCCGGTCTCTACGGCACAACGTATAACCATCCATATTATATTCATCACCATCATTGTCACTCATCCATGTTTCAGTTATTCCTATAATTAAAGTAAAAGCAGCACACCAGGAAAAATTCCTATAATAGAATGAACATAGACACATTAGACTGTAGTATAATAAACTATAGTATATTTGTGAATTTTAGTTGACTTGCCTTGTCTGAGGCTCTGGCATCATATACCGACCCTGGCCATTTTGCCACAATGTTTGAAATGAAATGTTCAGCAGTACATACCATCTGAAACATTTTAGGAAATGGTAATGACATACATTGATATTGTTGGATGACTACACTTTCACCTCTTATATAAAAATGTGAGGTATTATCAGTACTTACCTGTACATTAATACTGTGATATGATTTGCGGTTTATGCAATCAGGCTCTGTTGGACCTGCTGGAGCCTTTATCCTCATGTGTGTACAGTCAATGGCTCCAATGACGTTAGGAAAGCCTGACAAATTCAGTTACTGATCAGGTAATGATTTATGTGTTGTAAATGACTAGATGTTTAAAGATTCAGCACCATTAATTCCAAAGAAAGTTTCCTTAATGCCAAGAATGCCTCGGTGGCCAGGAAAGGTAATGAATATATTTAAAAAGGACTTTAATGCAACATAAACCTTCCTGATTTCATGGCACACTGTAGCTTTGCTTAAATGTTCAGCATCCCCCACACTGTACAGAAATGAACCACTGGCAAAGTAATGCAAAGCGATACACAAAGACTGTGCAACCGTAAGGGCTTTAGAGTGACGTGTGTTCTTGGAAATATAAGGTTCCAATAACTGACACAAATATGTAATACTGCGTCTACTAAATCTATAGTCCTCGTATAAATAATCCGGAAAATGCAACAGATATATCCTGGGCCGAAGTACTTATGGAACCTGTTGCCTTAAAGCTCTATGAATGAGCCGCGCTCCCTCATCAACTGGATTATGAATAAACGGGCATGCCATGGTTATTCATGTAAAAGCCTTCAATGCACTCCTTGTCATTTTATACTTTCTGAGTAATTACAATCGCCTGCATGTAATCTGTAACAATTTTATATTGGAGGCTTGATGTGTGTGAGAGAGGGAGAGAGAGAGTGAGAGAGGGAGAGAATAGCAGCAGAATTATCCCAGGCCAGCAGAATGTCGTGATGTGTGACATCACATGGCTTGTCCAATCATGTTCATCAAGCTAAGATAAGCTTCACAGCTAACCTGCCACGGAGCAGGCTTGTCCAAGAGCATATGTTGACATAGTAACTAAGCGGAGCTTCAGGTTAGCCTCGTTTGTGGAACCGAATTTGGAAAAATTAAGCCGGGATTGTCGAAATAAGCCTGGCTTTTGAGGTTAGCTCGCTTTGTGGACCAGCCCCCTGAATTGAGCTGCAGTTTGAATTGGTTTTGAAAAATTAAATTTCTTTCGCCTCCATATTATGGAAGGCAAAGAGTGCCAAAATTAAATAAATGAATAAAATATTTAAAATGGGAAATAAAAACATCATTAATTAAATTGTCATGAATTGTTTAAAATGTGAAATAAAAACATTATTTATTAATTTAGTGTCCTATAATTATTTCACTATTTATTTAATTTTGGCACTTTCGGCACATCATGAATTAATTTTTTCTGTCAGTCTGAGCCATCAAACTATCGCTGTTCGGCTCAAGCTGATTGGCAGAACCAGCGTGTTTCTAAAGACACAGCCAACCAGCCTTGCATAGATTGCTGTTAGTCCCTCCAATTTATTTTGATGACTGACAGATTAAATTAATTCACGATGTGCCAAAAGTGCCAAATTTAAATAAACAGTGAAATAATTATATATGGCATCTCTCTATATACATGTATATAATAGAGATAATAAAGTTTACTTTGACTTTGAAATTAATGTTTTTATTTCACATTTTAAATAATTCATGACACATTTCATTAATTGTTTTATTTCACATTTTAAACCACTGCTTAAAATAACATTAAAATGCTTAACGACTGGAATGAGATAGTTACATTAAAGAATATAATTTTAATCTTTCCCCAACCAATTTGCCTAGTTAAATATGTTTTCCCACACTTTGTTTCAAATTAAATCACTAGACATTAAATATTGTTTTAATATACACTCACCTAAAGGATTATTAGGAACACCTGTTCAATTTCTCATTAATGCAATTATCTAATCAACCAATCACATGGCAGTTGCTTCAATGCATTTAGGGGTGTGGTCCTGGTCAAGACAATCTCCAAACTGAATGTCAGAATGGGAAAGAAAGGTGATTTAAGCAATTTTGAGCGTGGCATGGTTGTTGGTGCCAGACGGGCCGGTCTGAGTATTTCACAATCTGCTCAGTTACTGGGATTTTCACGCACAACCATTTCTAGGGTTTACAAAGAATGGTGTGCAAAGGGAAAAACATCCAGTATGCGGCAGTCCTGTGGGCGAAAATGCCTTGTTGATGCTAGAGGTCAGAGGAGAATGGGCTGACTGATTCAAGCTGATAGAAGAGCAACTTTGACTGAAATAACCACTCGTTACAACCGAGGTATGCAGCAAAGCATTTGTGAAGCCACAACACGCACAACCTTGAGGCAGATGGGCTACAACAGCAGAAGACCCCACCGGGTACCACTCATCTCCACTACAAATAGGAAAAAGAGGCTACAATTTGCACGAGCTCACCAAAATTGGACAGTTGAAGACTGGAAAAATGTTGCCTGGTCTGATGAGTCTCGATTTCTGTTGAGACATTCAAATGGTAGAGTCAGAATTTGGCGTAAACAGAATGAGAACATGGATCCATCATGCCTTGTTACCACTGTGCAGGCTGGTGGTGGTGGTGTAATGGTGTGGGGGATGTTTTCTTGGCACACTTTAGGCCCCTTAGTGCCAATTGGGCATCGTTTAAATGCCACGGCCTACCTGAGCATTGTTTCTGACCATGTCCATCCCATTATGACCACCATGTACCCATCCTCTGATGGCTACTTCCAGCAGGATAATGCACCATGTCACAAAGCTCGAATCATTTCAAATTGGTTTCTTGAACATGACAATGAGTTCACTGTACTAAAATGGCCCCCACAGTCAGCAGATTTCAACCCAATAGAGCATCTTTGGGATGTGGTGGAACGGGAGCTTCGTGCCCTGGATGTGCATCCCACAAATCTCCATCAACTGCAAGATGCTATCCTATCAATATGGGCCAACATTTCTAAAGAATGCTTTCAGCACCTTGTTGAATCAATGCCACCTAGAATTAAGGCAGTTCTGAATGCGAAAGGGGGTCAAACACCGTATTAGTATGGTGTTCCTAATAATCCTTTAGGTGAGTGTACATTCACTGGCCACCTTGCTAGTTCTGGGTTAGATCCCCCTTTTGCCTTCAGAACTGTCTTAATTCTTTGTGGTATAGATTCAGAAAGGTGCTTGAAATATTCTGCAGAGACTTCAGTTCATGATGACATGATAGCATCACACACTTGCTGCAGATTTGTCAGTTGCACCTTCATGATGTGAATTGCCCATTCCACCACATATCCCATAGGTGCTCTATTGGATTGAGATCTGTTGACTATGTTGACCATTTCAGTACAGTCAACTCTTTGTTATTTTCAAGAAACCAGCATGAGATCTTATGAGTTTTGCAACATGGTGTATTATTTTGCTGGAAGTAGCCATTAGAAGCTGGGCACACTATGGTCATAAAGGGATGGTCGGCAACAATACTCAGGTAGGTTGTGGCATTTAAACGATGTTGAATTGGTACTACGGGGCCCAGAGTGTGGCAAGAAAATATCCCCCACACCATTACACCATCACCAGCAGCCTGAATTGTTGATACAAGGCAGGATGGATCCATGCTTTCATGTTGCTTATGCCAAATTCTGACCCTACCATCTAAATGTCGCAGCAGAAATCAAGACTCATCTGACCAGGCAATGTCATCCGATCTTCCATTTTCTTGTTTTGGAGAGCCTGTGCCCTCTGTATCCAGTTTCCTGTTCTTAGCTGACAGGAGTGGCACGTGGTGTGGTCTTCTGCTGCAGCAGTAGCCCATCTGCTTCAAGGTTCAACATTTTGTGCATTCAGAGATGCTCTTCTGCATAGCATGGTTGTAATGACTGGTTATTTGAGTTACTGTTGCCTTTCTAACAGCTTGAACCAGTATGGCCATTCTATTCTGATCTCTGCCATCAACAAGGCATTTTCAGATAGAGCACTGCTATGCACTTTTCTGTCCCATTCTCTATAAACCCTACAGATGGTTGTGCATGAAAATTCAAATAGATTAGCAGTTTCTGAAATTCCCATTCCAGCCTGTCTGGCACCAGCAACCATGCCACGTTCAAAGTCACTAAAATTACCTTTCTTCCCCATTCTGGTGTTTGATGTGAACATTAACTGAAGCTCCTAACTTCTATCTGTATGATTTCATACATTGTGCTGCTGACATATGATCAGCTGATTAGATATTTGTTTCAATTCATTGTTCAGTTGCATTCAACATGTGTACCTAGTAAAGTGGCCAATGGGAAAATAAACCACATCTCTGAAATAACTAAAGTTTAATGGCATCCCTTATTGTTTATTCCATATTTAACACAAATCAGACGTTGCTTTTGATGATCAATTTAGTTGAATATTTTATATACTGTAATTTAACAAATGAAAATGGCACAGACAAAAAAGATGGCACTCAATTTTTATATTTTGTGGAACCACCTTTTGCAGCAATCACTGCCAACAAGTGATCTCTGTACTTCACAATGAAACATCTGTATTTGCCAATGGGTAGTTTGGCCCAGTACTCCTGAACAAACTGTTCAAGCTATCACAGGTTGGAAGGGTGGCATTTCCACATTGCAATTTTCAGATCTTTCCATAGATGTTCAATAGGATTAAGATCTGGGCTCATGGAGGGTCATTTAAGAATAGTCCAATGTTTTTTTCCTCAGCCATTCTTGAGTGCTTTTAACTGTATGTTTTGGGTCATTAAACGATTGGATAATGGGTCTTCTTCCATGGAGCCTATTATTGTTCAACATGCGACAGATGGTGGAATCAGAATGTGACATACTTTGACCTTGGAGTTCAGCTTGAATAGTTTTGGTTGGTTTGCTTGGATCTTTTTCTACCCTCCGCACAATCCTTCCGATCAACCTTATGCTTTTTAATAACACTGGCAACTGTGGTCACAGGAACATGAAGCTGTTTGGAGATGGTTTTATGGCTTTTACCTTTAACATGGCTATCTATAGTCTTTCTGCTCTCTTCAGATAGCCCTCTCTCCTTTTCTTTTGCTAGTCCATGTTCAGTGTGGTGCACACAATGATACCAAACAACTCAGTAGCATGTTCTTCCCCTTTAAATAGGCTGAATAGCTGATGAAAAGCTTGAAGGCACCTGTGATACTAAACATTTAGTTTGAAACATGACTAGCATGCAAGGGGTGCTGACAAATCTGTCAATAATATTTTAGCATATATTTGTAAAGTAAACAACAAATCATTTCTTTTCACAATTTTATTGGTTTACTCTGTCACATACTAAAGACATGCAGGTATACATTAGGCAATTGCTTTTAATTCAATCACTTTTCAAGAGAAATTAAGTATTATTTAATGAGCTATAATACCACCAAATTTATCATCTGTTTCTATATAGTTTTATATAAATATACTCCACTTCAGCTAACATTTAAATTAATATGGTTCTTTTTAACTAAAAGAACTAAAGTGATTTTCCAATTATACAAAATATTTTTATGGCTTTCTGATGTGGTGGTGTCTATTTGTTGCAGTATAATACAAATAAATTTTAAATCATCCTACATCATCTCTTCCAAAACTTAGGATAACTATGTACTGAACTAAATAAACAATTATAAATGTTCCCCTCGTTTTTAATTAATCTTGCAACTGGTTAAGCAACATTGACTAAATTCATATGCACGCTCTTGGCATTTCTTCAAAATATCTGATTATTACATAAAAAGTGACAAAAACATTCCCACAAGCAATACTTCGGTTTCTTTCTTCGTCCATCTGCCTTTATTAAAATATTACAGTATATTATGCTTATACATTGCCATATCCATAACATTTACAGGCGTAAAAATGTATCATAAAGGGCCATGTTACAGCCAAATGATGATTCACCTTTACATTTAAAAAATGTGGATCCATTATACAGCTCTAATACAGTCAGATGCAACCAATTTATTGTACACTTAAATCAGCATTATGACAGATATCTAATTCCTCAATATACTTTCTCACAACATGTGCTTTGTAAGGACATTATGAAAGCTATGCATGCCACAGCCTTTGTTAATGCTTTGGTTTTAAAGGGTCATTCTAAAATGCTGAGGTTGCAGTTCACATACAAATTTAACAATGGGAGCATATGTAAATGTTAATATCAGCTCAGTGAGAAAGGCAATTTGAAATAAATCATTTTACCTTACTGGAAAAGAGAGAATTCAGTACTGGCAAAAATGTTAGTCAACATAAGAGAAAAAATGTGACCAACATCAAATTGTAGTCCCATCAAAACATATAAACTAAAACAGGAAACTGTTGAACTTGTTTAATAGTGCACCATATTTGAAATTGCTATTGAAAAATCCATTTTGCTTTGCAAAATTATTTAAACAAAGGTAATAGACTTTGAAAATAGAATGTTAAAACTTCATAGATGATTTGTAGTATTCAGATGAGCTAATTTTACAAATGCATGTACAGATTCTAATTTCTAAGAATAAATACCATAGGGATTCTATTACTTCTGCAAGGGACTGTATTTCACCAACTCCTTGGTCCAGCATGTTATTGAATGTAGAATGTGAATAATAGAAAACCATGTACACCTGCAGAATTTTAAACACTGAATTTGAATTTCAGAGATGTCAAGTTACAGGGCATCACCATTGCAACTGCATCAGATTTTCATTCTTATTTGAATTACTTAGTATGCAAAAATGTTCACTTAACATTTGTGCATCATTAGTCTTGGGTATTCTTAAAGTATTCAGTTTCAGTACACTTAAAAGTAACAAAAAAGTACATTTAGTACAACACTTGCCAGTTTTGAAATATCTATTACTTCCTAGTGAGCAGGTACTGGTATTCTCTAGTTACATGCTTTACCTTTACACCAACAGGACTTTTAATAGGTTAGTAAAAGACCATCTAACTAAGGAGTTAATATGCAGTAGAAAAAAGCCTTAGTCAATAACAGCTAAGCCAACAAGCTAGTCATTCAAGATGGACATTGTGTAACCATTTTACACTACAGTTCCTTCATTGCATGATCCTGGTGAGCATCTGTCTTCCTTAAAGATACAGAAATAAAACATGAAAATCACTTAATTTTGAATATTATGGGATAATTAATGACAGGTCCAGTAAAGATCTGCAATGCGAAAGTTAAAAATACTCTGAAACGGATTTAAACAGATCCAGATTTTTACTAGTGTAAATAAAAATGCATTACGTTTGACTTGTATGAAATCTTTTTTAAATGGAGAACTTTCTGTAAATGTATATTTAAAAAAAAAAATCAAGACTACTTAATGCAGTCTTTCACAGACAATAGCAGAAAAGGATGAACTGGTTAATCAATAAACTGTAAAAACATAAAATGGAATTTAGTCAAAACTTAAAACATATTCATTGAACTGTCTACAAAATACTACTTATGTTTTTCTGTGCCTGTTTTCCCCGTGGGGTCTTCTGATCAGACTTCACAATTCTGCTTCCCTTTGTCACTTTTGCTTTTTTGGGCACGGCCACCTTCCGTCCAGCATCCCCCTTCTTGCCAACACTTTCCTCCACTACGGAGACTCCCTGTGTTGTCTTCTTCACCGTCTGGCAGGGTGCGCTTGAACGTTCATTGGCAAGCATTGGGCTCCCTTCATCATCATCTTCCTTTTGGTCTGAAACAGTTGTGTCAGTACTGGTTATTATATGTTGAGATCTGGTTGGACTTCTGTGCTGGCTGACAGCAGAAAAGCTCCCCCCTGCCTCAAAAGTTTTCGTCACCTCTGTCTTTCTATCCCTCCTTTCTCTTTTGTTGAGCGAAGGAGCTGGAGGAGGTTCTTGTGTAGACTCTTTGCCACTAGAACGACGAGAGCGCTTAGTACCAGGTGGGCTTCCCATGTCTTGCTCTGCTTTCCTCTCAGGTTTAGTGGAGGACAGAACTTCTTCCTTGCTAGTTTTGGCCTTGCTAGAGTTTGATGGTCGACCTCTCTTACGAGAAAGATTACTGACAGGTAAGGCAGGTGGCTCGTCGGCACTACATAATTGTCTGGTCTTGCAGAAATGTGCACCTTTATTTGATTTTGTCTTGCGAGGCCGACCTCTGCCTTTCGGCTCTGCAGGAGAGGATGGCACTGGGGGCTCCACGCGAGGGTAAATGCGCGGTCGTCCTAACGGCTTCCATACCCTGGGCCCCTTTGGTTTGTTTTTCATTTTTCTCCTCTTCTCCTCCCCTTCTGGTGAGAGTGGTGTTTTTCTTGGCCTCCCCCTTCTTCTAATAGAATTACTGGAGACACCTTGTTTACTCTCTGACCCAGGACCTGGGAGCAATCCTAAATCTTTGTTCACCTTGGAAGGTCTACCTCTTTTCCGAACTATTCCTGATGTTTTAATAGGAACTGGGTCTTTGTTAATTTTTGGAGGCCGACCTTGCTTCCGTGGAGTTCTGGGGGTTGACTCTTTACCCACCTTAAGGGTTTGATCTTGATTTTGGTCAAGAGATTTTACTGAAGGAGGAGGGCCTGCCTCTTTCCGTGGCCTCCCACGCTTTCCTGCATTAACTTGTTTAGGCTTCATGTGAACAGGTCCTGATGGTCTGCCCCGGCCCCGCTTGGGGGTCTGGGGAATTTCATGGGGCAGAGTCACCTGTACTTCTTCCACAACATGTTTAATTGGTTGCTCCATTGCGGAACGTCTCTGAACCTACTGCTTGCTGGATTTCTTTCTGGCAGTCTATGAATACAAGTATTTTTGGTTAAAATGCATAAATACACATGTATATTTTCTAGTCAACATATGATAAATTTTGGTATAATTTTGAAAAACGTTTTCCCATCTGTTTTTAATCTTGGACTTATTTTATTTCACACATTATATTATTCCAACATTTCTTGCAATGACATGCACCTTTGCAGGTTTTGTACATTCATTAACCACAAATGCACGTTGCATATATCAACCAGACTGTATGAGAACAGTCTTTTTTTTAATCTGTGTATGTATGAACTGTATATATGCAAGTCACTGACAACTGGAGACAAATTCCCTGTGTGTGAATATATATTTTAAACACATTTAGTATCTATGTTTTAAAAACACGATCACACTCTAATAATTTCTAACCACCAACCAGTCACTGTAATGCTTCACCTTTTCAAACAGAACATAAATAGATGATCAACTTTGTTATCTCCGTGGCGGGCTAACTGTCCAAATCGCTGTTAAAAAATACGCCACAAGTATTTATTTCTATCCAAAGAACTAACACAGACATAAAAACAAACTAAATTTAACACCATAGGTAAACATAAAATACGACAGGGGGCGGAGAACCTTCCTCGAAAGACTTTCACCAGGCGTTTTTACATGTACGTCTAATGGTGATCAACGTAAAAAAAAAAAAAAAAAAAAAAACAAACAAAAAAAAAAAAAACAAAGATATCCACGTACAACATACGCTTACTGTACCTGCTCGCACATCGCCTACCTTAAAAGGATGTAGGAACAGTCATAAACGGTTTTCAGGTTATTTGTTAGGTGTTCAAGAAACAGTTCCTCTTACCGATCTTGTAGTCTTTGTTTATATTTGAATTTGCAACCGCTTCCAGGGCTGACGGGAAGCTAGCTACAAAATTTAAAGTGGACGTTAATGAATCGATCATGCGCAGTGTCTCCAGAGCTGTGCGTAAACAAATAGGCTCTTTGCACATAACGCGGTGACGTCATATCCGCATGCGCGAAATACGATTGACTTGCTTCCTGTTTGAGGAACTATCAGCGCAAGGAATGAATAACTTGTGTTTCACAAGTTATAAAAACAATACCACCAACACTGTTGATCGCTAAGTGCACAATATCTTCAAGATATAATCGAGTTTTAAGTGTCAACACACTCATATGGGCAATTCAGCAAATCCAATTGACCGCAGCATGGTTTTGGATTGGCCAGGAAACCGGAGTGCAGGTGTTCCGGGCAATTCAGTTTCCCTATGTTTCCCCTGTCGCGCGCTGATTTGTACACGGTTTCGCTGTTGTTTTCATGTCTTTTTAAGAAGCTCTTGAGGTAAACAAGCCATATATTTTAAAACATCACATGCCTTTTCGCTGTTATTTTCATGTCTTTTTAAGAAGCCATACATTTTAAAACATCACATGCCTTTTCGATGTTTTTCGTTTTTATAAAATAAAAGTATTTAATTCGCTGGATAGAGATATTTCTTGATGAAAACGGTATAGTATTGCTTATATAAGACTATATTATGCGTGACGATCTACTGTATTCACATGTAATAATGTACCCGAGTGATTTTCAGACATCTCACATACATATTTGCCTAAATATTAGGAGAAACATTATTCCCTGATAGACAGGGGAAATTGCCCGGAACACCGGCACAAACCTCACTACGACACAGGAACAAACGAACTACATACACATGGAACCTTGACTTGAACAGAGGTCCTACAGGTGTGAGGCAATAGCTGTAACCACTGCACCACCACGTCCATATGCAGTTTCATTAAAACAAACACATAACTAACTAAAACCAGCAAAAAATAATTAAAACAGGAAGATTTTTTTCTTAACATACTTATGCTAACATTTCACATAATTTATTGTTACATTTTACAATAGTTATCAATGCACGTTTCATATTATTTACTGCAACATTTCACGATGTATTTCTGCGCAAATGTAATAAAGTTTGAACAATCGCTCAGTAGAAATGGGTTCATCACATGAAAACAGTAATCACGGTCCCATTTGAACATACAATGAACGTGGCCATAGTTTTCAAATGTAACACAAATCTGAACAGTTACATTGAACAGTTGAACTCGAACTCTGACAAATCACCAGTGCTGCCCTACTTTTATATTATGAGGTTTGTCGTGCTTCTTCTTTAATCTGAAGCAAAAATCCCATACAGCAACCTCTCCTGTTGCCACGATTCTGTTTGACACTAAGAATAGCAAACATAGATTAACACAATATGCTAAGCACATATTGAACATATTAAGTTAGACATTCTCCACTAGAATGACTGCGGATATTCATAGATACTTCATTAGCACATGCATACACTATTACTTTCCGGGATTAAAGTTTATTAGCGTAAGCTATAGCTAACTCCAGCTACAAAGTTGAAAGAATAAAGACTCCCCTTCGTATCCGTGGATGTAAGATCTTAAAGCCCTTCCCTAATATACTCGTTGGTGTTTTGGAGAAGGATTTACAAAGGCGATGTACGAACGCGGAAACTGACGACCAAGAGCCCATTTGGAGTACAGCAGGCGTTCGTCCACGGAGCCGCGCGATGACGTCAAACGCGTCATAAACGCTAGTACGCGTGCGAAGAAGTCTGAACCACCCTTTATTCACTGTGTGGCATGGCTTAAAGGCTGGTTCACACTTCTCGCTAGCGTCAACTTTAAATATCAACATGGAAGCTTTTGACGAGCGTTGGGGTAGTTTGCAAACCCTACAGAATATTTACAAGGTGACAAAACTCATGCGTAAATGTGTGTGTGTGCGCAGACTTGTCTCGAACTGAAAATCTCACGCCATCCAGCTGACCAAAGTTAGCAACCCTATTCTTAATAAAAACATAAATACAACACGTTGTGCGCATGTGCAAAGTACGTGGATTGACCGGAGGAATATGAACGTTTCCGTGTCCGAATATGCAGAGTGGATGCGCGAGTCTTGCACTTGTGCGGAGTAGTATGAACCAGCCTTTATAATGACGAAATGTACGCTACATCCTGTACACGGACCGAAAGCGCACGTGGAAAGGTCAATAGTCCTCCCACCAGTAGGGGGTGTGTTGTGCTTCCGTGGGAAAAGGATGCACGAGCAATTCCCTAAGTTCATGCAGAACTGCAGTTTATACCCGGTTATATTCTTAGAAGGGTTCTTTGGATCCACTACCAATTCAGTCGAAAAAGAAACACCAGCAGCTCTTCTTAAACGTAGTTAACGTACGTTGCTTTTCTTCTTCTTGTTGTCCCTCCTGTGGATTCATCGTTCAAATACCATTGTAGTAGATTTAAAGCGGAACGCATCAGACTTGCATAAAGACTACTAATAAGAAAAGGTTGGTCATTTAAAAATCGTGGTTGAATATAAAAAGTTATTGTTTATTATTAAGGTCGTTGATGTTGCAATTTAAATGAATTTGAACGAAGTACCTCGATATATTACAGAAAGATATGATCGCTAGCCAGCTAGCATAACGAAGGCTGTGCAATATCGCTTGTTGACGAAAGGCAGAGATTTATACAGATAAACCATTAAATGTTTCGTTTTCTCATTAAGTAATTTTAGCATGTTAATGAGACCCAATACCTTCCATAGAGGCATGCGGGATTCTCTGAAAATACACTATACCTTTTTCGTTTTGTAGTTACATGTATTTGCATTCATTCATATATGCAATATAATTGTCTTGACCTGCGCATTTCAACAGAATTTAATATGGTTAGTTTATATTTTATCACGTCTGGCATTTAATGTACGTAATATTGTCATGTTATAAAGGTAGGGCGTGACTATATTGGGGTTTTGAAGGCGGCGTATTAGCACCCTGTGCTGTGGTGTCACTCACGTGATTCCCGATTCTGCTTCTAGCTTGTATCATGCTATACATTAATGCAATAATATTAAGAAAATGATCATAAAGCAGTGCATTGCCTAAATCGGTAATATTTTGGTTCCACAATGAGTAAGATTTCCAGTACAATAACATGTAGCTAGGTGAAAAAAATGTGCATGAATTGTTCAGAGCCTGTTTTTCTCCAAGTGTCCTGTGATGGACTGGCACTCTGTCCAGGATGTTTTATATTCTTTTTGCCCTGTGCATCCTAGGATAGGCTATATACTCACTTTGATCCTTTGCAAGATAAGTGGTTATTGAAGATGGACGTGATAAAATATAAACTGACCATATTAAATTCTGTTGAATAACAAAGTATTAGATGGTTTATATAACAAGCTTGACATATTGCTCTGTTAAGTTAAATGTGTTGGTGAACAATATATAAAAAAATTGTGTTGAGATCTATGTAACTAGTTTTTAATACTTCCTGGTTAAAGCTAACATGTTAATGTTTTTCTCTGTTGATCTTTAATTGTGGAGTTTATAGGGAGAGATTGAATCCCACCGCACATCAGGTTCCCCAGAGTCTGTATTTCTGATCTCTTCAGATGCTGGGAATTCATGAAACTGGAGATAATGGCTCTCTGCCGTCAAGGACATATCGCTGTATGGCATGTTCAGCCACCTTTCCGGGACTGTCCTCTTTACTCGTGCACCAGGCATCTCATGCAAATAACACCAACTCACCTGATGGGAATCAAGCACCACCTGCTCTCCAAGTTTCCTGCAACAATTGTAGAAGCATGTTTTCCAACAAGGATCTTTTGGACAAGCATCATTGCAGTGCCCCGCCTATCTCTGCCTCTTCCTCCATTTACATCTGTGGGTGTGGGAATAAGTTCCAAGATTTCAATGTCATGCTTGAACATAAACAGTTACACAAAACACAGATGGATGTACAGGAGCCCCTGGCAATAAAGGAGGAGAAAGCAGTAGGAGAGAGCGTAAACAGCCCCAGCCATTCAGACCCTATGCATGCATCTTGTAGTGAGAGCTTTAATCTTACTTCTCATTCCATTCTATCCTCACATGTCCATCCACCTAGCCCCCAAATCTCACAGTCAGCCACTGAAGACTCTGAAGTAAGCAATAAGGAGATTTTTAGTCATGCTCCCTCACCTGTTGCAGAGTTAAACAACATGCCTTCTGTAAAGCAAGTTGCACGCATTCCTGTTTCCAACTCACCTGAATTACTTTTGGCACCAACCATTACAGCTCTAAAAGATGACTTAACACACAGAAGTGTTGCAGATGTGACTTCTGTCTCAGACTCAGTCAGTCCCATTCATAGTGATGCGGTGCTGCAAAATGATCAACAGGATGTAAAACCACTAAAGAAAATGCTGGTGTCTGCTTTCATGGAAAGATTGCCACCAGCCCAGGCAGCCTTGAGTGCTAACAAAGAAGAAATACCAAAACCAGTGGGAACACCATCAGTGACAGCCTCTGAATCTATAGAGGGATCATCAATTAGTCAGTTACGAAGATTACTATGTAAATCTGGGACTAAAAAGAAGCAGCAATTGGCTGGTAATACTGTTAGTTTGACTAAGGTTTTTCTACCTGTGGTGGCACTTGAGACGCGTCGAAAGTTAGTTGGGGTCAGTGAAAATGGCCAAGAAGGTAGACATCAGTGTGGACTCTGCCGGAGGATTTTCCATGACATAGATAGTCTCATATTTCATCATGCTACACACAAGAAAGAAAAAATTAGGGGCTGTCGTCATTGCAAACGACTTCTCATTAGCAAAACCTGTATGCAGATCCACCATCTATGTGAACCGGAGCCTACAGGGATTCTGCAGGATCCATTCTCTGTAGGTGATGTAATGCCCCTCTCTTCAGGAAATGTGGCAGTTCATGGCCAAAAAGGCACCATGGAGAGCAATTCTGAGAAACAGCTGCAGAAAAGGCTTTTTTCATGTCACATGTGCCAACATAGTTACACACGCCTGTATAATCTAAAAAAGCACAAATGTCATTTGTTTTCCCATCAGCATGTGGATAACAGTCTCCCAAAGGACAAAGTCCATATGGCGAAAGGAAATGTAAGAATAGACATTGAAAATGTGGTTGGAATAGGAGAGTCGCCCATGCAAAAGAATGTTTCTGTAGGCACTGAAGCCACTAGTCTAATCAAAACGGAGATGACTGAGTCTAACTCTTCAAGAGGCCCAGAGGTTTCTCTCGGCATGCTTGCAAAGAACCCAGGAATAAACTTAGATATCTGGCCAGGCTCACCTAAAAGTTTCATGCCGTTTACTTCAAAATCAGTTAGACACAACTCAGCAGAACTGCAAGAAACAAAGTTGGAAGGCTGGGCTGCTTCCACACAGGAGTATTCAGTTTCAAAGCATATGAGACAAGTTGAAACAGAAGGCGAGGTGAAAAATATAGAGGCAGAGGAAGAGAAAAGACGCTGGACTATGCCAATTGATGAATCGGACATTGATGTTCTAGTTGAGGCAGAACACAGTAATAATAAAGAGGAGTTTGTTTTCCGGAAGCCTGGTCTAGGAGATGGTCTTCCATTCACATCCAGTCAGCTGAATCATCCAATCCAGACATCTGAAGTTGACCAAAGTCATTTGCCCAGCAGAGGAATGCTGCAACATATTCAGAACCCACTGTCAATAAAAGCCAAGTCACATCTGGAAATCAAGAAAAGGTTTGAATGTCTCGGTTGTGGGAAGAGCTTCAGCCGCAGATATGTTCTCAATCTACATAAGAAGAAATGTATTCCGATAAACAGAAGTACAGAAGATATTGACAGTCACAGTGATCAAAATACTGGAAAATCCAAGAGAATAATTTTGCCAAGTCATCATCAAGGATCATTCCAGGAACCAACAAACCAGGAAAGGATGTTGATCCTCACACCATCTTTGGGGGTTCAGGTCAATAGAACAGGTGATAATCTTTCTTCGGGAGACTCTTGGGGAATTATGTCATTACCAGCAGTTTTGCCAAGAAAAGTGACTTGTGAATGTGGATCAGTTTTCACTAGCTCTCGTCAGCTGTTTGAGCACCTTCAGATGCATGCCCAAGAGTCTTACATTTGTCCTACATGCGGGAAGAACCTCCACTCTTGGATGAGTTATGAGGCCCACCTCCACACACACAAACGCTCAGTTTGTCCAAAGTGTCAGCAGTCTTTCAGCCAGCACAGCTCATTGGTCCGGCACCTGAATAAGAATCGATGCAAGGCTGATGGTATCATGGGGAATAAATTTCTATGCCCCAGCTGTGGTGTGGAATTTCTCACTTGTTCCAGGCTTAAGCTCCACATGCACTACTGTGCATCCAAGCCTTCCAGCAAACCAGTCGTCTGTCCAGTATGCACACACAGCTTCAGTAGTAACAAGGAGCTCCAGAAACATTTAATCACCCACAGTCACACCCAGGCTTTTCGGTGCCACATCTGCCAGCGCAGCTACCCTAGCCTGAAGTCTCTTAAGAATCACAAAAGAAAGGTTCACCGATTGATGTTTACCAAGAATTCAGGAGGGGCTGTATAATAAAATAAGTTAGGAGTGGTTCATCTGGAGGTTTCAGACTACAAACAAGAAAATATCAAGTTCATTCAAGCTGTGATGAATCTGTACTTTTGACTCAGTAGTGACTTGTAAATGGTGGCTGCATACTGCCGACAGAATCAATGTTGTTTTACCAATATGATGATGCATGAGCAGTGGTTGCACAGTTCAAACGACATCCAGACAAAACAAAATCAAACATTGGTGAAAACAATATTATTACTTAAATACTTAAAATGTCAATGCCACCTGGTCTTGTTATAACCCTAGAGGGCACAGAATGTTTTTGATGCAGCAAACCCACATACAGAGTACAAATAACTGTGTTATGGCAAGTACATTAATCATTTTAATAAAGGAGATGATTTCTCTTTTAATATAGAAGTTGCTGTCTTCATTAACAAAAATTGGTCTAATACTACCAGCACAGACAGGAAAGCCAGCAACTTACACAACACACGGTTACACAGTAACTAAATGTGCATTCCACTGCAAACATTATAGGGTTTAATTTTACTTTAGATGATTTATGTATATGGTTCTGCAAAGCATGCTGGAAACTGCATAATTAAAACTGTTGTCTAACCCTGCGCTCCCACATTATGTCAGCCGATCGTGGACAGTGGGTGAGATCAGAACAAATAAAAATGTTTGCCTATTGATAAAATGACATTCATTCTGTCAATTTAATTTGAAGTTTGTGGCCACCTTAATGCTGTGAAGCTAGCATGTAGTTGTGAACCTATACCATTCTTTAACATTTTTCAGTGAAATTGAAATTGCATGTCTTGACTTAACTAGTTCAGCAATCACATTTTACATCGTAATGATGAATTTAAAATATATAGGTGCTTTTTTTGTACTCATGGAAATTGTACAGTTTCAGGAATACTGATATGTGAAAATTCTGAAATTCATTAATTACTAGTGCTTCATTTATATTCATTCCAGTTAATCCATAAATAGTGCCACTGCTTAACTAGGATTTAGGGTTTAAATCTAGATGCAAATTCTGTAAATTCATATAGTTATGTGATATTTGTCTCATGTTTGTATAGCTTTAGCCTAGGTGTTTGCTACCATACATTTAATTTTTCAGTTTTTTTGTTGTCTTCAGCCATAAATGAAAAAGTACATCTCATATTACTTGGCATCTCTATAGGAGATTAATAAACATTGTGCTTTTATTTCTTTTTTGAGCTGGATTTTAAATGTTCATTGGGTAATTTCAGTGTAATTTTCTTTGTCATTGTGATTTTGCCTCTCTTGTTGCAAATTAAACGTAATCAACCATCCTTTAAGTACATTGTGTTACATATTTCACAGTAGTAAGTATCCTAAAATATGGAAGAATGTAACACAACCGTTGGAGCACTATCGTTAGTAATTGGGCAGCAGAAATTGAAAGTTTTAAAAGAACCATTATGCTAGACAACCTCCCATGGAAAACAGGAAAATATGTGTTAGTGGTTTGTGTTTGATTAAAATGTAAAATCCCCAGTGTATCAGGAAGACCAACAGGTTAATGACTAAAGTTGTATCAAGTGCTGTAATTAATCATGAAATCGAGATTCAGTTTGTCCCAATTTTTGTATCAATTTATGAATTTACCATTTAACACCAGCCATAGAATTAAATGTTTTATTTTTACATTTTTTCAACGTGTTGATAAACACAATTTTAATGCAGCCTATGCTAAGTGCACTGCAATGAAAAAGTCTACTAAATCACTGAAGTGTCTACTACTGTTTTGAAGGTATAAATTAAATGTTCATTCTATATGTTTTTTTTCCCCCCATATTTGCTGTTTTAAGAATAGTAATGTGTGCTTACAAAGAAATGCATAGTTTTTGCAACTGGGAGATGAAGTGTTCAACAGCCTTAAACTAAATTTGGGTTTTATATTTCAGTAGTTCCGTTATTTGAGTGTTACATATCAGGGTATAATGGTAATATTGTGATGCACTGAATGGTGACACTGGTATCATGATGAGTATTGTATCATGGGCTATTTGGCAATACCCAACCATATTGATGACCTATACAAGAATTTGTAGCATCAAGTTGACTGCATTGGTGAAATATTTCACATGCATTCTTAATGCATTGCTCATCAGAATAATGATATGAGAATCTTAATCAAAAGCTAAAGTTATCTACCGAATTTTTTTCTGCCCCACTCCCATTGTTCACTTCCTTATAATGGCATACCTCTATTTTCTGACTTTTTAACAGCACCATATACAGTACCTACCTTAACTATAATAGGTAATTCTCATGAAAGTTCAGTTTAATTGCTTTGAAATACATGAATCAAGGTATAATACACAAGGATATGGTGTGTAGCATTCCCCTCCAGAAAGACTTAATTGGTGGTTATTTAAAAGAAATTACAAGAAAACGAAACCAACGTAAGAGCTTGTCCCTTTAGCGGAGGGTGCTTAAATCATTTACATGAACTTAAACTGCCAAAAGAAAAACACGTTCTCTGCTTAGCTTAGCTTGCATGTTGTACGATGGCGATATTCCGATAACTGGAATTTCGGAAGTCCCTCACAAGACAAAAGTTCCCACCACCCACATGGGAAGCAAAAAATACATAAGCCTTAATGTATACAAAATATACATAGAACACAAATGTATATAAATATACACAATACACAAATCTATACACAGTGGTACCTTTGAACTTGAACTTAATCCATTCAGAACTCGGGTTCGAGTCCTTAAAAGTTCGAGTCCTGATCGAATTTGCCCCATAAGAAATAATGGAAAGCCAATTAATTGGTTTCTGGCCCCAAAAAATTACACCTAAATATGGTTTTTATTTAGCATTTAAACACAATATGAACAGGATAAAACAAGAAGAGCATATACTAAGCCACAGGTATCAGGAGCCCTGCACATTTTTGGGTTTCCGCTCGTTTAACACACCTGATTCAACTTCTTGAATCACCCCTGTACTAAGCACATTTATCAAAACAGTGATTTGTAAAGTAAGAAAACAAATGCTGTGCGTAACATTTTTTACCGTTAGTTCCCCCTGAGAGACATTTCCCCGCGTTCTTAGGTCGGCGTTCACGGTTCGACTTCTGAGATTCAGATCGAGTTCTTGGTATTTTTTTTTTCGAACTTGTTGATTTGACTTTTAAGAAATTCGAGTTCTAATGAGTTTGAGTACTGAGGTACCACTGTAATCTGTAATATCAGTTTGCTTCATTTTAAACCTTGGGGTTATTTACATAGTTCATATAAAAAGTGTACGTACACCCCTGTTAAAATGATGCAAAAAAAGTGAGACCACAATAAATAATTTCAAAACAGCTCTCACCTTTATTGTGACCTATGACATGTCTGTGTAGGTTCTCAGCTGTCCAGGACATGGTAATCTTAAGGGTTTGAATCAAACATCATTTCACCTCTCATCCGAAAGGCTTCTTCAGTTCAGAACTTGTGTCTATACTGTGGGGTGTGTGTATGTGTTGTTGATTGTGTCAACACTTCAGTGACTTCAGTAACATCAAATAATGAATTACATTTTTCTGATTAATTAATGATAGACACAAAGAACAAATAAAATTAAAAAATGAAGTTGTTCTCGATCACACCTTTATTTAAAAAAAAAAACAGAACAGCACCTTTCTGTTGAAGGCATTACTACATCACTATGACTAGTAAGCAAGCCGTGAGTCTCAAATTGCATACTTCAGTACTTAAACATTCTATTTTGAGTGTGTGTTCATTTATGCACTCAAGTTCAAGTACTTGCATTGATACTCACAGTGGAGTCTATCCAAACCAGAAGCCCTGGATGACAAGATGTTCAGCGACTGCTAAAGGAGAGGAACACTGCCTTCAAGTTAGGAGATAGGGCCCTCTACAGTGTGGCACGAACTAATCTGAGGAGAGGCATCATAATGGCTAAGAGGTATTACAGGAGGAGGATTGAGGAGCACCTGGACAGTAATAACTATAATTAGGCAGGGAGTCCATCAGATAAACTACAGGACCAGTCATGGAGCTGCTGAAGGTGATGCCTCAATAGCAGAGGAGCTGAACCACTTCTTTGCACGGTTTGAGGTGGAATTACCAGAGGCAGCTGTTACATATACATCTGCAGCCCACAACATGAGGTAAGATGCTCGCTCCAGGCTGTCCCAGGAAGGCAGCAGGTTTTGATGGCATTCCTGGACATGTGCTGAGGAACATCAAGCACAGGTCATCAAGTATGATCTGATCCTCAAAAATCAAAGCAAAACACCGTACATTTGCGTCTGTCTCCATGGTGGCAACATCATCCTCAATGACAGTTAAAATCCCTATCTGGACTCTGAGTAGTGCCGCCATTCACATCCACAGTATCCTGCAGGGCAATAACACATCAAACAAATACCACTTAGGATAAAAGAAACTTGGCAAGTTCCAACAGTCAACATGTTCAGGGATGTCCTCCCACCACAATGCTGGAACCAATTTGAGTACAAAGTTTAAAAAAAAGTCTCTATGATCATTACAGTTAAGAAAGTGAGTGATTATTTGTCATTGTGAATACAGCACAGCACAGCACAATGCGCACCACAACGAAATGTGAGCTCTGCATTTGACCCATCCGTGAATAAGCAGTTTATCAATAACCAAAGGGGTTGGCTTACTGAAACCACAATACCGCCTATATTTTAACTTCATAACTATTCAAGTACAACTGTGTTACATATCAGGCAAGATTTGAAGAAGGTATCTGTGTTCTCCCTGAACAACAATGGTCGGCCTTGCAGGGCTGCTGTTTTCCTGTGCAACATCACATTGGTTGTCTGGAACATGCAGCAAAGCAGTGAACAAATATCTTCAGGAATGGAACATTCAGATTTAGTCTTACGCATGTGTGATTTTGTATTTGTAAGTGAGGTAATGTTAGGGCTGTACACAAAATATTGAGTATACATTCAGGATACATTTCACTGCATGCTGTACTTGTATAGCCATGCATGTGACAAATAAAGCATCTTGAATTGAGAGTTTTTTCCTCAGGAGAGCAAATTCAAGTGTGTAACACTAATAATTAGCAAGAAATAAAGCAAAGTAGCATTTAGAAACATTGTCAAAATAGAGACCCAATGTTAGATATTTACCTTGTTATCCATTTTGTCCAGAAGAATCTTCAGTTCCTCTCCAAATGATCTATTTTGAAATCTGTACAGTTTAATGATCTTTGGTGCATACTCATCCAGTGAAGAGAAGAATGTCTGCTTGAGAGGAACTCCAGTGAGTATATAAAACTGTTGACCTATTACAGAGCACATACAGTATTTGGGCACATTCAAATCATATGAAGGTAAAATGCTTCAAAATGAACGTATGCCAAACCTTTTCAAATCTATGCACTTACTTGCTCTTCCATAAATAACGCCAGCCACTGTATCATAATGTCAGCCACTAGGGGTGCTTCCTCCACGATCTCTTTCCTTCGTAAGGCAAAAGTCAGTTCCATTTTAGAATGAATGAGTGCAAGGTTGTTATGTCTCTTTCATTTCTTCCTGCAAAAAAGCTTTTTCATTTTGCAGAGTTACATCAGTCTGCCCAGCTGGAATGTCAGGGAGGACGTTCACTTCACACCTTCTTCAAACGATTCTTGCAGTCTCCCCCAGTTCTTTTCCGATTAACACAAACTTCACTGCAACGTGCTGCTCCTAGTTTGTGGCGGTAATTTCCAACTTTATAGTAGATGTGTCAAGGTTCCAGGCGGCTCGGGCACGGGAGCGAGGCATCAGGCACAAAAAGGGGTGGACGACCCACTAGCGGCTCCAGGAACAGAAGGGGGTTATTAAAAAAAAAAAAACAGAAAACACTAGAAACGCAACAAAACCAAAAGGAAGAAGAAGAAGAAGAACAACAAGAACAAGAACAAGAAGAACAACAAGAACAAGAACAAGAACAAGAACAAGAACAAGAACAACAACAAGAACAACAACAAGAACAACAAGAACAAGAACAACAACAAGAACAAGAACAACAAGAACAACAAGAACAACAAGAAGAACAACAACAACAACAACAACAACAACAACAACAACAACAACAACAACAACAACAACAACAACAACAACTACTACTACTACTACTACTACTACTACTACTACTACTACTACTACTACTACTACTACTACTACAATGAACCACTGAAGAACTACACAGAAGCAGGAACTAAAATACTAAAGGGGTAACGAGACTAACACAGGACAGGTGAGACTAATTAACAAAGACCAGGGAAACAGGGCACAGGTGAAACTAATAAACTCAAAGGAACTAAAAACAGGGAAACTAAGAACAAACCAAGGACACAGGGAAACAGAAACCCACACTAGGGAATTAAAACAGGTAAAGACACAAGCAGGGGCACAAGGAACAAAACCAAAACCAACTACAAAATCAGACACGAGAACTAAAGAAACTCAAATGAAACACTAGGGAGCAAAACACAAAAACAGAGGAGGCAGGATTCAAACACAGGACAGAAGGGTACACAGACAACCACATGCTCAACACATTGAGCCACATGACCAGACAGGTAACAGGGGAGAACAAAGACTAACATAAAGAACGGGATGACCAACAATGCCTGCTGGCCAAACGGGGAAGGGACACGGTAGGACCACAGCAGGGGCTGACCCTGACATGATGCTTGTGGTCCAGCTATCATAACTCGTACCTATGCTTGAGTCCTTCAGACAGGGATGCTTACTGACTAATGCAGAAGCCACAAACTCTAACTGTTTCTTTGTTGGATATGCTTTATAAGAAAAAATAGACTGAGCAATGGAATTTAAGATGTCTGTTTTCATATCCCTAGTAACATCAAGCAGTGTCCCATGTTCTCTGAACATCTCATTCCCTTTAGGAAGTCTCAATTCCACATCATATGAAAATGTAGGTATAGGGAAAGGAGAAGGCCACTGCTCTGAATTTTCATGTTGTCTAAGAGGAACACTAACTGAACTGGGGTTTGAGCTGGATGATGAAGAGGATGCCATATTGGCAGTGTCCAGGGACGATATGGAGACATCATCTGACTCCTCAGATACCTTGGTGATGATTTTCAATACAGCTCTATCTGGCGGGAGCTCAGATATGTCAGTCAGATTACATAATTCATTACCAAATTCTGGATCCTCAAACTGAATGACAAAGTCCTGCACAAGTTGGAGCCTGTCCTGCAGAATCTTTTTCAAGTGATTGACTGAGTTGAGGGCTTCAGTGACATTGAGTCTTCTGATGTTATCAGGACCCAGCACAACACAAAACAACATACTCTGTGAGAACAAAATGACAGATACAATTATGTTGAAGCCAATGCTCTACAATTAACCCAAAATATAACAAATCACAATAACTATGAACAGCACTAGGTTAGATCTTGACTGTTCCACCAAATATTCAACAAATATTGTTCAAGTATTATTAGAGACAATGCAGAAGAAACCTCTTTAAAGAGATCATAGCCTTTCCCTGAACTGTGTATGAGAACAGAGGGTGAGGATCATTAAGGTCCTCTGGTTCAAGAATTTCAGTTGTGCACATTTCAGACACCTCATAGCACCTGTAGTGTTCAACATACTACGAGACAAGCTTTCTACAAATGAAAGACACTGTATTACCATTCACATGTATTCTGAGAATTCTGAAGAACTCTGGCAACCCACTGAGTTCTCCAGAGGATAAAATCATACCCTCACTATAGTGAATGCCATTCAGATGCACATCTGAAGTGAGGCTCACGACTCCGCTGTAAGGATATTTCTGTAGCACTGCAGTCTTTTGTTGCACATCTAGTGTGCATGTTGTGACGTGTTTTATCTTCTGCACATATAGAACAGGAGGAAAGAGACTTGGGCCATCATGAGCTGGTGTTTAGTCGCCAAGGTGAGGAGAATATTTTTAAAATTGTGCACATCACTTACAACCCTTTTGAAGTAGCTCGCATGGTCCATAGTTCGATCAATGGGCCAAAGCACTGAATCAAGTAAGCATAGTGCTCAATATAGTGATGCTTTGGTTTGAATTTGAAGTCTAGGAATGTTTCTTTAATTAACTGCCTGTGATCAAGAATTTTTCTCTGCAAACAGGCTAGAGATGCAGATGAGAACTCTGATGAACCAACCAGCTCAACTATCTCTTTCAGGTCCATTAAAATCTCCCACGATGGCTTCTGCTCTGGTACATAGCTACCAATCATTAATGGCAAAAGACGAAGCAATGCCCAGTTTTCGTGTCCGTTTCCACCTATGGTTTTCTTTGCAAAGCTAGACTGAGCAATGACCTTGGGTCGGTTCACCTTATCTGAGTACTTGTAAGGGAAGGACTTGATACACTTATTAAGAATATCAAGTGTGAAGTATCCCTTTCTAATAGGCTCCTTCAAGCAAACAGACAACTCATAAGGTACAACTCCCTCAAAGAGGTCATGTAACAGATCCGGTGGAAACCCTGTTACTGGATGGAAGTAGGATAGGTGTTTTGCAAGGACACACTCTTTTTTCACACCCAGCTTACTGCCAAGTTGATCATTATCTCTCAGCTCTTCTATGATGGTATTGTGCTGTTCAACAGTTCTTAGTGGAAAAGAACCGGCATCCCTATTCTGTATTTCATCTTTACAGGCTAGACAAAATCTACAGATATTTTCTATCTGAAAGCTTTCTTGGAAGCCAGCAAGGCTGTGGGCACCAAGATTGTCAGCACATACACAATATACAGTTCCCTTGAGGTTAGAATTGAGATGTTTGACAAACACACCTTGCTATTCAAGAAAACCTATGTCTTTCACCAGTGGATTAAAAAATGTGTCATATCCAAATCTCTTCACATCACAGCTTTTCCCAAGCAAGGCAAGTTGTATTGATGTAAGTGTGGAGTGGAACATTGCTAGCAAATTCAGTAGTACCCAATACACAGCCGTTATTTTATGAACCTTCTGCGATGTTGTGAAATTTGTCTATGTGCGCGAGATAAATGTGACTTCAATGCACCTGGAGTTCTGTAAGTGCAAACACACTCAGGACAGAGACAAGGTAATGACCAAAAGCATCCTCGATAGTGACACAACCTGTAGTGGTTCAGTAGTACATCAGGAGATGGATTCTCAAATTTGCACAGTTTGCATTGCATTCCAAACCTGAAAGCACACCATTTAAAATGAGAAATTCTTACACTCAATTCGTCCAAAAGTAACGTATAGCCTACCACTGCTTCAATAATCATAAAGACATATCTTTGTAAAAATATTTTTTTTTTAGGTCTTATTTTATAGGTCTAATATTTTAGGTCTATGGTATGTAGCTGTAATAATATTGTATGGAGCATAAGAATATGTATTCACACCTTACCCGTAAAATTCTACTGACAAGATCAGAGGCATAGAAACAATGAATTTTAAAGGAACACAACTGCTACGTCCTCTCCATAGGACATGTTTAGGCGTGGCTGTGGCGCCATCCTCAGAGTAGCATTGCTCACTAGTGGTAACGGACTTATATTTAAGTCAGTCTACAGAACAACACATGCAATGGAGGAATAATATTACAAATAATATACAATAGGCAAATGTCGATGCTCGACTTCAGTAAAAATAGGCTACTGAGCCATCTTTTTTTTATCTTTCCATTATTGTTAAATACTGCTATTGAGATCATGATCCCTTATCAGAAGTACATCCCAACATCTCAAATACTTGTCTTATTACACGTCAAGCAGCTAACAACAGAATATTTCTGTTATAAAATGTTGAGAAATACGATAGCTAAATGTTATTGACTGAAGTTAACCTTAATGCTAACATTACCGTGTCATATCTCCTGCCAAAATCACCGTGGCCACTTTAATTAAAAACAACAACAACAACAACAAATTTATTTTTGTATAGCGCATTATCACAACATTACATTGTCTCAAAGCGCTTTACAGCATCCAAAGCCCCCAGTGAGTAAGCCATAGGCGACAGTGGCAAGGAAAAACTCCCTAGAAGGAAGAAACCTTGGGAGGGACCAGACTCAAAGGGGGAGCCCATCCTCCAGGGGCCAGCAGGGAAAGTCAAATACAGTTAAATCTGAGACACAAACGGAGAGCAGGGGGGAGATGGCAAGCCGGTGCCACCGCTCCCTCCAATCGCCAGGCAGCCAGAAGGCAGGGAGCAGGTCATACAAGGAAGATGACACAGGCAGAACGGCGAGCTGGATGCACGGACGTCATTGCTAGAGGCGACGTCACATGTAGCAGTGTGTGCTGGACATCTTGATAGATTGAGGTTTCCAGGCAGCACCCCCCAGGAGAAGTAGGGGAAATAAATGCAATTAGTCAAAGTAAGGGAGACTATAGGCAGTGCTAAAAGGTAAATGAGTGCAATATGAAGTGCAATGCTCCGGCAGATATGGCTATGGCAACATAAGTAGGAGGGAGAGGCAGGTGGGAATGCAGGCATGGGGAGTCCCTGAAATGTCAGCACTCCAATCCCACAAGCAATTGTGAAGCTAGAGTGACAGCACTGTCAATTCAGTTTATCCAAAGCCAATGGCACCAATCCCCACCCAGCTCTACACCTCACACTATAGGTTTAACTGGGAGTGAGAAGCTAGCTAGAGCTAGAACTAGTGTCCCTATAACCTAAACTAAATAGGTGTGTTTTTAGTCTAGACTTGAATATTGAGAGTGAGCCTGAAACCCGCACATCCGGTGGAAGACCGTTCCACAGCTGAGGAGCTCAATAGGAGAAAGCTCTGCAGCCTGCCATAGCTCTTTCTACCCTAGGTACTAACAGATATCCCGCACCTTGAGATCGAAGCAAGCGTGGGGGATTGTATGTGGTCAGCAGATCACTAAGGTATTCTGGTGCAAGGCCATTCAGTGCTTTATAGGTTAATAGCAGTATTTTATAGTCATTCCGAGACTTAACTGGTAACCAATGAAGGGAGGATAAGACTGGTGTGATGTGATCAAATTTTTTAGTGTTTGTGAGAACTCTGGCTGCTGCCTTCTGTACCAGCTGAAGTTTATGTAAGGAACCAGACGGGCAACCAGAAAGGAGGGCATTACAGTAGTCCAGTCTGGAAGTTTAGAAAGCATGTATTAATTTTTCTGCATCACGAAGTGAGAGCATCTTATGAAGCTTGGCTATGTGTTGTAGATGATAAAACGCAGTTCTAGTAATACTTCTTATGTGAGCATCAAAACATAGATCTGAATCTACAAGAAGACCAAGATTTCTAACCACTGTGTTAGGTTGTGTAGGAAGGCCACTAATGCTGAGGTGGTGAAACTTATTTCTTGCAGCCTTGGGACCAATCACCAGTACTTCTGTTTTTTCTGTGTTTTTTTTGCTATCCAGCACCGGATATCTAACAGACAATCTTCTAACCGAGATAGAAGTGATGTATCATCAGGCTTAACAGATATATATATATAACTGTGTATCATCTGCATAACAATGAAACCCAACACCATGATTTCTAATAATGTTACCAAGCAGTAGCATGTATAGGGTAAACAGTAGTGGGCCCAGTACTGATCCCTGTGGGACACCGTATGTGACTTTGGTGGCCTTGGATGATTCGGTGTTCACATGTGCATACTGATAGCGATCAGTTAAATATGAGCGGAACCAAGAGAGTGCTGTCCCCGTAATGCCAACTACCCCTTCTAACCGGTCCAAGAGGATATTATGGTCCACAGTATCAAATGCTGCCATTAAATCTAGTAATACCAACAGTGATATAAAGCCACGGTCAGAAGCCATAAGTAAATCATTCATTTCTTTGACTAGAGCAGTTTCTGTGCTATGGTTTGGTCTAAAGCCAGACTGATATAATTCATTAGTATTATTTTTTTGTAGGAAAGAAGACAACTGATGAACTACAACCTTTTCCATGATCTTTGAAATGAAAGGAAGATTTGAGATCGGTCTATAGTTTCCAAAAAAAACACTAGGTTCAAGATTTGGTTTCTTTAGGACGGGTCTAATAACAGCCATTTTATAAGGTTTTGGAACATATCCAAGCTTAAGAGATGAGTTTAACACATTTAACAGGGTATTGCTAATCTGCGGTGCAATTTCCTTGAAGAATTTTGTAGGAATTGAGTCTATGAGGCTTGTAGAGGATTTACAGGAGGAAATTAAGCTCAGGAGTTCTGGGTGTTTTATAGGAAAGTCTCATTATTGATAGACATAAGACTAGCAGGAGTCTGGCAGTCATAGGTAGCTAAGGACGTGCACTGGATGGTCTGTCTAATCTTAGTTATTTTACCATTAAAGAATGTAATAAAGTCATTACTCTTAAGAGATTGTGGGACTTGTGAGTTTAATGGAGAATTCTGTGTTAACCTAGCCACGGATTCAAATAGGAATTTTGGATTGTTTTTGTTCCCGTCTATTAATCTGGAGAGATACACAGACCTAGCAGTCACTAGTGCTTGTCTGTATTTAGACAGGCTCTCTTTCCATGCAGATTTGAAAACTTCTAGTTTAGTTGAGCGCCATTTGCGCTCTAGCTTGCGTGATGCCTGTTTGAGTTCACGTGAATGATCAGAGTACCAGGGGGCAGGTTTCTTATCTCTATGCTTTATCTTCTTAAGTGGAGCTACAAGATTTAGTGTGCTACGAAGGGATTTATCCATGTTTGCAGTCACCTGTTCAAGTTCATTTATACACGCTGCTTCAGATGTAAGGCTGAAGGACTGTGGAAGTTGTTTCATAAATGTTGTTGTAGTTAGTGAGGCAATGGAACGTCTGATTCTGTACTTTGGAGCTGTGGTCAACGGGAGGCTATACTGGATTTCAAACGTTAACAAGTAATGATCTGAGAGCAGAGGACTCTGAGGCATAATAGATACATGTTTCACCAAGATGCCATGACTAATAATCAAATCAAGGGTATGGTTACAGGCATGAGTAGGCCCGACTATATTCTGACATACACCTAAAGAGTCAAGAATAGCTGCAAACGCTATTTTTAAAGGATCACTATCTTTCTCCATATGAATGTTAAAATCATCCACAATAACAGCTTTGTCAGTACTGACCACCAGGTTAGTTAAAAAATCAGCAAACTCCTTAAGAAAATTACTGTATGGCCCAGGTGGTCTATAAACAATAACAATGGTGATTTGGGGTGAAGAGCAAGAAAGAGATGAGCCAGCAAGACAAAGAACAAGAGTTTCAAATGTGCTGAAACTCAGACCACATTTCTCAGTCACTCCTAGGCTGGATTGAAAAATTGCAGCAACACCACCACCTTTGCGATTTGGTCGAGGGTTATGCTTATAACTGTATTCAGCTGGAGTAGATTCATTTAGTGCCATAAATTCATTCGGTTTAAGCCAGGTCTCTGTGAGGAATATGGCACCAAGACTAAAATCAGTAATTATTTCATTTATTAATAGTGCCTTAGGAGCCAGTGATCTTACATTCAGAAGTCCAAGTTTAAGTTTAAGCCCTGCATCACAGCTGTTTTCTAGTAACGGATTCATTGTAATTTTTATTAAGTTATTATGGCACACACTGCGGTGGAATCGGCTTCCATGATTAAACAGACACAGTCTCAATAAAATGAACCCTAGGTGATGACTCTAGGCGACTAGCAAGCGGTCGGTTATGCCGGTTTGCCTGCCGCCTGGGCTTGGCTCTAGTTAGTCAGCGATTTGCCTGGAGACTATGACCTATGCTTTTAGACAAGAGGTCAGCACCAGCCCGCGAAGGGTGAATACCGTCCCTCTTCAAAAGCCCAGGCCTACCCCAAAACATCCACCAGTTGTCTATATAACCCACACCATTTATCGGGCACCATTCCGACAGCCAGCGATGTAGCGACGATAATCTGCTGTACATTTCATCGCTACGTCTAGCAGGGATGGGGCCAGAGCACGTTACTGACACACACATCTTCTTCGCAAGGTTGCACACTGTGGGATTCAATAGAATTATAAAGAACATACAATGAATAGAGGAAAAGGAGAATATAGCTTAATGCATGGCATGATGAAATTGAGGGGTTGATTCTAAAATAATACAGCTAATAGAAACAGAGGGCCTATAAAGAGACAGAGCCGACAACTATGGTTTGAGCTTCTTGCTGTACATACTGAATGTATGTTGGGCAGTCGCTCCCTGATTGCAATCTGTCAGAGAATAAACTGGTGACCTGCAACTTCTCCACGTGTCAGCTGTGAATCTCTTCACCCGGTGGAGACGGCGTACTGCAACAATTTGGGGGCTCGTCCGGGATTAGCAGGAGATTCGCAAGATTCGCAACCCACTTGGACACAGAGAACTGCGAGGCACCAATTAGAAGAGGTAAGCAGAGCCTGTTATATAAAAATCTGCATATTGGTTATGTCAAATTGGGCAGTTTGAAGTGTCCAGTGGCCCGTCAGTAAATTAACACGAAGGAGAGGTTGCATGTACCGTCTTCATATGTTGTATATGTAGTGTGTCTATGTGTTGTGCATGCATTGTGTCCAGGGATTGTGTTCAGGCATCGTGTGTGAGGAAGTAGAACTTTAAGGAGCGGAGGGTACGGGACCCCCGCAGTGAAATAGAACCTTAAGGAGCGGAGGGTACGGGACCCCCGCAGGGAAATAGGACCTTAAGGAGCGGAGGGCACGGGACCCCCGCAGTGAAGTAGAACCTTAAGGAGCGGAGGGTACGGGACCCCTGCAGTGAAGTAGGACCTTAAGGAGCGGAGGGTACAGGACCCCCGCAGGGAAATAGGACCTTAAGGAGCGGAGGGTACGGGACCCCCGCATTGTCCTAGGTGTGGCAACCCCACTACTTGCTGACGAGCGGTAGAGAACTGGGTTAGAGGCACAGGGAATTCAGGACCCCCGAATTCTAGTTTGGCAAGAGGGAATAAGGTCCCCCTCTCTAAAACGGGTTGGAGTCCCGAGGTATAGAGCCCTCAAATCCTGGGTTGGAGTCCCTGGGTTGAAATCCCTAAAACGGGTTGGAGTCCCGAGGTATAGAACCCTCAAATCCTGGGTTGGAGTCCCTGGGTTAAAATCCCAAAATCCTGGGTTGGAGTCCCTGGGTTAAAATCCCAAAAGTACCGGGTTGGAGTCCCGAGACTAGGAGTCTCAAAATACCACTTTGTGTGCGAGTGTGCTGATTTGTGTGTGAGCAAGGTTGTGGGTTCTTCCTGTCCAGGGTGCTCGCCATTCGCTCTCTGTTGGTTGAATTTGCCCGCGGCTCTGCTGTCGCTGCTCGCGGTCTTACAGTGTATCAGAACACCCCCTTCCAAGTTGGCATTGCTGGGGACCAGGGGGGGTGTCGGCGGGGAGCGGGCCGGTTTGGCTGGGATTGAGCTTGTGAGACATGCCCTTTTCAGGGGAGAAACAACCGTAAGTTACGTCTAAATGCAGTCTTCTTGTTTATAAAGTTGTGGTTTTATGTATTGGTGGTGTTTGATAGTAGGACATTCCACTACAATAAACAGGTGTACTAAGTGTGGGTGAGTGAATCAACACCCGGAGGCAGAAGGGTGGTTAGACGAGGGATCAAAGCAGTCAGAGCAATTTGGAAATGGACCGCGAGTTTGATCGGGAGCTGGATGACGGGGGATGGGCGCCCCCGGGAAATGCGGTGTGGAAGCCCCTAATAAGGCAGGACCGGGAGGTGACAGGGAAAGATACAAACCTTTCTCCATAGGAGATGTGCAGGCTCTGGCAGATAAAATGGCTCCCCTGGCAGAGATGGGGGGGGGCAGTGGATGGATAAGTTAGATCAACTTACTCAGGGTATGACACTGACCCTAGGAGATTTCCGGGCGATGGCAGCCCGGAGCATGACTAAGCATTCCTTACAAGACCTAGAAGCCAGAGCAGAAGTTACTACATGTGCAGGTAGTGTGCGTCTGATGGCAGTGATAATGGACCTGGGTGACGCCATGAGGGAGATGTTCCCCACCCCTAGTGGGGCAGCCGTTCCAAAGTTTACATGGGACCCTAAACTTCACCCTAGAGAATATCTGGATAAATGTAAAGAGGATTGGACCTGTCGAACTGGGTGCCTTCTGGGGCAGGCAGGGGTGCAGCGGGAATGGTTTAGACGGGCAGTGATGGAGGGAGTCCCAGAGGGAGTGAGGGCAGCTATACTGGGCAACCCAGATCTCCCAGGAGCTGACTCACAAGTGTGGGACCGGCACGTAGTGCACTATTTGCAGAGGGCAATAGAGAAAACAAATAAGGAAGAGAGCGACCTTAAGGCACTGCAGACACAGTGGCTTCAGCTGCAGGTGGGCGAAGCAAGGCAAAAGGCTAATGAAGCTAAAAAGAAAGGGCAGGGAAAGCAGATGGTGGCGGGGGTGTCCCCAGAGGGACCACCTACACACCTGCCCGGCCCTTGGAACGGGCCACCCACCTACCAACAGGGGAGGTGGGGCCAACGATGGAGAAGGGGCCGAGGCGGTTTGGGATGGGGTCACACGGGCCGGGGCTGGAGAAGGGGCGTGCCGCAAAGGGGACCGCCGTCAGGTGCCTGTTTTAGGTGTGGGGCGGAAGGACACTGGAGCAGAGATTGCCCAGCACCGGTCCCGGGCAAGGGGCGCGGCAGGAGAGGCCCTCCTAGGAACCAGGTGATGACCCCAACCCACAGGCGGCTCCCATGGAAGGACCGTATCCGGCGATGGGCGAAGGGGAGTGGGACTGGGACCCCTACTCTGCTCAGTGATGGTTCCCGCGAGCGGCCAAGGACGCAGGGGAGGCAGACCCCATGCTATCCCTCATGGTTATGGACAAAAAACTGCCATTTCTGGTACACACGGGAGCCACGTGTTCCACTCTTAACGTGATCCCTGAACAACACCATCTGTCTACCTCAACAGTGACCGTTGTGGGCTTCTTGTGGGGGAAAAGAAACTCCTTCGTGGTGTCTTCTTCCGTTCCAGTGAATCTCCTGGGACGGGATATGCTGGTGAGGCTGGGGGCCTCCATCCTGTGTTGTGCAGACGGACTGGTGGTTATCTTGCCGGAAGGCACTCGTCTGTGGTGTGACGCCCGGACTACGGGCTCGGGACAGTGGCTGGTGCAGCCAGTCCAGAGTCAGGCCCTGGCAAACATCTCTTGGGGTCTACTGGAACCCAGCCTGACTGGCATCCTGGCGGCCTACTCAGCATGGTGGCCCTGGATCTCGCTCCTGGAGCCCTATGTACCCTCACCTGACCCTCCTCATGTGACCCTTTCCTACAAAAGGGATAGTACTGATTGGTATGAGGAACTGTTTGTTGAGCAACTAAAAGGCCGACAGTGGCAAGTTGCCTCTGAGAACTTATATGTGGGTCCCGAAGGGGTAGCCTCAGCCACGCTGCTGACCTCAGAACAGCTGCCCTGGTACATGATGGGACAGGAAGCTGTCCCACACGTTTCTCTGACCCTTCATCCCAAACACCAGGCCAAGGATTTGGGCCCGATGGTGGAACGGGCCAGAGAAACTGAGGACTGGGTACAGACCCAGATCCCACAGGTCTCCTTCTTGCCCTCCTGCAGTCCATATCGCATACAGGTCGCAGCACAGGACACGGCCCTCCTGCAACATAAGCAGATAGCCAGAGACCATGGGCGTGAAAAGATGGACCACCCAAGGGCGGCAGCCCTTCTGGCGTCTCTGCCAGTCTCCATGTGGTCTACCAGCCCTACAGATGTAGGTCTAATCCGTCTGTTAGAAAAAGGTTTTAAGGTCAGTAAGGACAAATTGCAGATTGCTAGGACAGCAGTGACCTTCCTAGGACGAGTGCTGCCAGGGGCAGGAACAGGCCTCTCCCCAGCTCATCGGTCGGCTATCTTCCATTACCCAAAGCCCATCACGGTAAAAGTTGTTATCTTTCCTAGGGCTCACAGGTTACAGTCGCACCTACACTCCAGATTACACGGGGCTCACACAGCCCCTGAGGGCTCTTGTCCGAGAACACGGCCTACGTAACCTCAGTGCGGCCCTTAACTGGGATCAAGCATCAGAGGAGGCTTTTATCACCTTAAAGCAGAGGCTACCACAGGTCGCGGACCTAGCCCTCCCAGATTACTCTCTCCCGTTTCATTTGGATGTTTCTGAAACAGGAGACGTTGTTAACGCCATCCTGTTTCAGAAAAAAGGGGGAGAAAGGAGAGTGCTGATGTACGTCAGTGTAAAACTCGATACTACAGAAAAAAGACACGTGGTGGGAGTGGCCAAAATTATTCAGAAAACAGCACACATAGTGCACATCCTGACCTCGCACAGTGTGGTGGCTTATGTGAATTCACAGACGTTTACCATGACGTCACTCAGGCAGCAGAGACTTAGTATAATACTAGAGGCACCTAACCTGAATTTTTCTCACGAAGGGATCAACATGGCAGACCACATGAGCGGGGGAGAACCGCACGAGTGTGAGTACCGAGTTCAGAAAGAGGAGAAGGTCAGACCAGACTTAGGAGCAGAAAAAATAGAGGGGACAGAGGATTGGTTCACAGATGGGTGTTGTTTTAGAACAGACACAGGAGGTTTGCAGGCAGGGTATGCAGTGGTGGCCAGACAAGGCCAGAACTATGTGACTTTGAAGGCAGAAAGACTGGAAGGAGCCCAGTCAGCCCAGAGAGCCGAGGTGAAAGCAGTTATCGAGGCCCTAAAATTAGCAGAAGGAAAAGAAGTTACCATATACTCAGACTCAGCATATGCTGTAGACGCAGTGCATGTGGAACTCAGCCAATGGCTGAGGGCAGGATTCTGGACTGTAGGAAACAAGCCAATAAAACATGAAGCAGAAGTGAAAGGGCTGGCAGAAGCCTTGATGCTTCCCAAAAAAGTGGCAGTGGTAAAGTGCAGGGGACATGAAGGATCAGGAACAATGGTAGCGAAGGGAAGGCCGCAGATGAGGAAGTGAAGAGGGTCACAGGGTACGTGTTGTCCAAACAGATGGTAACGGTAGAGGACCCTAGAGACTAACCCTAGAGAAAGTTAAGCACGGTGCTACAGTATGTGGGTGATCTGCTCTGTGTGATATACACAGGCACTGAAGCTGCCGTTGCTGAAGGTCTTAGTGAAAGGGGGGCTTAAGGTGCCCAAGCTGAGCTGGGAAAACCGATAAGAACAGGCTGCATACTTTGGGTGTGAGTTAAGCCACGGGAGGGGCCCTTATGAGGCCTCTGTGTGGAAACAAAGAGGAATGCTAAGGACACTGATGGTCTGTTTCACAACTGGGATGGATTTTTGGTTGTGTCTTTGTCGTGTGGTTGACATCTTAATAATGCATGCGTAGGGTCTTGACCATTGCGCAAGGGGGGAGTGCGAAATGGGAAAAAAAAAAAAAAACAAGGTTTATGAGTTGAAGTTGTACATGGGGTATCTAACTCAAATATGCAAAGTTATTTTCAAGCAGGAAGAGGGGAAAGCAAGACGGCAAGAGAAGACATAGACACAGGACAAACCACTCATCTCCCCAGGAGACAGGGTACACTTCAAAGTGGTAAATTGCAGGGGTACAGGATGAGATGGCAAGAGATGCAGGTCAACATGCAGGAATGTTTGACTGGTGGTATAAAATGTGGGGCAGCTGCTCTGTTACTAATTTTTTGTTGTGTAGTCTTTTTTGTTGCTCTCTCCCTAGTGGGGAGAGCACTGTCCCGGCAGACGACTATAGCTGCAATATCTAGGGTGGTGGGAGGACCGTTTGGAGCGGCATCCTCCTGGACCAACAAGGCGACACAGACACCTTGGATGCGGTCCTGCCCATAGCTGAAGTTCGGCCGTACTGCCCATGAATACTCCAAAGGGGAGACCTGCAGCATGGCTACCTCCCACGACATCTGGGATTCTTCTGCTCACGACGGAGTCTCTGTTATAGTAGTGTGCCATGTTATTAGTTAATCTTTGTTATACTAGCCTGCAATGTCATTAGTTAATCTTTTAGTTATTGTTGTAGTACATACACTCACCTAAAGGATTATTAGGAACACCATACTAATACGCTGTTTGACCCCCTTTCGCCTTCAGAACTGCCTTAATTCTACGTGGCATTGATTCAACAAGGTGCTGAAAGCATTATTTAGAAATGTTGGCCCATATTGATAGGATAGCATCTTGCAGTTGATAGAGATTTGTGGGATGCACATCCAGGGCACGAAGCTCCCGTTCCACCACATCCCAAAGATGCTCTATTGGGTTGAGATCTGGTGACTGTGGGGGCCATTTTAGTACAGTGAACTCATTGTCATGTTCAAGAAACCAATTTGAAATGATTCGAGCTTTGTGACATGTTGCATCATCCTGCTGGAAGTAGCCATCAGAGGATGGGTACATGGTGGTCATAAAGGGATGGACATGGTCAGAAACAATGCTCATGCAGGTAGGCCATGGCATTTAAACGATGCCAAATTGGCACTAAGGGGCCTAAAGTTTGCCAAGAAAACATCCCCCACACCATTACACCACCACCACCAGCCTGCACAGTGGTAACAAGGCATGATGGATCCATGTTCTCATTCTGTTTACGCCAAATTCTGACTCTACCATTTGAATGAAATCGAGACTCATTAGACCAGGCAACATTTTTCCAGTCTTGAACTGTCCAATTTTGGTGAGCTCGTGCAAATTGTAGCCTCTTTTTCCTATTTGTAGTGGAGATGAGTGATACCCGGTGGGGTCTTCTGCTGTTGTAGCCCATCCGCCTCAAGGTTGTCCGTGTTGTGGCTTCACAAATGCTTTGCTGCATACCTCGGTTGTAACGAGTGGTTATTTCAGTCAAAGTTGCTCTTCAGTCGGCCCATTCTCCTCTGACCTCTAGCATCAACAAGGCATTTTCGCCCACAGGACTGCAGCATACTGGATGTTTTTCCCTTTGCACACCATTCTTTGTAAACCCTAGAAATGGTTGTGCGTGAAAATCCCAGTAACTGAGCAGATTGTGAAATACTCAGACCGGCCCGTCTGGCACCAACAACCATGCCACGCTCAAAATTGCTTAAATCACCTTTCATTCCCATTCTGACATTCAGAGTGGAATTCAGGAGATTGTCTTGACCAGGACCACACCCATAAATGCATTGAAGCAACTGCCATGTGCATTAATGAGAAATTGAACAGGTGTTCCTAATAATCCAATAGGTGAGTGTAACTGTTTTCATATTGAGTTTGTAGTAGATTTTGTAGTCCTGCTGTACCCCCTGAGCTGTTGTTGGTTGATTCTCAGTGTTAGTAGTTTGTGAGCCATGCTAGCCATGGACCCCGAAGAAGGGCCGCGCCTGTGGCAGGCTGGGAGTGGAATTTCCCTGAAGCTCAGGGTTTTTGCCTTTCTTCCTAGGCGGGATGGACAGGATTGTGTGTGGAACTCTTTGGAGTCCTAAAGGGGGGAGTGTGCGCTATGTTCGGGGAAGTATGCTGTACTTGCATTCCTAATAACACAGCACCAGACGGCTCAGTGACCAGGGCACTCGAGGGTCTCCGGACCCTCTCCAAAACGATGCATGCGCACTCCGGGATCAATAACATCTGGGATGCTTGGCTGACCTCGGTGTTTGGACAGTGGAAAGGCTTAATGAGCTCGCTTTTATTATCCATTGCTACTTTTGCTGCAATCTTAGTTACTTGCGGGTGTTGCTGTATTCCTTGTCTGCGCGCATTGTCAGTTCGTCTCATTACCACGGTGATAGAGAAACGGGACAATACCTATGCGCAGATGATGCCTCTCCTGCCCATCAGGAGGGGGGGGACACAACGGCCCTCCTCCAGATATTGTACTTCCACGCCGCTAAGGTGATCTCCTTGCGGAGATCAAAAGGGGGAAGCAGAGAAATTCCACAAATCATTGCCTATAATCAGGGTGATCTCCTAGCGGAGATCAAAAGGGGGAATTGTGGGATTCAATAGAATTATAAAGAACATACAATGAATAGAGGAAAAGGAGAATATAGCTTAAAGCAGTGCATGATGAAATTGAGGGGTTGATTCTAAAATAATACAGCTAATAGAAACAGGAACTGACAGTGTGTGAGCAGGTTAGGGTGACCTCGTCTCAGACAGCTGGAAAACAGGAACACATCCTATAAGCGATACTTATTTTAACTTTTGCTTAACATAAAGGGGGAACATGTACTCACTGACTAACTAGAGCAAATGCCAAAATGTGTTGTAGTCACGTAGATGGAAAAGTACCGAGAAGGGGGGGAACACCCCGGAGGGCCTATAAAGAGACAGAGCCGACAACTATGGTTTGAGCTTCTTGCTGTACATGCTGAATGTGTCAGGGTCAGCCCCTGTCCCTTCCCCGTTTGGCCAGCAGGCATTGTTGGTCATCCCGTTCTTTATGTTAGTCTTTGTTCTCTCCTGTTACCTGTCTGGTCATGTGGCTCAATGTGTTGAGCATGTGGTTGTCTATGTACCCTTCTGTACTGTGTTTGAATCCCACCTCCTCTGTTTTTGTATTTTGCTCCCTAGTGTGTCATTTGAGTTTCTTTAGTTCTTGTGTCTGATTTTGTAGTTGGTTTTGTTCCTTGTGCCCCTGCTTGTGTCTTTACCTGTTTAAATTCCCTAGTGTTGGTTTCTGTTTCCCTGTGTCCTTGGTTAGTTCTTAGTTTCCCTGTTTTTAGTTCCTTTGAGTTTATTAGTTTCACCTGTGCCCTGTTTCCCTGGACTTTGTTAATTAGTCTCACCTGTCCTGTGTTAGTCTCATTACCCCTTTAGTATTTCAGTTCATGCTTCTGTTTAGTTCTTGAGTGGTTCATTGTGTTGTTGTTAGTTGGTATTGATTGCGTTTGATGGTTGTTATGTCAGAGATTCCCAGTTTTAGATTTGTGTTTAGGTTTTGTTATTTAGTGTTTGTTAATCCCCTTTTAGTTTTGACCCCTCGTGGTCCTTTTGGTTTTGTGTTTGTAGTGTTTTCTGTTTTATTTAATAAACCCCCTTTTTTTTTTAATTCTCGGAGCTGCCAGTGGGTCGTCCGCCCCTTTTGTGCCTGATGCCTCGCTCCCGTGCCTGAGCCGCCCGCAATCATGACAGAATGTATGTCGGACAGTCGCTCCCTGATTGCAATCTGTCAGAGAATAAACTGGTGACCTGCAACTGCGCATGTCAGCTGTGAATCTCTTCACCCGGTGGAGACGGCGTACTCCAACAACACCTCTATAAAAATTTTTATACATTGTATAAAAAACAATGTATAATGCCAGAAAATAAATTTATTCTGTAATTTCATGTAGTTAACCTGTCATATATTGGTTGCATCATTTGCCTAACATTGGAAAAAGAAATGTTGCCACGAGATTACTGAAAGACTAACTTTAACTTGCGTTTGGTATATACATACCAATCTTTTCACTTCAAACAGTCTGAACAAAACTTAATAGTAATGAGCATAGCACAGAAGTAGAAGTAGAAGTCAGACTTACCTTATGCTTTACTAACGTGCGAAAAACGTATCCTCGCCAAAACTTGCAGGCATCCGAACCTTTTGTCCTTCCAAACGGGAGAGGAACTGCGCACGCGCAGTGACGCAAAGTACACGGAGTGTTCACCGTGTCGGCTAAAACTGAAGAACGTGATTTAACGCAACTTTATTTATCATTTCCCTTGAACATTAGAATAAGAAAAATAACTAAATCATCATGTGTATATGTTACCTGCACATTTATTAGGTATATTTGCTTTTTCAACTTAGAATCTTCATTTCAGTTTTTGAAGGTTTGATTTTTTAGTGTGGGAGTTCACATCACAGAGGACCTGTCCTGGGGTGTGAACACAGCAGAGCTGACAAAGAAGGCTAAGCAGAGGCTTTATTTCCTGAGAGTCCTCAGGAAAAGTAGCATCCCCCAAAAACTACTGATGTCCTTCTATCGCTGTTCCATTGAGAGCATCCCGTGTTACTGTCTGTGTGTGTGGTTTTCCAGCAGAGGAAATCACTTCAGCGGATTGTAAAGACTGCCCAGGAGATTATTGGCTGCCCTTTACCCTCTCTGGATGAACTGCACAGCTCTCGCTTTCTCAGAAAAGTGGAAAACATCCTAAAAGACCCCTCACACCCCACTCATGATTTATTCCAACTGCTGCCATCAGGCAAAACATACAGGAGCATCAAAACAAGGACCTACAGACTAAATAGTAGTTTCTACCCTGTCGCTATCAGGGCAGTGAATGACACCTAATAACCTTCATATAATGCAAAATATAGTGCAATAGATACAATCGTGTGCAATATGTTTTTATGTTCTTTATGTGTATATATGTTTTAAGTAAAAGTATGTATTTCTTGTAAGTGTGTATTTAAGTATGTATGTATTTCTGGTATAATTCTTTGATGCCGCAAGGACTGCACCTGATTTCTTTGTACCCATTACAATGACAATAAGATATTCAAACGTACAGAAGTACACAATTTGAGACTCCCAGCATGTTACATGGAGGAAAAGTAGGTGTCTTGCTGTTTGGCTATGAGACATGGACGCTATCCAGTGAGCTGAGATGAAGACTGGACTCCTTTGGTACTGTGTCTCTTCGGTGAATCCTTGGGTACCGCTGGTTTGACTTTGTGTCGAATTAGCAGCTGCTAGAGGATTGAGGCACATTACCTGCATTGTGAGGGAGAGTCAATTATGGCACTATGGCCAAATGGCGCATTTCCCTGAGGGTGATCCAGCTTGCAGGATCCTTATTGCTGAAGACCCAAGCGGCTGGACCAGGCCAAGGGGATGCCCACGTAACACCTGGTTGCAGCAGATGGATGGCCATTTCCGGAGGGTGGGACTGGACCGTGTGTCTGCCGGGGGGATCACCAACTGGGATCCTGAGGAGTTTCACTATGTGGTGGGTGTGGCAACATGCTGCATCAGCGCATGCTCCCCAATCTGACCTGACCTGACCTGAACTCTGTCATATTTGAGTGTTGGTTGAATTTGTATGGCAATTAGACTGTAACAGTCCATTCTTAAAAAAAAAAAATCATAACTCCTGAGGCAAGCTCAGCAAAAACGCCAAATTTTTGTCAGCTCATCTTCAGATATATGCTGCTCATACCAGAGGATGGACAGGATGGGTGTTGACTGCGAGAGGCTCTGAATTTCAATTCATTTGTCATATATATCTTAACACAGGGTCAACATTACAACAAAATGTGGAAATGTATTGGACAAGAGGATAAACATGAAAACAAGTCTCTCAAAATTGGAAGATAAGAGGATGAAATAAAATTAAGAATTAAAAACTGAAGTGCATGTGTCAGTATTGCACACTGGGAAAGTGACATAGTATCAATAATTGCACATTGGAGAATAATTGCATATAATACCAGTTGTTGGTTGTACAGTTTTAAGTGTTAGAGTTTAGGAGTCTGATAGTCTGGTGGTAAAATTTGCTCCTGAGTCTGATAGTCCGAGGAGCCATGCTATTATATCGCCTGCCAGACAGTAATAAAGAGAACAGGTGGTGTGCTGGGTGGCTGTGGTGTTTGATGATGTTGTATGCCTTCCGCAGCTTGAGGTAGATGTCATGAATGGCAGGGAGACTTTTGCCAGTGATGTGCCAGGCTGTCTCCACTACTTTCTGTAGTGATTTCTGGTTCTAGGCAGAGGAGCTCCAATACCATACTGTAATGTAGCCTGTCAGCAAGCTCTCAACTGTGCATCTGTGGAAGACTGACATGATTTTGACATTCATGCCAAACTTCTTCAGCCTCCTCAGGATGACCGGCTTTCCTGACCACAGTGTCTGTATGTGTTGTCCTGGAGAGGTCCTCTGTGATGTTCTCACTGAGGAACTTGAAGCTACTGTCCCATTCAAGTCAAGTCAAGTAGGTCTTTAATGTCATTTTTAACGTGAGTGAACAAGGAGTACAAGAGGGGACCAAGTACACAGCCCTGTGGTGCGCCCATGTTCAGGATCAGCGAGGAGGAAGTCACCGCCTGGCCCTGTTTGATCTGAAGGTGAACTGAAAAGATCTAAACTGTCAGGTAGGGAGGAGCAGAAGTGATTTTTGACCAGCCACTAGAAGCACTTCATGATGACTGATGTCAGTGCAACAGGGCGGTAGTCCTTCAGACAGGTGACAACTGGTTTCTTGGGGACAGAAATGATGGTGGATGCTGCCTCAGGGGGAGGTTGAAGATGTTAGTCTTCCAGCTAGTGACCGAAAGAATGAGATCGAGGATACATGTGGCAGAAATGAGTTTCCTTCGCAGGGTGTCTGGACTTAGAGATAGCATGAGATGCCAGTGGGGGGGAGCAATAAAAAAGGTCAATAGGATGTTGGGTTACATCTCTAGGTGTGTGGAGTTTAAGTCAAGGGAGATGATGCTACGATTGTACAATTCTTTGGTAAGACCCCACCTAAAATATTGTGTGCAGATTTGGTCACCATACCTTATAAAGGACATTGTTGCCTTGGAAAGGGTGCAACGTAGGGCTACAAGAATGATTACTGGTCTTAGAGGAATGTATTATGAGGACAGGTTAGCTGAGCTGAATCTGTTTAGCCTCGAGCAAAGGAGACTAAGGGGGGACATGATCTAGGTATATAAGATATTAACAGGTCTGGATGCTGTTCAGCCAAATGGCTACTTCAATATTAATTAAAATACCAGAACTTGTGGCCATAGGTGGAAATTAGCAGGAGAACATTTTAAAATTTCATTTGAGAAAGCACTTCTTTACACAGCATCTAGTTAGAATATGGAATAGTCTCTCTGTTAGTGCAAGCTGAAACCCTGGGTTCCTTTAAATCAGGGCTAGATAAGATTTTATCTGAGCTATTAGTTAAGTTCTCCCCAAACGAGCTTGATGGGCCGAATGGCCCCCACTCATTTGTAAATTTCTTATGTTCTTGCGTTCTTATGCTCGAACTTTCAGGACAAGCTCAATGTAGAGCCACTGCTCCTCTGCATCGAAAGGAGTCATTTGGTCAGTGGTTCGGGCATCTATGTAGGATGCCTCTTGGACACCCTCCTGGGGAGGTATTTAGGGCATGTTCAACTGGGAGGAGACCCCAGCGCAGACCCAAGGCATGTTGGAGAGATTAAATATCTAAGCTGACCTGGGCACATCTTGGTATTCTCTTGGTGGAGCTAAAAGGGAGTCTGGGCATCCCTGCTTTCATTACTGCCCCAGCGACCCAACCCTGGATAAGCAACAGAAAATGGATAGATGGATGGATGGATGGATAATTTGTAGAGCATGGCTCAAGCAGCATAAACAAAGCAGCATGTAGAGTGGAGACATCTTCCAAATATATACTATATGGACAAAAGTATTGGGACACCTGACCATTACACCTACAGGAACTCTTATGACATCCAATTGTAAATCCATAACCTTTAGAAGTGTACCTTAAATCCTGGGGTATTCAAAGTGAAGTGCCTTAAGCAGGCCAAGCAGGATAGTGGAAAGCCATACATAACAATGTTCTAGAATGACAGTAACATTGAGCATACTCAATGCTGATGTGATGTGGCCCTGATGGGACAGCACTGTCTTCAACAACTTCAATAATTCCTATTTACATGGCATTTGTGTGAGCCTCCACTGTATCAGTGTCCTACAAAGAGCACTGATGGTCTGTTTCACAACCGGGATGCCAGTATAGGGGCAGTCATCCTTTTCATCCATTTTTCTTTTTTTGTGTGCAAGACGTACATTTAATGCATTTGTATCTCAGAACCCACAAGCTCTGCATTGTTCGTTCAATCGGTTGAGCTGCAAGAGAGCTGTGTATCATGCTTTATTTTCATGTGCCCACAATCACGCGGTCAGAAAGTACGAGACAATGTGAATCCTATATTAAGAAAATGGGACAAAGCATGTTGTTCTACAATACAGGCCGTTTGCACAATATACATGACAGGTATAATACCTACATTTCCCAAAAGACTTAATTGCATGATTACATTGACAGGTTCCTTTGTATCATGTACAAATAACTGAAAAACCCGAGCATTCTTATTTACATTATATACAATTTAAATATACATAGATGAGAACAGAACAGTCTATTTATCTGGTGTCAATGTAGCTCTTTGTGTAACTTGTCTTAATGCAATTAGGTTGAATTTCGCTGAATGACAATACTACACTATAATGAAAATATTATTACAAGTCTACCTTATAGACACTACCCATCTCTCCAGAAACCGTAAATTCCCCCATGAGAAACCCACGGTACATTTTGCTGACCGGCTACTGACAGCAGAGGGCAGCTGAGAGGGAGAATAAAGCCTGCAGCCGCCATCCTGTGAACACGGATATCTGCCATCTAAAGGCCCTGTTTTGACAATGGAATGCAAACTGTAAAGTACAAGGTGCAACTAACTTTTATGGACGTGTCCAAATCAATTTTGCTATTTCAGGGGAGGGGGACCTGTTCCTTGGGGGGCTGTTGTGGGTGCGGGTCTTTTGGATGACTGCTCAATCAGCCAATAATAAAACAGTGTTTTCAATTCCAATCCTGGGGACCCTCTGTTATTGGCTGGAGGTGAAGTGGGTGTGGGATGAGGCAGCAGCAATTGTGTCCTCGTTTTCTGGCATCACCAGATCATCTGCACAATGCCGAAAACAGTATAATGATGTCAGAAAACTAAATGAACGACATCAGAATGTTTCAGATTTGTGGACCTTTTTTAAATGGCATGGAGCATTTTGTCCTTGTCAATGTATATTTAATATATATAATTGCAAGCTACAGGTATGTGTCACGATCGGCAAGTAGGCGAGCAGGGAAGCAGAGGAGAGGAAGTCGGGTCAAACGGGGATTTATTACAGCTAAACAGGACCAGGGAAGCACGACAGCAAACATCACATGACAATACAATGACGGATCTGACGAGACGTACTCAGACGCGGACTAAATACACAAGACTAGCCAGATATAACAGGACACAGGTGATCACAACCAGGGATGAACACGAGGTAACGAGGTGGGCGTGGCACACATTAGGAGCGGACGATCGGGGCATGACAGTATGCATGTACAGCCATGGAAAAAAATGAGACCACAGCACATTTTTTTTTCCACCCATTTCTCAAATTATGGGTGTGTGACTGTGAATAATATATTTTTTATTGCAAACCGCAGCCTGGCTCTTCCGTTTCTTATTAATGAAGGGCCTCTTCTTTGCTTTATGGGACTTCAGTCCTGCTTCTAGAAGCCTGTTATGAACTATCCTAGCAGTGCACTTCAAACCTGCACTTAATATTTCCCATTCCTTTCGAAGGTCACTTGATGTCATCTTCCAAGAAACTGCTGGAAAAGATAACAGTCATCTCTGGCATTAGAATGTCGCTTCCGCCTTTTAGCTGGCTGATTTCTGGTCATTCCCAGTGTCTCCTGCTTCACTTTAGTCTTGAACCTGAAAGCAACCTGCTGCTAAGCATAGCCTTCTGGCAGCTGAATTATGATTAAACCAGGATTTTAAAAAAAATTATAGAGTGGTCTCTTCATTTTTTCCATGGCTGTAGTTAACTGCTAGTGAAAGTCTACATGCATAGGCCACTTCATGCCAATATATGTAGCGTATCTATGCACAATACAGTGGATATACAGTATATTGGTGGGAGATTTGAATGTCATCAGTGGATGCAAATCTGGAAATTTCATTCTCATAGTCTAATTTAAAACACAGTTCATGACAAATTGTTAGACAACCATGCTATACACACTGCTGAAGAATAGGTAAAGGTTAGTCTAAGTAGACTAAATATTAAAAATATTAATAATGTATAAATATTTATATAATATTTATACATTTATTATATTAAAATAAGGAAAAAAACCTGTTAAATCAGAATTGGTATTGGCAGTTGTGTATTGGTATCTGATTGGAATTGAAAAATATGTGGATTGGCCCATCCCTAATAGGTCCTTAAGTGTATTCTGTGGATCTTTTTGCAGATTCCCCAGGTCAGTTACTCTAAAACTGTAGGACGCAAAATGAATATATAAAATGAATATTCTTTAATAAAGCTTATATTGATTTTTGGTTGCTAGCCTTCCTAGTTGTCAAATTTTAATAATATGCCATCCATATATTATCCATATAACAGTCCGGTAGCTGGTTGGCAAAATGTATTGTGACGAAATTTATCGTGGGTAACAATGGGACTTCCGTCCTGCTCATGGGAGAGTGGACCAGCTCTTCACCCTCATAAGGATACTGGAGGGTTCATAGGAGTTTGCCCAACCAGTCTACATGTGTTTTGTGGACTTGGAAATGGCATACGGTCATGTCCCTTGGGGGTTTTTTGGGAGTATTGGGGCCGGGTTCGTTGTCACATGCCATCAGGTCCCGGTATACCGAAGGCGAGAGTTTGGTTTGCATTACAAGCAGTAAGTCAGACTCATTGTCATGTTTAACCCTGGGGAACCCAGACCACCTTTTCATTATAGGAAAAATATGTCCATTGGCTAAAATGATCATACAGACCCAGTGAACTCAAAAACAGGTGTTTTGTAAAATTAACCCTTTCCCAGTCCATGTTATGAAATGTGCCATATACGGCCCGCTGGACTGTTCATGCTGTTCCAACGTAATTTCACCTATGAAATAAGGACAGAAAAGAAGGAAAAACCAAATCTTTGCAACATTCTTATTTTCAAAATACACTTATTGAGTTTTCCTTTTCGTCGTTCACCATGTGCTGGCAATAAAACACATGCTTCAAACATGCCAACCCATCAAGAAACAGGACAAGTGAACAGACCTGCAAAAAGGTGTACTACACACAGAAAGTTTACTTGTGGTGGGTTGTAAGGTCTGGTGCACCACCTGAATTCCCTCTGTTGTTGTCTGAGGCTGATGTTGAGCACATGGAACATGATCATCACAGATGACAGAAAAGTTTCTAAACATCCAAAACCTAGTTGTACATGTTCTATAACATCTAAACATTATAACTGATGATGCAAAATTTCTGCCACTTACCTATTCACAGCTTGACAGGTGAATATTTGCATCATGTACAGCAACAACTTCAAAACACGTTGGGGGTCATATTTATTGTGGAAAAACATCTGGTTAATTCAGTCAGTAATCACTAAATGTCAGTTACTGGGTCATATATGGTACAATGGGCTGTAAAGCAAAAATAAATTCTTAACTTTGATGAGTGGGTTGAATGTAAGGCAGAAATAAAAGGAAGGGTCGTATATGACCCTGTGGGTTCCCCACGGATTAAAAAAACCCCCCCAAAATGAACACTGTAAGCAGGCTGCTCGATTACTATAAGCAAATTGTTTCAACAGTATTTGTACAGGAATGATTCTGTCCCAAGCTTTTTGATCCATCAAAGCAGGTGATCACTATAACCGTGTAGGAAAAATTAGCTCAAATAATTTGTCTCCACCAATATATAGGGAAATTAAGAATTAACTAATTTATCAGTCAATCAATCACTCAAACAATGGTTTGTTTCTCCAATAAACAATATTACAGAAGTCCAAATTGTTCAGTTGTTGGAAGACTTAGTTCCAGGATATGAGTGGAATTCATTAATTACAATATAACTACTTAACCTGGGTTACAATGTTCATAAGTCTCACCAGGTCTGTAGCAGCTATATAGAAAAACTCTGATCATGGCCATAGAGAGAGTCTCTCAATACTTTAGCACAAGCTTGAGACTTCAGAAGCTTAGTATTCGGCAACAGTGAAGTGAGTTAATGACGAGGCAGTCATTCAGCTGGAGATTCAAAGTGTATAAAAGGCATGTATTTATTCCTAACACTACAACTAACACACGACTGACATTATTCTTAACATGACGCAAAGACAAATTAACAGAACAATAAAATCAATGAGCAAGATGGAATATTGGAAGCAGTAACTTAATTTAAATGGGTACCCTTAAAGGAAATACTGTTCTGCACAGGAAGTCATTGATCTCTCAGGCCAATAATCTGGGACTAGGGGTATGTATAGCACTCCGATGGAATTACTACCGTATAGTGAAGCAACTTTAGAGCTAATTTCGATTAAAGTCATACATCAAAATCCATGATCAAATTCGGGTTTATGACAATTTCTCCATCAATTTGCTACCAAACATGACATCGCAATTCAGAGGTTTACACATCATATGATCTGCATAAATTAATTCTTAAAATACATTGTACATGTTGATTATTCATATTGGTACATAGTACGCATGGTTATGTTACACATCACCAGATATTGACACATTAGATAAGTTTCACAGAAGTTCTATTCCAAATCATAAACAGCACATCTTAATTCCAGGTTGGTTTATGTGGTCATTATAGTTTCCGAGAGTAACAGTCTCAATTTAACATTTGTAGATTACAATTTGTTCTTAACATGGGATTATTACAATAATTTGATATCCATGTTTAACAACACACATATTAATTAATTCATTCAATGTAAGGGATGGATGAATGTAAGAACAAAAGGGAATGCACCAAAATGGTGCATTCCTCTGGAATGTAGGGAGAAGGTGGGGGTCTGTGAATTAGGTTAAATAAAGAAAGTGCGCTCCTATAACAGGCATTACAAGAGGCAAAGTGATAACTATGATACACAGTTACATTTCCTTAAATGTTTCCTAATTCCTCCATGATAGACGTGAGAGTATGTGGATATATGAGTGGCTGTCCTTCACAGACAACCTTCTCTACAAAAAAGAGCAAGTTGAGGGAGGCATTTTCTCTTTCTTTCTTAAGACAATTTCTCCATGGGGATCAATAAAGTATTGATTATTATATGACTATATATATTTATATATTTAATTCATTATGTGGAGATGATTGGTCATAATATGTGAGGCACTTTTATAGGGGTAACAAAATTATTTAAATCATTTAAAGGAACATAGACATAATATTTAGATATTTATGCTAACAAATAGTAAACAGACAAAAAATACACAACAGGGAATTCTTGAAACAAGTCCTAATCTCCTTCGAGATACTGAGTGTGAGGAAGGGGTGGGGGTGCACTCTTTGTTTCACCCTTATTGGTCTCTAAGTGCACATCCCCCCTTAGTCTAGGGGTATCAGCCTGCTCTAGACCAGACCTTGAATCGAGGCCCAGGTTGTTATTCCTAGGGTTCAAAATCTCTGAACCATACAAGCTGGCCTTCCTGTGCCTTGTAATCTGAATTGCCTTGTGTGTGTGTGATTCTACAACCATGATCATTAGAAGCGGTTTCCATTGTATTCACAATTAAAGAATTATGATATGGTTTTATTTACTAAAGTCCTTTGACTGGCATTTCCCTTTTTAAATTTCTAACATTAAATCTTGGTAAAATGGCCAGCAATGTCCTTCCATAACAGAGAAGTTTTGTCAAAACCAGACATGGCAAATGCTGTCACACTACACAAGTCTAGACGTACAGCTGAAATCTGGGTGTTTTTTTAATATATATATATGTGTGTGTGTGTGTGTGTGTAAAAATTTCACGTGATGTTCAACTTTCATTTCTAAGTAAAAACCATATAGTAAATGTAAGAATGGAAAAGAAACACTTTTTCGATTTGGATTGCAGTAATCCCTAGTACAGGAAACTACCAGTCTATCACATGGTGATTTTCCACTGCCACTAGGAACCAAGCCGTATCCAATCAAAAATACGAACCGAGACTAGTTCCAGTTCCAAGGGTCAGCTTGGTAAACACATTGCTGGGTTTGCAGAGTGACAGTGATGTAAACCCGAAGAGATGCTTATTTACTGTGCACATAGTGTACATCATCATATAGCACATATTTATTATGTGCTAAGTTCTGCCAGCACGTCTGTGAGAATTTCCCTGATATGTCAGCATCGACCACTAGCGGAATTAGCATTCACTTGTGTAGATAAACACTACGAATCAATTCCATTCACTGTTCTATAGTACTTTTTTAAAGTAGGAAGTTGGAAGTTCCGAGTTATTGGGAATGCATTAATTACCAATAAGGGAAATCTATATTCAACAATTCATCTACCCTGCACATAAGTAGGGTTGGAATAAGAACATAAGAAATTTACAAATGAGAGGAGGCCATAAAATCTTATCTAGCTCCGATTTAAAGGAACCCAAAGGTTTTAGCTTGCACTACACTAACAGGAAGACTATTTCATACTCTAACTACACGCTGTGTAAGGAAGTGCTTTCTCAAATCCAGTTTAACGTGTTCTGCCATCCATTTCCACCTACAGTATGGCCACGAGTTCTTGTATTTGTACTAATACTGAAGTATCTATTCGGTTGAACAGCATCCAGACCTGTTAGAATGGATGCTGTTCAGCCAAATGGCTACTTCAATATTGGTTTAAATACCAGAACTTGTGGCCATAGGTGGAAATTAGCGGGAGAACATTTTAAAATTTCATTTGAGAAAGCACTTCTTTACACCGCATCTAGTTAGAGTATGGAATAGTCTCGATCTGTTAGTGCAAGCTAAAACCCTGGGATCCTTTAAATCAGGGCTAGATAAGATTTTAAGAACTTTGAGCTAGAGCTGGGCGATATAGCCTAAAAATAACATCTGATTTTTTTTCCACAATAAATCCGATTTTCAATTTTAAACGATTTTCCTTCCTCTACTTAAAATCAAACTACAGATGACAAATCAATGGTTCAAAACAAGTTTTAACTTTATTTTGTTTTTTTTACTTTACAGTTAAAGTGCAATCTGACCAGCCAAAAAAGATGTGAGATGGCAGACCACGCCATTGTAAACACTTTTAGAAACTTTTAAAAACTTTTAGCATGTTAATGAATCCTGGCTTTTCCACAGTATGTATGGGCACCACGTCTTTTGCAATATACATCGCAACAGCGTTTATCACCTTCCACTGTGCCCCATTCTTATCATATGGCACACAGTTCAAAAACGTGTCAGGAATGGTTGCTTGCTTAACTTTGGATGTTGTGCTAGTGTTGCGGGTATTTTCATTTCGCTGGGAGCTGCACTTCTCCCACTCCGCAGTGTGCCTCTGCTTTAGGTGCTGGAATAAATTTGTCGTGCAGCTTCCTTTGGTTGCAACAGTTTTTAAATAGAATTTGCAAGGAGGAATTGTTTGGTCTGTGTCCAACGGCGCAAAATCGAACCATCGCCATGTCGTTTGTGAATCCGCTACAGTGTTTGGGTGCGCCGCGCTAATGTACCCGTGAAGAACGGTGCGTCGCATTAGTTCCGCTTTTGGCGCTCGCGTGTAAAATAAGTAATAAAGTCGATTTTCATAAAAACACATCATCCTGAACTGTAAATTCGAATTAATCGATAAAATCGATTTATCGCCCACCTCTACTCTGAGCTATTAGTTGAGTTCTCCCCAAACACACTTGAGGGGCTGAATGGCCTTCTCTCGTTTGTAAATTTCTTATGTTATTATCCCTGCTGAGTGAATCCTTAAGCCAGTTAGCATTATTTATTGTAGGAAATTTAACCATATCACTTAGCCCTAGTCCTACTCTGTGGAGTCACAAGAAAGAACAACCACAAGCACAATTCTTCTTCTTATTATTATTATTACGAGATTATTATGAGACTTTTTATTTATATAGTGCTTTTCAAGACCTCAGAGAGACCAAACTGAAACAAAAAACAGTACAAATCACAATAAAAAGTCAAATGTCAATGATCACATATTGTATTTCAGACCATTATATACAATACAGTCTTTTCAGCACCATACAGTAATTGTTCCTAATTTGAATAAACTTAATTTTTTCTTTTTTGCTAATTTGAAAATAAACCACTCACAAACCTATTTTATTAGCCCCTCCGGAATTTTCAGCAAACATCAATCGGTGAACCTTTCTTTTGTGATTCTTAAGAGACTTCAGGCTAGGGTAGCTGCGCTGGCAGATGTGGCACCGAAAAACCTGGGTGTTACTGTGGGTGATTAAATGTTTCTGGAGCTCCTTGTTACTACTGAAGCTGTGTGTGCATACTGGACAGACGACTGGTTTGCTGGAAGGCTTGGATGCACAGTAGTGCATGTGGAGCTTAAGCCTGGAACAAGTGAGAAATTCCACACCACACCTGGGGCATAGAAATTTATTCCCCATGATACCATCAGCCTTGCATCGATTCTTATTCAAGTGCCGGACCAATGAGCTGTGCTGGCTGAAAGACTGCTGACACTTTGGACAAACTGAGCGTTTGTGTGTGTGGAGGTGGGCCTCATAACTCATCCAAGAGTGGAGGTTCATCCCACATTTAGGACAAATGAAAGACTCTTGGGCATGTATCTGAAGGTGCTCAAACAGCTGACGAGAGCTAGTGAAAACTGATCCACATTCACAAGTCACTTTTCTTGGCAAAACTGCTGGTAATGACATAATTCCCCAAGAGTCTCCCGAAGAAAGATTATCACCTGTTCTACTGACCTTATCCCCCAAAGATGGTGTGAGGATCAACATCCTTTCCTGGTTTGTTGGTTCCTGGAATGATCCTTGATGATGTCTTGGCAAAATTATTCTCTTGGATTTTCCAGTATTTTGATCACTGTGACTGTCAATATCTTCTGTACTTCTGTTTATCGGAATACATTTCTTCTTATGCAGATTGAGAACATATCTGCGGCTGAAGCTCTTCCCACAACCGAGACATTCAAACCTTTTCTTGATTTCCAGATGTGACTTGGCTTTTATTGACAGTGGGTTCTGAATATGTTGCAGCATTCCTCTGCTGGGCAAATGACTTTGGTCAACTTCAGATGTCTGGATTGGATGATTCAGCTGACTGGATGTGAATGGAAGACCATCTCCTAGACCAGGCTTCCGGAAAACGAACTCCTCTTTATTATTACTGTGCTCTGCCTCAAATAGAAGATCACTGTCCGATTCATCAATTGGCATAGTCCAGCGTCTTTTCTCTTCCTCTGCCTCTATATTTTTCACCTCGCCTTCTGTTTCAACTTGTCTCATATGCTTTGAAGCTGAATACTCCTGTGTGGAAGCAGCCCAGCCTTCCAACTTTGTTTCTTGCAGTTCTGCTGAGTTTCGTCTAACTGATTTTGAAGTGAAAGGCATGAAACTTTTAGGGGAGCCTGGCCAGACACCTAAGTTTATTCCTGGGTTCTTTGCTAGCATGCCGAGAGAAACCTCTGGGCCTCTTGAGGAGTTAGACTTATTCCTCCCACTTTTGATAAGACTAGTGGCTTCAGTGCCTACAGAAACATTCTTTTGCATGGGTGACCCTCCCATTCCCCCCACAATCTCATTATCTATTCTTACATTTCCTTTCATATGGACTTTGTCCTTTGGGAGACTGCCATCCACATGCCGTTGGGAAAACAAATGACACTTGTGCTTTTTTAGATTATACAGGCGCGTGTAACTATGTTTGCACATGTGACAAGAGAAAAGACTTTTCTGCAGTTCTCTCTCAGAACTGCTATCCAGGGTGCCCTTTTGGCCATGAACTGCCAAACTTCCTGAAGAGAGGGGCATTAAATCACCTACCGAGAATGGATCCTGCAGAATCCCCGCAGGCTCTGGGCAACACAGATGGTGGAACTGTATAGAGGTTTTGCTAATGAGAAGTCGTTTGCAATGACGACAGCCCCTAATTTTTTCTTTCTTGTGTGTAGCATGATGAAATATGAGACTATCTATGTCATGGAAAATCCTCCGGCAGAGTCCACACTGATGTCTACCTTCTTGGCCATTTTCACTGACCCCAACTAACTTTCGACGCGTCTCAAGTGCCACCACAGGTAGAAAAACCTTAGTCAAACTAACAGTATTACCAGCCAATTGCTGCTTCTTTTTAGTCCCAGATTTACATAGTAATCTTCGTAACTGACTAATTGATGATCCCTCTATAGATTCAGAGGCTGTCACTGATGGTGTTCCCACCGGTTTTGGCATTTTTTCTTTGTTAGCCCTCCAGGCTGCCTGGGCTGGTGGCAATCTTTCCATGAAAGCAGACACCAGCATTTTCTTTAAGGTTTTTTTTAGTGGTTTTACATCCTGTTGATCATCTTGCAGAACCGCATCGCTATGAATGGGACTGACTGAGTCTGAGATAGAATTCACATCCGCAACACTTCTGTGTTCAAAGTCATCTTTTAGAGCTGTAATGGTTGGTGACAAAAGTAATTCAGGTGAGTTGGAAACAGGAATGCGTGCAACTTGCTTTACAGAAGGCATGTTGTTTAACTCTGCAACAGGTGAGGGAGCATGACTAAAAATCTCCTTATTGCTTACTTCAGAGTCTTCAGTGGCTGACTGTGAGATTTGGGGGCTAGGTGGATGGACATGTGAGGATAGAATGGAATGAGAAGTAAGATTAAAGCTCTCACTACAAGATGCATGCATAGGGTCTGAATGGCTGGGGCTGTTTATGCTCTCTCCTACTGCTTTCTCCTCCTTTATTGCCAGGGGCTCCTGTACATCCATCTGTGTTTTGTGTAACTGTTTATGTTCAAGCATGACACTGAAATCTTGGAACTTATTCCCACACCCACAGATGTAAATGGAGGAAGAGGCAGAAATGGGCAGGGCACTGCAATGATGCTTGTCCAAAAGATCCTTGCTGGAATATGTGCTTCTACAATTGTTGCAAGAAACTTGGAGTGCGAGTGGTGGCTGATTCCCATCTGATGAGTTGGTATTATTTGCATGAGTTGCCTGGTGCACGAGTAAAGAGGACAGTCCCGGAAAGGTGGCTGAACATGCCATACAGCGATAGGTCCTCAATGGCAGAGAGCCATTATCTCTTGTTTCATGAATTCCCAGCATCTTATGTGATGAGAAATACAGATCCTGGGGAACTTCTGTGTGGCTGGTTTCAAACTCACCCTTAAACACAGGAGGGAAAAAACATTACAGTCTTTTGGGTTAGTTCATATCTTATTCTATGAAAATCATGCAGACAATATTTGAAAATTAGAAAAAAACATTTCATAACATTAACTGCACTCCAGTTTTAGCACAGCATTGGCCATGTGTTTTAAGGGCCATTCCATTTTAATTCAACCAATGTCCTTTGCATCACCATTTTTGATTTTGAAGCAATTTGACACATTTATTACACATACCTTCCAGAGCTCAGATTTTAATATTTTAATTGCTTTATTTTAATCGCCTCTGATATATAACACGTTTTTGACACAGCAGGTAGCAAAAAATGATAATTCAGAGTAGAGCTGCACAATATCACATTGTGATTATATGGCGCATGTGCAATACTTGCCAGGGCTTTAAATGACGGTTGTAAACATTTGTCCAAACACCCAAAAGTTAGAAATTTAAAAATTCAGTGTATCCTTATGTTTAATAAACGTGTTGGACTTTAAACTGAAAAAAGTACTGCCAAAATCTTTCTATCTTGTTTATCAATATCTCCCCTTTCAAAAGATAATGTGGCTGCTGAGCTGCACCTTTCTTCACCACCAAACAGTAGCGTTATGGCGTGCTCTGCTAACCAAATTTAATAAACATAAGGATTCACTGAATTTATACAGACTAACTTTTGGGCGTCACAATATAGATATGGGATATTTAGGTAATATAGTGTTTCCAAAAACTGAAAAAAGATAACTGGAGTGAACACTTAAAATGACAAGCAAAGAAAACACATTTTTTCCTTGTTTTTTCAGTCGAATCATTAACACCAGTTCTCACTAAAGTGAAGTATAGTTTGCTATAAATTAGGGCTGCAACAACTAATCGATTTAATCGATTAAAATCGATTATTAAAATAGTTGCCAACTAATTTAATAATCGATTAGTTGGGTCTACGTTATTATACACATAAGTACAGTGGCAACCTCCTAATTTGGGAGCAGTACGCTAACCAAAGCCGCGGTGGCAGTAAAGTACCATTAAGCTGGATGCCGACCGCCATAAAAGAAAAAAGTAAATGCACATAAACGCCATTTACGCACCTTTTAAATTTACAAAACAGCTTTTACTCACCTTTTTTAAGATCACTAATGTTAATGATATAGTTACCCACCGTTTTTACTGCTGTGCATATAGTTTACCCACCTTAAATTTCTTGTTACCACTACACCACTGCTTCATTTCTTCACGATAGAAATTTATAGTAATATCAAATGTTGTAGTACTCAAGACCAGTTTTTGAAGGTCTCGATCTTGTCTTTGAAGCAGCCGTATTTGTACTCGTTCTTGTCAAGGACTCGGGATTTTATTTCGAGACCATAACTCTGAGAATATTCTTATTAATGAGCCGTTTACTGTCGGATTGGATAACTAATAACTGCAACCAATGGCGTTACTGCCGGCCGCGTTACCCGCCCCGTCCCTTCACACACGCACATGTGTTTAAATGAACGCAGGGGAAGTCGTGGTTGTCAACACAATCAGCTATTATGGGGCTAGAAATGCGGCTACATACAGTATACCACAACGTGTTTACCCTACCATTCTATTAGGTGGGCGCCCCAAGTTAATTTTATTTAATTTCATTTTCTATATAGCTCCAGATCGCAACAGAAGTCATTTAAGGCTACCTTTCCGATAGAACAGGTTTATATCTTGTCCTTTTATTAAACAAACTAAATAGCCTTATATTATTTATCTTATTTACAGTTCATCACTGTAGTATGCTGAAACAACCGGACACGTTTTAAAACAAAATTTGCCGCCTGCCTTTCACGGGCACCAATCGTCTTATTTGCGTTGCTCAGTAATTTTTAGCGTAAGATGCGGAAAAGGCTTTTTCTTCGCAATAAATGTTTACTTTATTTGTCCGTAATAAATGCAGACATACTCGCTGGCGTGCTCTCTCCCCCTGTCATATATGTGTATCAACATTAAATAACATTAGACAATTATTTAATAATATTCTTAGTAGCAGCAGCGGTAGTCTGTGCTTTTACATTAAAAAACTGGAGTACTGAATACATTATCTAAAGCACCATGCTGGTTGCACTTTATAAAACAAGATTTTGTGTATTTCATTACGTTGATTCAGCTGCTACAAATTATTAATTTTTTTTGTATACTCTTAATGTAGCATACATTTGTTTTTTATGTGAGTTGCTGGAAACAACTTTTGTACAAAGACAGACTGGGTTATTAAAAATTGCTGGAAATCAAATTGTTTTTTTGCCCCCCCCCCCAATCCGATTAATCGATTAATCGAAAAAGTAATCGACAGATTAATCGATTATCAAAATAATCGTTAGTTGCAGCCCTACTATAAATGTAGACAATGTAGAAAATGGAGGGATGAATAAATCGGACAGTGCCAGGAAATGCAATGAGGTGCGTGCATGCTCAAAAATCGGGTAGGTGGTACGGATTGGGTAGTGACAGCCGAATACCGCTTCAGTTCCCAAACCTCCCAGGCACACCCCATTGCGTGTATTTGTTGCATTTCAAATCAACCTCAATTAATTCATTAATTTAATTAGTATAGGAAAGTCAGTGAGGTATTGATTAGCTACACAAGGTGGGGTACACTGGTCTAGTCAAAAAACGTGTGTGTATTGGATGGTGTTGAGAATAGTGGGGTGACTTTAGGTGAGGTTTTGAAGTGGCTGACACACTTTGACAGACATAATATCAGTTTTACATCAACATGAATTTCATTTGAATATCATTTTCTTAGACTGCCTAAGACTGTAGCAAAGTACTGTATATAAATAACTGAGCTGTTTTTTGGTCCCCTTCAAGAAATAAGCATCCTAAAATTGTACAATACTATTTTTGAGCCTCAGGAACGGGAGGGTTAATTTTTTTAAAACTTAATTGGGAAGAGAATACTCTTTACTTCATAAAAATAGCCTGAAGTGTACCTGAAGTGCATCTAAAGTGTGACCTAAAATTGGTAAGGTGTTCCTTATTATAAGACTAATACAGGGGAGACCGCTTATAGTGATCATCATAACCAATTTTTTCTTTTTCTATATGTCTCAGGCAGATAAATATACAAATGTTGATTAGATGGTAATTAAACGAATATATGGTAATAAAATGGATAGCATTGCTGTTTACAAAATTTTACTGACTTTCAAAATACACTACAACTGTTTGAAATGCTTTTCAAATGAGAGTACTGTACAAATTAAATTACTGAACTGTATAATTCAAATATGCTATAAAACAGTACAGTACCATACATAAAATATAGCTCATTGTAGTTTCACTGCTGCATCTCGTTGGCTCATTTTTTGGCAGTTTATCATAAGCTTTGATGAGTCTATATTTGTCACTGACAGAAAATGACTTTCTTTTTCCTGTCATGTTTTCTGTGCATGCAGCATTAGCCTCAGATAGCTAGCCAGAAGTACATGGGTTACCGCAGGACTTAGTCAATGGATCGTTTTTATGTGAAAACGGCATCTTACCTACTCTTCAACAGATATCCACAATACATTTGTAGATATCTGCAATTGCATTATTCTTAGTCAGAATTATAATTGTAGATACCTGAAATTGCATTTTTACTAGTCATAATATAAATTGTGGATATCCGTAAAGACATTTTTGCTAGTCACAATGTATTTCAGATATTCGAAATTACATTATGAATATCTAAAATGGTGGTACCCTTTCGGATATCTGAAATTAAAATTATGACTAGTAACAACTGGATTGTATATATCTGAAATGGGAGTTTTTTCTAATAAAAATTGAATTGCAGATATCCAGAATGAACATTCTGGATATCTGAAATATAATTGTGGATATTTGAAATTAAAAGCCCAATAGACATGAATGGCAAAAGTGGCGTAATTTCTCCTAGGAAGAATGACGATGTGGAAATCTGAAATGACAATTGTGGACAGGAAGAATGTCATTGTGGATATCTGAAATGCTCTTTTTGACTGAGAAGAATTGAATTAGAGATATCTGCGATACATATCCACTCTAGTGATTAAATGTTAAAACGGCTTGCCATAGGTGAGCACACTCCCACCAGCGGACAGAGAGCGAGTGTCGGAAAATATGTCACGTCAACCACCTGAATAGCCGGGTAATAAATACATTTCACAGTGGGATTTCTGCTTTAAACTATCACTATTTTAAGCTATCAGCTATCACTTTTAAAGCCTAACAGTTAATGTATTTGCAGGTCAAGACAAACATCTGCAATCGGACTTTGTCAGCTGACGTCACACTCGCTATAATCGCAGTGTATTATGGGTCGAATCGCCACTGCTATCATTAAAAGAAACACATGAATACCATGTATCCTGCTGGTGTCCGTCTGACACCCCCCCAAAGCTGTAAAGCTAGGGGAAACATTGAATATTATAACAACTATAATCCTGCAGATTAAGCAAACATAGTGCTACCAAACTAATTATTAGAGATGGGCGATCCACGTTTTTTCAGTTCCGATCCGATTTCGATACACAACTGCCGATACCGATACAGATTCCGATACAAGAGCTCTTTTTACTTTGTTATACTTTACATATTATTTTTTTTAAGCTAGTAAATACAGATGGAAAAAATGTATGACAAAAAATATGTAATTAGGCTACTACAAACATACATAACGTACTGTTCCACCTCATTTGTTTTAAGCGTTTTTGAGGCATTTGCAGTTCAATATGAATATCTTCAAAGCAAATATACACAAGTGGCGAATGCTTAAAATTTTAACAGTTTTTCTCCCATTGGCATCAGCGCAGTTACACTTTTGTTGCGATGGCAGCCCCTCTTGTATCTCAAGCAACGAGTTCGCAAAACAGTCCAATTAAGTTAGCGACTCCCAAATCATCCATTGCTTTGTTTTGTCTCGCAGTTGGGATTTTCCATTAAACGCTATTCCCACCTCAAAACCTTATTTTACATAGATTGCAAAACGCTGTGCTTCCGGTTTCTGTTAAAAGCCTAAAATACTCCCAGATCGTCACGTCTTATCTTACGCTCCTCGTACTGCGAAGGGTATGCGCATGACCTCACAGCAGGCGGAAGTCACTGTACTCACACCCACTGAGTAGCAAAAAAGACTTAGGGGCAGTGATAGCGTTCGATTTGAATTCCGCAAAAACACACATGTAAAATGGGAAAGAGCTGTCGTGCGATTGATTGCCAAAAACTAAATAAGTAAGTATAGGACGTGGATCGGTCACGCATGGCCGATTCCCGATCCGTCAAATAGGTCTGGATCGGCGCCGATACCGATCCGAATATCGGTATCGGTGCATCTCTACTAATTATACGGTTAAAATAAATACAGACGCTCCTCTACTTACGAACTTTCAGACATATGAACAAGTACTGTAAGTCCAAATTGTGTTCCTTGGGCTACTGTTTCCTGTCCGCAATATCAATTTTTTTTTCTGCGCGCCAATTCCACCTAGTACGACTTCTGGCCACTACTCCCGGTGCGCAGCAGCGTAGCGTCGTACTCCCAGCATCCTAGTTCTTTGTACTTGCGTATACCCTTAAAATGATGTTGAATAACAACTTATGAACATTTCAAGTGACGAACGATCATTCGGAACGTAACTCATTCATGAGTAGAGGAGCGTCTACAACATTTCACTATTGAGCTGTGCACAATGTACATTAATAATTTCATAAAACATGTCTATTATACTACAAAGCTAAATGTAAATGTATAATTAATAAAATATACTTTTTCAAAACATTTCAGAAATACTGGTCTAAAGTGAACACATTAATTCAACACAATGAAAGAACCAAATAAAACCCCAAAAGTTAATACTGAAAACTATAAGGGGTGAATGAACAGGAATTACATTCCATCATCCGCCGGTCTATGAATGTGTGTGTGGATGGGTGAATGTGAGACATGAATTGTAAAGCGCTTTGAGAGCTCGTAGGAGTAGAAAAGCGCTATATAAATGCAATTCATTTACCATTTTATATTTATTTAAAACATACAAATGGTACAAATATAGCTAATTGAAAAAATACATGTAATTTGTTTTTTTGTAACATTATGTCCTCCAAATATTTTTCACTGCTCCCCCAGTCAAAACAAGCTAAATCCGGCCCTGGAGAGGAGACATATGGTTGAACTGTTAGGCCCAATCCCAATACCCCCACTTAGCCCTACCCCTTAGGCCTACCCCTCCGTTTTGCGCGTACCCGCATAGGGTAGTGTTGTCCCATTTCTTTTTAGCAGCGAGGGGTAGTGGTGTTCAGCCCTCAAGATAGCCCTCGAAACGGAGATTTTTCAGATGCTGACTCAAAACCGAGTGAAAGAAGAAAATTCCCACAATACGTTGCAATACACAACAAGAAAAGAAAAGATGGCTAGCAGTGTGGGGAAAGAAGCTCATATCTTTATAAATACGCTTGCAAAAAAATCAAATGTTAGCGGAATATCTTAGTTTAATGTAAGTGAAACAGAGTATGAGGTTGAATTTTTCAAAAACAATTTTCTGAAAATCATTAATTACATGCGTAGAGACAGAGCAGTATCTCAAGTATTTATAGAAAAAGAACCGAGCAGGGGTGAGTTTCACAAAACCGTTGAAGAATTAAGAACGTATTTATTCAGAGAGAGAGCATTCAAAGTCCTTTTTATGTAGTTTTTTGGCTACGACACTTTTGGGAAGCTCACCCCCGATTGTTTTCTGTGTTTCGTGCAATAGTCTTCTAAGTGCATTATTCTACATCGTGCAATATATAAAAGACATTTTTCCTGACATTTTGCTTATGCAACATAAACACATTGTTTATGCAAAACGTGTGCATGTTTTATAGAAATATTGCATGCAATATGCTTAATTTTAAATCTGCGTGCCATTGCCAAAGGAATGCTAATCCACAAATCGACAGTGTCATAATCATTTTGTAATATTTTAGGCACACGTCAGTGGTATAATCATGTTGTAATGTTAAAGTGACTTGTCCGTGTTATAAGCACGTTGTACTATTCCAGGGACTCCCGAGCAAACCAGGCAGCTCATAAGCGAGTGGTGTCCCGATTCCTAGGTAAAGAGTTGAAGCCCTACCCCTTGTGGCTACGATCTGTGAAGTCAACTTCGGAAGGGAGGGCCCTCGAAATCTAGTGGTATGGCTAAAGGAGGAGAAATGGGATTGGGCCTTATCTATGCTGATGGTGTAAGGTCTAGGCTGGAACTTTCAGAGCTGGGGTCACGGATATGTGAAATGGGCTGCACAGCATTTTTCTTCATGAAGTCACTATCAATACTTCTCGTCATCTTCAGTTACGTGTTGCTTAGCATATGCATTCATTTGTCACTCCAGTATGAGCAGTCTACAGGTCACAATATCAAACACACAGATACATGTAGAAGAATCTCAGAGTTAGAGCCAATCAGAGGCAAACAACTGCCCCATCCCTGCCACTGATTGGCTCTGACTTTAAATTAAATAAAAAAAAAAAAGATCTGCAAAATGTTATGTGCACTAGTGTGACCAAGGAAGAAAAATTTGTCTTACGACATATTTTTGGTCATGTGTACAACCAATTGAGCCTTAGTTGGGGGTTAAGGACCTTGCTCCTACAGGCATGATGAGGCTGGGCTTGAACCAATGCCCTTCCAATCACAAACACAAAGGCTTTGCCCACTAAGTCACACACTGCCTAAAGCAAGGGTCTCCAACTCCGGTCCTGTAGAGCTACTAACCAGTAGGTTTTCTATCCTACCTGGCTTCTGATGAGCCACACTAATTCTCAGGTAAATACCAGGAGCAGGTGTGGCTCATCATCATCAGAAGCCGTTAGGTTAGAAAACTTACTGTATAGTAGCTCTCCAGGACCGAAGTTGGAGAGCCCTGGCTTAAAGGGATTTTTTAAAAATATTATATTTTTGCGCTCTGGAAAGTATGTCATTCACGTGCCAATTAAAATTAAAAATGGTGATGCAAAAACTTTTTTGGATTTCTTTTTAATTACAATGGATTGACCCTCAAACTAAATTACAGCATTATCATTGCAAAAAATGTGGAGCAGACATGCATTACTCTCTCTAATTTGTTATCTTTAGTCGTCTTTAGTGGTCACATTAAATATTAGGACTAGTATTGCCAAAAAGCCCATGATACAATAGTCATCATACCAGTGTCACCATTCAAAGCAGCACGATGCATTGCGATATTACCATTATAACCTGAGGCTTGATGCTCCAAATTTAATTAAAAGGTGGTCTTTAAGTACCAAAGATGAGTCAGTACACTGAATAAAGCTGTTGCACACGTCAACTCCAAGTTTCATAAACCATGACTTCACAAATTTTTCAGCTCACTACCACAAAAGAACAGTACTCGTGACCCTCCCTAGGTTTATACATTTAAAAATGTATACATTGGTCTATATTAGTTTTATTATTTTATCCATGTTTTACCTTTTTTTGAACACTTACAGTTAAAGTACAAAACTTTTAACATTTAAAACTTTTAACATATTCTGGAAATTATTTTGTGATCCCAAAACCTACTCACTGGTGTTCAAAGGTCCTGCAATAAATAAACAAATCAATCAAAATAACGATTAAAAAATTGTGACAATTGAATAGATGTAATCATTAATTGCGGCATTAATACAGCAGTAGTAAATATAGTTATGCTTCTATTAGAATTGTAATGAATTACATTGTTTAAAGGCACACATTGATTATAACAAACTTCTGTGTTCATGTCCACATACATATTTTTTCATCCAATCACTTTCCACACCCGCTTGTCCCATATAGGGTGGCGGGGGGTCCAGAGCCTATCCTGGAAGCTACGGCCACAATGCAGAGCATAACCCAGGACAGAGTGCCAACCCATCGCTGGGCATTCACGTACTGTGAAACCACATAAATGCGCGCAGCATTCATAGTCCACAAACACAGTAAAATGCAGGTATATATATGCATATTAAATGACAGATTTGACAGTGACACATCTTTAAAAATCGGAAGAATGTTGCAAAAATCTACATTTCTAACTATTTGGAATGAATATGTAGGTGACGACACAACACCAAAGCATGGACTTAATTGTTTGCAATTCCCAGACGTAATCAAAAGGCACTGGCTATCGTGATATAATTACATCTGCTAGAAGCACTTAAAAAGCAAAGCATTCAAAAACTTACCTGTATAACGTTATATTGAAAATGATATTCCCGTTCTTTCAACAACATGCCATCTTGAATACCGCTGGTCTAACCTTTTAGACATACGGCTATAGCTAGCTCGGTCAAATGCATTCAAGATATAATACCAGCGATTGCAATAATAAACAACTGTATATTTTATTTGCATTTAATTATAAAACGTTTTCTTCCTATTGATACTCGTTATTTCGACCTATTGTTATATTCGGATTTTAAGATGTTATAGCTTCATTTTAGCACTACCTCGAAATTGACAAAAATAATAAAGAATGATCATAAGTTTGTTACTCCACGTTTCTGAAGAACTGTTGGGATTCTTCTTCGGTGGTATTAAAATTAGGGTCGGGATTCTGTATTGAAAACAACCTTCTACAATGTACCTGTTTCAAGTAAAGGAATCGGTAGTGTTTAGTTTTCATACCTAATACAGCACACCGCCTAGCGATTGGGAGGACTAAATCTGATGGACGTTAATAATAAAATAATCGCAATTCTTCATGCGTCCTTTTACATTACATAACGAACATGCATTCATATAGCTTTCAGCTGCTTCTCCAGTACAGGGTTGAGGTTTTAACATAATTATCAATATTTAAAATGTGTGAAATGTAGACAAACGCAAACTGGCAAACGGACACAACGGAATTTTCTGTTAATATACAAGGAGACACTGAGGAACATTCTGTGTAATTGCATAAATTCTGTTATTGCAAATAGTTTTTAATTGTTACTTTAAAAGGCTGCAGTATACGTTTTGATATAATCAAAACAAATTTAAGGGAATTGCACGTGATCCATACTTATTTGAATATTAGATGAGATCAATAGATAAAATAGATAGGAACTAGAGATGCGCGGATCAGCTAAAATGCCACCCGAATCCGCGGCTTTAAACAAATCATCCACCCGCCCGCACCTATAATTTTCTCTGATATAGATATCCGCACCCGCTTCTTCGTTTTTAACAGCAGATTCAGTGACTTTAGAGCTAATCTGCGCATCTCTGATAGTAAAATAATACGCGTATCGTATGCTGCTTTAAATGAACATTTATTCATAAAACAAATTTTGTCTTTGGCCAGATTAACCAACATTTTCTCAATAAAATAAACAGTCTTTAGCCTACTCCATTCAGACTTTAATGGGAATATCACCGTTTCTGTCGCTGCAACACATAAACACACAATGACTGGATAACGGCAAATTTATTAGCCCTATCTATTCAAATAATACAGAATATTATGCTTTCCAAATAGATTTAAAAAAAAAGAGAGAGAACAATTAAGAACTTTTTTTCCCAAAAAAAACTCGTAGGCACTTATACAGACGATAGGTAACAGGCGATAGGCACTTCGCTAAACCGCTCCCACACAGCACTTTTCTTTCCTTCCTTCTGTTTTGTTTTTAATTCTCCCTTTTTTAGTCTCTCTCGGATCTGTTTCGCCTCCATTTCTGCTTTAAGAAATGGACCCCCCTCCTCCCGCCACGCACGTATTTTTTTAAAACGAGAGCGCAAATTAGCGACTGTCTGCCTGATGAAAAATGCATTTAAAACATGTTCGTATTTTAGAGAATGTAGTTGATATTTGCATCATTAATGATTGATCTCATCCACCCGCGACCCACCCGCAATTAATTAAAATATATTTTTTTATTACCCGACCCACCCAACCCGCGGATTATCCGCAGCGCCCGCGGATATAACCGCCATCCGCGCATCTCTAATAGGAACATAAGAACATAAGAAATTTACAAATGAGAGGAAGCCATTCGGCCCATCAAGCTCGTTTGGAAAGAATTCAACTTATAGCTTAAAGTTGTTGAAATCTTATCTAACTCTGATTTAAAGGTTTTAGCTTGCACTGCACTAACAGGAAGACTATTCCATACTCTAACTACAAGAAATTTACAAACGAGAGGAAGCCATTCGGCCCATCAAGTGTGTTTGGGGAGAACTCAACTAATACCGTAGCTCAGAGTTGTTAAAATCTTATCTAGCCCTGATTTAAAGGAACCCAGGGTTTTAGCTTGCACTAACAGAGAGACTATTCCAAACTCTAACTAGATGCTGTGTAAAGAAGTGCTTTCTCAAATGAAATTTTAAAATGTTCTCCTGCTAATTTCCACCTATGGCCACAAGTTCTGGTATGTAAACTAATATTGAAGTAGCTATTTGGCTGAACAGCATCCAGACCTGTTAGAATCTTATATATCTGAATCTTCCCCCTTAGTCTCCTTTGCTCGAGGTTGAACAGATTCAGCTCAGCTAACCTCTCCTCATAAGACATGTCTCTATGACCAGGAATCATTCTTGTAGCCCCGTGTTGAGGCCTTTCTAAGGTAACAGTGTCTTTTTTAAGGTAAGGTGACCAAACCTGCACACAGTATTTTAGGTGGGGAAAAATATAGAAACTAAAGTATATCAGTATGTGATTCCTTAAATCTCATATTGACATAGTTATCAGCTAGTCTATATACTAAAACAGCGTAATAGAATTCCCGAAATTCAGTTATGGCTTTTGGTCTTTCTGCTTGATTGAATGGATAGAATGGATAGACAGACGGACAGACAGACAGACAGACTGATAGGTAAATGTTGGACCAATCATGACAAAAAATTGTGTCTTGAGGAATCACAGCAAAAATATTCCATGGGGGTGGTCAGATTGGACCACTGACAAAGCAAAACGTATAACTGAATTTCAGGAATTCTATTATGCTGTTGTAGCATATAGACTAGCTGATGACTATATCAATATGAAAGTTAAGGAACTGCATACTGATATACTTTAGTTTCTTTGTTTTATATTATATGTAGTCATGTTGTAGTCACTTATTTTTGCTAGGGGACTTGGGGGGGCAATGATTGTATAAGAGTGCCTGTGTCCCCCCTTTGGTGGTGCCATTGTTGGTGCATCAGAAATCAATGACTACAACATCTTAATCGCAGTTGGCTGCCTGCTCTTTATACAAATTGCCTTCCGTGCTGAGGGCTGACAAATTTGATCATATATTGGAGTCACAGCTGCATGCTGAAATCAGGTATGTCCAAAAATTCAGAATGAAAGCATCAAGGCTCTGTTGCAAGCATGGCGTCAGAGAAAAAGCAGAATGTAACTCTTCCATATGTTGGAAGCCATACTTTATCTTGATTGATATAAGTGTATGCATCTGTCTCCATCCACCATCTAAAACTGTACAAAAATCATTTCAGTGAAAGGAATGACTGGGGGAAATGTCATACGGGACTAATCTTAAACTTTGGCCTTAACACATGTATCTAGCCACCACACCTCTGGGGTTCTGTTGGAGTGCTGGTATCACATTCATTTGTACTTTACTATTGTGATTGAGACTATATTTGAAACTAGAATGAGTAGAATGGGAGTTGAAGCAAGAGTTTCTGTAATTAAAATACATATTAGTGATAATTAATATGATGTCCCAGTCCCCATTTTGAGTACCTGGATCTGATTCAATGTGATCCATTCAATATCTATATGTCCTTTGATTCCAAGTCCTGATCTTTTTTTTTTAAAAAAAAATAACTATTCAACAATACATACACATAGAGTAGCCTTCTAACAGTACTACATGCTCTTGAAAGACTGACTCTTGAAAGTTTTTGTGCTACTTTGAGTTTCCAACATAAAGAATTTGCACACGGCTGACATGGTTCATAGTTTCAAATTACAGTATGTGCCTCAGGTTTACCTTTTTAATCTCACAATCATGACGCTGACTATATCCAATACACCAACATTAATTGTATGTTATTTACAAATGTATGGCACCCGATTTTAATCAATTTGTAACAATAAAACGGTGCAGAAAATTACCGAACTATTACAACTACCATGGCAGCTCTTGCGTTATTGGAAGACATAGCTTATGGAAGAATTAGAATAGAGTGCGTATTCAGGGATCATAGTGATTTTTTGGCCCATGAAGATGAGTGGCTTCTAAGTCGATTCAGATTTCCAAGAGCAATCCTTTTGGAGCTGTGTGCTAAACTGGGGCCAGCATTACAAAGGCAAACAATGAGGAATTGCGCTATACCTGTTCCTTTACAAGTTCTGTCCACTCTCGGGTTCTTAGCCACAGGTGCTTTCAAAAAAGAAATTGCGGACTGATCGCGTATTTCTCAGTCAACACCAAGTCACGCCATGCCTGCTGTATGGGACCGCATAATCCGCTTGTCACCCAGATATATAAAATTTCCTTACACTGTGGTTGAACAGGCAAAGATTAAAGTGCAATTTGCAGCGATGTCCGGTTCTCCCAATGTAATCGGAGCCATCGACTGCATGCACATTGCTATAAAGACACCTTCAGAGAATGAATTTGCTTATGTAAATAGAAAGCACTTTCACTCAATTATTATCACTCAATAATGTACAAATTATGTGCGATTCGAACATCCGTCTCATTAATGCATGGGCGTCGCTGCCACTAAATCTGAGGTGGTCGTGTCCTCCTCACATTTCATGATTATTAGTTTGGATCCCCCCACATTTAACATAAAAAACCGCTGGGGCGCTGCTATACAGTCCGCAGAAAGTGTGTTGCATTGTACACGCATGTAGCATGTTGCATAATCTGGCACAAAATCATGGCTTGCCGGTATCTGAAGAGCTTAGGCAAGATGAACCTGACCCTGAGCCACCAAATTTTCCGCCAAATGGAACAGCGTTACAACTTCAATATCACACAGTGTATCATTTAGATGCTTTAATTCATTGGCAACATCTTACAGAATTCACAATTTCCTTTTGTGACTGCAGCACAGCTTCTGTCAGCACACGGCCAGATGGTCGCCCAGGCACGGGAATGTGTGCAACCAGCACTCAAAGATGTGCTCGGTACAGCAGTACCATCACTGCCTGTGCTGTCTTCTGCACTGAGGGCACCTCTTGTACTGTAAGAATATTGTCTGTAAGAATAAACAAACAGAATAAACAAAAGTAACACTGCATCTGCGCCCTACTTGTTATTCATAAACATGCAAGTAATTCAAACAAGTATGGTAAGAGAAAAACTAACCTGCACTGACATCGGCGTCCCCCGATAAAAGTGTGAGACCGGGAATTCCGCCACCTCCGCCTGTGCTGTTAAGACTCTTACAGTGAGCGGCTCGCTTTTTTCATGGCAACTTTAATGTCCGACCACTTCTTTTTAATTTCGGCCACCGTGCGAATTTCGGAACCAACACTTTTAACTGACTCCGCCATGCTGTGCCACTCCGTCAACTTTCGTTTATTGCTGATGCCATTACTTAAACCACCAAATAATATCACTTGTCTATTCTCGATTTCTGTTAACATGACCTCCACTTCCCACTCGCTGAAATGGGCCTAATTCGTTTTCCCACTTGGTTTATCCATTGTTGTTTAAGAAAAACACAGAACAAAGCGGGTATTTATACAGATTTATATATGCAAATGTACATAATTATGGGTCGGTCGGGGGCGGGGTGGGGGGGGGCTGTGGGCTCGTTCACATGTGTAAAATTTCACACTATTTGGGATTTATTAAGAGAATGTGGGAGTAGATCTGAGCTTACATGCAGTTTTGTGCATCTGGATTTTTTCTTGCGTATGCACATTCCTAGTTTTGTCTGTACACCATGTTTTAGTGTGAATTCTACATCATTATACATGAGGCCCCAGGTGTGGAGATGCCAGTTGAGTAGCCCTGAAGATTGGCAATCTTTTGTGCTGGTTTGCAATGTTGTGCGGAATATTTCTGCAGTAGTGTTTTGCGTTGGTGCGTGTTGAGAGTTTCTGAGATAGGGGGAAAAAAGGAAAAAATGGGAAAAGTGAATTTTAAAGTTAAGGATTGGGTGCTGTAAGGCTCCACAGAAAATATTGAGAAGCTTGGTTCCTAGGAAAACCCTTACTGTCAGGGTCGGTGCCCAACCTACCCTGCCCATTGTGTTTTTTCCTTGTGTTGGCCAGCAGGAGCGCTGGTTATCCTGCTTCCCCCTCCCTCCCCTGAAGGCTTTCAGCCCTAGTGTTTTTTCCTGCTCCCTGAACCACTGCATATCTCAATGGGTTGAGCATGTGGCTTAGCAACTGTAACCCTCTGGCCATGGTGCCAGAGGCCAGCCTCATCTGTTTATTTGTATTTATTGGTTTTCTGTTTCCCTCAGTTTATTTTTTATTTTGTTTCCCTGTCATAATATGGGAGGCATTTCCTGCAGAAAAGAAAATGAAAATGATAATGATAAAATGGAAATGCAATATGCACTTTACTATTTAGTTTTCCATTTCTAAGCGCAAAGATCCTGCAAAAATAACAATAAATAACTCAAAATAACACCATTTGCATTTTCATTTTCCACTCAGGCACGAGTAATTTGTGCAAAAATTAAGTATAAAATTAAAAGAACACTTTGTCTTTTCATTATCTCTTTTGCATTTTCATTTTAGTGTCATAATTAAAATGAAATCGCTAATTGGTAAAAGAAATCGACTTTGGATTTGCTTTATCTTCCGAGAATGCACATTGACTGCTAAAATGAAATCTTTTCATCATATTTACTTTTCTGAGGCTTATCGGTACATCTATGTCAATATTATACAGAAAACTCAAAATGGATAAACCGAAAACAAAGTGCCTGTTTGGATTTTCATTTTCAGCACAAACAGCACTGAGGCTGTAAAAATGAAAAGACAAACACAAATGAGTTACAGTGCCATCTGCTGCACTTTGGCTTTTCGTTTCCTACTTTTCATTTTCGTTTTCAAGTTCACATCATGCAAATATATGCTAATAAGGCGGGTGGGTCGATAACTATGACTACAAAAAAGGACTGTGACCATTAGAACCGTACCTGCCAACAAAATGGGGGATGTTGTACGGGAAACGGTGCGGGAGTTACTAGAGTTAGTGAACTCCACTGGCGAACTGGATGAAAATTTAATTTTATTAAGATGTGAGGTTATAATAGACCGGCTTGGAGATGTCGAGGCATTAACCGATGTAGAGGTGAATACGGCTGTGTGGCGAAATTTATACGAGGTAGTACATCGTTTACGTTCGGCGCCAGGACATGCAGATCGCTAGTGATGGCAAAACAAAGCTTTTCAAAACACTGAAGCTTCCTTTACAAGTGTGTCGAAAAATGGTTCAGTACTGTGGGATTCAATAGAATTATAAAGAACATACAATGAATAGAGGAAAAGGAGAATATAGCTTAAAGCAGGGCATGATGAAAATGGGGGGGTTCATTCTAAAAAATGCAGTTAACTGAAACGAGAACTGACTGGCGCCGGCAGGGCAAGGCTACCTCATCAAGACAGATAGAGGGAGCCGACAGACAACGTAAGCAGCCCTTACTTATCTGTAGCCTTCCACAAGGACAAGTACTAACCGACTAACTAGAGTAAATGTCAAACATGTGGTTGTCACATAGACGGAAGGTACCGAGAGAGGGGGGGGAGATGCCCAAAGGGCTTTAAAATGGATACAGCTGATACATATGCCAGAGCTTCCTCCTGTACATGCTGAATGTATGTCAGATGGCCGCTCCCAGATTGCAATCTGTCAGAGAATAAACTGGTGACCTGCAACTTCTCCACGTGTCAGCTGTGAATCTCTTGGCCCGGTGGAGACGGCGTACTCCAACAATTTGGGGGCTCGTCCGGGATCCCCAGGAGATTCACAAGATTCGGCTAAGTGTTGACGCAGCCTACTTGGACACAGAGAACTGCAGGGCCCAACCAGAAGAGGTAAGCAGAGCCTGTTATATCAAAATCTGCACATTGGATATGTCAAATTGAGCAGTTTGAAGTGTCCAGTGGCCCGTCGGTAAATTAAGACGGAGGAGAGGTTGCACGCATTGTGTTTATATATTGGGTATGTCTATGTGTTGTGTATGCATTGTGTCTAGGGATTGTGTGCAGGCATCGTGTGTGAGGAAGTAGAACTTTAAGGAGCGGAGTGTCACGCCCCGCTCCGTCCGATCCTAATGTGTGCCACGCCCACCTCGCTACCTCCTGTTTCTGCCTGATTGTTCCCACCTTTTGCTCGTTACCCTTAGCTTGTCTTTTGTATTTAGTCCGTGTCTCAGTTAGTTTCCCCAGATCCGTCATTGTAGTGTCCATTAATGTCTCTGCCTGTTTGTCTTTTGCCTATTAAACCCCTGATTACCCATGAGTACGGCTTGCTCTCCTGCTTCCCTGCTCACCTGCCTGCCGAAACGTGACACGGAAGGTACGGGACCCCCGCAATGTCCTTGGTGTGGCAACCCCACTACTTGCTGACGAGCGGTAGAAAAGCTGGGCTAGAGGCCCAGGGAATTCAGGACCCCCGAATCACTAATTTGGCAAGAGGGAAAAAGGTCTCCCTCTCTAAAATGGGTTGGAGCCCCTGGAGTAAAGTCCCAAAAGTACCGGGTTGGAGTCCCGAGGCGAGGAGTCTCAAACCTATTTGTGTGTAGTTGTACTGATTTGTGTGTGAGCAGCGGTGTGGGTTGTTCCTGTCCTGGGTGCTTATCACTCGCTCTCTGTTGGTTCTGCTGTCACTGCTTGCGATCTTACAGTTTGTCAGAACCGCAGGGGAGTTCTCAGTAATTGGACGCCCAAAAGCGTGCCAGCCCGGCCGCACCTGCTGACTCAGTACAGGCAGGGCCGACAGGTACCTCGGCGGTCATTACAACTGCCGAGCAGGACCTCGCCTAGGGTGAGTTCTAAGAACACCCCTAGCTTGGACTCTCGGGAGGGTGGGTGACGCCTGAAGGCTATTTTGCCGGCCCTGGTCGAGTCAGACCGGTAGTGTGGCCGATAAGCTGACTCCCACCTGGGTTGTCTCAGTTGTGCGTACAGAACACCCCCTTCCAAGTTGGCATTGCTGAGGACCAGGGGGGGTGTCGGCTGGGGGCGGGCCTGTTTGGCTGGGATTGAGCTTGTGGGGCGTGCCCTGTTCAGGAGGGACACAACAGTAAGCTGCTCTGAATATAGTCTTATTGTTTTAGAAGTTGTTGATTTATGTATTGGTGGTGTTTGTTGGTAGGACATTTGACTAAGATAATGAGGTGTACTAAGTGTGGGTGGCTGAACCCACATCCGGAGGCAAAAGGGCTGTTAGACAAGGGATCAAAACAGTCAGGACAGATTAAAAATGGACCGCGAGTTTGATCGGGAGCTAGATGACGGGGGATGGCCGCCCCCGGAAAAGGCAGTGTGGAAGCCACTAGTAAAGCAGATCTAGGTGGTGAAGGAAGCCATAGAAGGGACAAGTGGTGAAGGAGATAAGGAGAAGGAGGTAGCTGATGCTGGGGAGCGTATGTGTGGGGCGGTTCGGAGTGCCGGATGTCGAGTAGAGGATAAGCACTCACTGGGAGAATTACTGTGGAAAAAGGAGAGAGAGCATGCGAGCCAAAGGGACGAAGCAACAAGGCAGAGGGCGAGGGCCAGTATAGTGCAGAAAGGGAAGTGGAAAAAAGAGGAAGAGAGGCATGATATGGAAAGGAGAGTGTGGGCGAGATTAGCCATACTTTGGCAAGGGACAGACCACCTCCATAGTGAGGAAAAGGGGGAGTGTAAGTCACTCCCTCCCGTAAAAGAAAAACAAGTAAAATGTGGGGATTGTCCCTCAGCGTATAAGGGTAGGGAGGCGCTCCCAACAGCGCCCCCGGCCCATATGTGCCCCATGATCAATGTGACAGGAGGAACCCTCCACATTCGAACACAGGATACTCAGGAAGTCTCAGACTGTGTCCGGTCTGGGAAGGCAGAAGAGGAGTCAGACAGGGACTCAGACATAGGAGCTGCAAGCACTAGTCAAGTGAAAAGAGACATGTCAGATGTCCGTGAAAATACACAGGCGCAAGAGCAACCAGCATTTAGCAACAGAATATTGAGGGAACAAGCAGAGGACCTGGGGGTAGGTGAATGTGGTAAACCCGTCACACCAGGAAGAGAGCTAGGCCTCAGCGGCCGGACGCAGAAGAAAGTAGAGGTGCTGGGCCAGTTGTTAGGGTTGCTTGAGGAGGAGGAGACAGAAGTGGCCCTACAGATAGACGGACTCAGCGAGGAATACATAGAGGGACTGCAGGGCCCGTCTGGAAATAGATACGCTCCAGAGGCAAGCAGCTCCCCTTATTGCGGGGAGCAGGCAGTAGAAGGGAAAGGTATAAACCTTTCTCTATAGGAGATGTGCAGGCCTTGGCAGATAAAATGCCTCCCCCGGCAGAGGGGGGAGGACAGTGGATGGAGTAGTTAGACCAACTCACTCAGGGCATGACGCTTGCACTGGGAGATTTCCGGGCGGTGGCAGCCCGTTGCTTTACTAAACAGTCCCTACAGGGCATAGAAGACAGAGCAGGGACTATTACATATGCAGACAATATGTGTCTGACGATGGTGGTGATGCGCTTGGGTGACGCCATGCGGGAGATGTTCCCCACCCCTAGTGGAGCAGCTGTCCCAAAGTTTACATGGGACCCTAAGGTTCACCCTAGAGAATATTTGGATAAATGTAGAGAGGATTGGACCCGTCGAACCGGGTGCCACCCGGGGCAAGAAGGGGTGTAGCGGGAGTGGTTTAGGCGGGCAGTAATGGAGGGGGTCCCAGAGGCAGTTAGGTCAGCTATACTGGGCAACCCGGATCTCCCTGGAGCAGACTCCCATGTGTGGGACCGGCATGTACTGTAGTACACCATTTGCAGAGGGCACAAGAGGAAGCAGATAAGGAAAAGAGCGACCTTAAGGAACTACAGACACAGTTGCTGAAGCTGCAGGTGGGCGAAGCGAGGCAAAAGGCTAATGAAGCTAAAAGGAAAGGGCAGGGAAAGCAGATGGTGGCGGGGGTGTCCCCAGGGGGACCACCCATATACCTGCCCGGCCCTTGGAACGGGCCACCCACCTCCCAAAAGGGAGGGTGGGGCCAGCAATGGGGAAGGACCCGAGGCGGTTGGCGCCGGGGATACAGGGGCCGGGGCAGGGGAAGGGGCGCTCTGCAAAGGGGACCGCCGTCAGGTGTCTGTTACAGGTGCGGGGTGGAAGGACACTGGGCCAGGATTTGCCCAGCAGCGTTCCCAGCCAATGTGCGTGGCAGGGGAGGCCCTGTCATGGACAAAGAACTGCCATTTCTGGTAGACACGGGAGCCACGTATTCCACTCTTAACGTGGTTCCACAACAATATCATCTGTCTACCTCAACAGTGACCGTTGTGGGCTTCTCGGGGGAAGAACAGAGACTGCCAGTGACTAAGCCGGTGAAGGTTGCGGTGGGAAAACAGACCTTTCTCCACCCGTTCGTGGTGTCTTCTTCCATTCCAGTGAACCTCCTTGGATGGGACATGCTGGTGAAGCTGGGGGCCTCGATCCTGTGTAGTGCAGACGGACTGGTGGTCACCCTGACGGAGGGCACTCGCCTGCGGTGCGACGCCCGCACCGCCGGCTCAGGACAGTGGCTGGTACAGCCGGTCCACAGTCAGGCCCTGGCAGATATCTATTGGGGTCTACTGGAACCCAGCCTGACTGGCATCCTGGCGGCCTACTCAGCGTGGCGACCCTGGATCTCGCTCCTAGAGCCCTATGTGCCCCCACCTGACCATCCTCATGTGACCCTTTCCTACGATAGGGATAGTACTGATTGGTATGAGGAACTGTTTGTTGAGCATCTAGAAGGCCGACAGTGGCAAGTTGCCTCTGAGAACTTATATGTGGGTCCCGAAGGGGTAGCCTCAGCCACGCTGCTGACCTCAGAACAGCTGCCCTGGTACATGATGGGACAGGAAGCTGTCCCACACGTTTCTCTGGCCCTTCATCCCAAACACCAGGCCAAGGATTTGGGCCCGATGGTGAAACGGGCCAGAGAAACTGAGGACTGGGTACAGACCCAGATCCCACAGGTCTCCTTCTTGCCCTCCTGCAGTACATATCGCATACAGGTCACAGTACAGGATACAGCCCTCCTGCAACATGAGCAGATAGCTAGAGACAATGGGCGTGAAAAGATGGACCACCCAAAGGAGGCGGCCCTACAGGCCACCCAGACAGTGCTGCGCCTTCTGTCAGAAAAAGGCTTTAAGGTCAGTAAAGACAAATTGCAGATTGCTAGGACAGCAGTGACCTTCCTAGGACGAGTGCTGTCGGGGGCCTCTCCCCAGCTCATCGGTCGGCTATCTTGCATTAACCAAAGCCCATCACGGTAAAAGACATGTTATCTTTCCTAGGGCTCACAGGTTACAGTCGCACCTACATTCCAGATTACACGGGGCTCACACAGCCCCTGAGGGCTCTTGTCCGAGAACACGGCCTACGTAACCTCAGTGTGCCCCTTAACGGGGACCAAGCATCGGAGGAGGCTTTTATCACCTTAAAGCAGAGGCTAGCACAGGCCGCGGACCTAACCCTCCCAGATTACTCTCTCCCGTTTCACTTGGATGTTTCTGAAACAGGAGATGTCGTCAACGGCATCCTGTTTCAGAAAAAAGGGGGAGAGAGGAGAGTGCTGATGTACGTCAGCGTGAAACTCGATACTACAGAACAAAGACACCCCGCATGCACAAGGCACGTGGTGGGAGTGGCCAAAATTATTCAGGAAACAGCACACATGGTGATGGGACATCCGCTGCACATTCTGACCTCGCACAGTGTGGTGGCTTATGTGAATTCACAGACGTTTACCATGACGTCACTCAGGCAACAGAGACTTAGTAAAATACTAGAGGCACCTAACCTGAATTTTTCTCACGAAAGGATCAACATGGCAGACCACATGAGCCCAGTCAGCCAAGAGAGCCGAGGTGATAGCAGTTATCGAGGCCCTGAAACTAGCAGAAGGAGGGGCTGTGGCAGAGTAAGGAAGGGAAGCCAGCCCTTCCCCCAGGCCTTCGCCAGGCAATCTTGGCAGAAGCCCATGGGGTGGGTCATGCAGGGGTGAGACAAATGTTAGAGAATCTGACAAGGTGGTGGCATCCATTTATGAAAGAGATGGTATGTACGGAGTTGCGCTACCTGTACCTTGTATAACTCGCGACCCACAGTCAAGCCTGAGAAAGGGCAGTTTCCAATGTGCACCAGGTCAGGGGAAGAAATTCTTATAGATTATACTGACATAGTGATTCCAGTGAGAGGGTTCAGATATGTGTTGATGTATGTGGACGCATTCTCAGGGTGGCTAGAAGCAGGGTGGCTAGAAGGATGGGGTATCCGTAATAAAGTTTCTGATTAATCAGTATATACCATGACACGGGTTTCCCAACAGGATTCGGTCAGACAATGGGTCCCATTTTAAGAATGAGGACCTCTGGACGGTGGAGAAAGTGTTGGAATTGAGACATGCGTTCAGAACTGTGTATCATCCGCAGTCCCAGGGAAAAGTGGAGCGAATGAACCAAACAATAAAACAAAAATTGGCAAAAATCTGCGCGCAGACCAAAATGAATTAGGTTGACGCTTTACCACTGGCAATGATGTCAGTGCGGTGTTCCATAAACAGGGGGACCAGGTTCACCCCCTTTGAGCTTCAGACAGGCAGGCATCTCCAGGACCCCAGAAAAGGTTAACCTGTACCCCCGACGACAAGGGAGAGCAAAATCCTAGGGCATATTATGATTGTTTGCAAGGTCTTCTGATTAAGTGCAGATTTCTCTAAACAGATTCAGGAGGCGAGACCAGAGAACCAGCCAGTCAAACCACACACGGCGGAGTGGGTCCTCCTGAAAGTCATCAAACAGAAGTGGTCAGAGCCCAGGTGGACGGGCCCCTTCCAGGTCATTGAGAGGACGTCACACGCGGTTCGTCTGAAAGGCAAAGGCGACACGTGGTTTCACTGGAGCCAGTCACGGACCCAGGGAGAACCACAGCAGAGATCCAGGAGGCCCTGAGGGAAGGAACCCAGAGCGTCAGTTCGGCTGAACTAGACGCAACTCAGGTCTCAACAGAAGGGGCAGAATAATCCCCTGACCTGAGCAACCAGAGCAGGGTAGTCCACCCCTGCTCCAATGACCAGAAAAAACAAAAGCACCTCATCCACCGCCAGACAACACTAGGACCAGGATGAAGATCAAGATAAAAAGGGGAATGTTGGGGGAAACAAGTGTGTTATGTGTGATGCTTAAAATGCTTAAAGTATTAATGATTAGTAGTTTGTGAGCCATGCCAGCCATGGACCCCGAAGGGGGGCCGCGCCTGTGGCGGGCTGGGAGTGGAATTTCCCTGAAGCTCAGGGTTTTTGCCCTCCTTCCTAGGCTGGATGAACAGGATTGTGTGTGGAACTCTTTGGAGTCCTAAAGAGGGGAGTGTGCACTATGTTTGGGGAAGTATGCTGTACTTGCATTCCTAATAACACAGCACCAGACGGCTCAGTGACCAGGGCACTCGAGGGTCTCCGGACCCTCTCCAAAACGATGCATGCACACTCCGGGATCAATAACATATGGGATGCTTGGCTGACCTCGGTGTTTGGACAGTGGAAAGGCTTAATGGGCTCGCTTTTATTATCTTTTGCTACTTTTGCTGCGATTTTAGTTACTTGTGGGTGTTGTTGTATTCCCTGCCTGCGCGCACTGTCAGTTCGTCTCATCACTACCGTGATAGAGACGCGGGATGACACCTATGCGCAGATGATACCTCTCCTGCCTGTCGGGCCGGAGAGAGGCAAAGGTCATTTGGACAGCTTTGAACTACACCTCCCCCGCCAATAGGGTGATCTCCTTGCGGAGATCAAAAGGGGGAATGCAAAATTTAATAAATAAGGCAAAATATTAATAATCAGCATAATCAGGGTGATCTCCTTGCAGAGATCAAAAGGGGGAATTGTGGGATTCAATAGAATTATAAAGAACATACAATGAATAGAGGAAAAGGAGAATATAGCTTAAAGCCGGGCATGATGAAAAGGGGGGGGGGTTCATTCTAAAAAATGCAGTTAACTGAAACGAGAACTGACTGGCGCCGGCAGGGCAAGGTTACCTAATCGAGACAGATAGAGGGAGCCGACAGACAACGTAAGCAGCCCTTACTTATCTGTAGCCTTCCACAAGGACAAGTACTAACCGACTAACTAGAGTAAATGTCAAATATGTGGTTGTCACGTAGACGGAAGGTACCGAGAGAGGGGGGGAGATGGCCAAAGGGCTTTAAAAGGGATACAGCTGATACATATGGCAGAGCTTCCTCCTGTACATGCTGAATGTATGTCAGATGGCCGCTCCCGGATTGCAATCTGTCAGAGAATAAACTGGAGACCTGCGACTTCTCCACGTGTCAGCTGTGAATCTCTTGACCCGGTGGAGACGGCGTACTCCAACAGTACTCGAAGCCTTCCGAATTGGTGACCATTAGTGACACCAAGTGGTCAAATAAGGAAATAACACTTAATTTTGAGTGAGTGCAGTGAATCTGAATATTTATAAACTGGCACAGCCTGGTGCATATCCCAGAACCTCAAAGGGTCTTCAGTATGTGGTATATTGGGGTCACTGAGGTTCGCGCCTCATTTTCACTTTTCTGAAGCAGTCACGTGGTTGAGCGCAGAACGAAGCTTCGGATCACCATGGTCAGGTGTTTAGGGTAGAACGGAAGAAGCATAGAAGTTCTGCTTCAGAACGCACTGTATTGTTTTTTTTGACACATGCCTCGGAGCTTCGGTGTTAAGCTTAACATGACTACCCCAGAGCATCTTTAAACGGTAGGCATTTTCACATGGGAATATTGACACTGCACAGGGGCTAACCCCTGGGCGATGTAGTCTTGCTACTCTATTAACCCATTTTATTTTAGAGTGCCGCGGAGGTACCGTTTGAGGCTTCCATGATTTTGTGATTTGAAAAATTGATTTAAGCAGAGTAAGTGATCGCACAATCAGCTGAAATTTCATATGCTATCTGAGTAAAATGTAACCATTTATTTTCGCAAGTATAAAATGTTTGTATCATAATGTAAGACTGAAGCTAGAATAGACAGCTACTTATTCAATACTGTTGAATGTTAAATATTTGATTTAGCAGTGTTGTTGATTTTATAAAGTTGCGACTATAAGTAAATGATCTTACAGTAAAAAGACGCCTGAAGCCTGATTTTGTGGTGGCTGTTATTATATTATCTTTATTATACTGATCAATTATAATGATGCTAATTCTTGTATTGAAAGGAGTTTGACAGTAGTTAGTGTTTAGTACTGCTATAAGGTTAACACTGCCAGGTAACAAAATTTCAAAATGATTAACGGGTGAGAATATTCAGTCACACTTTACTTGATGGTCCACAAATAATGTAGTAATATAGTATTACTACATCATTAATGAATCATGAGGAAACTTTTATCCCAAGAAATTACTGTATTTGTTATTATGTCTGTTAATTTTTTATATCTTAGAGAACAACTGAAGGAACACATAATGAATAACTGGTAAAATACTGATCTCATGTTTGTTCATCATTAATGAATCATTATGCATTATTTATCCCAAGCAGTTCCTATATTTAATATATCTGTTAATTCTGTAAATCTTGGTGAATCACTGAAGGAACGAATAAAGAACTATTCAAGGAAGAAGTGATGTGAAATGCTGATCTCATGTTTGTTCATCATTGATGAATCATGACACATCTTTCATCTTAAGTTGCAACTATATTTGTTCATGATTTGTTCTACTAAGTATTTGTGGACCCTCAAGTAAAGTGTTACTGAATATTCATTCATAATTTATAAAAGTAATCAAAAAGTAATCAAATGTAATTAGTTACATCACTTTCATATAGTAATTGAAATAGTTATACTACTATTACATTTTAAATTTGGTAACTTATAATTGTAACGAATTACAGTTTGGATGTGTATTCGTATCACTTATTTTATGTACGTGTACAGCGCCAAACAATCATGGCAAACAAATAACTTAATCTCTGTGCTAATAGCAACTGTATGTCTTTGAAGTTTCGAAGTTTCTTACAACCGAATGAACACAGTTATGGTCAAAGAATTGCTTGTAGGCAGTACAATGGTATAATTTCTTTTTGCATGGGACTGGTGTGTCTAATATCATTGCTTACAATTGTAAATAGACTGGAGTTAACATGATCCTTTTAAATCTGTGCCCTGTGTTACAGTCATTTCAGTTCTTTTTAACAGTTTAAATATGTTCCCACAACCCTTAAAAGTTTAAATTTTTAAGTTTAATTTTTTGGACACAGTTAGTTTTGGGCACAACAGCGGCATTGATCAGCTGTGATTAGGTATTTTGTTTTAAGCATTACTTCTGGTAGTTTTCACCTATTGGTAGGCCTACAGAGTATAAAAGGAGTGTAGGGGTCAGTTATTTGAACATCATTTGATGAACCATGTTTATATCTAATCAAAATATTGAAATTGAAAATGGCTTTATATTATTTTTCTTTTCTCATAGGATGTCAGACTTGTATTCAGCAATTGCAGATGAAGATCTGGACCACATAGTGGAGGATATCCAGATGATCTATCCAAACTCTGGATACAGGATGATCCATGGGCATCTTCAGGCAAGAGGGCTTAGAATCCAAAGTATGTGTACACTGTAGAGAATCAACCAGACTACAGCAATGACATTATAATATGCATTACAAGGATACATTCTTAAAATGACCTGAACTGTTATGTCTACATTAACCTGCCTAGCATGAGTAGTGACTGTTCATATGTTACAGCTTCAAGAGCACGATGCTCTCTTCAGAGAGTGGACCCTGAAGGGTCATGAATAAGGGCTCTTTTAGCACCTATGGTGAGGCACCGCCAATACTCTGTTCCCTGCCCCAATGCAATGTGGCATATTGCTGGAAACCACAAACTGATCAGGTACACCAATATTCAGTTTGAGGTTTTTGCCATATAATTTTTGCATTTGTTCGCATCAGCTACATTTACATTTGCCTTTTTTTTTTCATAGGTGGAGGATTGTGATTCATGGGGGCATAGATGGCTTCAGCCGTATGGTTGTTTATCTTGGTGCATCAACAAACAACAAGGCACTTACTGTACTCAACTACTTCACTGCTGCTGTTAACAAGTATGGCTTACCTTCACGTGTTCGCTCCGATAAAGGTGGTGAAAATACTGCTGTTGCAGAGTTCATGGTGGCAAACAGAGGTGATGATAGAAACTCCCACATTACTGGGAGAAGCGTACACAATCAAAGGTATGTATACATTTCTAGCCGTAAATGTAAAGTTTGCACTTCATTAAGGCTCCTCCCACTATAACATGAAACATGTCCTGTAATATACTTTTCCCTTCTTTTTGGTATGTTAAGCTAATCAGGTCACCAGGCTGTCAGGTTATGTTAAGAGTTAATATTTATAAAAGTGATCAATATTTATGCAGTTAGTTATTTTGGGTATTGCACTTTTAAATGTACATGCTAATTCTTTTCTGTTGAACAGTTTCTAAACTGCAAAATGAAATCTACTGTATTCTAAAGCCCGATCATTAAAAATAACCATAGGTATTGTGCTTTTCTTGGATGGAATTTTTTATGCAAAAGATGTTTTTTGTTTGTTTCAGAATAGAGGCTCTGGAGGGATGTGTATGACCAGGTCCTGGACATTTTTTATCATATCTTCCTCAATCTAGAGGCAGAGGGTCTGCTGAATCCAGACTCAGACATTGACATTTTTGCCCTTCATTGGAGTTTTTTAAATCACCTGCAAAGACACTTGACCTTCTTCATGGAGTCATCACAGGCTCAGGACAGCAGGCAGCCAGATCACTGATCCAGCTCTGGATTGGGCACAGAGCATATGCAATGGAGGATCCTATTCAGGTAAAGTCTGATATTTAGCCAACCCCATATTAACTGAAATAATGTGTGGTACCAGTCTTTAAATGACACCATGTTTGTGTGATTACTAATTGTAGGTAGATGAACATTATGGCGTTGACTGGGAGGAACCAGCTGTACACTATGAAGAGGGAGTTGTCGTTCCTGAAGTTGAGTTACCAAGAGAACTCACAGCAGATGAACTGGAATCACTCCCCAATCCAAGTGCTCCCTTTTCAGATGCAGTAGCCACTTACTATAACACAGTAAATCAAATAAAAAGTATACTGCAATTCTAGTCATTAAGCCACTGGCTGAAGCTCATCTTCGTAAGATGGCAACAATTATGCTATATTTTCCACTAGGTAAAAGGTAATTTGAATCATTAAATAATACAGACAGCATGTTCTGAGGTTTAAGAATTTATTTCAGTTGGCAGCATTTCAGAGAACTCTTAGTTTCATTATTGATCAAAATCACCTTAAATGGTTAAAATGAAAGCAACCATACCTTTAAGAACTGGGTGACATACCTGTTGGGCAGAACAGTTTCTTTCTGAAGCTTGACAGGTGAACTACAGTAAGCAACAATGTGACTTTCTGCTAGTGTGGTTCATGCTTGCTTTGCAAAAGATGTTGTTTAAACAATTGTTTAAGCGGAATAAACTACAGTGGTCAACAGTTGAATTGTAACAAACGTTTTAAGTGCCTGTAATGTATTTAAAGTAACAGGAGTTATGTAAATCCAATCCAGACATTAAATCAAGCCAAATCCATGCTCAGTTGTTCACACAGCTGCTTGTAGATCTTTACAAAACTCCTCATACACCATGTAATGCACTGGCAATTTGATTGTCTCCCTACACGTTGATGCAGTTGGCATTGGGACGCTACTTAACTTCCACATAGAGATGCTGCTGAAGAGAGGTCCAACTCACCCAAAACTGAAGAAGTTTCTTCAGCTCATCTGTGGTACCTGTAAAAATATATTTACTATATACTGGGAACTGTCTAATCTCAAAACTTTGACAGTAGTCAACTTGAAGTAATAGCAGTTATCAGTGTTTGGGCAGTGTAAGTCGGTCACTTTGCACACATCCTCCAGATTGCAGTCAATGTCCTCGTCATCGCTGTCTGGTGCTGGCCAAATTATTTTCTCCAGGATCACCTAAACATCATTTAACAAAAGGAAATGTGCTGGTTGTTAATTTGTAAACTGATTATACACTTACAGTAATGTCCATATGAAATTTACACCAACCATAATGTTTCATATACAGTACACTTGATCTGTAAAGTTTCCCAGCATCTTAGTGTTGATATGCCTTGATTTCAAAAGTCTTAATGAAACCTGCAGGAGGACAGGTCTCCTTTGTATTGACATTATGCATAAGAATTCTGGATTAAAGTAAATTACTGAAAAAAATACTGCCAGAATTTAAAAAAAAAAGTTAAAATACTGACATACCTCTGGCTCTATAGCTTGTGCAGCAGTTCTTGGAAACAGCTATTCTATGAGACCTGGTCGTTCTTTAATCATTGAGAGAACCCCCGTATCTTTCTTGATCTGCTGCACGTGCTTTTCTCTCCGACCAAGGACCTATGTAATATCATGAACAAGACATAGGGTTGAACAGCATAAGTAAAATACAGCTCTGGAAATAGTCACCTTTCCCTCATTCATTGCTTTTGTAATTTGTGGGTGAGACTTGTTGGTAAAAGACTTACTGCATGTTGTAGTATTGACTGTGCCAGCCATTTCCTGTTGTCTTCAGTAACCGGGGGAAGGTCCCAGCTTATACTCACTTCATGCACTTGTCTCTTATCAGCTTCAGTCAATTTTCCAGGACCCTGAAGCTAATAACATTTAGAAAAATTGGATGTGTTACATAGCAAAAAAATATCCAAGACTGATATGTATCAATCTATTTGGGAAGTTTTTAGAAAATTCATGAAAATGAATACTATTTGGGAAGTTAATCAGGAATTGTGTCCTCAATCATAAAATCTGTCAAAGTGCACATACATTGGTCAGCCCCAATCCTTCTGGATCGGACACAGTAGACCTACGTTATAGAATGTATTTTTTTTGTGGAAAACACTATACAATTGATAATTTGTATTAAACTCACAAGGGAAACAATATCAACAATATCAGTGTCAGGGCAATCTTCTGGTTCAACAATGACTGGCTCATCTTTCTCTCCAGTTAACATCCTGAACAATGAACGACTGAGTCCTGTCAGCAATGGTCCTCCATGGATAAAAGAGTGTCCAATCATACGACCAATGACACGGTAGAGGTCACTGTCCAGTAGGATCCGTGACATGGTTGGTACCAAGTGGTCTTCATGTCCAATGAAAAACAAAGTTCTGCCACAGGTGTCTGGAAATTCACAAATGTCCACTTACTGCATTTTTTACTAGTCCCAACATTTTAAAATATACATAAATATACAATCCAAAAGCTCACCCAAATTAAGGTCAAACCCAAACTGAACCCTGGACAGCGCAAATGAGAAGAAATGGCGTACCACGCCATCTCCTACTGCTGAGTCACCTGAGAAAACAAACTTCATAAGTACACATAATAAATACTGCATACTGATTATATATATGCAAATTACCTAAAATATTTATTCCCAAACATCTACAGTCATCAGCATGTCTAAAATGCAAAGAACAAGTCATTATTTCATGCTATATCACATAAAACTTCCTATATCTACATACAGACCAGCAATGATCCAGCTAACAGGGTATTAAATTACAAGAAGCACTCAATATTACATGTGATCAGTACATACCCTTCAATGTGACTGAAAATGGACTGGCCCAGTTGATCATCTGTTTTTTATAAAATGCCAGCAGTTCCCTTTCTCTGTTTTCAGCATTTTGTGTAAAGTCAATTCTAGCCACCAATTCTGGATGTTTCTCAGCTTGCTGGAGAAGGCCCCTCTGAAACTTTTGGGCTGCAAGCTGCAACTCAGGTTCATGTTTCCAATCTATTGAAACACAATCTTTAAGTGAGAAATGTCTATAAGAGAAATTTGTACAACACATTCCCCAGTCCTTACCTAAAATGTCCAGAGTGCTGTTGTGTCTGGTTGAGTCATTGGATTCTTGATTGCTGCTGCTGCCGCCGACTTCCACAACTGTACAATTTTGTGGTCTTCCCCTGATGTTAATGGCTGGATCATGTCGGTTTCTGACAGCCAAGGGTACATGACGGAACTCTGGAAAGGGGCGGTGTCTCACATTTAAGGTCTGTTGCTCTTCATTACCATCTTGTCTATTTACCTGCTCTGACCTGTAACAGAAGACATACTTTTTTTGGACACCATCATGTGATGCCAAAATATGGGGTCCAAAGACAAAGACATTTTTCATCTCATGTTAAAAATGTTTAAAAATGTAAGAGTCATACAAGCTGCATTGGTCCACATGGTATTGCATTTCTGCATGAAGGAATGTTTCATGGCAGTAAATGCACTGCACTTTTGGTCCACTTTCCTCTGTCAGCTTGGAAATATTCTAAAATTATGTGAAATACATTACGAAGAAAGTGTATGGTAAACGTATGACATTCTCACCTGATATTTAAGTATAATTAATATTCTGTCCTAATACAACCTATACTAGGGATGGGCAGTATGCCATCTTAAACAAGACTTTACCCTGCCAGATCCTTAGTATAATATTAAAAGCACCACTGGAGTGCTTATCCCCTCCTCTACATACAGTGAGTGAGTGTTCCACCTAAAAATACAGTTTACTGTTCAAAAGCAACCGCCAGTTGCCTTTTGGCTCTGTCAACTTTCTCTTTGTGGTACTGCCGCTGGTCATAGCAACACATTTGGGGTGTGACTGTTTTCGGAAAGCCATGCTCCAGGCAAGCTTAGGGTCAGCTTTACAACCTAGTTGATAAGACTAAGCAGAATGGACAGTTACTTCTGAAGCAAGTTCTCTTGTTCACACATCAGCGGAGGAAGTGTCAAGAGGACGGAGCCAGCATGCTTACACCACATCCCAAGTGTGCACCCAGTCTGTGACTGTATTGGGAGTTTCGACAGAATGTATATGTCACTTCTCTGTGGACATATACATTCGACAGATCACACAATCAGCTAACAGGTCATGCTTTTGTTATAATTTCATGATTTTTGTGTAGTGTATGCTTAACAATAAAAATATACAAATATTATAACTGATGTAATAATGGATGTAGTGTTCCCCATGAATCATGTATTGTCAACATTTTCAGAAGAAAGTCCAACCATATAAATAGGAAAAAAATGCCAGTTTAGCAAGCAATATGTATTTAAAACATATACTTTTCCATGCTAAGATCTCGCTGAAGAGGTCGAACATAAATAGTTGCAGCTTGAATGCCATATGACTCAAAATATTTCGGAGTGTATCCTTCTACTGGACAGGGGATCATTTCCAAAATCTCGCTTCTTGTGGAACCATAGGGTCTTAATAGTTCAAACCCTCCACCCTCTTTCAGTTTTAGAAACTCCTTCTGAAGTTCTGCTTGGAATTCATCCGATGTGCAATATTTATCTGTTAACAAAAAGGGTTTTTTTAACGCACTTGACGAAATACTTACAAGAAGAGTCAACTTTGGACCAGCCAGCCATATGGATTATTTTTGTGACAACATACATTAACAGTGATTAGAAAGTAAATAAAAGGAACCATAAACAAATAGAAAAATAAGTAATTAGCATGTTAATTGCTTAAATGTTAATTATTCTAAACTTCATTTTAAAAATCTTAATTTTGTTAAAGGTATTTACCATTTATTTTATAATTATTTACTATTTATCAAACTGTAACACAGGCTTCAATGGGCTGTGTGTAAAAGGAGCTGTCAGTGCCCGATCCACGCTGGCTGTCCGATCCGTTTTGCACATGCTCAAAATCATAGCGTATTTGCAGAACATACAATCTGTGTTGGCTGACCAATCCCTTCTTCACACGTGGTTGACATGTTCTACTTCTATTTATTTTTTAAATTTTTTTTAAGTCTCATTACTTTACTCATGAGCATTGTGGAAGCCAGATCTCTGTGTTTGATACTGTGTTCTACGCAGCTCTCCGGGAATATCTTAAGACCCGGAAAATAACACCAAGCATCAAATGGACAAACCCTATATACTATAGGGGCTCCTACCATTTAAACAGAATTCATTCTCTTACCTTTTGCTCATGCATGCAGGGTGTGGTTTTGTGATGTATGCCCAAGCAGGGGCGCGGGTTCTCTCTGGTGTTTAGGCACGTTAAAATAAACTCACTGGTTTTTTGGCGCTCTGCCTGTCTTGACTGCCTCTTTCCTTTTTTGCTGCTGCACCGCAGCTCTACAGTGGTGACCCCGACGTTTCGGTGTGTTTGTTTTTCGCTCCGACCATGCTCGCTAATGCAGTTGCGCTCAAGCTCCCGGAGTTCTGGTGCGGCCAGGCGGCGGTCTGGTTCGTGCAGGCGGAAGCTCAGTTCACCTTGCGCGGGATCACGGAGGACGCAACGAAATATTACTACGTCGTTGCAGCGCTTAAGAGCTCCACGGCAGCTAGAGTGGTGAGTCTGCTGCAGAACCCTCCAGAGGCAGACAAGTACGGTGCCTTAATGTCTCTGTTGCTGGGCACTTGCTCCGTTTTCCGAGACAGAGTGCGCGCGCCACTTGCTCGCGCTGCCCGGGCTGGGTGATTCACGGCCCTCGGAGCTGATGGATCACATGCTAGCTCTCCTAGGTGACCATCAGCCCTGCTTTATTTTCAGTTTTTCATGCAACAGCTGCCTGCAGACGTGCGGGGGGTGTTAGCTAACCTCCCGCTTAAAGACTGTAGAGAGCTTGCTAGGGAGGCTGACAAAGTACACACCGCCAGGCTGGCAGTTTGTGCAGCCGTGTGTGCTCAGAGCTCGGATAGCTCCCCGCCGCTCGCCGAAGCTACTGTTTCTGCCGCGCAGCAGAGCGGTATACCAGGTCTCTGCTTCTACCATGCACGTTTCGGTGAAAAAGCAAAAAAATGCACCCCCTCCTTGCCGTTTTAAGGGGACGGGAAACGCACGGGCCGGCGCTCGTTAGCGGCAGCGAGCGTCGGCAGTTCCGGCAGCCTGCTCTTCGTCACGGATGCTGTGTCTGGCCGCCGTTTCCTCTGCGACACGGGCGCGCAAGTCAGTGTTTTGCCTGCTTTGGTGGCGGATACGCGCTCTGGGACGAAGGGGCCAACGTTGGAGGCTGCTAATGGCAGCAGTATTTTGACTTATGGCACTCGTGTCGAAGCAGACTGTTTTGGTGGCCAGCGGTTCCGGTGGTGTTTTGTGGTGGCGAAGGTGTCCACCCCCCTGCTGGGCGCCGATTTTTTATGTGCCAACAACCTGCTGGTGGACATAAAACACCAGCGCCTGGTTAATGCCAGGACTTTCCATTCGGTGCGGTGCTCGCAAAGCAGGGCTGGTTCGTCTCAGCTGTCTAGTGCCTTGATGGCAAATAACACTTTCGCCTGCCTGCCAGAGTTCCCAGACCTCACCCGGCCCACCGTTACATCAGTCACGGCCAAGCACGGTGTTGAACACCATATTGTTACAACAGGGCCGCCGATCCATGCCCGAGCCCGACGCCTCGATGCCGGTAAATTGGCCATCGCTAAGGCGGAGTTTGCTGCATTGGAGAGCCTCGGTATTGTTCGCCGTTCCAGCAGTGCCTGGGCCTCCTGCGTGGCTACCACCAGGTCCCAGTACATCCAGGGGACATTGCAAAGACTGCGGTCATCACCCCATTTGGACTTTTTGAGTTTCTTCGGATGCCTTTTGGGCTTAAAAACGCTGCCCAGTCTTTCCAGCGGCTCATGGACAGTGTCCTGAAGGACCTTCTGTTCCTGTTTGTCTATTTGGATGACATTTTGGTAGCCAGCAACTCCAGGGCTGACCATATAGCTCACCTTCAGACCCTTTTTGAGCATCTGAGTAGTCATGGGTTAATTATCAACCCACAAAAGTGTCAGTTTGGTTTGTCCTCCATTGATTTCCTCGGCCACCGCATCGCGGGCGATGGGGCAGTTCCTCTGCCTGCCAAAGTGGAGGCCATCACTGCGTTTCCGCAGCCTGCTACAGCCAGGGCCCTTCAGGAGTTCTTGGGCATGGTTACTTTTTACCATCGCTTTATTCCACGGGCTGCCCAGTTGATGCGGCCACTGTATGAGGCTCTCAGGGGTAGGACGGCCAAGCAGGTTCTTGAGTGGACTGCTGAGCAGACCCAGGCTTTTGTAGCTTCCTGCGGTGTTGCTATCAGTGTGTGAAGAGTGGGAGAAGAGGGTTGCATTGACAATCCAACACAATGGGCAGCACATTGAACACATTTTATAAGTGGTCAGAAACTTGTAAATAACTCATGAAAGAATAAAGTCACGTTAAAACCAAGCACACCATTGTTTTTCTTGTGACATTCCCAATAAGTCTGATGTGTCACATGACCCTCTTCCTATTGAAAAAACAAAAGTTGGATCCAAAATGGCCGACTTCAAAATGGCCACCATGGTCACCACCCATCTTCAAAAGTTTTCCCCCTCACATATACTAATGTGCCACAAACAGGAAGTTAATATCACCAACCATTCCCATTTTATTAAGGTGTATCCATATAAATGACCCACCCTGTATAATGATATGGTGTAATTATATCAACATCTGTGTTATCAAATGACGTTTAAGCACTGATGGTGTATTATTCCTTTTTTAAACCAGGAGGAGCGCGAACGCATCCCCCACTACCATAAATTATGCAACAGAGATTCCAACATTTGGGGAATTCACAGGGGTCAGTAATGCAAGTTATAAAATTAGCACCTAAACATCCCATTTAAGCATTTAAACATCCAATCCTTAAGTTAACTTGGTTGTTGTTAGATAACATAAAATTCCTGATGCATAAAGCCTGTGGTAATTTTTTTCCACATCTTGTTAGAGTCTTTAAGTGCGCATTATTTAGTTTTGTGAAAACGCTGACTGCCATAAAGAACGGATCGCGCATTAATGGGTGCTATGAGACGCGATCCTCATCCACGGAGGCCGCAATGTTACGCAATATTAATTAATAAATCAGTTTTTGGTTGGAACATACCTGGAAAAACGATCCTCCGCTCTCCCAGTCCAGCCTGCTGAAGCTCAGCTCTTCTGTTGAGTGTCGGTACTTCATTGTCGCGGCGTCCACTCAAGCAAAAAAATGTATGAGTGTATGTGGTCGTTTGTTTTTAGCAGCCTTTACTGGAGTTGGTCTTTTCAAAACGGTACTGTAAAATGGTTTTAATAAGGTTACAGACACCTTCATTAAGAGCGACCAGTAGCTTCTCTATGACTCGTTATCCTCTAACTCCCACCTCCCTGTCGCACACCTCTACGTCATATTTATTAACCGTAATGACAAACCTAACAACTCTACATCCCCTCTTTTGTAGAACAGAGAACCAAGCATTACTGTAAAGGGAGGGTTAGAAAGAAAAGAAACTCTTAAAAGATAACATCAACCCAACAATGATGATGTAATACATGACAGGAATTCACAGTTTAACAATTACCAGGAATGCCAAAGAACTGGTAGGTTAATTACATCAAATGTTGACATATTCATTCATTTATTGATGAGAGGCTTAATATGTTAACTTATGATACTATGTAGTCCTTACAGCATTGGTTGGGATGACTGATTCTCCCTGACCGGGTGACATAAGGCTGGCTGTTCACTGGACCTGCTGGGCACACAGTAGTATGTGCTGAAGGAGTAGATGATGGAAGTTGAGGTTCAGCAACAGTAGCAGCAGCAGATGTGTCTTGGGAAGGAGTTGGCAGTGTGTCTTCCTCCTCCGCAGGAGCAGGCTCCGGCACCTGGAGGAGTTGTCGCCTGTTTCTGACATAGGCAGTACCACGCGAGGCTACAATATAACTGTTAGGCTGAGGTGCAGGGCCATGCACTACTGCTAACCGGTCATACCCACAGGGAGTCTGCATCCGGACTGTCTGCCCTGCTTCCAAAGCTGGGAGCTGGTGCGCAGACCTGTCATAATAAGCTTTAGCTTGAAGTCGCTTGCGCAGGATGGCAGCATTCACCTGGGTGTGGACGACTGGTGTCAGGGCAGCCTTGCTCACAGGAATGAAGGTTCTAGTCTGTCTGGAGAGAAGTCTCTGAGCTGGAGAGGGAAGGGCATCACGGGGCAGATTGCGGGTATGCAGAAGAGCAGCCTGAATGTCCGTATTATCACGGTGGCATTTCTCCAGCAGATGTTTCGCGGATCGAACCGCCCGTTCCGCTAAGCCATTGGACTGAGGATAGTGGGGACTGCTGCAGATATGTTTGAAGTCCCATGTGTGGGTGGAGCGGAGGGAACCCCATGGGTGGCAAAGTGCCTCTTGAGTTTCGCAATAACCGTGTGGCTTGTCATGTCACGGAGGTAATCCAGCTCATACCAGCCAGAATAGGAGTCAAGGAGAACCAAATACATGCTGCCCCTCCACTCAAATATGTCCGCTGCCGTTATGGACCAGGGAAGGTCTGGAACGTCATGCAGCTGCAGAGGTTCCTTTGTCTGATGGGGTCAAAGTGCATTGCAGGGTGCGCAGCAGGAAAGTTCTCTTTCTAAATCAGCATATATAGAAGGCCAATACATCGTTTCCTTTGCCCTGCGTTTTGTTGCCTCAAGGCCTGGATGGCCCTGGTGAAGCTGCTGAGTATAGAATTTCTGCAGAGCGGGTGGAATGAGCAACCTTTGACCTCGAAGTATGAGCCCATCTTGGACTGTTAACTCTTCCCTCATGGCAAAGAAGTGCCGAAGACTGTGGGGGAGCTCTTTTGAAGAAGGTGGCCAACCAGTCTGGATAATGTCCATGAGCTGCCGGCAGGTAACATCCTTGTTGGTAGCATCTCTCAGCTCATCAGTGCGACGAGACAACAGTATATGGACTGTCATGACCTCCAAGAGGTCATCAGCTGCAGTGGGGTCTGATGTGGAGAGGTGAGCACGAGAGAGAGCATCAGCCACGTGCAAATCTTTGCCACGTTTGTAGGTCACATCCAGGCTGTAACGATGGAGTTTCAACATCATGCCCTGTAAGCGTGGTGAGGCGGAATGCAAAGGCTTCTGCAGTATGGTGATCAGGGGCTGATGATCAGTCTCTACGGTGACAGTGCGGCCGTAGATGAAGTCATGAAATTTTCGTGCTGCAAATACTAAGGCCAACATTTCTTTTTCGATCTGAGCATAGCGTGTCTCCGTGGGCGTGAGGGCGCGTGAGGCAAAAGCAACTGGATGGCCGTGTTGGAGACACACAGCACCCAGGCCATGTTGAGAAGCATCAGCCGAGAGAACCACGGGCTTGGTCACATCGAAGTACCGAAGTACCGGTAGGTTTGCTATGGCAAGTTTCAACTTCTCAAATGCCAGGTCATGGGCATCGTGCCAATGCCATTCAACATCCCGGTGAAGCAGGTGTCGTAAATTGCCGGTAAGTTCACTGTAGTGGGGAATGAACTTGGACAAATAATTTGACATACCAAGGAACTGCTGAAGGCCCAGCTTGTCCTGGGGTCTCGGCATATGGCAGACTGCCTCAGTTTTGTCAGGGTCCGGTTTCACACCATCAGCAGTGAGAAGATGCCCAACATATCGAACTGAACTGACCCGGAATTTACACTTCTCTCGATTCAATTTCATGTTCAAGACCCGTACTCTGTTGAGAACCTGCCGCAGGCGTACATCGTGTTCAGCTTGTGTGCGGCCCCAGATGAGAATATCGTCCACCACTATTTCGCAGGGTTGTCCAGCGAACAATTGCTCCATGCAATGCTGAAAAACTTCACTTCCTGTCGAGATGCCATATGGCATCCTTAAGAACCGGTATCGTCCATAAGGGGTCATAAAGGTGGTCAGTTTAGATGATGCTTCATCTAAAGGAATTTGCCAGAAGCCACACTTTGCGTCAAGAGTACTGAACACTTTTGCACCTGGCATATCCGCAATGATCTGATCAATGGTTTTCAGGGGGTGATGAGGACGGAGTAATGCCTGGTTCAGGTGGACTGGGTCTATGCAGATTCTGACAGAACCATCACGCTTCCTGGCAGCAACCATAGCAGACACCCACTCAGTTGCTTCGTTTTCTGGTATGATGACACCTAATTCAGTCATGCGGTCAAGCTCTGCCTTCACTTTTTCCTTCATGGCTATGGGCACTTTCCTAGGCATGCATGTGGTGGGAAGCACAGTACTGTCCAATCTCATGTGGTACACAACTGGCAATTTCCCGATGGTGACACAGTCAAAAAGGTCACTATACTCAATCAGTTCTGGTACTTGAGGCTGTAGCACATGGACGTCAGGTCCCAGTCGTATGAGACCAACAGCAACACTGTCCCGTAAACCCAGTAGTGGCTTAACATCACGGTTAACCACATGAAATTTGAATTGGCCATGGGTACAATTCAGAACTGCAGTACCCTCTGTATGGATTTGCTGGCCGCCATAACCTTCTAGATGTACCTTCTCTGCAGCATTGACAGAAATTTCAGGAGCAAGTTTGTCCAGCATTTGTTTAGAAATGACATTACACCTCGCACCAGTGTCAACTTTAACTTTCAGATACCCCCTACCATTCATGAGTGTCAGAGTGGTGAAAATTTCATCCTTCTCAGTGGTGAGGTCAACTGGATCGCAGTAGAAGGTGTCTTCTGGGGAGGCATGGGGTTGAACCTCTACCTCATGCACTTTGCCTGCAGGCTGCCCTCTGGACCTATTGCTGAACTGGACAGTACTCTGCACTGGGGCAGACCGACAACATCGTGCGAAGTGATTCAGCTTGCCACAGCTGTTGCACCGTTTATTAAATGCGAGGCACTTATGCCTCACAGGGGAATGTTGCGCATTACAATTAGCACAACGTCGTCTTTGTATGGCACAAACTTCAGCTTCTCTTTTTAATTCCCTTGTGCTTCTTTCAGATTGCTCGTTGAGCATGCATATATTAATAGCTGATTCAAGCGTAAGGTGTTGTTCACGTAGCAGCTGTTTACGAACGCTGTCATTTTCAATACCACAGATAATACGGTCTCCAATGAGTTCGCTTTGCAGTACGCCAAAATTAAATTTTTTTGCCAAAATTTTCAAATTGGAGACTGAGGGGTTAATCATATCATAATTTACTTACTAATTCTAATAATATGTCTAACATAATGTAGACATCAGATTTGGGAACTGATATTAGCCCAGTAGGACGGGGTGATCTCACCCCACCCAGTTTGGAGAAATTGGGAACTGACGGTACGCCAGCAGGTCAGGACGACCTGGCACGAGACACGAGGAAAACAGGAACCCACCATAGAACGGATACTTATTTTTGCTTATGCTTAACAAAAGAAGGAAACACGTACTTACTGATCAATTAGGAACATGTACTCACTGGCTAACTAGAGCAAATGTCAAGATGTGTTGTCGTCACGCGAAGGGAAAATTACAGAGAAGGGGGGCGACACCCCAGAAGGCCTATAAAGGGACAGACCCGATATTTATGGATTGAGCTGCTTCCTGTACATGCTGAATGTATGTCAGATGGTTGCTCCCGGATTGCAATCTGTCAGAGAATAAACTGGTGACTTGCAACTACTCCTCGACTGTGCAGTGAATCTCTTCTCATCAACGGACTCCGGCGGAGCTCAGACTCCAACAATTTGGGGGCTCGTCCGGGATGAGCAGGAGATTCTCCAGGATTCAGATAAAGTGACGCCGCCTACTAGGACACCGAAAACTGCGGGCCCGAGTGAGAGAGGTGAGCAGAGCCAGTTAGGTCTAAATCTGCATATTGGAAATTTCAAATTAAGCAGTTTGAAGTGTCCAGTGGCCCGTCTGTAAATTAGCACAGAGAGGAGGCTGCGGGTACCAGGTGTATATGGGGTTTATGTACTGTGTCGTGTGATGTGTATTCATTGTGCTTTGGGAGAGTATGCAGCAAGAGAGTGTGTGAGAAAGTAGGATTTTAAGTAACGGAGGGTACGGGACCCTGCCGTAAAATAGGATTTTAAGGAACGGAGGGTACGGGACCCTGCCGTAAAATAGGATATTAAGGAACGGAGGGTTTGGAACCCTGCCGTAAAATAGGATAATAAGGAACGGAGGGTTTGGAACCCTGCTGTAGAGTAGGACCTTAAGGAGCGGAGGGTCCGGGACCCCCGCGTTGTCCTTGGTGTGGCAACCCCACTACTTGCTGACGAGCGGTAGAGAAGCTGGGTGTGATACCCGGGGAATTCAGGACCCCCGAACCCAAGATTGGCAAGAGGGAATAAGGTCCCCCTCTCTAAAACGGGTTGGAGTCCCTGGGTTAAAATCCCAAAAGTACCGGGTTGGAGTCCCTGGGGTAAAATCCCCAAAAGTACCAGGTTGGAATCCCGAGACTAGGAGTCTCATAGCAATTGCTGCTGATTTGTGTGTGAGCAACGCTGTGGGCTGTTCCTGTCTTGGGTGCTTATCACTCGCTCCCAGCTGGTTTGGCTGGGATTGAGCTTGTGAGGTGCGCCCTATTCAGGGGGAGACACGGCAGTAAGCTACGTGTCAATGCAGGCTCAGTGTGTGTGAAATTGTTGTTTCATGTATTGGTGGTGTTTAATAGCAGGACATTCCACTACAATAAAAAGGTGCACTAAGTGTGGTTGGGTGAACCCACACCCAGAGGCAAAAGCGCTCCTAGGTGAAAATACTAAAAGAATAATAATAAAAATAAATAAAAATAATAGATAGGAAAGATAATAAATAAATAATAAATAGATAAAAAAAAAAAGAAAAATAATATACCATAATAAATAACTACTAAGAATACTAATAAAATAATACTAACATAGCCGGTCCAATTAAAATGGACCACAAGTTTGATCGAGAGTTACATGACGGAGGATGGGCACCTCCTAAAAATAAAGTGTGGAAGCCCCTAGTAAGGCAGATTCAGGTGGTGAAGGAAGCAGTGACAGGGGCAAGCAGGGACAAAGGTAAGGCGAAGGAGGTGACGGATGCATGGCAGCGTATGTCTGGGGGCTCGGATGCCGAGGCTGACCCCCCCAGTCAAGTGAAAAAAGACAGGCCAGAATTACGGGACTGTACACGGGCACTAGAGCAGTCAGCGTTCTTTGACAGAGTATTGAGGGAACAACCACAGGTGGACCTACTGTTAGAGGAATTTGACGACGAACACTTAAAGGAGCGACTGATACCAGGACTGAGTAATAACTACACGGAGGGGGTGCAGGGCCCATCTAAAAATAGATACGGCCTGCGCTCCAAAAGGCCGAAGCAGCTCCCCTTATTACAGGGAGTACGGGATGGAAAGGAGAGATACAAACCTTTTTCTATAGGAGATGTGCAGGCGTTAGCAGATAAAATGCCTCCCCCGGCTGAGGGAGGAGGACAGTGGATGAATAAGTTAGACCAATTCACTCAGGGCACGAAGTTTGCTCTGGGAGATTTCCGGGCGGTCGCAGCCCGTTGCATGACTAAACATTCCTTACAGGACATAGAAGACAGAGCAGGGACTATTACATATGCAGACAGTGCAAGTCTGAGGACGGTGGTGATGGATTTGGGTGACGCCATGCGGGAGATATTCCCCGCCCCGAGTGGAGCAGCGATCCCAAAGTTTACATGGGATCCTAAGCTCCACCCCAGAGAATATTTGGATAAGTGTAAAGAGGATTGGACCCGTTGCACCGGGTGCCATCCAGGGAAGGATGGGGTGCAGCGGGAATGGTTTAGACGGGCAGTAATGGAGGGAGTCCCAGAGGGAGTGAGGGCAGCTATATTGGACGACCCAGATCTCCCAGGAGCGGACTCACAGGTGTGGGACCGGCACGTAGTGCACCATTTGCAGAGGGCAAAGGAGGAAGCAGATAAGGAGGAGAGCGACCTTAGGGCACTGCAGACACAGTGGCTTAAGCTGCAGGTGGGCGAAGCAAGGCGAAAAGCTAATGAAACTAAAAAGAAAGGGCAGGGAAAGCAGATGGTGGCGGGGGTGTACCCAGAGGGACTACCCATATACCCGCCTGGCCTTTGGAATGGGCCACCCACCTACCGAAAGGGAAGGTGGGGCCAACAATGGAGAAGGGGCCGAGGCGGCTTGGGACGGGGCAACAGGGGCCGGGGCTGGGAGAGGGGCACTCCGCAAAGGGGACCGCTGTCAGGTGCCTGTTTTAGGTGTGGGGGGGAAGGACACTGGGCCAGGCATTGCCCAGCACCGGTCTCGGGCAAGGGGCGCAGCAGGAGAGGCCCTCCTGGGAACCGGGTGATGGCCCCAACCCACAGGCGGCTCCCACGGGAGGACAGAATCCGGCGATGGGCGAAGGGGAGTGGGACTGGGACCCCTCCTCCGCTCAGTGACAGTTCCCGCAAGCGGCCCAGGACGCAGGGGAGGCAGACTCCATGCGGTCCCTCATGGTCATGGACAAAGAACTGCCATTTTGGAAGACACGGGAGCCACGTATTCCATTCTTAACGTGGTCCCCGAACAACATCACCTGTCTACCTCAGCAGTGACCATTGTGGGCTTCTCGGGGGGGGAACAGAGACTACCAGTGACTAAGCCGGTGAAGGTCGAGGTGGGAAAACAGACCTTTCTCCACCCGTCTTCTTCCGTTCCAGTGAACTTCCTGGGACGGGATATGCTGGTGAGGCTGGGGGCCTCCATCCTGTGTTGTGCAGATGGACTGGGGGTTACCTTGCTGGAAGGCACTTGTCTGCGGTGTGACACCCGGACTACGGGCTCGGGACAGTGGCTGGTGCAGCCAGTCCAGAGTCAGGCCCTGGCAGACATCTATTGGGGCCTACTGGAGCCCAGCCTGACTGTCCTCCTGGCGGCCTACTCAGCGTGGCGGCCCTGGATCTCGCTCCTAGAGCCCTATGTGCCCCCACCTGACCCTCCTCATGTGACCCTTTTCTATGATAGGGAAAATACTGAGTGGTATGAGGAACTGTTTACTGAGCAACTGGAAGGCCGCCAATGGCAAGTTGCCTCTGAGAATATATACGTGGGTCCCGAAGGAGTAGCCTCAGCCACAGTGCTTTCCCCCGAACAAGTGCCCTGGTTCATGATGGGGCAGGAGGCTGTCCCACATGTCTCTCTAGCCCTCCATCCTAAGCACCAGGCCAAAGATTTGGGCCCGATGGTTAAACGGGCCAGAGAGACCAAGGACTGGGTACAGACCCAGATCCCACAGATCTCCTATTCACCCTCAGCCCACAGGACACAGCCCTCTTGCAACATGAGCAGATAGCTAGAGATCCTGGGCGTGAAAAGATGGACCACCCAAAAGCAGCGGCCCTCTTGGCATCTTTACCAGACTCCTTGTGGTCCACCAGCCCCACAGATGTGGGCCTAATATCTTGTGCACCAGTGCAGTTTCAACTTCAGCCAGGGGAAGGCCCCCTCTGGCTCAGACAGTATCCCCATAAGCAGGCAGCAGAGGACAGGATAGCCGAGACAATAGACAGCCTTTTACAGGCTGGGGTGTTGGAGCCTTCCATGTCTCCGTGGAACACTCCCATTCTCCCGGTGGAAAAGGCCGGGACAGGAAAGTATCGAATGGCCCATGACCTGCGTGCCATAAACAACCTCCTGCTGACCCCCACTGTTCCAGTTCCAAACCCATATGTTGCCCTGACTAATTTGACCCCACAACAGAAATGTTTCACCTGCATTGACTTGGCAAATGCTTTTATCTGTCTCCCTTTAGCAGAGCACTGCAGAGACGTATTCTCTTTCACCTACAAGGGCAGTCAGCTGAGGTACACTTGCCTGCCTCAAGGGTTTGCCCTTTCTCCAGGTATTTTTAATCAGGTCCTAAAGCAGGCTTTCCAGGGATGTCCTCTCCCAGACGGTGTTACCCTCGTCCAATACGTGAATGTTCTCCTGATTGCTGCCCCAACATTGGAGCTGGCCCTACAGGCTACTCAGTCAGTATTGCTCCACCTTTTGGAAAAAGGGTTCAAGGTCAGTAAAGATAAATTGCAGGTTGCGCGGACAGTGGTGTCCTTTTTTAGGTCGAGTGTTGTCCAGCGCAGGGACAGGTCTCTCCCCAGCTCATCGTTCAGCTATCCTGCATCACCCAAAACCCACTACAGTAAAAGATATGTTGTCCTTTTTAGGTCTCACCGGCTACAGTCGCACTTACATTCCAGATTACACGGGGCTCACACAGCCCCTGAGGGCTTTGGTCCGAGAGCACGGCCTACGTCGCCTCAGTGCATCCCTTAATTGGGACCAGGCCTCAGAGGAGGCTTTTATAACCTTAAAGCAAAGACTAGCCCAGGCGGCAGACCTAGCCCTCCCAGATTACTTGCTCCTGCTCCATTTGGATGTTTCTGAAACGGGTGACGTTGTGAACGCCACCCTGTTTCAGAAAAAAGGGGGAGAAAGGAGAGTGCTGATGTACGTCAGTGTAAAACTTGACACTACAGAAAAAAGACATCCCGCATGCACAAGACACGCAGCGAGAGTGGCTAAAATTATTCAGAAAACAGCACACATAGTAATGGGACACGCGCTGCATATTTTGACCTCGCACAGCGTGGTGGCCTATGTAAACTCACAAACGTTTACCATGACATCACTCAGGCAGCAGAGACTTAGCAAAATACTAGAAGCACCTAATTTGAACTTTTCCCATGAAGGAATTAACATGGTCGACCGGATGAGCGGGGGAGAACCACATGTGTGTGAGTACCGAGTTCAAAAAGAGGAGGAAGTGAAGCTGAGCAATAGACTAACCCTAGAGGAAGTTATGCAAGAACAGGCCAAAGCCTCTCCAGAGGAAGAAAAAAAAAAAAACTATGTGGATGAGGAAAGGGGGATCCAGGGAAGGGGGGCTGTGGCAGAATAAGGAAGGAAAACCAGCCCTTCCCCCTGGGATTCGCCAGATAATTTTAACAGAGGCTCACGGGGTTGGTCATGTAGGGGTGAGACAGATGTTAGAGAATTTGACTGCGTGGTGGCACCCGTTTATGAAGAAATGGTGCAGGGACACGTTCAGGAGTGTGTGACCTGTACCTTTCATAATTCAAGACCCACAGTTAAGCCGGAGAAAGGCCAATTTCCAACATGCACCAGGACAGGGGACGAAATTATTATAGATTACACAGATATGATTATTCCAGTGGAAGGGTTTAGGTATGTGCTGATGTGTGTGGATGCATTCTCAGGCTGGCCAGAAGCATGGCCCACAAAAAAAGGAGGATGGGGCATCCGTGATAAAGTGCTTGATCAATCAGTATATACCGCGACACGGGTTTCCCAACAGGATTCGGTCAAACAATGGGTCCCACTTTAAGAACGAGGACCTCCGGACGGTGGAGAAAGCGTTGGGATTGAGACATGCGTTCGGAACTGTGTATCACCCGCAGTCCCAGGGAAAAGTGGAGCGAATGAACCAAACAATAAAACAAAAATTGGCAAAATCTGTGCACAGACTAAAATGAATTGGGTTGATGCTTTACCGCTGGCACTGATGTCAGTAAGGTGTTCCATAAACAGGGGGACAGGGTTCACCCCCTTTGAGCGTCAGACAGGCAGGCAGTTTCCAGGACCCCAGAGAGGGCTATCCTGGACCCCTGATGAAAAGGGGAAGCGAAATCCGAGGTCATATTATGATGGTTGGCAAGTTCTCGTTGCAGATTTATCCAAACAGATCCAGGAAACGAGACCTGGGAATCAGCCACCCGAACCACACACGGCAGAGTGGGTCCTCCTGAAAGTCATCAAACGGAAGTGGTCAGAACCCAGGTGGACCGGCCCCTTCCGAGTTACTGAGAGGACGTTACACGCAGTTTGTCTAAAAGGCAAAGGTGACACGAGGTTCCATTGGAGCCAGTGTGCAGCTGCAGAGGAGCCAGGCAGGACAACCGCAGAGATACAGAAGGACCTCGGAGAAGACACACAGAGCGTCAGTTCGGCTGAACCAGACGCGACTCAGGTCTCAACAGAAGGGCAGAATAATCCCTTGGCCTGAGCAGATCAGCAGGGTAGTCTACCTCTGACTGATTAAAGAAGTCAACACATCATCCGTTGCAGATCATCAGGACCAGGATGCAGAGATTCAAGATAAAAAGGGGACTTGTGGGGGGAACCAATGTATTGTGTGTAATGCTTAAATTGTTGATGATTATATTGCTTTCCATTTTCCAGACTGGAGAAGCCGCTCAGTTCGAGTGCGTGGGATCAGGGGGAGAGGCCCCTCTGAAGCTTCAGTACATGAGAGGCACCCCCACCACTTTCGTGTTCGACTTATGTGACGTGATAAATTGCCAGGAACAGAACGCATCATACCGGAGTTATGCGGTGTGGCTTTGCTGGGATTATTACTCCGACGTGGAACCCTTACTTTTGATCCCACGGTAGATTTCCCAACATACATAGACGCCATAGGAATACCGAGAGGAGTGCCAGATGAGTTTAAATTGGCCGACCAGGTAGTCGCGGGATTTGAGAACCTTCCCATTATTGCAGCTTTGTTCCCCATCACCCCCAATAAAAATGTGGATCGGATTAATTATGTTCATTACAACGTTTTGCGCCTCTCAAATTTAACTAGAGACGCAGTGGCGGGCCTTGCGGAACAGTTAGGTCCGACCTCTCTTATGGCCGTGCAGAACAGGATGGCACTAGACATGTTACTAGCCGAAAAAAGGGGGGTGTGCGCGATGTTCGGGGAAGTTTGTTGTACTTATATCCCTAAAAAACAACGCACCAGACGGCTCCGTGACCAGGGCACTCGAGGGTCTCCGGACCCTCTCCACAACGATGCCTGATCACTCCGGGATTAATAACATCTGGGATGACTGGCTGACCTCCGTGTTTGGTAGATGGAAAGGTTTGATGGCTTCGATGTTAATATCCATTGCTACTTCTACTGGTATTATAGTTACTTGTGGATGTTGCTGTATTCCTTGTGTGCGCGCACTGTCAGTTCGCCTCATCACCACGGTGATAGAGAAGCGTGATAACGTCTATGCACAGATGATGCCTCTTCTCCCTCCCAGAAAGGAAGGGGAGGAAGGTCCTCCTCTTGGGATTGAGCTTTCCCGCCTGTGAGGTGATCTCCTTACGGAGATCAAAAGGGGGAAGCAAATTTTTATTAATCATTGCCTATAATCAAGGTGATCTCCTTGCGGAGATCAAAAGGGGGAATTGAGGGGTTAATCATATCATAATTTACTTACTAATTCTAATAATATGTCTAACATAATGTAGACATCAGATTTGGGAACTGATATTAGCCCAGTAGGACGGGGTGATCTCACCCCACCCAGTTTGGAGAAATTGGGAACTGACGGTACGCCAGCAGGTCAGGACGACCTGGCACGAGACACGAGGAAAACAGGAACCCACCATAGAACGGATACTTATTTTTGCTTATGCTTAACAAAAGAAGGAAACACGTACTTACTGATCAATTAGGAACATGTACTCACTGGCTAACTAGAGCAAATGTCAAGATGTGTTGTCGTCACGCGAAGGGAAAATTACAGAGAAGGGGGGCGACACCCCAGAAGGCCTATAAAGGGACAGCCCCGATATTTATGGATTGAGCTGCTTCCTGTACATGCTGAATGTATGTCAGATGGTTGCTCCCGGATTGCAATCTGTCAGAGAATAAACTGGTGACTTGCAACTACTCCTCGACTGTGCAGTGAATCTCTTCTCATCAACGGACTCCGGCGGAGCTCAGACTCCAACAAGACGTACGACTGAATCGACTCACCCGGCTTTTGGCAAGCGGTGTTGAATGCGTGTCTGTCCATGATTACGTTTTTCGCGAGCAGACATAAATCCTGAAACTTTTTTACTAGGACTTCTGGATCTTCTCTATCCTCTCCCTCCTCATAGACAAACGCTTCGGACTTCTCCACTGCATCGGGACCAGCCAGGTTGAGGAGCGTGTAAGCCTGCACCTTTTTCGGTTTGCCCGATAAAGGATGTGCCATTCTTTTTCGAATTTGCACCAGTTGTCAGCAATATGCTCGTCAAAAACAAGTGGATCAATTCGCCGAAGTCCCTGAGCCATTTCATCCAAATTCTGACACCATGTAAAATGGTTTTAATAAGGTTACAGACACCTTTATTAAGAGCGACCAGTAGCTTCTCTATGACTCGTTATCCTCTAACTCCCACCTCCACACCTCTACGTCATATTTATTAACCGTAAGGACAAACCTAACAACTCTACAGGTACAACGAGAATATGGTGAAAACAGTCTGCTCACTTTCACAGCGTGGTTAAGTTGGTTTTATATTCGATATTCGTTTGATATTCGGATTTGCCTCCCCTATATCTTTGAAACGACACCACCAAAATTCACAAAAGTCACACTCTCTGTTTCAGATTGCATATTGTACTACAACATTGCATAGTGAGTGATATGTTCATTAATTATTGTAGTGACGAGGCATTTTCTGCTAAACTAATAAGCCAGCGTTGGAAGCGCAGCTTTTAGCTAGGGACCGTCTACAAAGTGCAAAGTGCATTCTGGAGAAACAAGCATTGCTGCTGGAGCTTTTCTGCTAAGATTTTTTAATACAAACATCTGTGAAATTGCAATAATTTCACATTCATACTAAACCAATTTCTCCCACTTCAGAGGTTGTACTGGTTGTCAGAGGTGCTCCCTGACTAACTACAGGTGGAATTTTTCAGACATATCCAACCATAAGTGTACAGTAATTCAATAAGTTTTTTTTTTTAATTACTGTAAACCACACGAATGGATTTCTCCCATTTCAAAAGTTGTAGTAGTTGCCAGAGGTGCCTCCTGACTTACTACAGGTGGAATTTTACAGAAATATCCAACCACAATCGCACAGTAATTCAATACGTTTTTTAGAAAATTACTGTAAACCACACGAATGGATTTCTCCCATTTCAAAGGTTCACTGTAAAACCTGACATTGACATTCATTAATTGGACTGAGTGAGCAGAACTGAAAAAACATTCAATAGTTGTACTAAATTAAATACATTAATTGTGTTCAACGTTTCCTCCACTTTTAAGTTAACAATACTATTATATTTTAATTAAGCAGAAGTATATTTTAAATTTTAAGTAAAAGTAACTTGCAATATTGGCTTTTAAGAAACTCGAAAGACAAGAGTTGACGAATATGACGTCTTGACGTCAGACGACGTAAAACGAGAGCGGGAATTTTTCTAAATCAAAATGGAATTTTTTTTCCTGTACTGCTGTGCGTAAATTCTCTTTGCTAATGTCGAAGTGAAATTTCCCATATTCAGTCGGTGGATAGTATTGTGATGTGTGGACTGATTTGGGTGTGGATGGGCGGAGACATGGGTAAATTGATTGGATTGGCTGTAGCAGGTGTGGCTGATTCGGGAGTATTCCGGAATAAGGCAAGATATAAAAGGACATGAGAAATAGGTGAGGGATGATCGTGTTGTGTACCTGTGGCTGGATACTTTTGGGACGGGAGGGTGTCGTTCACAGTTGTTTAGGATTGCCGGCGACGAAGACAGACAGCTGAGGGGGATTAGTTGTGCCTGTGTTAGGAGGGGAGGTTTGTTGCCTCCTGTAGTGAGTTAGGGCTGGGCTTGTAGGAGAGTGGAGTGCCGAAATTGGGTTTGGTATATTGTCGTGGGCTTGATTCTTGCTATTTTCTTTGAGCTTGTGCTCCCTTCGCATTGTAGGTTAGCGTCTTGAATTCGAACCCCATGGGGGGGTGTCGCCCGCTGGCGAGTTAAGCAACTTTTATATGTGTGCGTGAATGTGTGCGGGTGTGTTACGGGGGAGGGAGTAACTGCATCCCGCGCTGGTGCTTCTCGTTGGTGTGTGTGCAGCCTTATGGTGTGTGGGGATTATGTGGTCTGCAGTGCCTCTTTAGAGGGTGTAAGCTTTAATTTAATGTGTGATGTAATGAAGCCCATCGTCGGGTATTGCTGATTACTCCTACCTTCGTGATGTCTTTTACCTTTTTAAAAGTGCTTATGAATTAATAAAGATTGTCGATCATTCTATATAAATCTTCGGTTGTGATCATTACAGGCTTGGGTATTTGTTGCAGCTTTTTACTGCACTAAAGGACCCACATTTATTACACTGGTGGCAGCGGTGGGATCGTTTAGTTAAAATGTCTGAGCCTAGTGATGATCAGTCAAGGGTAATGCCACTTAATTCGTCTGCCCCGTTGTTGCCGGCAACTCCGCGACTAATTTTTATGCCTGAAACGTTCACGGGTATGGGGAGAGAGTGGTCGGATTGGATGGAGCAATTTGAAATGGCAGCTGATGTTAATAACTGGGATGATGCTTTAAGATTATAATTTATGGGTCTTTTATTGTCCGGCAGTGCTCGGGAGGTATATAGTGGGTTGCCCGCTATTGCTAAAACAAACTATACCCAGTTGCGTAGTGCCATGGGTCGGTGTTCAGACCCATGTGATAGCGCTGATTGGAATCGTGCCAGTTTCTCTTCCCGAAAGAGGCTTCATAATGAGACAATTCGGGAGTTTGGTATTGCCCTTAGGTGGCTAGTTGTTAAAGCTTATCCATCTGCTGATCTTACCACTCAAGACCTGCTGGCTAAAGATCATTTTATAACAAATGTGGGAAAGGGCGATTTGCGAGTGAGTCTGCGTAGTGTGAAACCAGCGACTCTTGAGGATGCGATTAATTTGGCTGCGGGATTGGAGCTTATTAAAGGCCTTGAGGGTGGGAGTATATCACCTGATTGTAAAGTTCGGGGAGTTGTGGAATAATCTGCTAGTGAAGAGCGGGTGGATGCCCTTCATTGGGTGGTAGAGGGCTTACGGCAGGAAGTGAAGTTACTACAGACTGCTGTACAGGCAGTAACCAGTTCTAGTTTTCCTCGTACACCTACCCCGCTAGATACTGCTCCATCTGTACAGGCTATGTCTTCTGTTTCATCTTCTAGACATAGTGTAGATCATAAAAGTGGGTGTTGGGAGTGTGGGTGTACTCGTCATATTCGGCGGGATTGCCCTTATTTGCAGGGAAACTAGAGGGGGCGTGCACAGAGGGCCAAATGCTCGCCCCTTCTGCGGTAGCAACTATGGCCCTTGATGGAGTGCAGGGAAGGTCTGGTTATCTTAAAGCTAAAATAGGTGGGTTTGATTGTTATGTACTTGTAGATACTGGAGCTTCACGTTCTGTTATTCCGAAACATTTGTGGCTTTCTATAACTAAAGGGGGGTGTGAGTTGGCGTCAGTGCTGTCACTCTAGCTTTACACTAGAGTGCTGATGTTCAGGGAGTCCCCATGCCTGTGTTCCCGCCTGTCTCTCCCTCTTTCTCATGCTGCTATACTCAGATCTGCCGGAGCCTAGACGAATATTGCACTCGATCATTTTGCTTGCACTGCCTCTGGTTTCCTCAACTCTGGCTAATACAAAATTATTCCTACTTCCTCCCTCACCCCTTCTGGGGTGTGCTCCCTGGAGCACAATGTCGTTGAAGAATTTATGCCTCTGCTGCCTGCAAGACAACTACCTCCACCTCCGGCAACCACCCTCCAACCTGCCTGCCCTTGGCTCAACACGATGCCTCGCCATCCATCCTGCGGCTGTGTCTCTATTAATCCTGCCATCGTGCATCAAGCACCACATGCCTGCACCGGTCGGCCGCTGCATTGAGACATATATTTCAACCACTGTATTAGCTTAGTCATTTCATCCTGTCTGTATTAGCTTAGTCATTTCATCTTGTTTGTTTGACTCATCTGCCGGCCCCTGGAGGATGGGCTCCCCCTTTGGGTCTGGTTCCTCCCAAGGTTTCTTCCTCTTAGGGAGTTTTTCCTTGCCACCGTTGCCTTTGGCTTACCCAATGGGGGGTCCTTACGAGGCAGAAATGTAAAGCGCATTGAGACAATGTAATGTTGTGATAATGCGCTGTATAAATAAAATTGAATTGAAAAAAGTTGGTAGATTATAAGGGTGAGGCCACAGTGGCAAATGGGGGGGGGGGGGGGATGAATGCTGTGGGGTGTTGGCAGACTGTTTGTCAATTTGACTCCCTTGTGCTGGTTGTTGAGTTTTTGGTTTCTGATATCCCCTCCAGTGATGTTTTGTTAGGGTTAGATTTTTTATCTCGATATGGGGCTGTGGTTGATTTGGGGAAGAAATATTGTCAGATAATGGATAAGCAATTCCCCTTGGTAGATCCTAATCCCTCCATGGAGCCTCAAATTGTTGTGATTCAGGCTGATACTGTGGTACCCCCACGTAGTGAAGCCATTATTCAGGGCCAGGTCCAAAGTGGGTGGGGAGATTATGCTGAACGTATGTTAGAGCCCTCCTCCTCCATTTCTAAACATTGTTACATTTTGGTAGCTCGAGTAGTATGTAGGATTCAGCAGGGGAATTTGCCTGTGCGGGTTATTAATGTGACTAATGATGGTTTGGTGTTAAAGAGAGGAATGAAGGTAGGCACTTTATTTACTGATGTTGAGGTAGATAGGGAGGTGTTTGGGCAGTGTATTAAAGAGAAAAATTATCCTTGGACAGTTGACACTTTAATGAGTCATTTTGGGATGAGACAGAAGGGTTTCTCCCCAGAACAAGTGAAAGCTGTCAGGGAGTTTTTTCATCAGAACATGGCTGTTTTTAGTCCAGGTGAGACTGACTTGGGCAGGACTCATCTGACTTTACATGAGATTGATACAGGGGAGGCTAAACCTGTGAAGATGCATCCTCGTAGAGCCCCCCTCCATTTACAGCAGGAAATGACTGATAATTTGAAGCAAATGCTTGCTAGTGGCATAATTCGTCCGTCTTGTAGTCCTTGGGCAGCCCCAGTTGTGTTGGTGAAAAAGAAGGGGGGTGGGCTTAGATTTTGTGTGGATTATAGGAAGCTTAATGATGTTACTAGGAAGGATGCGTATCCCCTCCCCCGCATTGATGATGCCTTGGATAGTCTTAGCCAGGCATGCTGGTTTTCCACTCTTGATTTAGCAAGCGGCTATTGGCAGGTCGAGGTCGATCCTAAGGATCGTCCCAAGACTGCATTTACCACACGCCAGGGGCTGTTTCAGTTTAATGTCTTAAGTTTTGGGTTGTGTAATGCACCTAGTACTTTTCAACGATTAATGTACCTTGTGCTTGCTGATCTTCAGTGGACTACGTGCTTAGTTTACTTGGATGATATAATCGTTTTTGGTCGTACTTTCCATGAACATCTGACACGCCTTGATGGTGTGTTGGGGAAGTTGCGGCAAGCTAACTTGAAAGTTAAACCATCAAAGTGTGATTTGTTCTCTACCTGGGTTTCTTACCTTGGGCATGTAATTTCTGCCGAGGGTGTGATGCCAGATCTGGCTAAGGTGGAGGCAGTTAGGGAATGGCCTGTCCCCACTAGTCAGACAGAGGTGCAGAGCTTTCTCGGGTTGGCTTCATATTATAGACGTTTTATAAAGGGGTTTGCAGATATTGCTCGCCCATTGCATCAGTTAACTGAGAAGGAGAGGCGTTTTCGATGGGGTGAGGATTGTCAGAGGGCTTTTGACCATCTTAAGGTGAGCTTAATCACTGCTCCAGTATTAGCTTATCCGGACCCCAATAAACCATTTCTCTTGGATACGGATGCGAGTGATGTGGGAATTGGGGCAGTGTTGTCTCAGGAGGAAGGAGGTCGGGAGCGTGTTGTGGCATATGCTAGTAGAGCTCTGACAAAGCAGGAACGGAAATATGCGACAACGAAAAAGGAGCTCTTGAGTATGGTTACATTTACAAAGCATTTCCGTCATTATTTATTGGGGAAGGAGTTTGTGTTGCGAACAGACCACAACTCATTGCGGTGCTTACATAACTTTCAGGGTTTGGAGGGGCAGTTGGCTCGTTGGGTTGAACAGCTTGCTAGTTTTCAATATAAAATTGTTCATCGTCCAGGTAAACTTCATAGTAATGCTGATGCCCTCTCAAGGTTGCCAGCCTTTTTTGGAAAAGAGTCCCAGTTTAGTCAAGGAGTGGTGGATAGGGGTGAGTCCAAGATGTGTGCAGTGCAGGAGAGTTTGCTTTTTGTAGGGTCGGCGGAGGAGGGAGAGGTAGATGAGTTGTCTCAGGCGCAAATGGCCGATGAGGAGTTGCGGCGAGTAATTGATTGTAAGAAACAGGGCCAGGGTGTATCAATGCTAGATGTAGATTTGCAAAGATATATTCCTGTGTGGGACCAATTAGAAGTACGGGGAGCTAGGTTGGTACGCATTCCCCCAGCTTACTTGGATGCCGCGTCCCAGGTACAGGTCGTGTTGCCTCGGGCTATGGTGCCTCAAGTTTTAGAACAGCTACACAGTGTTTGTACAGGTGGTCATTTGGGGGTGCAGAAACTGCAGGGGAAGGTTAAAAATCGTTTTTATTGGCCGGGTTGGTTCAAAGATGTTAGGCAAAGATGTGCAGGGGTGTGTTGAGTGCGTGTCTCGTAAGACTCAAGGTAAGCCCCCTTGTGCACCTTTACAGCCATCAATTGCATCTAGGCCTTTCGAACGAGTGGCTTTGGATATTCTTGGTCCCTTGCCCCTGACATCAGGGATGAATCAGTATATACTGGTCATTGGGGATTATTTTTCCAAATGGACTGAAGCTTTTCCATTGCCCAACCAGGAAGCGTGTACAGTTGCAAGGGTTTTGACTGAGGAGTGGGTGTGTTGGTTTGGAGTTCCATGGGGTCTACATTCTGACCAAGGCTGTAATTTTGAGTCCATTTTATTTAAAGAATTATGCAATCTTTTGCATATGCATAAATCTCGGACATCCCCTTACCATCCAGTCCGATGGATTAATTGAACGATTTAATCGTACTCTTTTGGATATGCTGTCTCTTTTTGTGGGCGATAACCAATTAAATTGGGATACCCTTTTGCCTTATGTTATGTTAGCTTATCGTAGTAATGTCCATGCTAGTACTTCCTTCACCCCATATAAAGTAGTGTTTGGACAAGAAATTGTTTTGCCTATCGATGTTAGAGACCTTTACATCAGTGGACAATTATGTGTCTAGATTGAGGGAAACATTGTCCACTGTAGTGGGGGCAGTCAAAAAGCATCAGGCCAAGGCCTCTGAACGACAGAAAGTGGCATATGATTTCCGAGCCAATTTCCAATATTATTCTGAGGGTGAATTGGTTTGGGTGCAGGATAAGGCTAAGAGGCGGGGGGTGTGTCCCAAGCTGCAGAGGCGGTATAGAGGACCATTTAGGGTGGTGGATCGTGTGACAGATGTGCTGTATAGACTTATGCCTGTGGGAGAGGGGAGGACGCCGGCGTGTTTTGTCGCCGCTTCCCTTTTATGCTTTTATGCTTTATGCTTTATGTTTTATGCTTTACGCTCTCCCCTAGGTAGTTTGACTACTACCTAGTTGTTTTATGGTTTGTAATCAACAAACTACAAGCCATTATTTATTGAACTGAACTGGCTCTGTCGAGCTCCATGTAGCCCCTGATCTTCACCGCAGTCGATTCCCGTACCTCGTAAGCCGACTTCCACTCACCATCTGGCGTCTTCAGCATCTGTCTGCCTGACTCTTGGCCACTCGATGACGGGAAAGAAGCTGCTGGGCTGTGGCTACAAGTTTTTCTGCTGCGGGTTTGTCCTGGTCTCCATTACCTTTCTGGCTTTCTCATCCAGTCGCCGGCGGACCTCTTCAGCGGCTGGCGGCATGACGCTCACGTACACCGCCGCACAGCTACTTAGCCTCGATACATACACTCGCCCAGTGTGTATGTCCACCATCGGGGAACATGGACTTCTACGCCGACCTCGTTACATCCATAGAAGCTCCCGGAGAAAATTCATCTATCATCGTCACTCCAACCACTGTGCTCCATATCCACGCTTCGCTTCAAAAATCCCGGTTCTCTGGTCAGTAACCGGCGCACATTGGCGACGTCATCAGAACACTGTCGCGCTTGATACATGTAACACGGCGGAGTGTGGGTTTCGCGGAGCGGACTGGACTGTACTGCGCCCCCTACAGAGACATGTTGTTCCTCCAATGGTCAAAATTGAACTCTTCAATACACAGTCCATGTCAAAAAAGGCATCCTTTTTACAGGAGCATATCCTTGAAAATGGATTAGATCTCCTGTGCCTTACTGAAACATGGCATGAGCCAGAAGTGTTTTCTACCTTAAATGAATCCTGCCCCCCTGGCTACTCTTACCTTGAGAAGGCACGCAGCACTGACCGTGGTGGTGGCCTTGCTGCAATACATAGTCAGGACTTGGAGCTATCTTCCATTCCACTACCTGTACTCTCAACATTTGAATGCCTTGCATTCAAATGCAAGCCTCCTTTATCATTAACATTTCTTCTTGTTTATCGCCCTCCTAAACCCAACTCAGCTTTCCTCCTGGAGTTTCAGGACCTTCTCAGCACACTCTGCACAACCTCTGCCAACATTATGATACTTGGTGATTTTAACATTCATGTTGACACCCCCTCCTGCCACTCTGCTGCTGAGTTCCTCCATCTACTCGACTGTTTAAATCTGCAGCAACATGTTGATGCCCCCACTCACTCCAAGGGACACACTCTTGACCTGGTAATATCAAGCTATGTTCCCATTAAAAATTTACAGGTACGTGATCTAGGGCTGTCAGACCACAAAGCCATCTTCATGGAGCTGCCTTTCTCCTACTCATCTCACTGTAAACCGGAGCGGCAAATCAACTTTAGGTCTATTAAAAACATTGACCCTGACGCCCTAGCTCTAGACCTGCAACACATATCCTCTGACCCTACCACTTTTTCCTCAGTTACTGAAACAGTGGATTTTTACAATCATTCTCTATCCAGCCTCCTAGACCACCATGCCCCCATCAGAACCCGCACGGTGACCATCTCACGTTCAGCCCCCTGGTACACCAGTGAGCTGCGGAGGATGAAATCTGCTGGATGTATCCTTGAACGGCGCTTCAAGGCTTCTGGACTCACCGTACATATGCAGGCCTATAGGGAACATCAAAAGGCCTATGCCAAATCCCTCAAAGATGCACAGTCCCGGTTTTATTCCAATATCATCAACAACAACCCTAGGAACTCGAGACAGCTTTTTTCCACCATTAATCACCTTCTCCAGCCACAAACGACCTCTCCCCCGGATGCCACTGTGGAAAATTGCAATAACTTCATGAACTTCTTCAGATATAAAATAATAACCATCCGCTCCCTTCTCTCCAGTCCTCCTAACCCATCAGCCACTTTCACCACTCTATCTGACTCACTGCCGGGACCTTCCAGACCTCTCAGCCACTTCTCCACCGTTACTCTGCAAGAGGTTGAGGCAATCATCACTAAGATGAAACCATCCACTTGCGTGTTAGACCCCCTCCCCACAGTTCTGGTAAAATCCAATCTTGCAATCCTCAGCCCCCTCATTACCTAAGTGATAAACCTTTCTCTCCAAGCTGGTCATGTTCCACCTGCACTCAAAAATGCTGTCATTAGGCCACTTCTTAAAAAACACACACTAGATCCTGATCAATTTTTTAACTACAGACCCATATCTAACCTCCTATTTCTCTCAAAGGTGCTGGAAAAAGTAGTGGCTTCCCAACTTCATAACCATCTTAAACTAAATAGTTTATATGAAACATTTCAGTCTGGTTTCCGTCAAGGCCACAGCACGGAAACAGCGCTGGTTAGAGTGACCAATGACCTGCTCATGACAGCTGATGCTGGTTCCCCATCCATTCTCATTCTTCTGGATCTGTCCGCCGCTTTTGACACCGTCGACCACAATATCCTATTGCACCGCCTTCATACCACCTTCGGCCTCTCCAACTCCGTCTACGACTGGTTCTCTTCCTTTCTCTCGGGAAGAACTGAGCACGCTGCCCTGGGGAAAGCCAAATCAGATACCCACATTGTCACCTGTGGGGTTCCCCAGGGCTCGGTACTAGGACCAACTCTTTTCACCCTTTATCTGCTCCCTCTTGGTCGTGTTATCAGCACATATGGACTATCATTCCACTGCTACGCTGACGACACACAGCTTTACTTAAAAATGGATTTTAACCACCCCAACCACTCTGCACTTTCGCATTCTGCCGCTCTCACCACCTTCCTGGAGGACATAAAGGCGTGGATGAAGCTCAACTTTTTGCAGCTAAACAGCTCCAAAACTGAGGCCATCCTAGTCGGCACTCCACACCAAGTTTCCACTTCCACCATCACTAGTATCTCTTTTTCAGATCAGGACATTCCATTATCTTCAGTTGTCACCAACCTCGGTGTAAAAATGGACCCACATCTCACCTACGATACTCACATCCAACAGCTTTGCAAAACCTCTTTTTACCACCTCAGGAACATCGCGAAACTCCTCCCATTACTCACCCTGGCAGATGCAGAAAAGCTGGTCCACGCCTTTGTCACCTCCAGGCTGGACTATTGCAATGCGCTCCTCATCGGGATCCCTAGCAAGAGCATTCAAAAACTTCAATACGTGCAGAACAGCGCTGCTAGGATCCTGATGAGGGTGCGAAAATTCAACCACATCACTCCTATTCTAAAAACACTTCATTGGCTCCCGGTTTCACTCCGCATTGAGTATAAGGTCTCCCTCCTCACCCACCGATGTCTCCACGGAACTGCCCCTACATACCTCAAAGATCTCCTCACTCCTCAGACATCCGTGCGTTCCCTCCGCTCCTCCTCCACCTACCTACTTAAAACTCAAAGGACAAAACTGCGCACAATGGGGGATCGGGCCTTTTGCTCTGCTGCCCCTCGTCTTTGGAATGCCCTCCCAGACCATCTGAGGGCACCACAGAATGTAGCCACTTTTAAATGTGGCCTAAAGACCCACCTTTTTAAGCGAGCATTTCATTGCTGATTTTATGTGTTTTTATGTGCTGATTTTACTTTATAGCACTTTGAGATTTGTTTTAATGAAAAGTGCATTAGAAATAAAATTTATTATTATTATTATTATGCCAGAAGGGGGTGGCAAAGAGTGTGTTGTCCACTTTAATCAATTGAAGCCTTTTATTTGTTCTTTGGCAGCGTCATCCAACCCAAAGACATCTGTCCAGGGAAGAGGTTCTGATGGGATTCAATGACCGGTTGGACAGCGTCGGTCCCAGGGCGTTCGACTTGATGCCAGCTGGGTTCCCTATCGCTGTTCGGATCGAGTTGCTCCCGCGGAGCTCCCAGACCTACCAATGCAGCAGGCTGATCCAGGCCTACCTCAGGAGGGTGCTTTGGGACCAGCTGGGGATGTACTTGCCTCTCCGGCAACTGGTTCCTTGGAGGTTGTTATATCGGATCAGGGAGCCCAGGAGACCCAGGTCCCAGGACCATCCTCAATGGGAGAAGGATGTCCAATACGTCAACGGAGACCACCAGTTTGGTCCCGTGATTATCAGTGATCACCGTAGTGACTCGGGGACGAGTTCTTTTTCCATGAGGGGGGAAAGTGTGATGTGTAGACTGATTTGGGTGTGGATGGGCGGAGACATGGGTAAATTGATTGGATTGGCTGTAGCAGGTGTGGTTGATTCGGGAGTATTCCAGAATAAGGCAGGATATAAAAGGACACGAGAAACAGGTGAGGGATGATCGTGTTGTGTACCTGTGGCTGGATACTTTTGGGAAGGGAGGGTGTCGTTCGCAGTTGTTTAGGATTGCCGGCGACGAAGACAGACAGCTGAGGGGGATTAGTTGTGCCTGTGTTAGGAGGGGAGGTTTGTTGCCTCCTGTAGTGAGTTAGGGGTGGGCTTGTAGGAGAGTGGAGTGCCGAAATTGGGTTTGGTATATTGTCGTGGGCTTGATTCTTGCTATTTTCTTTGAGCTTGTGCTCCCTTCGCATTGTAGGTTAGCGTCTTGAATTCAAACCCCATGGGGGGGTGTCATCCGCTGGCGAGTTAAGCAACTTTTATATGTGTGCGTGAATGTGTGCGCGCGTGTGTGTGCGGGTGTGTTAAGGGGGAGGGAGTAACTGCATCCCGCACTGGTGCTTCTCGTTGGTGTGTGTGCAGCCTTATAGTGTGTGGGGATTATGTGGTCTGCAGTGCCTCTTTAGAGGGTGTAAGCTTTAATTTAATGTGTGATGTAATGAAGCCCATTGTCGGGTATTGCTGATTACTCCTACCTTCGTGATGTCTTTCCTTTTTAAAAGTGCTTATGAATTAAGAAAGATTGTCGATCCTTCTATATAAATCTTCGGTTGTGATCATTACAGGCTTGGGTATTTGTTGCAGCTTTTTACTGCACTAAAGGACCCACATTTATTACAGTATTGAAGATTGTGTTTTGGGTGCCACACCCCAAAAGGCCTATAAAGACCCAGAGCCGACACCTATGGTGTTCTTTCTGTACATGCTGAATGTATGTCAGATGGTCGCTCCCTGATTATAATCTGAATAGATAATAAACTGGTGACTTGCAACCACTCCTCGACTGTGCTGTGAATCTCTTCTCATCAACGGACCCGGCGGAGTTCGACTCCAACAATTGCTGAGAATGTAATAAGTAAAAGTTTTGTTAATTTTTCATTGTAACAACTTTTACATAGTGGTGACTTGTTTGCATCAAAAAATATTGGTCATTAAAATTTTGCATTTTAGTGTTATCAAGTCTAGAATATTTGTGGTGTTCTACCACTGTGGATAACAGTAAAGATTTATGTACTTACATAATGTAAGTACACACCATCATGTTATTTTAAGCTCTGGCATGACCATATTGCTGGATGATTTAATGCAGAAAAATTGATTTTATCATGGGCGCTAATATTCTTGTATCAGAATAAAACTGCAGAATTTCTCATTCAGATGGACTGAACCAAGGCATGTCAAAGCAAACCACCAAGTGAATTTTTTTCTTTTTTCAGGTTACCACTGACATGAAATGAATTGGAACTGTAAGTTGTGTGGAATTTCTCTCAGTTCTAAAACACACCTACTTAAACATTGCAGATTAAAGCACAGCCATTTCCGTAGAGTTAGCCCACTTCCATGCCTATATGCTGACTGTATATGTACATTCCAGTCATTTGGTGCACTAAAAACACACTTGTCAAGATACCATACAGCTGAAAGTAGCTTCAGCAAAGGTGGTAGTCTGGTGCGCCTGTCTTTGAAGTGCTCTTTATGTACCTTTCAGCAACCTTTCTCTGAATCAGTATTTTTTAGTCACCTCAGGGGACACTTAAGAAATCATGAAACTGTGACATGCCCATATAAGGATTGCAATTATAGCACAAATGTGTATTCATCATTCAATGCACACAAGAGTAGGGTACACCACACAAACGATTGGTCAGATTTTTGTGATGAGGTCATCATTCCAGATGACAGCCACCCCATCTGTACTTCTGAGATTAGTAGTGTGTGTGAAGACCTTCCTGCCCAGAATGAAGAAGCAGAGGACCAGTTTGACAGGGATGCTTTGACAAATCAGCTAAAATTTAACCTAGCTTCTTTGTTTCTAAAAATGCAGGCTATTCTTCATGTGTCCAACACAGCAACAGAAGAAATAGCTGAAAGTTTGAATCAGTTATGCTCTTTGTCCCAACCACTGATTAAACAGGCAGTTAGTGAGGTACTTCAGAGGAATGGCTATGCTGTTACTGATTCTACATTGGGCGAAGTCATCAATGCTGTAATGGAATCAAATGTTCTTTTCAGTGCCACATTTAAAGGTGCAGACCTGTCAACATCCAAACGAAGAAAAACATTTATTCAGCACAATTATCCACTTGTAATGCCAGTGGAATATGACCTAGGGGAACCTGGACACGAATCATGTATGTTCCAGTGCTTCAAATGATTCAGCAGTTGTTTCAGAACAGTGATGTTCGTAGCAAGATCCCTGAGCCTAACTCTGATCAGAGTATTTATTCATCATATCGGGATGGAACATATTTTAAGGAAAATGAATTGTTCTGTTCCAGTGAACTGAGGCTGTCTTTGCAGTTCTATATTGATGATTTTGAAATTGCAGACCCACTTGGCACTTCTCATAAAATTCATAAACTTTGTGCAGTATACTGGGTCTTGGCCAACCTGCCCTCTAAATATCGATCAGCATTACATACTATACAGCTAGCTGTGTTGTGCAAAAGTGCAGACATTAAATTGCATGGTTATGCGGCTGTACTTGCTCCATTGTTACATGATATTCGTACTCTAGAACATGATGCTGTTTTTGTTGAGTCAATGGGTCAGAATATCAAGGGAACAATTTTTTGTGTTTCTGCTGACAATTTGGCGGCTCATTCATTAGGTGGTTTTCTTGAGTCCTTCAGAGCACAGTATGTTTGCAGATTCTGTATGGCTACCAGTGATGAATTTCAGACTTGTGAAGTTCTAGATAGTGAATTCATTCAGAGAACCAAATCTTTGCATGATGTTCATGTACAGCGCACTGTACTAAATGATTCTCGAGATGGTCAGTATGGTGTGAAGGGGGACTGTGTCCTGCGTGAGTCTCTGCAGTACTTCCACCCCATCACTGGCTTCCCACCAGACATACTTCATGATCTTTTGGAAGGTGTTGTGTCAGTTGAGCTTTCTCTTTGCATTAAAGAGATGATCAGACTAAAGTACTTCACGTTAGAATATCTTAACCAAAAGATTGTTTCATTTCCCTATCAGTATACCGATAAGGTAGACAGACCTCATCCCATTCCCAAAACATTCATGTCTAGAGGGACAATAGGAGGGAATGGGCATGAAAATGCCACTTTGCTCAGGTTGTTCCCCCTACTTGTAGGCAGTGTAGTGCCAGAGACAGACAGGACATGGGCTGTTTTGATGGAGCGAAAAGATGTGGTGGAATTGGCTTTGTGTCCAGCCTTTACAGATGAAACTTTAGACTATTTTCAGTCTAAAATTCAGGACCACAGACAAATCTTACAAGAGGTCTTTCCTGAGTTTCGACTTCGGCCTAAGCATCATTTCTTAGAGCATTATCCCAGCCTAATCAAATGCTTTGGCCCCTTGGTTCACCTTTGGACCATGCGTTTCGAGGGAAAACATAGATTTTTCAAAAGGGTAGTGCATGATGCTCAGAATTTTAAAAACGCTTTGAAGACATTTTTTTTGAAAAAAAAAAAAAAAAAAAAAAAAAAGAAGACATGTGTAACCAGACACCAGTACACAGAGATCGAATTTATCGAAGGCATCGACGGCAAAAGCAGCCATGCCTTAGCAATTTGCCGTGCTGCCCTGAATATTTACAAGTTCTTGCCGGCAGATACTTGCAGTGCCCTCTTCCTCAGTTGCCTTTGTGCCCTATTGTGTATGTTTAGATCATAATAAAGTCAATAAACTTATGAAATCAAGAACAAGTTCTTCCGTTTTTTACTTCTCTGTCGCCATGTCCATGATATCTGGGTTGATAAGTGCATCCCATAATTTTACGTTAGCCGCGCCTCCATGGTTAAATTATTCAGAGCGGCTATTCTAGCCGATGCTTACCTCCCTCCGAAACTAATAGCAACATGTTCATAGAATAGGGAGGGTGAGAAGGTTTAGAAGTTCTTTTGAAAGTGAGGCTGTATTGGGGGTATTTTTGGCACGTGAACAATCATCGATTTACATCGACAAATAGATGTTAAGGACCTGTTATAAGGCCACAAAGTTCCAATTAAAATGCCTACCAAAGATCGGGTGAAAAAAAGAAAGCAGGCTGAGATGACGGCCGCTACTTCTAAGACCCAGAAAACCAAATTTTTTAGGTAATTTCGCTGGTTGTGCATGTCTTTCCCAATCATACCGCATCTATTGTTATGGAAATTATCTGTCATTACTTGACGTTGTAATAATTTATAATAGACTGTAATAATTGATACCAGATGTGCATTGAATTTTAGTGAAAACGGAGAAGGAGTTAGAGCATAAACTGTACTGTCCTGCAGCTGCTGTCACGGGACAGTTCGTAGTGGCTCGCGGCACTGGGCGGGACAGTTCGTAGTGGCTCGCGGCACTGGGCGGGACAGTTAGCGAGTGGCTCGCGACAGTGTTTGAGTGTCTCGGGACAGTGTTTGAGTGGCTCGGGACAGTTGGCGAGTGTTAGTTAGTTGGCATGAATATGGTCACTCATGCATTATTTTGAAGTTCTGTTAGTCATGTTAGTGTTCAATGTCTCAGTAAAAAAAATGTTCATTAAATTAAAGTTTTTATCACTGACAATAGCTGGTTCTGTTTTTTTTCATAAAACATTTCATTATTACTGAGTAGGTGAATGAAGGCAACAGCATCTTTTTTCAATAGCTAGTCTAACACTATTTCACAGGGTGCTAATGCATTTATTGCCCTTGAAAATGTCAGAATGCTAAATATTTCATGCGTCCGGCTATATACCATTTTGCCTCAGTGCCCTGGCCAGTAATTCTTGATTGCCTTGGTGCCCTCCGAACCTACGGGAAAATGCCTTAGTGCCCTCCTATATTTGAGGGGATAAAAGGCAAACATTGCTGTGCCCCCCGAACAAACTAATTCTACCCCTGCAGTACATGATAGCTTATCTTAGTGCACCAGCATTTTTTAAACCTGCAATTGAAACATGTAATGTTACCTCTGTTGTACTTTCAGCCCTACCAGAAGAAGCTCAAACACACATCAAAAGGATAACAACAAGTGGCACAATTTATATTACTTCAAAGGTAACAGTTGATGGCACAGATTATTCTACTGGCATGTTTGTGTCAGTTGGAGTGGATAAGGGATTGGCAAAATTTTGTAAAATTGCACAGATATACCTAGTGAATCATCATGTAGCATTCCTGTGCTGTAATTTTGATTCCTGGTATATAGAACATCTTCGTTCTTATGAGCTAACACCAACAGGAACTGCACTGTCTGTTCATCGGCTTCCTGACATCAGTGACACAGGGACTCTCACTGCTTACATGATTTATGGTTGTTTATTGGTCACGCTAAAGAGGTTCCTTGCAGTGAGCGAAAATACTAGATACTAGGTGAGTGGCTTTTTTGTTGCCTTTATAACGTGTGTTAATGCAGATATCTAATCTGCCATTTCTAATCAAGATTTATGGAAAAAGTATCAAAGCAGAATCTAAAATATCTACCCAATAATATCCATAATCACCATATCTGGATGTGATGGAGTACGATTGGCAAGATGGACAAATTTGCATTTTGAGTCAGCAAGGACCAGTAATCTTGAAGCAAAGGGGGCCCTAGAAAGTACCAATTAAGTGGCCACAGTGATTGTGTGTGTTTGACAGGTTTTAATATATAGATTGTGTGTGTATACATGGTGTCATATATTAGCATTGCAATATTTTAAGTGTCATCTTTTAAAATGTCTATCAGGAAAGCAATGGAAAACCCTCAAGCCATGATACTACGTGTTGTTGATAAAGGCAATGCAAGGAAAGTAAAACTGAGCTCTCGGCCAGCCTCTGTTGACAGCCTTATCAGAATTTTGAAGGAGCAACTAGAGTTGGATGTTGACTTCAGTTTGCAATATGAAGATCCAGATTTTGATGGGAAGCTTACATCCTTGGTTGACATTGATGAATTACCCCTAAAGGCAGTTGTACATATTACATTTCCAGAACTGATGAGTTCAGAATGTGGTAGTTCTGTTGCATCTACAGAATTATTGTCAGACCTGTCATCTCCAGAGCGTCTTAGCAGGTGGCCTCCAGGTATTTTTCCTGTTCCCAATTTTTCTTTTGATGTTGAGCTGAGGCTCAGAGCAGGCTTTTCAACAGAATGGTAAACATCTCAAGTTGACAAGAGACCAGAAACAAGACATTCTGGACAAACTTGCTTCAACCATTTATGGTTTCAAGGCTTATCCATGTGACAAAGAAATTGCACAAGTAGCTGAAGCTTTAGTAACCAAACATCCCTGCCTGAAGGAAGCTGGATCAGAGACAGGCTGGAATGGGTGGAAGAACAGCATTAAGTTTAAACTTGGTAATTACAGACAGAAGCTGAGAAAAGTAGGATGTTTGGAAGTGAGTGTCAATGCTGGCAAAAGAAGTCAAAGCAATCCAAAAAATGAACCATCATATTCAAACATAAAGAGACCAAAGCGTGCAGAAGTCAATTTTTTACCCAACTTTCCTCTGGGAGAGAATCAAGCAAGCCTTGATAATATGAGAGGAAATTGCAGAAGAGATGAAAAAGACAGAAAAAAGCACAAGCTTCATAAATGCAAAGATGCAGACAACCATTGCCTTACGACGACAGATTATAGTGACCACCAGCGCACCAGTGAAGCAGTTCCTTGATCAGTGGCCTGCTCTGCGTATGGAGACTGAGGTAGTGTGTTTTTTCCATCATCACTGACTATCTGTATATGTACTGCACTAAATGTGATTCTGAATGTCTTGCATTCTTGGCTGTAGACTGCTTCTGAAATATTTCCATTAAAAGGTTGCCTTTTTGAGGAAGTGTGATACAAAATATTATAATTTTTGATTTTCAATATATTATATTGTTTATTTATAATTCTTCATCGTGCACTATTCTTTTTGTAGCATAAAATAATAACATATTATTCAGATTACCAAAGTGTGCCACAGTTATTGTAGTGGTTTGTTGACATTTATCAAGCAGCCCATGTAAAATGCATAAACATCTTTAACACATGCCTGAGACTTATTTGTGATTTATCATATTTATTTCGACCTGTTTTAACATACATTTTTATCCGTATGAGAGAACAATGCTGTAGTGAACTAGTGGAGCCCTGTTTACTATACTCATTGATTTATGTTTGTTGCTTGTTTTGAAGGTGTTTGCAGAGTTCCAACGGATAACAAATCAGAATTTGCCCAACAAATTCTATTCTGAGCTGGATCGCCACACACCTCGTTTGATGACCATGTACCGACAGAAAGCATCAAAGACTGGACAATTTGCAGATGTGCTTGCTAACATTTTGAAGGTCCATGATGAACAGGTTAAGATTTTTTTTTTTAAGTAAAGGGTAGAACTTGACATTTCTTGTTTAGGTGTTCCTGTAGTATTGTGAGATGGACTAACTTGATTTAATTAGTCATTGTCATAATAGTAATTTCTCTGCACCTTTTTAGGAACTGCATGATATCCACACAAGGCGTACCACTGTGATTCATGCCCTTCCTGTTTTGCTTCGTGAAGACACCTCTAATTTTTTCAGAACATGCAAGGTAAGATTTTATTAATGTGAACCACCACCTGTATACGTCTTTTACCGTATTTCACACAGTATATACACAAATATCACACTAGCAGAAATAATGTTGTATTACAGATCTACGTGCAATATTTAGGTACTGCATCTGAGTGAATGGCCTGTGTTTTTAATTTTATTAATACATGTATTATTACATTACCTTATAGCTTTTATTTGCAATTGAATTTTAAGCCTGGACAGAGATTCATTTAAAATACCACCAATTTGATTACACACTTAAAAATACAGTTGAATACTGAAGTTCTGGAAAAAGCAAGTATTGGTTTGAGATTTGGTCAGAAGATATAATCATAAATATAATTTTAAATGACTCGGATCGGGAACAAAATTCTTGATCGGGGCATCCCTAATCCTGTCAGGAGCAGATTAAGATGATTATTCTAAAATTTTCTGGTGATGCTTGACATTTAAAGTGTTAGAATAGGAAGTGTTTGACCATAAATTGATTAGGACAATGGAACAATAAAAAAGTCTGTCAGGTTGGTGGGTTTGCAGAAGCATGTGCAGGGAAACTCTGGTATGAACAGAAATAATACTTAACAAAACACAGATGAAATGCAAAACACAATCTAGACTTGGCAAATTAAACTCAAACATGTGCAATCTAAAACGGTTCTCAAAACAAAGCATAAATGAAACTGAAAACAAGGCAACAAGATGACCCAATTCTCCAATGTGCCTGAGTAAAAAATGTAAATATAATACCTTTTATTTTCATGGTTTTCAATTGTAAACTTTGGAGAGCACTTTGAAAGTCAAGTGGCTCCATAGGGTTAAACTACATTTTTCTGTTAGACCTAGTATTGCATTTATCAGTATAAATATATTTTTATTTACAAATTTGACTACAAAATGATTTGCTCATGATCTTTCACCTACATCTGTCTGCCTTCTTGCTGAAGTTGTATGTTGTGGGTTTGATCGCCCCAGTGGGATGAGAATGCATGAAACTACAGTAGCTGTGCACAAAATAATTAATATTGTTAATATTATTATCATTCATTCCCAGCTGGAGGACGAGGCAGAATTTGGGGATGCACCAGTGGCTCTGCTTACAGTTGTGAGGGACAACATACAAGATCTCATTCACTACAACCCAGAGACAATCTCCATTATACAGGAAAGCAATGGAGTGACCAACCTTTGCAGGCTTGCAGATGCTTTTCTTGTTTTGTTTGGCTTAATTTATGCCCTCCACCTCAGTTATCTTAAAGGCCTGACAAACACGTTTGAATTTGTACAAAAAATCTTGCTTGGACTAGAGGATGGAAAACTTTCACCAAGGTTGGAGATGTCACACCCTGCTCCGTACGATCCCGATGTGTGCCACGCCCCCCTCATTACCTCGTGTTCAACCCTGATTGTGCTCGCCTGTGTCTTATTCAGTCTAGCTTGTCTTGTGTATTTAGTCCTCGTCTGAGTCAGTAGTCCCCAGTTCCGTCATTGTAGTGTCTCGTTAGATGTTCGTGCCTGTCTTCCCTCGCCGAATAAACCCCGTTTCCCTACTTCCTGGCTCCCGATCGCCTGCTTTCTCGCTCGCCTCCCCGTCTGATGCTGACAGAATGACGGAACTCCCCAACAATACAACGCGGGAGACCGAGCACCACCGGCTTGGTCTCCTGCAAGACTTCGTATATTGGCAAGCCCAGCCCGAGGTCCAGGAGGATTTGGTAGCCCTGGAGCTGGCCACCCGGGGCGCGAACCTCCTCGTGGAGGAACGCCCGCCCGGACAAGACTACCCGCTGACGAGGGCGCGGAAATGCCTTCGTCGCTTGCAGCGCCGGCTCACCGAGAGAAGGGAGAAGCGGCAGGAAGAAACGCCATCGCTCTTCCTGGGAGCCTGCTCGCTTTTCCCTGCCTGGGAAGACACCGCTGCCGCCTACCCGCTCAGCCCTGCCGGTAAGCCTCGGTTTGCGGAGAAGCCACCTCCGCTGGAGGCTTGGTTTTATCGGCCGGAGCGCCTGGGTCTAGGCGGGATACGCGCCGTAAGGGACGCTATTCCCCGGGTCCCTACAGCCCTTAAAGGGGCAGGACCAACGCACTCGGCGCCCCTCCTGCCGCCCGTGCTGAATCTACCGGCCGCACTGCCTGCTCCGGACCTGGCTGTTCCGGATCTGCCCGCGGCTGCGCTGCCTGCTGCCGCCGCCGATCTGCCCGCGGCTGCGCTGCCTGCTGCCGCCGCCGATCTGCCCGCGGCTGCGCTGCCTGCTGCCGCCGCCGATCTGCCCGCGGCTGCGCTGCCTGCCGCCGCCACGGATCTGCTCTCAGCTGCTGATGCCGCCGATCTGCCCGCGGCGGCACCGCCTGCTGCTGATGCCGCCGCTCTGCCCGCGGCACCGCCTGCTGCTGATGCCGCCGCTCTGCCCGCGGCACCGCCTGCTGCTGATGCCGCTGCGATGCCAGCAGCTCCGCCTGTCCTGCCTGACCCGCTTGTCCTGCCTGCTGCAGCTGCCGCCGCTCTGCCCGCGGCACAGTCTGCTGCAGCTTCCGCCGCTTTGCCAGCGGACCCGCCTGTCCTGCCTGACCCGCTTGCCCTGCTTGTCCTGCCTGCTGCAGCTGCCGCCGCTCTGCCTGCGGCACCGCCTGCTGCAGCTTCCGCCACAATGCCAGCGGCACCACCTGACCCGCCTGTTCTGCCTGCAGTCCCTGCAGCTGCCACCACTCTGGCTGCGGCACCCGCCGCGGTGCCCCCTGCTGGCCGCGTGCTGGCGGCGCCTGCTGCGGCGCCCCCTGCTGGCCAAATGGTTGCGGCACCCGCCGAGGTGCCCCCTGCAGGCTGCGTGATGGCGGCGGCGCCCCCTGCTGGCCGCGTGATGGCGGCGCCCCCTGCTGGCCGCGTGATGGCGGCGCCCGTCCTGCCGGCACCTGAACTGCCCGTCCTGCCGGCACCTGAACTGCCCGTCCTGCCTGTCCTGCCGGCTCTTGAACTGCCTGTTTTGCCTGTCCTGCCGGCTCTTGAACTGCCTGTTTTGCCTGTCCTGCCGGCTCTTGAACTGCCTGTTTTGCCTGTCCTGCCGGCTCTTGAACTGCCTGTCTCGCCCGTCCTGCCGGCGCCTGAACGGCCTGAGGTGGCCACGGTTACGCCCCCTGCTGGCCGTGTGATGGCGGCGCCCGCCGTGGCGCTCCCTCCTGGTCGCGTGCTGGCGGCGCCCGCCAAGGCGCCCCCTGCTGACCGGACACCCGAGGCGCCTGCCCAAGCGGCCCCTGCTGGTCGCACGCCTGCAGCTGCCTCCGCTCTGCCTGAGGTGCACGCTGCGGTTGCGCCCCCTGTTGGCCACGTGCTGGTGGTGCCTGCTGAGGCGCCCCCTGTTGGCCACGTGCTGGTGGTGCCTGCAGCTGCAGCTGAGGTCCCGGTGCCGCCTCCGCCTGCACCCAAGCCCACCGAGGCGCCCCCTGCTGGACTCATGCCCGCGGCCCTGCCTGAGGCCGCCTCTCCCGTCATGCCCGCGGCCCTGCCTGAGGCCGCCCCTCCAGTCCTGCCCGCGGCCCTGCCTGAGGCCGCCCCTCCAGTCCTGCCCGCGGCCCTGCCTGAGGCCGCCCCTCCCGTCTTGCCTGCGGCCCTGCCTGAGGCCGCCTCTCCCGTCTTGCCCGCGGCCCTGCCTGAAGCCGCCTCTCCCGTCCTGCCCGCGGCCCTACCTGAGACCCTGACTCCCTCGCCGTTACCCCGGCAAGGCCGACGCCCCCCAGGACCCCGCCTCTCCGTCTCCAGCAAGGGACGGGGACATAGGCGTAGGGCCCGGGTCACGCCCGCCCTGCCCCCTGGCTCGCCCGTTCGGCCCCTGGCTGTGGCTCGGTGGCTGCCTGCGGGTCCTCCGGCTCGGGGTCGGCGGTCGCCGCCGGGTCCCCCCCTGGATCCTCGGTGCCGGTCCTCGGTCCCGCCTCCGGGTCCGTGTCGGTCGCCTCCGGGCCCCCCTGCTCCGGCTGGGCGTCGGACGGCGCCTTCGCCGGCTCCGGCTGCGCCTCCGCCTGCCGCGGCTTCCCCCTTCTGCCTGCCTGCACCGGTGTTCCCTCCTGCTCCCTCCGTGTCCCCTCCGTCACTCCCTCGTCCCGTTCCCTTGGCCCCTGGGTGGTCCCCTTCAGCTCCCTTCTCCCTCCCGCCTGCGGCCCCTCCGGCCACTGCCTGTCGCCCGCCTGGGCTCCCTCGGGCTCCCCTGTTTCCTCCTCCCTTTCCGTTCGTCCCGCCTGTCTCTCCTTCTGGTCCCTTTGTTCCTCCTTTTGGCACTCCTGGCCCTTTCGTGTCGCCTGTGGGTGTTCTCCCTGTGTCTCCCTTCTTGATCTGTCTGTCCGCCTTCCCTGTCCTCTGTCAGGTCCTGTCCTTCTTTTCGTCCCTGTTCTTGTTTTGCGTCTCCATCCTGTTCCCTGGTTTTGGTTGACGTTCTGTTTTGTCTTTCAGGTCCTGTTCCCCGGTTTCGTCCCGTCCGTCGCCTCCTCTCTGGCGCGCCCGGTGTGCGCGCCTTTGGGGGGGGGTTCTGTCACACCCTGCTCCGTACGATCCCGATGTGTGCCACGCCCCCCTCATTACCTCGTGTTCAACCCTGATTGTGCTCGCCTGTGTCTTATTCAGTCTAGCTTGTCTTGTGTATTTAGTCCTCGTCTGAGTCAGTAGTCCCCAGTTCCGTCATTGTAGTGTCTCGTTAGATGTTCGTGCCTGTCTTCCCTCACCGAATAAACCCCGTTTCCCTACTTCCTGGCTCCCGATCGCCTGCTTTCTCGCTCGCCTCCCCGTCTGATGCTGACAGGAGACCCTAAAAAATGACCTATTCATGTAGACAGGGCTAACAAACAGCAAATGCAGCTGGAAGTTTTGATGGTTACGTTTTTGATTGCACTGTTACATGTGACTTTTCTGCTGATGGCCACTTGTATTCTGTTCTGAGGACACAATACATTTTTAGTTTTTTTTAATTTTATTTTATTTACATTTAAGAAAAATGCAGATTCAGATCTTCAAGTCATGTTTGATTTTTTTCTTCTCTCTTTATTTATTTAGTTTTTGCTGTTGGCCAGTAGATTTTTTTTTTGTTTCTGGGCACAATTCAATTTGTATTTAATTTGAAGAGTGTGATGTTTAAAAGGACTGGTGGAAGCTCAAGACTATTTAAGCTGAATATTTTATTTATTTAATTTTAATTTAGAGGATAATAAGTTTCAGAGCTTTACTGGTTAATTACTTATTTGTCTTTGATTCTTTGTCATGTTTTCTTGCTGCTGGCAAGTACAGTTTATGTTTTTAGACTTTATACTATATTGTACTTGCCATGAATCAGGTCTCCTGTGGATTTATGTGGAAGGCGACAATACATTTTCAGGGCTTGTCCTTTAAGGTGCGCAATTGCGCATGCACGCCATCACGCGCCTAAAATGCTGAAGAGGTGCGCAAAGAAATCCACGCCTATCAATAAAAAATAAATTGTACGCGCCTCATAATTTGTCACGTGACACGCTCCACGGAATTATTCATGACAACAATGGCGTCGAAAAAAAGCATGGATAGCAAGGGTCATCCGTGTCAGAATGCAACGTTTTTGGGGAGGGGAGGGATGGTTGTTGTTAAATAATTAATTCATAACGAATTAATTAATTGTAGCCTACCGTTTCCACTACCTGACCCGCATAGTCTTTGTTTTACCCATAACCAAACCATAAATAAATAAAGATAAGTTACACACAAATTACCACCTGTCAATCACTTTTTTCCGTGGGACTCTGGCATGAATAGGCACAGTGATCTGTGTCGTTATAATGGCGTCGACAAACTTGGTTGGTAAAAAAGGTGCAAATTCACCTTTCTGGCAATACTTTGGCTTTAGACCGAATGAAACAGGACAGCCACAAGAAACGTCTGAAGTGGTGTGTAGGATTTTTGGTCAAGTTAATAATCCCAAGTTCCAAAAACTCATTTCAGGGAGATGCTTATCGACCCCCCATCCCATCCAATCCCAACAACCGACCCCCACCCATACACACCTAAGGCCAACAACTTTTCACCAGCTTTTTATTAACTACCGGTAATTTCGTAAAAACAAAACAGTACCATGTTGGTCTTTAAAGATTTCAAATGTATGCCCATGTCTTTTCTATCTTCCAGTCTTCTGAGAACACATGTCATGCTTGGGACATTTTCAGGGTCTCATTGTATGTACATGCTGCTTGCTTTGCAGACTTGAGCAATTTCCCTGACACTTCAAGGTCATAGCACTCAACATCATTGAATTTGTTTATCTTACAGGACATCAGGTTCACAAGAGTTTGGTGAGACATCTGACACCTGAATTCTGTTTTGATATGACGCACCAAACTGAATGCTCTCTCCACATCACAATTGGAATTGGGCAGAACCAGCAACAGCTTCATTAGTTGGCTGAGCTCTTTGAATCTGATCTGGCCTGTGCTGACTGATTTGTCTTTTGATAGCTTCCCCCAGAACTCATCAATTGACAAATTCCTGTAATTTGGAATGACTTTCTCCAAATTGGTTGAGGTATAATCCAGCACCTCTAAGTGTAGCTGTTCCTTTGCATCTGCTTTCACAACATTGGGGAATCTCTCTGCCAAAGTCAAAATCTGCTCTGGTGCCACATCATCTTGGCCCTCTGGATTAACAACTGACATATTTGCCAAGATTTGGTCTCTCAGTGGGAACTTTTCCTTTACTTTTTGGAAGCTCCTGACATAGAATGATCTTGCATCTTTGAAGAATTGCTTTTTCTTGTCAGAAGGGATTTCTTCCTCACTTACTAAGTGTTTCCTTGTCAAGAACCCAACAAAAAGGTTTTCATCTGCACAGTGGACCTCAGGGTTGCTCACATCTATTTCCTGCACATTCTGCTCTCTCAACACCTTTGGCACTATTAATCTGCTCCCGATGTCATGCAGTAGCTCTTCAACACTGTTATTTAATTTGAAGAGAATGGGTGCCTTGTTTTGAAAAATCAAATTAAATTTATCAAAAGACTGTGTGGCATTGTGGAGAAAGCAAGTGTAGATTTTCATCATGGGGTCTGTCAGCCTCTTCTCAATATCACGGGACTTCTGATTTTCACTGTGTGATTCAAAGTAAGACCTAAAAGCAGGCCATTGGTTTAACAGATGGTCCAAGCTTTTCCCCAAAGAAAGCCATCGTGTAGGGCAGTGCTTCTGTACTCTCTGCTGGGCTACATTACAGAACTCCTGAAATTCTTTCAGTTCCTCTCTTCTTTTTGAATTTTTCTCAAAGTAGTAGTATATGTCAATTATCAATTCTTCAGGTGACATTGAAAGCTCTTTAGCAGCAGTTTTGGCACATATGTTAACCAAGTGACTAGGACAGCCAACGCTGTATATGTGAGGGGCCTGAGCTTTCACTCTTGACAAGACAGAGTTGTTTTTGCCAATCATGACATTGCAATTGTCACTGCTGAATCCAATGCAGTTGGACCATTCAATGCCCTTCTTATCCATGGATGATGCAATACAGTTGAATATATTTTCAGCTTTGGCATCATTGCATACTGGCATATCAATAAATCCAACTGCCACCTTATCCTGTGCTTCACTGTAGTACCTGGCTAAAATAGCACATTCTTTCTCACACATGATGTCATTGCTTTCGTCAATCAAAATACTGTATGGCTTTTTTTCCGTGCAGATTGGTTTGTACATATCCTCTGTGCATTCAGGTTCCAGGGCCAAGTTCATTATGGCTGTTGCTTTGGTGGAGGAGCAGACATAATGTTTAGCTATTTCTGAGTCTGGAAACATCTTCCTGAACAACTTGCCAGTGTGCCTACAGACATTGAATGGCACATTGTGTTCAACAACAAATGATGTGAAATATACCTCAGCTGCAGTGACCTTCTCAGTGAGACTTTGCTTTTCTGCATTAAAGAACTGAGATATATTGGAGCAGCCTTCCCTGCGCTTAGCCTCCCTAATATGGTGTGGTCCCTAAAGAATAAAGCAGATAATTAGGCCTATCATTTCTACATATTTTCTACAATTAATTTACCCTTAATTAATTTACCCTACATTAATCAACATAGGCCTATTGAAATGGGGATTTTTTAAAGGCTTAGGCAGGCTGGATATACAGTAGATAGTTAGATAGCTGGCTAGTTAGATATAGGCCTATGGCATTCGTAGTAACTACATAAGCATTACTACTTTACAGAAGTCTTAATACGTTTTGCTTAACTTTGTGACAGCATTTAACCTACAGAAATAAAATGCAGGTGATGGCGTGTTAAACTTAGCATACCTCGACATGTCGTTTACAATCGTTAAGTCCGCCATTGAAGTCACTGTTGCACAAAGTGCACCTCGCCACGGTGTCATAATTTTTCACCTTAATTAAACAGGGATATAATTTGGTATATTCTGTTGTAAAATGAGTCTTGTATTTTCGTTTTTTGGAAGACTCACCCTCTGCCATCTCGCAGGGTGCACTGACTTGAGTGGTAACCTAGTGATGGTCGGAGAAATTTATTGGCTTATTTTGCTGACTAAACCAATCAGCGCGCTCTCTGACAAACAGCCGCTCTGAACGCTCGCTGATCGCTTTGAACAGATTATGCACAGGTTCCACAAGCAACCTCTCCCCGCCCCCCCCCCCCCCCAACTCGTGCCTGCGCAACCGAAGTAACCCAAGCACGATGCACAAGTTATTGTCATGCTCTCACTCGCATTGTAAAAAAAAAAAAAAAAAAAAACACTCCCTCGCATAGTCTAAAATCCGGGATATTTTACCCGACTCGCGGGCATCCGCGAGCCACTATCAATATCAGGGACACTCCCGGAACTTCCGGGAGACTTGGGATGTCTGAGTTATCCGCGCAAAAGATGCGCAGACGTTCTGTTCGTGAAAAAGGCATATTTGGTGTAGTTTATTTAATCTAATTTAATAAAAATTATGTTGATTTTTTTCCTGCTGTTTCTGTATGTATCGTTTATTAATGTAAACGAACTAGTTCGTGTAATTCGTTTGGAGTTCACTGTAATTTGTATTGTGATCGCTAACAACTTCCTTGTTATTATTTCCTCATAATAATAATAATAAAATAAGTAAAGATGCGGAAATTGAAAGCATGCATTTAATTTGGCTATATGGTGTGATTAAGTGTGTGTTTTCCGTGAGCTGGTTGCTGCTGCGGTGGGGGTGGGCGGAGGATCGCGATGTCGGCTCAGCATCGTGATGTCTATCAGCCATCAGCGATGGCATCGTCTATCGACTGAGGGGTTAATCATATCATAATTTACTTACTAATTCTAATAATATGTCTAACATAATGTGGACATCAGATTTGGGAACCGATACTAGCCCGGTAGGACGGGGTGATTTCACCCCACCCAGTTTGGAGAAATTGGGAACTGACGGTACGCCAGCAGGTCAGGACGACCTGACACGAGACACGAGGAAAACAGGAACCCACCATAGAACGGATACTTATTTTTGCTTATGCTTAACAAAAGAAGGAAACACCCCCTTACTGATCAATTAGGAACATGTACTCACTGGCTAACTAGAGCGAATGTCAAGATGTGTTGTAGCCACACGAAGGGAAAATTACCGAGACGGGGGGGCGACACCCCAGAAGGCCTATAAAGGGACAGACCCGATACTTATGGATTGAGCTTCTTCCTGTACATGCTGAATGTATGTCAGATGGTTGCTCCCAGATTGCAATCTGTCGGAGAATAAACTGGTGACTTGCAACTACTCCTCGACTGTGCAGTGAATCTCTTCTCATCAACGGACCCGGCGGAGCTCAGACTCCAACAATTTGGGGGCTCGTCCGGGATGAGCAGGAGATTCGTAAGATTCGGCTAAGTGTGACGCTGCCCACTTGGACACAGAGAACTGCGAGGCGCCGACTAGAAGAGGTAAGCAGAGCCTGTTATATCAAAATCTGCATATTAGAAATTTCAAATTAAGCAGTTTGAAGTGTCCAGTGGCCTGTCTGTAAATTAGCACAAAGAGGAGGCTGCGGGTACCAGGCGTATATGGTGTTTATGTACTGCGTCTGTTGTGTATGCATTGTGTTTTGGGAAAGTATGCAGCGAGAGTGTGTGTGAGAAAGTAGGATATTAAGGAACGGAGGGTTTGGAACCCTGCCGTAAAATAGGATATTAAGGAACGGAGGTGTCACGCCCCCTCATTATCCACGTGTGCTTCCCCGATTGTGCCAGCTGTTTCCTGTTTCTTTTGCCTTGTTTTGTGTATATCAGTCCACGTCTCCCCTTGTTCCCCAGATCGAGCATTGTAGTGTCAGAGTGTTGTCCGTCTTTTGTGCATTAAAAACTCAGTTTACCTGACGTTCTGGCTGCACTTCGTCTGCTTCCCGACTCGCCCGTCTCCGAACGTGACAGAATGCTCGATCTCCCCGAAAGCACGAAGCAGCAGTCCGAGCACCACCGGCTCGGACTGCTGCAAGACTTCGTGTACTGGCAATCCCAGCCCGAGGTCCAGGAGGACCCGGTAGCCCTGGAGCTGGCTAGCCGGGGCCGGGACCTGCTCCAGAAGGAGCACCCGTCGGGGCAGGAATACCCGCTTACAAAAGCCCGGAAATGCCTCCGTCGGCTACAGCGCCGGCTCACCGAGCGAAGGGAGAAGCAGCAGGAGGAGACTCCATCTCTCTTCCTGGGAGCCTGCTCTCTGCTCCCCACCTGGGAGTTGGCCGGTGAGCACGAAGACTCACCGCCTGCCTGGTACGACATCGCTGCTACCCGCCTGGCCGGCTTCCCGCCGGAGAAGCCGCCTCCACTAGAGGCGTACTTCTACCGGCCGGAGCGTCTGGGACACGGCGGAATACGCCAGGTGAGAGACGTGATTCCCCGAGTCCCTAGAGCCCTTAAAGGGACAGTGCCAACGCACTCGGCATCCCTCCTGCCTGCTCGGGACCTGCATGCTCCGGCTGCGCTGCCTGCAGCTGCCGCCTCTCTGCCCGCGGCACCGCTTGCTGCAGCTGCCGCCTCTCTGCCCACGGCACCGTTTGCTGCAGCTGCCACCTCTCTGCCCGCGGCACCGCCTGCTGGAGCTGCCGCCTCCCTGCCGCCTCCCTGCCGGCACCTGAACTGCCTGTCCTGCCTGCTGCAGCTTCTGCCGCTCTGCCTGCGGCACCGCTTGCTGCAGCTTCTGCCGCTTTGCCAGCGGCACCGCCTGCTGCAGCTACTGCCGCTTTGCCAGCGGCACCGCCTGTCCTGCCTGACCCACCTGCCCAGACAGCGGCTACACCTGCTGCTGCGGCCGCCGCTTTGCCTGCAGCTGTGCCCGAGGTGGCCGCGGTTGCGCCCCCTGCTGGCCACGTGATGGCGGCGCCCGCCGCGGCGCCCCCTGCTGGCCGCACACCGCTGGAGGAAGATGCCGCTCTGCCCACGGCGGCTCCTGCTGTCCACTCGCCTGACCTGCCTGTCTCGCCTGTCCTGCCCGGCCAGCCCTGCTCGCCGGTCCTGCCCGTCTTGCCTGTCCTGCCCGGCCAGCCCTGCTCACCTGCAGCCGCACCGCCGGAGGAGGACGCCGCTTTGCCCGCGGCGCCCCCTGCTGGCCACTCACCTGAACTGCCTGTCCTGCTGGCCGCGTGATGGCGGCGCCCGCTGGGGCGCCCCCTGCTGACCATACGCCCGAGGCGCCTGCCCAGGCGGCCCCTGCTGGCCACACGCCCGCGGCCCCATCCGAGGCCGCATCTCCCGACCTGCCCGCGGCCCTGTCCGAGGCCGCCTCTCCCAACCTGCCCGCGGCCCTGGCTGCCGCGCCTACGGCCACGCCTGTTGCCCCCAGGGAGGCTCTGACTCCCTCGCCCTTACCTCGGCAAGGCCGACGCCCCCCAGGACCCCGCCTCTCAGTATCCAGCAAGGGAAGGGGACATAGGCGTAGGGCCCGGGTCCCTCCCGCCCTGCCCCCTGGCTCGCACGTTCTGCGCCTGGCGGTGGCTAGGTGACTGCCTGCTGGTCCTCCGGCTCGGGATCGGCGGTCCCCTTCGGGTCCCCCCCTGGATCCTCGGTGCCGGTCCTCGGTCCCGCCTCCGGGTCCATGTCGGCCGCCTCCGGGCCCCCCTGCTCTGGCTGAGCGTCGGACGGCGCCTTCGCCGGCTCCGGCTGCGCCTCCGCCTGCTGCGGCTTCCCCCTCCTGCCTGCCTGCACTGGTGTTCCCTCCTGCTGCCTCCGTGTCCCCTCCGTCACTCCCTCGTCCCGTTCCCTTGGCCCCTGGGTGGTCCCCTCCTAGTCCCTCCTCCCTCTCCCCTGCGGCCCCTCCGGCCGCTGCCCGTCGCCCGCCTGGGCTCCCTCGGGCTCCCCTTTTTCCGCCTCCCTTTCCCTTTGTCCCGCCTGTCTCTGCTCCTCATCCCTTTGTTCCTCCGTTCACTCCTGGCCCATTTGTTCTGCCTTTCTCCCCTTCTGTGTCTCCCTTCTTGGTCTGTCTGTCTGCGTTCCACATCCTCTGTCAGGTCCTGTCTTTCTTTTGGTCCTTGTTCTTGTTTTGTGTCTCTGTCCTGTTCCCTGTCCCTCGTTGATGTTTTGCTTTTTGTCTTCCAGGTCCTGTTCCCCGGTTTCGTCCCGTCCGTCGCCTCCTCTCGGGCGCGCCTGGTGTGTGCGCCTTTGGGGGGGGGTTATGTCACGCCCCGCTCCGTCCGCTCCTAGTGTGTGCCACGCCCCCTCATTATCCACGTGTGCTTCCCCGATTGTGCCAGCTGTTTCCTGTGTCTTTTGCCTTGTTTTGTGTATATCAGTCCACGTCTCCCTTTGTTCCCCAGATCGAGCATTGTAGTGTCAGAGTGTTGTCCGTCTTTTGTGCATTAAAAACTCAGTTTACCTGACGTTCTGGCTGCACTTCGTCTGCTTCCCGACTCGCCCGTCTCCGAACGTGACGGGAGGCTTTGGAACCCTGCCGTAAAATAGGATATTAAGGAGTGGAGGGTTTGGAACCCTGCCGTAAAAAAGGATTTTAAGGAACGGAGGGTTTGGAACCCTGCCGTAAAAAAGGATTTTAAGGAACGGAGGGTCCGGGACCCTGCCGTAAGATAGGATTTTAAGGAACGGAGGGTTTGGAACCCTGCCGGAGAATAGGACCTTAAGGAGCGGAGGGTCCGGGACCCCCGCGTGTCCTAGGTGTGGCGACCCCCCCTACTTGTTGACGAGCGATTGGGAAGCTGGGTGTGAAACCTGGGGAATTAGGGAGCCCCCGAACCCAAGATTGGCAAGAGGGAAAAGGTCCTCCCTCTAAAAAATATGTGAGAGAATGAGAAGGGTGAATTAAAGCTATTTGTGCTGTTGTGCTGATTTGTGAGTGAGCAACGCTGTGGGTTGTTCCTGTCTTGGTTGCTTATCACTTGCTCCCAGCTGGTTTGGCTGGGATTGAGCTTGTGAGGTGCGCCCTATTCAGGGGGAGACACGGCAGTAAGCTACGTGTGAATGCAGGCTCAGTGTGTGTGAAATTGTTGTTTCATGTATTGGTGGTGTTTAATAGTAGGACATTCCACTACAATAAAAAGGTGCACTAAGTGTGGTTGGGTGAATCCACGCCCAGAGGCAAAAACGCTCTTGGGAAAAAATACTAAAAGGAAAAAATATAATGATAATAAAAATAAATAAAATAATAGATAGGAAAGAAAGTAAATAAATATAAAAAAATATATACCATAATAAATAACTACTAAGAATAATAATAAAATAATACTAACCTAGCTGGTCCAATCACAATGGATCACGAGTTTGATCGAGAGTTAGATGATGGAGGATGGGGACCTCCTAATAATATAGTGTGGAAGCCCCTAGCACGGCAGATTCAGGTGGTGAAGGACGCAGTGAAAGGGGCAAGTAGGGAAAAGTATGAGAAGGAAAGGTGGGAGTGGTCCAGGTTGGCTCTATTATGGCAGGGGACAGATCACCTCCACAGAGATAAGTCACCCTCTCCCGCAAAAACACACCCAGACTTGCGGTGAGGACACCCCCAACAGCCCATATGTGCCCAGTGATTAATGTTACAGGAGGAACCCTCCACATCCGCGCGCAGGGGAAAGAGGAAGTCACAGCCTGCGCGCAGTCTGAAAAAATGGAGGAAGAGTCGGAGGGGGGCTCAGACGTCGAGCCTGAGTCCTATAGTCGGGATAAAAAAGACAGGTCAGAATTACAGGACTGTGTAGGGGCACTAGGCCAGCCAGCGTTCCGTAACAGAATATTGAGGGAACAAGCAGAGGATTTTGGGGAGAATGGCTTGTTCAAACCCATCACCCCAGGGTGAGGGCTAAACCTTAGTGGACAGAAGCGAAAAGAAAGTAGAGGTGGTGGGACAAATATTGGGGACGTGTGAGGAGACGGAGGTGGACCCACTGTTTGAGGAATTTGGCAGCGAGCACTCAGGGGAGCCACAGATAGCAGGACTTAGTTCGAGTACAAAAAGGAGGTGCAGGGCCCGTCCGGAAAGGGATACGGCCTGCGCTCCAAAAGGCCTAAGCTACTCGCACCCTTTTTGCGAGGAGCAGGAGGCGGTAGGGAAAGATACAAACCTTTCTCTATAGGGGATGTGCAGGCTTTGGCAGATAAGCTCCCTCCCCCGGCAGAGGGGGGAGGACAGTGGCTGGACAAGTTGGATCAACTCACTCAGGATCTGACGTTGGCCCTGGGGGACTTCCGGGCAGTGGCAGCCCGATATATGACTAAGCATGCTTTACAGGATCTAGAGGCCAGAGCAGGGGTTACTACGTTTGCAGATAGTGTGCGTCTGACAGGGGTGATAATGGACCTGGGTGACGCCATGCGAGAGATATTCCCCGCCCCGAGCGGAGCAGCGATCCCAAAGTTTACATGGGATCCTAAGCTCCACCCCAGAGAATATTTGGATAAGTGTAAAGAGGATTGGACCCGTTGCACCGGGTGCCATCCAGGGCAGGATGGGGCGCAGAGGGAATGGTTCAGGTGGGCAGTAATGGAGGGAGTCCCAGCGGGAGTGAAGGGGGCTATATTAGACAACCCAGATCTCCAAGGAGCAGACTCTCATGTGTGGGACAGACAGGTCGTCCATCATTTGCAGAGGGCAAAAGAGGAAACACAGAAAGAAGAGGGCGACCTTAAGGAACTGCAGTCGCAGCTGCTGAAGCTGCAGGTGGGTGAAGCAAGAAAAAAGGCTAATGAAAATAAAAAGACAGGGCAGGGAAAACAGATGGTGGCAGGGGTCTCCCCAGAGGGACCACCACCTCAACCACCTGGTCCCTGGAATGGGACACCCACCTACCAACAGGGAGGGTGGGGTCAACAGTGGGGAAGGGCCCGAGGCGGTTGGGGTCGGGGATACAGGGGCCGGGGCTGGGGAAGGGGCGGCCCGCAAAGGGGACTGCTGTCAGGTGCCTGTTACAGGTGCGGGGCAGAAGACCACTGGGCAAGGGATTGTCCAGCACCCGCGCCTAGTAGTGTACGCGGCAGGGGAGGACCTCCTAGAGTCCAAGTGCAGGCACCCAACCCACAGGTGATGGCACCACACCCACAGGCAGTTCCCCCGGCAGGACACTACCCGGTGATGGAAGGGGGGGAGTGGGACTGGTCTCCCTCTCCCCAGTGACGGTGCCCACGAGCGGCCCGGGAGGCAGGGGAGGCAGACCCCATGCTCTCCCTCACGGTCATGGATAAGTTCCAGTGAATCTCCAGGGCAGGGACATGCTGGACAAGTTGGGGGCCTCAATTTTGTGCAGTGCAGATGGACTGGTGGTTACCCTGCCGGAAGGCACTCGCCTGCGTTGTGACGCCCGAACCAGGCCCTGGCAGACATCTATTGTGGCCTACTGGAGCCCAGCCTGACTGGCATCCTGGCGGCCTACTCAGCGTGGCGGCCCTGGATCTCGCTCCTAGAGCCCTATGTGCCCCCACCTGACCCTCCTCATGTGACCCTTTTCTATGATGGGGAAAATACTGAGTGGTATGAGGAACTGCTTACTGAGCAACTGGAAGGCCGCCAATGGCAAGTTGCCTCTGAGAATATATACGTGGGTCCCGAAGGAGTAGCCTCAGCCACAGTGCTTTCCCCAGAACAAGTGCACTGGTTCAGGATGGGGCAGGAGGCTGTCGCACATGTCTCTCTAGCCCTCCATCCTAAGCACCAGGCCAAAGATTTGGGCCCGATGGTTAAACGGGCCAGAGAGACCAAGGACTGGGTACAGACCCAGATCCCACAGATCTCCTATTCACCCTCCTGCAGTACTTATTGCATACAGGTCGCAGCACAGGACACAGCCCTCTTGCAACATGAGCAGATAGCTAGAGATCCTGGGCGTGAAAAGATGGACCACCCAAAAGCAGCGGCCCTCTTGGCATCTTTACCAGACTCTTTGTGGTCCACCAGCCCCACAGATGTGGGCCTAATATCTTGTGCACCAGTGCAGTTCCAACTTCAGCCAGGGGAAGGCCCCCTCTGGCTTAGACAGTATCCACACAAGCAGGTAGCAGAGGATGGGATAGCTGAGACAATAGACGGCCTTTTACAGGCGGGGGTGCTGGAGCCTTCCACGTCTTTGTGGAACACCCCTATCCTCCCAGTGAAAAAAGCTGGAACAGGGAAGTATCGGATGGCCCATGACCTGCGTGCCATAAACAACCTCCTGCTGACCTCCACGGTTCCAGTCCCGAACCCAAATGTTGCCCTTACTAATCTGACCCCACAACAGAAATGGTTCACATGCATTGATTTGGCAAATGTTTTTTTTTCTGTCTGCCCCTGGCAGAGCAGTGTAGGGACATATTCTCCTTCACTTATAAAGGTTGTCAGCTGAGGTACACTCGCCTGCCCCAAGGATTCGCCCTTTCTCCAGGTATCTTTAATCAGGCCTTAAAGCAGGCGTTGCAGGGATGTCCTCTCCCGGACGGTGTCACCCTCGTCCAATACGTGAATGATCTCCTGATTGCTGCCCCAACATCGGAGGTGGCCCTACAGGCTACTCAGTCAGTATTGCTCCGACTGTCAGAAAAAGGGTTCAAGGTCAGTAAAGATAAACTGCAGGTTGCGCGGACAGTGGTGTCCTTTTTAGGTCGTGTGTTGTCCAGCGCAGGGACAGGTCTCTCCCCAGCTCATCGTTCAGCTATCCTGCATCACCCAAAACCCACTACGGTAAAAGACATGTTGCCCTTCTTAGGTCTCACCGGCTACAGTCGCACTTACATTCCAGATTACACGGGGCTCACACAGCCCCTGAGGGCTTTGGTCTGAGAGCACGGCCTACGTCGCCTCAGTGCATCCCTTAATTGGGACCAGGCCTCAGAGGAGGCTTTTATCACCTTAAAGCAGAGATTGGCCCAGGCCGCAGACCTAGCCCTCCCAGATTACTTGCTCCCGTTCCATTTGGATGTTTCTGAAACGGGTGACGTTGTGAACGCCATCCTGTTTCAGAAAAAAGGGGGAGAAAGGAGAGTGCTGATGTACGTCAGTGTAAAACTTGACACTGCAGAAAAAAGACACCCTGCATGCACAAGGCACGCAGCAGGAGTGGCCAAAATTATTCAGAAAACAGCACACATAGTGATGGGACACGCACTGCATATTTTGACCTCGCACAGCGTGGTGGCCTATGTAAACTCACAAACGTTTACCATGACATCACTCAGGCAGCAGAGACTTAGCAAAATACTAGAAGCACCTAATTTGAATTTTTCCCACGAAGGAATTAACATGGCCGACCGGATGAGCGGGGGAGAACCACATGTGTGTGAGTACCGAGTTCAAAAAGAGGAAGTGAAGCTGAGCAATAGACTAACCCTAGAGGAAGTTATGCAAGAACAGGCCAAAGCCTCTCCAGAGAAAAAAAAAAAAAAACTATGTGGATGAGGAAAGGGGGATCCAGGGAAGGGGGGCTGTGGCAGAATAAGGAAGGAAAACCAGCCCTTCCCCCTGGGATTCGGCAGACAATTTTAACAGAAGCTCACGGGGTTGGTCATGTAGGGGTGAGACAGATGTTAGAGAATTTGACAGCGTGGTGGCACCCGTTTATGAAAGAAATGGTGCAGGGACACGTTCAGGAGTGTGTGACCTGTACCTTTCATAATTCAAGACCCACAGTTAAGCCGGAGAAAGGCCAATTTCCAACATGCACCAGGTCAGAGGAAGAAATCATCATAGATTACACAGATATGCTTATTCCAGTGAAAGGGGTTAGATATGTGTTGATGTGTGTGGATGCATTCTCAGGGTGGCCGGAAGCATGGCCCACAAAAAAGGAGGATGGCACATCCATGATAAAGTTTCTGATTAATCAGTATATACCGAGACATGGGTTTCCCAACAGGATTCGGTCAGACAATGGGACCCATTTTAAGAACGAAGACCTCCAGACAGTGGAGAAAGCGTTGGGATTAAGACATGCGTTCGGAACTGTCTATCACCCGCAGTCCCAGGGAAAAGTGGAACGAATGAACCAAACAATAAAACAAAAATTGGCAAAAATCTGTGCACAGACTAAAATGAATTGGGTTGATGCTTTACCGCTGGCACTGATGTCAGTAAGGTGTTCCATAAACAGGGGGACAGGGTTCACCCCCTTTGAGCGTCAGACAGGCAGGCAGTTTCCAGGACCCCAGAGAGGGCTATCCTGGACCCCTGATGAAAAGGGGGAGCGAAATCCGAGGTCATATTATGATGGTTTGCAAGTTCTCGTTGCAGATTTCTCCAAACAGATCCAGGAAACGAGACCTGGGAATCAGCCACCCGAACCACACACGGCAGAGTGGGTCCTCCTGAAAGTCATCAAACGGAAGTGGTCAGAACCCAGGTGGACCGGCCCCTTCCGAGTTACTGAGAGGACGTCACACGCAGTTCGTCTAAAAGGCAAAGGTGACACGTGGTTCCATTGGAGCCAGTGTGCAGCTGCAGAGGAGCCAGGCAGGACAACCGCAGAGATACAGAAGGACCTCGGAGAAGACACACAGAGCGTCAGTTCGGCTGAACCAGACGCGACTCAGGTCTCAACAGAAGGGCAGAATAATCCCTTGGCCTGAGCAGATCAGCAGGGTAGTCTACCCCTGACTGATTAAAGAAGTCAACACATCATCCGTTGCAGATCATCAGGACCAGGATGCAGAGATTCAAGATAAAAAGGGGACTTGTGGGGGGAACCAATGTATTGTGTGTAATGCTTAAATTTCTGATGATTATATTGCTTTCCATTGTCCAGACTGGAGAAGCCGCTCAGTTAGAGTGCGTGGGATCAGGGGGAGAGGCCCCTCTGAAGCTTCAGTACATAAGAGGCACCCCCACCACTTTCATGTTCGACTTATGTGACGTGATAAATTGCCAGGAACAGAACGCGTCATACCGGAGTTATGCGGTGTGGCTTTGCTGGGATTATTACTCAGACGTGGGACCCTTACTTTTGATCCCACGGTAGATTCCCCAACATGCATAGACGCCATAGGAATACCGAGAGGAGTGCCAGATGAGTTTAAATTGGCCGACCAGGTAGTTGAGAACCTTCCCATTATTGCAGCTTTGTTCCCCATCACCCCCAATAAAAATGTGGATCGGATTAATTATGTTCATTACAACGTTTTGCGCCTCTCGAACTTAACTAAGGACGCAGTTGCGGGCCTGGCGGAACAATTAGGTCCGACCTCCCTCATGGCTGTGCAGAATAGGATGGCACTAGACATGTTACTAGCTGAAAAGGGGGGAGTGTGCGCTATGTTTGGGGAAGTATGCTGCACTTTCATCCCCAATAACACCGCACCAGACGGTTCAGTGACCTGGGCACTCGAGGGCCTTCGGACCCTCTCCAAAACGATGCATGACCACTCCGGGATTTCTAACATCTGGGATGAAAAATAATCAGTAAAAATCAGGGTGATCTCCTTTTGGAGATCAAAAGGGGGAAATTGAGGGGTTAATCATATCATAATTTACTTACTATTTCTAATAATATGTCTAACATAATGTGGACATCAGATTTGGGAACCGATACTAGCCCGGTAGGACGGGGTGATTTCACCCCACCCAGTTTGGAGAAATTGGGAACTGACGGTACGCCAGCAGGTCAGGACGACCTGGCACGAGACACGAGGAAAACAGGAACCCACCATTGAACGGATACTTATTTTTGCTTATGCTTAACAAAAGAAGGAAACACGCCCTTACTGATCAATTAGGAACATGTACTCACTGGCTAACTAGAGCGAATGTCAAGATGTGTTGTAGCCACACGAAGGAAAAATTACCGAGACGGGGGGGCGACACCCCAGAAGGCCTATAAAGGGACAGACCCGATACTTATTGATTGAGCTTCTTCCTGTACATGCTGAATGTATGTCAGATGGTTGCTCCCAGATTGCAATCTGTCGGAGAATAAACTGGTGACTTGCAACTATCCTCGACTGTGCAGTGAATCTCTTCTCATCAACGGACCCGGCGGAGCACAGACTCCAACACGACCCAACCCTATTGTCCAACTCTTAATATTCAGCTATCCCCACTCCTAGTCCTAGTCCAACAGCAATATTCTTGGCTACTGTCATTACTCACCCTGGGGTCTAGTTGCAGATTCTATCCTGGAAGGCAACCTACTCAAAACTACTTAAGAGATGGCATCTTCATAACTAGTTAGTATTAGCTGTATACATGTTAAGGATTGGCTGCTGCTGGGATCGACTGCTGATGTGTTCTTCATCCAAGAATGAAGTTTTCAGAGAAGACACTGGCTAACAAATGCAATTTCAGTGGAGAAACAGAATTTGGCTCATACAAATTATTGGATGCCATCTCTAAGTTGTGGCCCATATAATCTTAATATTATGGTGCTCTTCCCCTCTGAGCCTTCTGCAGCAAGTGTTATGCAAATTGAGGACAATCTCCAAAGTATTGATGCAAAAAAGACTGAATTCTGAATTGCTAATTTTATTCACCAATAAAAAGTGATTCACTTTAAATGGGTTTCTACAAAATATGTTAAAGCATTAAAACTAGGACAAAATTCTCAACTAACACTAGGACTACAAAAAACAGAAATATGTACAAATACAAGTACATTTTGACCCATTGCACCAAAGTCCAACCACATTTTAGGCGCACAAAAAAGGTAAAATTGTGCACCTAGCACTTTTAGGGTGCAGAAAAAAAATTGTGCACCTAGCACTTTTTAGGTGCACAAATTTGTGTGCGCCTGCATTTTTCAAAGAACAAACCCTGCATTTTTGTTGAAACATGGATTTTGTTTAAAGGTACAATTGGATGCTGAATGGCCTTTAATGTTTTATTTTATTATTTTAATTTTTTTATTGATTTTGAAATGGAAAAGTAAGGCTGACAATACAGACATTCCATGATATATTGAACTGTTAAGTGCTGAAAAACTTGCCTGTTCTGTAATAAATTTACATATAAAACTTTTCTGTTCAATATTGGCAGATTTATTGGTATTTGGTTTTTAAGGGCAAATAGCTGTCACAAAACAATGTGCATTAGCAGAACTTAATCAGTTGCCTTATCATTTTTAAGTTTAAAAAACAGAGTTCTGAAGTTTGAGAAACTCAAAGGTTTTCAGTTGTACTAACGACAAATGTTTAATTTCACAATATTTGCATTTAAGTATGAGATACTCATACACGTCATGTTTTAGCAAAGCCAAATGTTTAGTTGATCTCATTAAATAGATTCACTTAGGATGAGTGAAATGGATTAACAGGTGCTAATGAATAATTTTGAGTTACGTTAAATGAAAATATTTGTGTAGAGTTCCTAAAAAAATTAAGTAGAATTTAGTCAAACTACTTATGTACCCTAAACATTATAACTAACCTTAAACATTTGTGTTTTGCACACTTCTGAACTGTGGTTTTTAAACTTAAAAATATTAAGGCAACTGATTGCCTTAATTTTTTTGAGTTCTGCTAACTTGTTCGGGTTTACAGTGTTGTAGTAGTTGCCAGAGGTGACCCCTGACTTACTACAGATGGATTTTTACAGAAATATCCAACCACAATCGCACAGTAATTCAATACGTTTTTTAGAAAATTACTGTAAACCACACGAATGGATTTCTCCCATTTCAAAGTTTGTAGTAGCTGCCAGAGATGCCCCCTGACTTACTACAGGTGGAATTTTACAGAAATATCCAACTACAATCGCACAGTAATTGAATAAGTTTTTTGGAAAATTACTGTAAACCACACGAATGTATTTCTCTCACTTCAAAGGTTGTAGTGGATGGCAAAGGTGATCACTGACTTACTACAAGTGGAATTTCTCTGAAATATCCAACCATGAGTGTACATTAATTCTTTACTGAAATGATCTTGCAAATTAGGCCATGAAGTGTATATGTGACCAGATAATGAACTCTGCAAATGAAGTAGGACAGGATAAAATATCTAACCAGTTGTCTTAACTGTAACAGAGAATGGAAAAATTACTGATTTGGGGAGACTTCAAATGGTTGGTCAAGGTGAGAATAGTGGGCCTGAAAGCAAAACAATAAGGGCGAAGAATGGTGGCAAATAAAATCGATTTCCAAAATGGATAAATTAGAAAAACGTAGTGTGTCACAGAAATAACCTGGAGACAGAAATGTGGTTCAGAATCCCATATCATCAATGAAGTTTAAGGAAGTTATGCAAATAATAATAATTATTATATAATATCAAGAATGACAGTAAGTGTCACATCCCAATCGTTCCGATCCCCACTCTGTGCCTGCAATTCGTGACAGAATGACCAGACTCAACAAGAAGACACCTCATCTTACTGAGATGGTGTACCTCAGTCTAGTCGATGAGGTGATATACTGGCTCAGACAGTCCAGGAGGACCCCACAAATCGAGCCCTTGCTATACAGTTGAGGGATAACCTGGAAGAGATCTCCTCGTACGAAGACCCATACCATGTGGAGGAGGTGCGTGAAAGCCTTCTGCAGATGAGGAGTGGAGTAGCAGAGACGCTGGTATCCCTGGACTGTGGACTGCCTTGTTCTCTGTTAGAACTGCCTGAACCATCCCTGGCTCTGACTAAAGCGGTAGGTAAAAAGAAGTGGAAGAATCGCAGAGAAGCAGATTCCTCAGGAATCCTGTTAAAACCCCACAAGAACCCCGCTTGCTTCCCAGTGGTTAAGCATGAGGTGTATCTCACAGTACTTGACCCGGCGGTGTTTGTCACACCCGGGTCGTCAGCCACCACTTCGCCCGAGTCTGCGTCTGACCTCCCTGCTGCCGGTCCGCTCAGATCGGCACTTAAAGTCCCCGCTGCTCCATCCCTGTTGGGAACCCCGGTCTCTATTCCAGCGGTTCCCGAGATGCCTCCCAACATGGAGTCTTCTGTTCCCTGACTTCCAGTGTGCTCAATCTCCTTAGCCCCAGTTCCTGAGGTTCCCGTTTCTGTCCCAGTTCCTGCACGTGTCCCAGCTTCAGGTCCTGTCCTGGCTCCAGTTCCCGTGTCTGCGCCAGTTTCTGTACCGGCTGCAGACCCTGAGTCCTGGCTCCAGTTCACGTCCCAACTCCAGACCCCATGGCCACCCCGTTTTGGAAGATCCCGACCAGGACCCTGTCTCTCTGTCTCTTGCAGAAGGAGAGACACCACTTATGCCGGGGTCAAATCCCACCCACCCTGCCCCCGGGTTTGCCTTCAGTCCCCGTTGCTTCTGCCCAGCAGTCGCTGATGGTTCCTCCACCTCCTGCTTGGCTGTCGCCTGCAGTCCCCTTGGCTCCTGCTCGGTGGTCACCTGCGGTCTCCCCTGTAGTGACTCATTGGGCGTCTACGATCCCACCTGTGATGACTCGTTGGTTGCCTGCGGTTCCCCCAGCTCAGCCTCATCAGTCGCTTAAGCCATTGTCGGCTGTGGCAGTCTCTTCAACTCCCTCCTCGCCCCCTCTGATGTCACCTCCACCTCCTATCTCGCCGGTTGCTGAGGGTCCCACCAGCTCCAGCCTGACGGTTGCCTGTGGCCCCGGCTGCTCCTGCCTTCCCTTCAGCTCCCATTTTTTTCCCTTCCTTTGTGCCCCCATCCCCTGGTATGGTTCCCCTTGTGGGTGGTTTCCCCATGTTCCCTCCTTGTTCACTTGGTTTTCCCCTATTCCCGTTTGGTTCTTCTCCCCCTTTTGTCAGTGTGCCCTCCGGTGCTGTCCTTTCGTTGTCCCCTTCCTTGATTTCTTTTGGTCTCCTGTTCCTGTCCTTGGTGTCCCTGTTTGTGTCTACGTTTGTTCAGTTGGTGTCCTGGGTGTTGCTGTCCTGCTTGTTCTTGGTGCCTGTACAGTTTCCATTTGCTTGTTAATGTCTTTTGGTTTTTGTTTCCCCCAGGTGGTGCTGTGCTCTGAGTTCCATTGTGTCCCCTGTTTGGTCCCTTTGCTCCCATTAGGAGTACTTGTAGTAAGTCAGGGAGCACCTCTGGAAACTACTACAACCTTCGAAATGGGAGAAATCCATTCATGTGGTTTACAGTAATTTTCCAAAAAACATATTGAATTACTGTGTAATCGTGGTCGGATATTTCTGAGAAATTTCACCTGTAGTAAGTCAGGGAGCACCTCTGGCAACTACTACAACCTTTGAAATGGGAGAAATCCATTCGTGTGGTTTACAGTGTGGAAGTAAAATTGGACATTAGTAGGCCCAGGAGAGGAGGCATATTGGGTCTGTTATGTCTTAGGCCTTAGGCCAGAAGAGATTGTTTTGAATACTGTGTGACCTCGCTTTGTGATAGCTGCCTGCAGTTGGCTCCGCAGAAGCTCGGACCTTGGAGGGGCAGACAGTGTAGCAAAGGGGGGGAGAAACCACTTGCAGGAAGAGACTCGAAGCCACCCCAACTGGTGCACAAAGAGTTATAGCTTAATAGAATAGTAGTAGTCAATATATAATATGTTATATGCAATTGATCGCATCATGTTAATCATACTTATGTTAATCATACTAATCATATGTTAACCATGTATTTCCAGTGATTCAGAGACAATATGTCAATGTGTTCATCATTAATCAAACATTAACACTGATTCAATGTCATAGAATTAATATCTATATACATATCTCATGTAGAGTCTAGAAGCCGAGGCTGTCTCCAGTAAGTTGCGTATAATGGGTGGATTTTACCTTGCTACCAAGGTGAACCAATGGAGCGGGAGAATTGTGTTTGTTTTACGTTTCAGCTTAGTTTGTTGATGTTTCATGACCAATCAGGACTTAGAATTCCTGGGAGTTATGTTTTATCTACTGGTTGCTCTGTGTGCTGGGGGGTGACTTGGTACCAAGCGCCAGAGTGTGATGGGAGCGCTTTGCTGAACTTGCTGGAATAAAAGAGATTTTCTTTACTCACCAACCTAAGAGGTCCAGACTTTTATTCTAAGTCCTTGATTTATAATTTTTCTACCACAACAGTAATTTTCCAAAAAACATATTGAATTACTGTGTAATCGTGGTTGGATATTTCTGAGAAATTTCACCTGTAGTAAGTCAGGGAGCACCTCTGGCAACTACTACAACCTTTGAAATGGGAGAAATCCATTCGTGTGGTTTACAGTAATTTTCCAAAAAACATATTGAATTACTGTAAACTCATGGTTGGATATTTCTGAGAAATTGCACCTGTAGTAAGTCAGGGAGCACCTCTGGAAACTACTACAACCTTTGAAACCGGAGAAATCCATTCGTGTGGTGTACAGTAATTTTCCAAAAAGCTTATTGAATTACTGTGTAATCGTGGTTGGATATTTCTGTAAAATTCCACTTGTAGTAAGTCTGGGGGCACCTGTCACATGCGTGCAGGCAGGCGAGCGGGGAATCAGGCGAGTAGAGCCGGTAATAAGCACAAACGGGGTATATTAAGGGATCCGGGCAGACATCGAACATCCAACATGACAATACAATGACAGAACTCGGGAATACTGACTGAGACACGGACTAAATACTCAAGACAGGCTGAACTGAACAAGCAACAGGTGATCACAATCAGGAAGTAACATGAGGTAACGAGGGGGGCGTGGCACGCACGAGGATCGGACGAGCCAGGCGTGACAGCACCTATGGCAACCACTACAACCTTTGAAATGGGAGAAATCCATTGGTGTGGTTTACAGTAATTTTCCAAAAAAAAAAAACATTGAATTACTGTACACTCATGGTTGGATATTTCTGAGAAATTCCACCTGTAGTAACACAGGGAGCACCTCTGACAACCACTACAACCTCTGAGTTTTGGTGGTGTCGTTTCAAAGATATATGGGAGGCAAATCCAAATATGAAACGAATATCGAATTCACTTCACCTAGGATAAAAACGCACACGACATAGTGAAACCACATGCATGCAAACAGCTTGTATAATGATATATGGTGTAATTATATCAACATCTGTGTTATTAAATGACGTTTAAGCACTGATGGTGTGTTATCCCTTTTTTAAACCAGGGGGAGCACAAATGGATCCCCCACTACCATAAATTATGCAACAGAAATTCCAACATTTGGGGAACTCACAGGGGTCAGTAATGTTATGTAAAGTTATAAAATTAGCGCCTAAACATCCCATTCAATTCCATTTAAGTAATTTTGATAACGCAGTGACGTAGCCGTTTTTATCTAAACTTCATCTACCTTGAACATTTTCTCTTGCCACAGAAGCAGCTCGCGATTCATTGAGACGCGTGGTTACAGGACAAGGTTGCGACTCATTAAGTGAGGCCGAGTTTTTTCGGTGTAATCCGCTTTGTTCGCGTTCTAAAGCAGACGCGGCTTCTCTTAAAAGCTCAGCAAAAGATTTAGCCATTAGCACTGAGAACACCGGAACCACACTGACTTAAATGTGGCAGTATCTTCAACGTGCCAAATCGTAGACACGCCCATCGACCCACCCGCCTTATTAGGCTTTAATGGGTAAACTACCTCAGTACATATGTAATCTACTGACACTTCGCACTAATACTTACAGTACGCGTTCATCAGTAAAACTCCTCCTTTGTTCTTCAATAACTCGGACAGAGCTAGGCAAATCCGCTTTTTGCTCATATGCACCACTTGAGTGGAATTCATTACAAAACATTCTAAATTTGGACTCCCTACCCTCTCTAAATGTTTTCAAAAATCTTTTAAAATCAATTCTTATACAACAATGCCATTGTTTTTCATAATTTATAGCCCATATACTTGTATATATATATTTTTTTTAATTATTTTATTCTTTCTTTCTCTTCTCCTTGCCTATAACTCTCTCTGCCTTTTTTGACAATTGGAATTTCCATGTATTTTAGTTTGATAGTCTGTGTTTATTGTATTGTATTCATTGGTATGTTTGTATGTCTTTAGGTGTAAATATTACAAGTGTGTAAGTTGTTTGTTTATGTTGGAACTTTTGTAACTTATTGCTGCCACCTTGGCCAGGACTCCCTGGAAGAAGAGATAATGTATCTCAATGGGACATTCCTGGTAAAATAAAGGATAAGTAAAAAATAAATAAATAAATAAATATTTGCATGATGTGAACTTGAAAACGAAAATGAAAAGTAGGAAACGAAAAGCAAGTGCAGCAGATGGCACTGTAACTCATTTGTGTTTGTCTTTTCATTTTTACAGCCTCAGTACTGTTTGTGCTGAAAATGAACTTTGTTTTCGGTTTATCCATTTTGAGTTTTCTTTTTAATATTGTCATAGATGTACCGATAAGCCTCAGAAAAGTAAATATGATGAAAAGATTTCATTTTCATTTTAGCAGTTAATGTGCATTCTCGGAAGATAAAGCAAATGCAAAGTCGATATTGCTCTTTCTTTTACCGATTAGCGATTTCATTTTAATTATGACACTAAAATACCGCGAGTATATGGAAAATGAAAATGTAAAAGAGATAATGAAAAGACAAAGTGTTCTTTTAATTTTATACTTAATTTTTGCACAAATTACTCGTGCCTGAGTGGAAAATGAAAATGCAAATGGTGTTATTTTGATGTCTTTTTCATTTTTGCAGGATCTTTGCGCTTAGAAATGGAAAACTAAATGGCAAAGTGCATATTGCATTTCCATTTTATCATGATCATTTTCATTTTCTTTTCTGCAGGAAATACCTCCCATAGGTCATAGGTTTGCCCTGCTTGTCCTATTTGTATTTTTATTCAATGTTAATTATCCTAGTGTAGTATTCCCAGTACACAGTTAGTGTTTCTCAGTTTCAGTGTTTGTTAGAGTTCCCTAGACCTGTGCTTATTAATGTTAGTCACACTACCTGTTGCTTATTGTCAGTGCCTGTTCTTTTTGGTTGATTGTCTGATGTTCCACACTTGCCCCCCTCAATAGCCAGGTTGCCTGTGTATTTAAGTGTCCGCTCCTGCTCTGTTCTCTAGTCTGTCATTGTATGTACTGCATGATTGTAACTATGTTTCTTGCCTTGTCCTGCTCCTTTTGTTGATCTGCTCCCCAATTGTGTTATTCCATGGTTTCCTGTTAATTAATTATTGTTTCTCCTTGTTTGTATTTGACCCCTCGCGGTCCTTTAATTTTGTGCTTTCCCTGGTCTAGTTTGTTTCCTTAATAAACCCCCCTTAGTCTCAGAACCATCAGTGGAGCATAACTCTTTTCCCATTGCACCATGCCCGACTACAACACTTATAGAACATACTCCTTTTTGGCATATAATATAATTGTAATGACCAGATTTAAGAAACAAGATCTCTGAGGGTTTGCTACATAACGTGGATTTAATAACAGAAGGCAGTTGCAGATATGTCCACAGACAGCAACTCAAAACGGAACAAACACCAATCTCCACACCCCAAGACCGAATCCCACTCACCCCAGCTTCCAAACCCAAACTCTCTGACAAAACCCCTCCCCCTCCCTTATGTCCCATGTCATACGCAATTCCATAACCACACCCTCATAAGTACAGATCCTAAACTTAACAGAATAACATGGAACACATAATACCTGCAGGTATTACACTGCCCCCCCCCCCCCCTTAAGAAAACCCTCGTCCCTGAGGGTGCAAAATAAAGTCCTCTAGGTGGACTGGCCTCCGACGCAGTCTTCTTGGTCTTCCTCAGAGTGAAGTCGCGGATTTCCCTCTTCCTCCGCAACCTGAGTGAGGTCAGGTATAGCCCCAGGGGTAGCTGTTGGCACTGTGCTAGGGAATGACAAGGGCACTGCCTCCTGTGAGGTGTCATTAGCTGGGGAGGGCATGGCCATATCGAACACAGGGGTGGAATTACCCCAGTCTATCCCGGTGCAGGACAACCTTCCTACCTTTTGGGGGCACTTGTACTCTATAGACCACCTCCCCTATTCGCTTCAAAACTCTGCTTGGGCCCTCCCAGGAACTGTCTAATTTCGGGCATCTGCCTTTCTTCCGTTTAGGGGAATACACCCAAACTAATTCCCCTGTTTCAAAGTGTCTCCCCTTGGATCTCACATCATAGTTGCGCTTTTGACGCATGCCTGCTCCATTCAGCTGGACCCTAGCGAAGGTATGGGCACTTTCCAGCTGGTCCTGCAACTTGCGAGCATACTCAGGGCCCGGCTGCTCAGCAGGAGAGTCAGGTGGTGTGCCAAACGCAAGTGCAGCAGGGGTCCTGATCTCCCTTGCCAGCATCAGCAATGCGGGGGTGCAGTTTGTGGAGCTTTCAATGGCAGAGCGGTATGCCATCAGAATGAGGGGAATATGTTTATCCCAGTTCCGCTGGTGGTCGGCGGTTAGGATGACAAGCTGCTGTTTCATGGTTCGATTAACCCTCTGGGGAAGAGTATGTCGTCGGCGACATCGCGTACTTTTCGAGTCTATTTCAGTTTATACTGTATCTCACTGAAATCTTAATGTAGAATCATGAAAAAAACGCTGACTAAATCCGTAATCGGTCTTCATTTCAAAACGTCCATTGTCGGCAGTACAGTGGTACCTCCATTCTCAAACTCACTAAAACTCGATTTTCTTGAAAGTCGAACAAACCAGTTTGACCTAGAACTCGATCTGAATATCAGAAGTCGAACTGTGAACACTGACCTAATATAAATTGTACGCGCCAGGAAATGAGTCATACTACAATGCAATTCTTACTTGAATGCCTTCTCCACAGACTGGACGATTAACCAAATAAAGCAGCGCAACATTACAGTAACTAACAATAAATAAACCACTAACTTACGTGTACTATTAGAGCATTTATGTCACTTATTTAAACTTTATTTCACCAGGTAAATTAACTGAAAACCAGTTCTTACTACTTTACGTGATATTCGGGAGAAATAGCAGATTACGCATCGAAACTGCCTGGGATACAAACGTCATGCATGTAACTAAACCAGGGGTGGCCAATCTTATCTGCAAAGGGCCGCTGTGCGTGCGGGTTTACGCTGCAGCTCCCTAATTATATTACTAATTAGAGGACTGATTGGCTGAGGAGTCCTCACATCTAGGTTTGAACAGCTGAGCTAAAGGTTACCCTAAAAACCTGCATACACACTGGCCCTTTGCGGATAAGATTGGCCACCGCTGAACTAAACTCTTCAGCCAATAAGGGCAAAGGTGTGTCGACACGGAGGCGGTTCCAATTTGTGCAGCTGGGTGAGAGGTTGCAATGCATCTAACCGTAATGCCTTGCGTCAGGATCAGAATGCGTTGCTTTAAGCCAGCGCTGCAAGCAAGTCCAACGCACCCAATGACCGGACTGGGGAAACAAACTGAAACGCGGACTTAATACATAGGACTAATGACAACAACCAGAAACAGCTGATCACATGGGGATCCCACACGAGGTTAACAAGGGGGCGTGGCACACGGAAGGAGCGGACGATCGGGGCAGGGCAGGGGTAATGTTGGGATAAGATCTTTATTGTTTTGGAAGCCATTAAGAAAAAAATGCTCTTCTTGTTTTATCCTGTTCATTTTGTGTTTAAATGCTAAAAAAAAATTAAATAAACATATTTAGGCTGGGAACCAATTAATTGGTTTTCCATTATTTCTTATGGGAAAAATTCGATCAGAACTCGAACTTTTTAGGATTCGATCCGGAGTCCGGAAGGGATTAAGTTCGAGAACCGAGGTACCACTGCATTAAAGTTTTTAAAATTAGGTAAAATGGGCAAAAAAGTGAACCATGTCAACTTCCTTTGTTTTTCCTGCATCGGGGGCATGTAGTACCGCCCTCACCCGGAGATCGCTATTCACATTCTAAATAGCCGCATTAGCGCGTATTCAAATCGCATTCGCATGGTAATTTGATGAACAACGCAACGGTGAAACGCGATCCAGATTTATCCCCATCAGCGCCATAGAAGGGGGTGGGGGATGTGGCCAGGTGTCAATGGCTCATTCATACACATGAAAGTTGCTACATATTCAATGAAAGGAGCCAGAAATAGTTACATGAGTTAGGTTTTTCTTATTTATTTATCTAAATGAATGTTGCAACTACACCATTTAGTCATCTTCATGTAGCCAAGACTTTGGTGATCAGATATCTGGGATCAAAACAAACTGCCAGCATTGCTTACTATGTACTTTTATAATGTTTCTGCAAGTGTTCCAAACTGCATTTTGCAATGTCTATATGCCGCGGATTTCCGGTCTGACGTTTCAGCCAGCTGCAGTATTTCTGGTACGCACTAGCTATGGCTTTTTTCACTCGATTGCTGCAGGACCTGCCAAGGATAACTGTGAACGATGTGAATCGCATCATTCATGCCGCATCCAAGACGCCTACGTCAAAAAAGGACAAAGGCTTTAAATTGTATGTGTCCAGCTACATACACAACTATGTGTTTTGAGTTCTAAACTATCTCTGATACTTGCTAGCCGTTTACTAGCTGAAGTTAGCACCTTGATAGAGTAACGTTTATTTACTAGCTAACGTTAGCATATTGATAGGTAGGTTCAGGGGCGCTGCTAAGGATTTTGGGCCCCATGAAAAGAATCTTGACAGGGCCCCCAACACAGCTGAGACTTTTTTCATATTAATTTACATAAAATCATGCGCTTTTATGGTATTTTGACTATCATTCTCATATATTTAATTCAATCAGACAATTGAACTCCATCCCATGTCCACACCCGTAATTTGTCCTCTGTAATACTGCACTACTTCAGTACTGTATAATGTATATACTGTGCATAGCTGTACCAGTTGCTGCTGCTGGTTCATTTGACTTTGTTTGGAACGAGGCATGATTTTCACAAATTGCGTTTGACTGCATTGAACGTTTAACTAAAACTGTGTATTGTTATTTTTTCCAGCGTTTTCTTGATCTAACATGGGGAGAAAATTGAGTTCCCTTATCATGCACTTTTAACACTAGAACGGCCACCAGCAGTCATTTTAACCGCAACATTTAAACTTAGGGTAATTATCTTTAACACTAGAACAAGGCGTCATTTTGACCGTTTTGAAATTTGCATATTCAATAACTTTGTCTAAATAAATCACAAAGCCTTGCTGCTCCCTGACTTTTCCTAAAACTACATGAATTTTCATTAAAACTAGTTTAAATATTTGTGTAAATAAATATTTAAACCATAGGCTACGATCATTGTCACACGGGCGGTCCACTAACAATTTAGTCCTACTTACAAACCCACCTTTTCTTCTGAAATATTGGGTAACATACTGTCGACCCTTTGCCTCTTTCACTTGTCTTATTTTTTTCTCTTTCCGTTTTTGGCTTCCAGATTTTTGAGGCATTTTCACTTCTGCCGGCGCTATAAGTGAAGTGAAGCTGTTGCCTGGATACAATTTGGGTGGACTGAACCATTTTATGATAATCGAGAGGGGGAGAGGGGCTCACGGACGTTTGTGTTTCCTAAACAAACACATTTTTTGACACCAGGAAACAGCAAATAGAATAATTTTAAGTTAATAATTTTTACTATCAGCACCACAATTTTATTGGGGGCTTCTCTGGGCCCCCTCTCAGTCATGGGCCCCGAGAATCGTCATCGTTTACCCCCCCTTTACAGCGACCCTGGGTAGGTTAACGTCATGAATATGTTGTTTTTGTGCATTGTACTATCCTAACCCCAATGTTAATCTCAGTTTCAAACAAGGTGTCAGGAGGGGTGACAGTTAGGTCTGAGTGCTTCAGGTCTATGAGGAAAAGCGTAAAGCTTCACTGTCTGAGTGTAAGGGAAAGTCATCCTGCAGGTTCACTTCAGTTCAATTCAGGTTCATAAGAAACAGGTTCCTGTTTGTCAGATCAAGTTTCTGAATCATTACTGTGAATTAAATAAGGTTTAAGACTCTCATTGAACTACATATTAGGGTGGTGTGAAAAAATTAAAATTTCCAATTTAAAATTTGTAGTGATTATCATGTTGTGAAAGTGCACAAACACAACACCGATGAGTATAGATAATGGATAGTGTATATTGCCCATTGATGTGACAGGTGAAAACTTCAATCGCGTTGCGGAACCTGAAAATATTAACCTATTTCAAAGATATTTTGCACGTTTAATAACGAGGTCCAGTGACAACTTTTCCGCGCTATTGGAAATTGCTATTGGAAATTTAGATTTTTTCACCCCACCCTACTACATATTTCTATGTACTTGTTTTTTTCCATAACACTTTTTAAAGTTCACTAACAGAGTTCCACTAACAAAAGTTCACTAATTTATTATGTGAAAGATTGTCTTTAACTGTACTTGCAGCAGGTACAATTTGTTCTCTAACAGATTTTTTTATTGTAACAGATTGTCCTAAGGGATTGAACTCCTGTGGCTTTACAGGAGTGCCAGTGTACCTGTGTGGCTGGTACATCCTTGTGCAGCTCTTCTGTTTCAGACTGCCCACTATTCCCAGCTGAGGCTCACATCAGTTCCCCCAGTGTTCAGCTGCACAGAGACTGAACAAAAGTGGCATAAACCAAGGACTATGGTAAGTAATCTGATGCTTTGATTTTATTTATGGATATCTGTTCAATGTTTATAGAAAAAAAATTTTTGTTTGTATACAGGGTATTACACCTGGTCCAGTAAACAAGATGGTTATCCTGTCAGCCAGACCAAGAGAAAGAAGACTGGTAGAAGGAATCAGGTTTGTGTTGCTATCAATATTACCCACAGACACTAAAAAATTAAAAACTAATAGTGACTATTTTTGTAACACAGCACACCACAGCATACGGTGCACAGTGAAATTTGACTGTTGGAGTAGTGAATGGGTACAGTACCTTACTCAAGTGGCAACTAGGTGGGAAATCAAACTCAACCCTCCAGTCATGAGTCCCATTCCTTGAAATGATAGGCCACCAATGCCCCACAGTGACATTTGGCATGCACAACTACACATGCATATGTATGTACTCCTGTCCCACCTACCCACACACAGGGGCGGATCTAGAAGGGTGGCATGGGGTGGCAAGTGCCACCCTAAAATAAGCCCTTGCCACCCCAAGTGCCACCCTATTTTTGCATATGGCAATGTTGTTTATTAAAATACGATAGCATTAATGCTTCGATCAAGCAAGCTTCAATTTGTACTGAGCATGAAGTTTAAAACTAACTGAATTGATTCAATCCCCCCTTGCCTCCTAAAAAAATGGTTCAGTCCAGAGCTCCTCCAACGTGTTGTCAATAGCTACCAACGCTATGCTCTGATTGGTGCAAGGGGACATTTCGAATGAACACCGCGCGCAGTATTCACGTTTCAACTCAGACTGTTGATTTGTATTCTCTGGGAATATCATAAAGGTAAGTGTTATTAGCCCAATAAATCATGAAAAACAAGGTTTATATTTCTGTACATTCACTGATAGTTTTCCGGTACTTAATGTTTATTATTTAATGTTGTTTTGTGCTATTGCATACCGTGAAAGCTGCGGTTATCATGAAAAAAGTGCGCAAATCGTAAGATAAACTTTAATTTGGGTAATCAAGTGCATTTTAGTTTTAATATTAACGGTGAAGGCCATTACATCGAACGCGTTGCGTAAAAACGGCAGTAAGTCTCAGTGCGATCATCATCAACTTGAAAAGTTGATGTATAACTTATATATGCACATCGAACGCTTTGCGCTTTTGCGGATAATTTATTCTCATAAAACTGTCTAAAAAATGAAGTTGATATGAAGCCTTGACGAGCTGGTGCTAATCTTCGTAAACGAGAAAAGTGGGAAATGAAGATTGTGGTTCATCCGTTTCTCAGAGAAGACAACAGCAGGGATGATATTATCGTTTGATCCTGGTGTTGAAGCTGTATCACGGCTTCCTAATGCACTGTTGCCAAATGCATTGATCTGATTGGTCTTATTTGTGTATTCGGATCGGAAACGTTTGAAAAATCGGTTTGAATTATATGCGCAAATTCGTCCAGTGAAATAACACGGTCGGGGCGGAACACCTGCGTTAGCAGGCGAGTCTGAAAAAATCATTTTAATGCATTAAATATTCGCACTGATTTTGTGAAAAGGGCCTTCGTATTAAATCTTCATTTGCATAATTTCAGACACTACTGAGAGGTATGAAGAGAAAGGGTGACATCACTAGTTTCTTTCACACAAAGAGGAGAGATCAGAGAGACACAGGGCTAGATGCTGGGCCAGGGCTAGATGCTGGGCCAGGGCAAGGAGCTGAGCCAGGGCAAGGAGCTGAGCCAGGGCAAGGAGCTGAGCCAGGGCAAGGAGCTGAGCCAGGGCAAGGAGCTGAGCCAGGGCAAGGAGCTGAACCAGGGCAAGAAGCTGAACCAGGGCAAGCAGCAGCAGAGGAAGAAGAAATATGTTCCAAAGCAGAGAAGGTGATAGGGTCAGACAGCAGAGGGAAGGAGAGACAGCCTGAGTTCTCTGTGTTTAGTCAAAGCGATCCCCATGGTAAGATGTCTATCTGAATTTGCATAAATGTAGAAAAATATAATATATAACTAACATGTAAAACTAAATTACAGTAATGGTTTAATCATATTAAATATGCATTAGCACTATGTTGCAATACAAATCTAATTAATTAATTTGTGCATATCAGATTATTTGAGCAAATAGGTTTTTCAAAACACAGTTGAAGCTCATGCAATATTTTGTGTTTTGCATGTGATTTTTAGACATATCCAAAGCTAGAAGTGACAACCCAACACAGCCACATCTGAGTTTTCCTAAGACATATCAAGGGTGCAGCAGGAGGAGCTTCCGCCCAGAATGGTACAAAATACACCCTTGGTTGGAATATTCCCAGAGTAAGAACATAAGAACATAAGAAATTTACAAACGAGAGGAGGCCATTCGGCCCATCAAGCTCGTTTGGGGAGAACTTAGCTAATAGCTCAGAGTTGTTAAAATCTTATCTAGCTCTGATTTAAAGGAACCCATGGTTTTAGCTTCCACTACAATAGCAGGAAGACTATTCCATACTCTGACTACACGCTGTGTAAAGAAGTGTTTCCTCAAATTTGTTTTAAAATGTTCTCCCACTAATTTCCACTTATGGCCACGAGTTCTAGTATTTAGACTAATATTGAAATAGTCATTTGGCTGAACGGCATCCAGACCCGTTAGAATCTTATAGACCTGAATCATATCCCCCCTTAGTCTCCTTTGCTCAAGGCTGAACAGATTCAGTTCCGCTAACCTCTCCTCGTAAGACATTCCTCTAAGACCAGGAATCATTCTCGTAGCTCTTCGTTGCACCTTTTCTAAGGCAGCAATGTCCTTCTTGAGGTATGGTGACCAAACCTGCACACAGTATTCTAGGTGGGGTCTTACCAAGGAATTATATAAGTGTAACATCACCTCCCTTGACTTAAACTCCACACATCTAGAGATATAACCCAACATTCTGTTCGCCTTTTTTATTGCTTCCCCACATTGGCGAGAGTGGGACATGGAAGCATCAACATACATACCGAGATCTTTCTCGTAATCAGCTACCTTTATTTCAGTGGAACCCATAAAATATCTGTACTGTATATTTCTGCTCCCTGCATGGATTACCTTACATTTATCTGTGTTAAATTTCATCTGCCAAGTATCAGCCCATTCGCTAATTAAATCCAGATCCCGTTGGAGCCTCTCTGCTGCTAGATTAGTATCTGCTACCCCGCCCACCTTAGTGTCGTCTGCAAATTTAACCAGTTTACTGTATGTATTCGTGTCAATATCATTAATGTAAATTAGGAACAATAGTGGTCCTAAAATTGAACCCTGCGGTACCCCACTATAAACGGAGGCCCACTGTGACATAGTGCCTCTAATAACTACTCGCTGCTTCCTATCAGTTAGCCAGTTTTTGATCCAAGCTGCCACAGTTCCTAAAATTCCTGCAGCTTTAAGCTTTAACAAGAGCCGTTTGTGGGGGACAACATCAAAGGCTTTCTGGAAATCTAAGTAAATCACATCATAGGCCTTTTTGTGATCAATTTCACTTGTAGCTTCCTCAAAGAACTCAAGCAGATTCGTTAAGCAGGATCTACCTCTCCTAAATCCATGTTGGCTATCCTTTATAATGTTATTTGCATCTAGGTAATCTACCATTTTCACTTGAATTATAGCTTCCATTATTTTTCCAGTAATGCTAGTTAAACTGATTGGCCTATAGTTTGCCGGATTACTTCTATCCCCTTTTTTGAATATGGGTGTTATATTAGCATGCTTCCAATCTGATGGTACCACACCCGCAGATAACGATTTCTGGAATATTAAAGTCAAAGGTTGGCTAATAATATCCCTCATCTCTTTCAAGACTAAAGGTAAGATGCCATCAGGCCCCTGTGATTTATTTAGACTCTTGTTACTGCTTTGCTTGCCGGCATTTCTCTCTTCCTGATGCTCCCAAAAGTGTGTTTACTTCAGTTGTTGGATATCGTAATTGGAAGAAAGCAATGTTTAAAGACAGTGGGTTCTGTTGTCATGCAAAGTCTCAGAGTCATAAAACAGCAATGATTGCTTGGGCAGAGTACAACAAAATGAGTGAAAAAAATGAAAGTCTGATGACGGCAATGGATGACCATCGCCAGAAACAAGTGCTTGAAAACCAGACTTACATTAAGACTATAGCAGAAATTCTAATCTTGACTGCTACAGAAAATATAGCTCAACGTGGACACAGGGAGTCTGCTGACTCAAATAAAAGAGGCATTTTCCTAGAAATGTTGAACATGGTAGGCAATCATGATCCTGTGGTTAAAAGGAGACTGGAACAACAAGCCAAAAATGCTTTGTACACCAGTAAAACCATCCAGAATGAAATTATTTCATGTTTGGCTGAAATGGTTGCTGAGGAGATCGTGCGAGAAGTTAAAGACAGTGCACAATTTTCAGTCATTGTAGATGAGACTAAAGATGTCAGTAAATCAGAGCAAATTTCTTTTGTAGTTAGATACTACTATAATGGTGCAATACACGAGAGTTTTTTAGGGTTTCAAGAGGCAGACAGACTGGATGCTGCTGGGCTGACCAGCAAGATTATTGGCTGTTTAGAAAAACATGGGCTGGACTACAGACAGAACCTTGTTGGCCAAGGGTATGATGGAGCATCTGTGATGAGTGGGTCACATTCTGGTGTACAAGCTAGGATAAAGGAGGTGGCAAAATATGCTTTCTACATTCACTGTAGTGCCCACTGCTTAAACCTTGTCATAGTAGATGCAGTCCAAAGTGTGCCTGATGCAGGAAATTTCTTTTCTTTGCTAGAACAATTATACACATTCATATCTGGATCTTACGTCCATCAGAAATGGCTGACAGTGCAGCAGGAAATGTTTCATGGGGTACCAAGAGAACTGCAGCGCCTTAGTGATACACGTTGGTCTTCTAGACATATAGCATGTCGCAATATAATGGACAGGTTGCCTGCAATTTTGCGTGTACTAGAAGAGATCTCATCAGAGAACAATGCACAGAGAGCTGTAGAAGCAAAGGGCATTCTGGTTCAAATGGATCTGAATTTTGTTGGATGCCTTGCACTCTTCAGAAAAGTATTGAGTGATTCTAATATGTTATCAGAAATGCTTCAGTCCAAAACTGTTGATCTGTCTAAGGCTATAAACCTAGTTGAATCGCTTAAGGAGACAATGGTTTATTACCGAACTGAATCCTTTTTTGATGACCTGTGGACTAATATTGTAGAAACATGTGAAAAAAGTGGCATTTCAACCCAACACATCCCAAAACGATCAATACAGAAAGCAAGAAAACTTTATGATTCTCTTGTTACTTCTACCCTTGGACAGCATGCAGACCCAGACAGCAAAGAAATGTTCAGAATCCAAGTATTCTACCCAGTTATAGATTGTATGATGGGAGAAATGGAAAGACGCTTTTCTAGGCTGAACTGTAATATAATGAAAGGTGTTCAGGCATTAAATCCATCAAGTGGCACATTTCTGAGAGAGGAGGATGTACTACTTCTTGCCCGTGCTTATGACTCCAATACTGATGATCTGAAGCATGAAGTACCTCAGATTAGGCGAGTCTTAGAAAGACTTGCAAAGAGTGATGAAACAATTCCTACCACTCTCCTACAATTTGTGAGTTTCTTGGAGTCGTATAATGATGTGTTTTTTGAACTGTTCCGGCTGTGCAAAATACCTGTAGTGTTGCCTGTCAGCAGTGCATCTTGTGAAAGGACCTTTTCTGCTTTGAGGATAAGTAAAAACTATTTACGATCAACTATGACAGAGGAAAGACTGTCCAATCTGTCTATACTCAGTATTGAGTCCAAACGCACAAAAGCATTGGATTTGGATAAGTTTGTCAGACGGTTTGCTCATCAACATGGAAATCGCCGCATTCAGCTGTTGTAGACACAATATTCTTCAACGTGGCCTAATGTAATGAAAAATAAACTTTAAGTAGTTGACTAGTGAATCTTGATGGTGAAAAATGTTTTTTTTTTTCATATTATTTTGTTCAGTGTTTTTTGTAAAGTGCAGATCTTTGACACTTTGCTGTAAATGTAAGGATATAATACACTTTTGAATGTATTTCCAACATAAAAAGAGTGTGAAACTTAATTAAAAATACAAGTTGAACTTAATACACCTTGTATTGTGTAGGTATCTGGATTTTGTACTTATTGGGATATATGCTTATTTGTTGTATAGGCTATACAGTACATAAAATCCAAAATATTTTTAATGTAACTGAAATATTTAATTATTTCGGGTAATGCCAAAAAGAATGTTAGACTACGTTATTTTAAACAAAAAATGATGTATTTTGACTATATATGGCATGTATTAGAAAATGTAGCACCTGCAAATGTGTGAAGAAATGGCTTCGATTTTGCCACCCTATCTGATCTCCATGCCACCCTCATGCCACCCCGAAAAATTTTCTCTAGATCCGCCCCTACTCACACGTAATACTCATTGTCACATACATTCATGCATGCCTACACACATGCTTTTGCACACATATATTTCTTATTTATAGCACACTTGTTTCCTTTTTTGTCTTTTTCACAGAAGCAACTTGTATAAAGGTGTTAGCTCATCTCTGCCAGAAATATCAACGCTTAAAGTTCATGACGTGTACTAGAGGTCGACCGATATGGGTTTTTCAATAGCCGATGCCGATGACGATATTTAGGAGTCAGGGTCAGCCGATGGCCGATATATGCTGCCGATATTTTTTGGCCGAAAATTGGACGTTTTTCCCCTCTATTTGCATGATAAAATATCACATTAATAATAACAAACGATACACAAAATTTCTCAACTTAGCATTTATTGAATACTGACTTGTGTAAATTTAAATATAAACTTAAATAACAAAAACACAATACAACTTATAAACAACTTAAACTTATAAACAATAAAGATAGCAGCATCAGAATCTCTTTAGCAGCAAACTCATTCTTCAGCTCCCAAGCTCACCAGTCTGCTGCAGATATTGCACCTGGCTTTTCCTGGTGTTGGCTTTGTGAAATGCTGCCATACAGGATTAGATTTTTGTTCAGCCATCAGACAGCAATTACTAAAACAGAAGAATACATTTTTATTATAGTACCTTCATCTTCAATTCATTCTACAATTCCAGTATTCCATGCACATTAAAACAATTACACTCTAATACATTTTGAAGATATGATGAGTAGTGTACACTAACATGTTGTTTCTGTTGTTAGCAGACAGATAGCTTAAAGCCAAATTCACAATCAGAATCTAGTGATCCCGGAAAATAAAATAAAATAACTGTCGTATTGCACAGCCTTGTATGCAAGGACAACATAAGCCCCTAGTGATTGTGACGTTGTCTACGTATAAGCCCGTATAAAGGATAGACATGTTTAATGAGGAAACTAACTGCGCAAAGTCATGCACTTTTTATCTAGACGTCTGACAAATTGTTTGAATCTCCGGTCTCAAATGAAAAAAAGTTGCACAGAAGGACCATTGTCAGCATCAGCTCAAGTAAATGGTAACCACGCTTTCGAACAAACACTTTTCTCCGCCATGCATTGTTCTTAGCAGCTCTGTGTCTCCGAGGACGGCGCTGTCTGTGATCAGGGCAGAGTAACGCAACTCTCACACACGCTGCAGTATTTGAGAGCTGCCTGCTCCGCCCCACACACTCACAGAGTGAAACTCTCCGACACAAGAAAAAAAACATAACTGATAACATCGGGCTGATATGGTAATAATTAAAATGTTAACAATTAAAATGATTTTTAACGATTAAAAAACGTCTGTGAGCCCACCAATAAGCGCACAAAACGAACTCTATTAGAATCAATGATCCTTAATGTTACCTGTAAGCTACAGTTGGTTGAAGGCTCATTATCATTACCCCAGTTCCCAATAGCGTAATTCGCGTTTTCTTTTAAAGCAACATTTCATAGCAAACTACTTAAATAAACAGGTCATTGAAAGATCAGAATTTAAGCCTTACCGTTTTATCCCAGGACTCTTCCAAAACTTCTGGCTGTGGTCCTGCACAAGGCAGCATGGGTCACGTGTTCCACAGCAACAATAACACTGGGCTGCCCGCAGACGTGCCTGTCTGAAAATCGGCGTAGTGCACTCGGATATCGGCCGATGCCGATACATTAAAAAATGCTAAATATCGGCCCGATATATCGGCCGGCCGATATATCGGTCGACCTCTAACGTGTACCATGACCTTCCTGCTGATAAAGCTCCCATGATCACAACAATGGCTGTTTCCAGTGATGTACCTCTGGTTGACTCCATGTTCGGAGAGGTGCAAGAGGGAAGTGTGCTGTCTTATCAGATGCCAACAAAGACTGTTCCAAGGACCCGTCCGCACACAGACACCCCTTCTCCCCCACAGCTGCCACTCTCCGATTACAGCTTGGGACCCTCTACATGTGCATTTGTCTGCTCTGAACATCAGCACCATCACATGGCATCCCTTGAGACATCTTTGGAGACAGCACACAAAATTGAACACAGCACACGAGAACAGAGTTCTTATGCTGAATGGCAGCAACTAAGGAGGTGCCGCATCACCTCTTCCAAATTCCAAGAGATCTGTCACACCAGGGGGGAAAGCTCTGCTGAAAAGCTCGCCAAAAGGCTTCTGAGACCTTAACATCAGACTGCTAACATGCGGCGGGGGCTTGACATGGAGCCTATAGCAATAGAGGAGTACTGCAAGGTAAGGGAGGTGAACCACTATCCATGTGGGTTTCTGATACACCCTGATGCACCATGGATGGGTTCATCACCTGATGGGATTGTGTATGATCCTGAGGGGCAGCCAGTGTTTGGCCTATTGGAGATCAAATGCCCAAATGTAACAAGCTATGTGGACTGCCCTTACATTCAGATCAGGGAGGGTACACAGACACTGAGGCGATATCATCCTAATTACTGGCAAATCCAGGGCCAGATGTTAATTTCGGGGTGTGGCTCGTGTGACTTTATTTACACGAAAGATGACATGTTTATTCAGAGAATTCCCCGTGACATGGAAGTCATTGAAACCATTAAAGAAAAAATTGACCGTTTCTTTTTTTATTTTTACCTCAATGCCTTCTTGGATACAGTAATTAGTGAGTTCATGGCAATGTAAATGTATTTGTAACAGTGTTGAATATAATAAAATGTGAGTAAAATGTTGCTGCATTGTGTTTGTTTATGCAAAATGACTAACAGATGACTTGGATTTAAGCATTTAGGTGTTTTGTATTGCTTAAGTAATCAAGGTAAATGACAAACTAAAAAATGGGTGATAACAAAAGCAACTTTAAGTTTTTAATAGGCAGCACTTTAAGACCTCAACTGTGTGCAAACAGATTTCATGAAAATATAAACAAGAGTAGGGAAAATATGAGTTAATATGTAAAGATAAATGCTGGCCTATTTAAGCCATAGTACTGCTCAAATTTAAAGTATTTTAAAAAGGGAGGGTAAAAAACATTGTATTTTCGTAATTTGTTTGCATATAAACGTATACTTTATATACAGTGGGGCAAAAAAGTATTTAGTCAGCCACCAATTGTGCAAGTTCTCCCACTTAAAAAGATGAGAGAGGCCTGTAATTTTCATCATAGGTATACCTCAACTATGAGAGACAAAATGAGAAAAAAAAATCCAGAAAATCACATTGTCTGATTTTGAAAGAATTTATTTGCAAATTATGGTGGAAAATAAGTATTTGGTCAATAACAAAAGTTCATCTCAATACTTTGTTATATACCCTTTGTTGGCAATGACAGAGGTCAAACGTTTTCTGTAAGTCTTCACAAGGTTTTCACACACTGTTGCTGGTATTTTGGCCCATTCCTCCATGCAGATCTCCTCTAGAGCAGTGATGTTTTGGGGCTGTCGCTGGGCAACATGGACTTTCAACTCCCTCCAAAGATTTTCTATGGGGTTGAGATCTGGAGACCGGCTAGGCCACTCCAGGACCTTGAAATGCTTCTTACGAAGCCACTCCTTCATTACCTGGGCGGTGTGTTTGGGATCATTGTCATGCTGAAAGACCCAGCCACGTTTCATCTTCAATGCCCTTGCTGATGGAAGGAGGTTTTCACTCAAAATCTGATGATACAGTACATTACCCCATTCATTCTTTCCTTTACACGGATCTGTCGTCCTGGTCCCTTTGCAGAAAAACAGCCCCAAAGCATGATGTTTCCACCCCCATGCTTCACAGTAGATACGGTGTTCTTTGGATGCAACTCAGCATTCTCTCTCCTCCAAACACGACGAGTAGAGTTTTTACCAAAAAGTTCTATTTTGGTTCATCAGACCATATGACATTCTTCCAATCCTCTTCTGAATCATCCAAATGCTCTCTAGCAAACTTGAGACGGGCCTGGACATGTACTGGCTTAAGCAGGGGGACACGTCTGGCACTGCAGGATTTGAGTCCTTGGCGGCGTAGTGTGTTTCTGATGGTAGCCTTTGGTACTGTGGTCCCAGCTCTCTGCAGGTCATTCACTAGGTCTCCCTGTGTGGTTCTGGGATTTTTGCTCACCATTCTTGTGATCATTTTGACCCCACGGGGTGAGATCTTGCGTGGAGCCCCAGATCGAGGGAGATTATCAGTGGTCTTGTATGTCTTCCATTTTCTAATAATTGCTCCCACAGTTGATTTCTTCACACCAAGCTGCTTACCTATTGCAGATTGCACCAGTCGTCCCAGCCTGGTGAAGGTCTACAATTTTGTTTCTGGTGTCCTTTGACAGCTCTTTGGTCTTGGCCATAGTGGAGTTTGGAGTGTGACTGTTTGAGGTTGTGGACAGGTGTCTTTTATACTGATAACGAGTTTAGACAGGTGCAATTAATACAGGTTACAAGTGGAGGACAGAGGAGCACCTTACAGAAGAAGTTACAGGTCTGTGAGAGCCAGAAATCCTGCTTGTTTGTAGGCCACCATAATTTGCAAATAAATTCTTTGAAAATCAGACAATGTGATTTTCTGGATTTTTTTCCCTCATTTTGTCTCTCATAGTTGAGTTATACCTATGATGAAAATTACAGGCCTCTCATATTTTTAAGTGGGAGAACTTGCACAATTGGTGGCTGACTAAATACTTTTTTGCCCCACTGTATAGTAAGTACACAACAAAAATATAAACGCAACACTTTCGGTTTTGCCTACATTTTGCATGAGCTGAACTCAAAGATCTGAAACATTTTCTACATACACAAAAGACCCATTACTCTCAAATATTGTTCACAAATCTGTCTAAATCTGTGTTAGTGAGCACTTCTCATTTGCCCAGATAATCCAACCCACCTCACAGGTGTGGCAGATCAAGGTACTGATTGGACAGCATGAATATTGCACAGGTGTGCCTTAGACTGGCCACAATAAAAGGCCACTCTGAAATGTGCAGTTTGATCACACAGCACAATGCCACAGATGTCGCAACGTTTGAGGGAGCGTGCAATTGGCATGCTGACTGCAGGAATGTCTACCAGAGCTGTTGCCCGTGAAATGAATGTTCATTTCTCTACCATAAGCTGTAATGTTAGGCATATATGAGACACAGAGACCCGGTACTGCCAACATGCAGGTAACCATTTATTTTCCCGGTCAAACCCCTGACTCCTACAATGCATCCTGGGAATTGTAGTACTCATCACTCATTACACCTCCCCCTTTTAGCCAAGTGATTCTTCCCCCAGAATATATATAATCCCACATTCTCCTTTGTATCTAAACATGTACTATTGCTTGAGAAGAACATGTAACTAAGTAACTGAAAAAGAACCAATGAAACATCCTACCCCCTCAGGAATAGTCATCAATAACATCCAGAGAAATAATCATTTAACACACTTCTCCTATTTCCGTTTTTTTTTTTTCCCCCCCACAAGTTCAGTCTTTCAGGAGCCTTACTAAGCCGCCCTGAGCTAGTAACAAAACCCGAGGGCCGTAAATGCCTACGGTTCCTTCTAAACATTCCCCCACTTTCAGTTTCCACAAAGTAGGACCTTGGAGTGTGAGCTGGACCCACAACAGATCCATACAGTTTCTCTGCTGCCAGCCAGACCGTCTGCCCAGAGTGGAGCTTGGGAAGTGGACGACAGCCATGGCGAGAGTTGTAGTGCTGTGCTTGTTTCTGCCGTACCTGACGATCTTTTTGCCGGAACTCCTGAATGTCTGGCCACAGAGGGTCCAGGTTACCAGACATCTGGGGAAGGGTTGTGCGTAATCGTCGGCCCATAAGCAATTGTGAGGGAGAGAAGCCGTGCTGCAGTGGTGTGGACCTGTAGACAAGCAGTGCTTTGCTATGATCTTTCTCTTTAGCCCACAGTTCTTTGACTGTACGCACCCCCCTCTCAGCCTCCCCATTTGCCTGAGGATAATGCGGGCTTGCTACAGGGTCAGTGTGTCTGAAGTCCAAAACCCTGGCAAACTGACGAAAGACCTCTGACAGGAATTGAGGACCATTGTCCGAGACAACTTCCTCGGGAATACCATGACGTGCAAAAATGTCTTTGAGGGCCCTGATTGTGACCTCTGATGAAGTTGTTCTAAGGTGTGCCACCTCAATAAATCTGGAGAAATAATCGATAATGAGTAAGTAATTTTTCTTTTCCCACTCAAAAAGATCTATTCCAATCTTTTCCCATGGTCTTTTGGGAATTACGGTGGGCAGCAGTGGTTCATAGTGGGGCACCCTGTGTTCCTGACAAGTTGTGCACTGATCAACCATCTGCCGGATCTGTGATGAGAGGCCCGGCCACCATATGGAATGCTGGGCTCGGGTGCGGCATTTAGAAATGCCCTGGTGGCCCTCGTGAATCTTTTTGAGCATCTCATTTTGCAATGCTCCTGGAATCAGAATCCTGTCTCCTTTTAAGAGGAGGTAATTTGCCACTGTCAATTCTCCTCGGACATGCCAGAAGGGCAGGAGATCCTTTTTCACTGCATGTTTGTCAGGCCAGCCCGATAAACAGAATATCGTCAGTGACCTGCAGATTTCATCGGCTGCCTGGGCCTTGGCTATTTGTGTCAGACGAGTCTCTGTTGCTGGCAGGGAAGACACCATTGTGTCCACAAAGACCTGAGCCTCTTTTTCCAGCTGTTCATCTGCATGTGTCAGACCCTCTCTGGTGGGGGCTCGGGAGAGCGTATCAGCTGTGATGAGGTTTTTTCCTGGAACATGCTGAATATCATGGCTGAATCTCAGGAGACAGAGGCGGAATTTAAGGATTCTCGGTGGCAAGTCATCAAGGCCTCTGGAACTGAGAAGAGGAATGAGAGGCTTGTGATCTGTGAGTATAGTAAAGTGTAGGCCCATTATGTATGTTGACAGTCTTTCGCAGGCCCACGTGACCGCCAAAGCCTCCTTCTCAATTTGAGCATAGTGCTTTTCTGCATCGCTCAGACTTCTTGATATATACGTAACAGGCTTCCATGTACTATCCTGCTGTTTCTGTGCACTGCACCTAAGCCATATGAAGAAGCATCGGCTTCAACTCTAGTGTCTTTTTCAGGTGAGTATCGGGCCAGAATCTTGGGAGAACTCAAGTGTTCCTTAAGTCTGTGAAAGGACTGTTGTTGTGGCACGTCCCAACACCACTCATTTTCCTGTTTAAGTAGCTGTTTTAATGGTGCAGTGACAGTGGATAACTGTGGGAGGAATTTGGCCAAGAAGTTAGCCATGCCCAGCAGTCTGCGTACATCCGCAATACATGTTGGATCTGGCATCTGAAGAATGGCCTTGACTTTGGATGGATCGGCTTCTATGCCACTGTGGGTGATTTTGTGACCCACGAAGTGCAATGCTGACTTACTAAACTCACACTTTTCATTGAGAGTTAACCCCTCAGACTGGAGCTTCTGTAGAACTCGGTGTACACGCAAATCGTGTTCCTCCTTGTCCTGTCCAAAGACTAGAATGTCGTCCGCATGGCAAATCACCCCTTCCAGACCTTCCAGTAGTTGGGTCATGCGCCTTTGGAAGTGTTCTGGTGCGGACGCTATTCCAAATGGAAGACGGTTGAAAAAGGAGTGATGAAGGTGGTGAGAGGCTTTGAGTCTTCTGTGAGAGGGATCTGCCAAAAGCCTGCCTTTGCATCCAATTTAGAGAAGACTTGTGCATCTGAAAGCAGAGCCAATGACTGGTCTATAGCTGGAAGAATGTGTCGTTCCCTCTTGACCCACTTATTTAAGTTTGTGAGGTCAACACAAATATGTATTGCACCACTTGGTTTGGGGACCACTACCAACCCTGCACACCATTCGGTAGGCCTGTTCACCTTAGAAATGAAGCCCATTCTCTCCATCCTGTTAAGCTCTTCTTTAACTTTTGTTCAGAGAGGGAGAGGTACTCGTCGGGGCGTGGACAGCGCATATGGTGTAGCGCCACTCACCAGCTCAATACGGTACGGCTCTCGTAACAGCCCCAGTCCCGTAAACACTGAAGGGTAGGCAGCTATGAAGTCACTTATTGGCTGTGTGATGGACTCAATCCTCTGCACCAGGTTCAGGACTGTAATGGCTGGTAACCCTAGCAGTGGCTTAGAAAGTCCTGACACCACATATATTTCTTGGGTGGAGCTGCATCCCTTTGCTGTCAGTTCAGCCTGAAAACACCTTTTTACTTCCAGCAGATTTTGTCCAGGCCCATACAATATCTTATGTGCTGTACCAAGGGTTCCATGTCTTTTTATATCAAAAGTGCATTCTGGAATGGCTGTTACTGCTGCTCCAGTGTCCAATTTAAAATGGATAACATCACCATTCACTTCCACAGATTCTATCCATTCCTGAACTGTGACTGAAGAAATTTCCCCTAAAAATACATAGTCTTCAGACGGGAAATCACACTGTTCCTGAGTTACTGTGTCCACCTTAAATGTGCGACATACCACAGCAAAATGACCTATTTTATGACACTTACGGCATTCGGCCTCTCTTGCTGGACAGTCCTTCCAAGCATGTTTCCGCCCTGTGCCACATCTGCCACAATCCTTTTGAATCGTTGGCTTGTGTCTATTAGTCATTTTCTTGTCATTTCTGTTGTAATTATAAAACTGGGAGGATTTCTTCTGTACTAGTTTTCCTTTAATTGCATCCACATTTGTGTTAGCCCCCCCTCTTGTGTCCAGTCCGTGTAGTACTACCTGCTGTTTTTTAACTGTCTCGTTTTGTCGTATTTTATGGATTGCCGTGGCTAGCGTTAAATCCGGATCTAATTGCAGGCACTCCGACAGTCTCTTATCCTTAATTCCAACCACTATACGGTCTCTGATCAGTTCTTCTTTTAATTCCTCGAAGTTACAGTGCTCAGCTAGTTTATGTATGGCAGTGATAAATGCCTCTGCAGTTTCCCCTTCTTCCTGGCATCTCCTATTAAACTGGGCTCTCTCGAATATGATGTTGTGCCTCCCCACACAATAGTTACTGAATGCTTCCACTACTTTGTCATACTTGCGCTTCTCGGCGTCCTGCAGCGGCAGCACTCCCAGTACATCGTCTGCGTCATCGCCCATAGTATAGAGGAGAGAATTCACTTGATAGTCTTCTTCTTTCACGCTCAGACCCGAAGCCAGACGAAATCGTTCAAATCGTCGTATCCAACATGGCCATTCAGCCGGTTTGGAAAAATTGAAAGGCTCCGGAAGAGCCATTTGCACAGCTGCTAAAGCCATTTTTTTTTTTTAGCAATGAAGCGCGAGTTTCATTAACGCTTGCACTGTATTTCAGAAAGAAAAAAGAAATCCCGCTTCTGACACCATGTAATGTTAGGCATATATGAGACACAGAGAACCGGTACTGCCAACATGCAGGTAACCATTTATTTTCCCGGTCAAACCCCTGACCCCTACAAAGCATCCTGGGAATTGTAGTACTCATCACTCATTACATAAGCTGTCTCCAAAGGCGTTTCAGAGAATTTGGCAGTACATCCAACCAGCCTCACAACCGCAGACCATGTGTAACCACACCAGCCCAGGACCTCCACATTCAGCATGTTCACCTCCATGATCGTCTGAGACCAGCCATCCGAGACGGTTTCTGACAGTTTGTGCAGAAATTCTTTGGTTATGCAAACCAATTGATGCTGCCGCTGTCCGAGTTACAAGAATTAAAATTTGGGGGGTGGGGGGGAAAAAAAAAAAATAGAATGAGTACACATATAATATAAAAGCAGTATATACATATTTGGCATAAAGGTTATTGTTCAGAAGATAATAAATAACAAATAACAGGGCTATTGCACAGATCATTATTGCAGTTTGAGTTATAATACTGGTCCGGTTTTGTCAAAGTTTTTATTATTCCTGTTTCTCCCCTTATTCCTCTGTCCTCCTGTTTCCACTCCCCTTCCCACCCAGCGAGGAGTTGTACAGTTTGGTGGCATGTGGGACGAAGGAGTTTTTAAGTCTATTGGTCCTAGACTTAGGGAGAAGCAACCTGTCACTGAACAAACTCCTCTGGTTGTTTATGAAAGTGTGCAGAGGGTAACTGACATTGTCCATAATGTCCAGTAGTTTCTTAAGTGACCTTTTATCTGCCACTGTCACCAGAGTGTCCAGTTTCATGCCAACCACAGAGCTGGCCCTCCTGATTAGCTTATCCAGCCTGGATGAGTCCTTCTTCGCTGTGCTGCTCCCCCAGCACACAACGGCATAGAAAAGGATGCTAGCAACCACAGACTGGTAAAACATCCACAGGAGCTTCCTGCAGATGTTGAAGGACCTCAACCTCCTCAGGAAGTACAGTCTGCTTTGGCCCTTTTTATATAGGTGCTGTGTGTTGTTTGTCCAGACCAGTTTGTTGTCCACCCACAGTCCTAGGTACTTGTGTTTTCTTACCACTTCCACCTCTTCTCCCTTGATTTGGACTGGTCGTGGATTTGGTCTGGACCTCCCAAAGTCTATGACCATTTCCTTGGTTTTTGAGGTGTTGAGCTGTAGGTGGTTTGTGTGGCACCAAGTGACAAAATTCCTCACCAGATTCCTGTATTCCTCTTTCTGGTCATCCCTGATACACCCAATGATGGCTGTATCATCCGCAAACTTCTGAATGTGGCATGATTCAGAGTTATAGCAGAAATCTGAGGTGTACAGGGTGAATAGGAGTGGGGACACCACAGTTGTCAGATGTGATGTCCTTTAGCCTGACGTACTGCCTTCTGTCAGGTGAGGTAATTGTAGATCCAGTCAGTCAAGCAGGAGTCCACCCGCATCCTGGATAGCTTTTCCTGTAGCAGACAGGGCCGAATTGTATTAAAGGCACTAGAGAAATCCAGGAACAGGATTCTGACAGTGCCTTTTTCCTTGTCCAGGTGCGAGTGGGCCTGGTGTAAGAGGTACAGCATGGCAAGGCAAACTGTAAGGGGTCCTGCGCATGTTGTACCTGGGACCTAAGGAGGTTGAGGAAGAGCCACTCCAGAGTCTTCATTATATGTGATGTGAGTGCCACCGGTCGGAAGTCATTCAGCTCGCTGGTCCGGTTCTTCTTTGGGACTGGAACGATGCAGGATGTCTTCCAGAGGGAGGGCACTCTCCCCAGTCATAAACTGAGGTTGAAGACTCGTTTCAATGGCTCTCCAAGTTCAGCAGCACATGTCTTCAACAGCCGAGGACACACCTTGTCCAGGCCTGCTGCCTTCCTTGGACAGAGCTTCCTCAGCCGGCCCCTAACCTGGTCCGCTGTGACACTGAAAGTTGATTGGGATAAGGATGGAGGGGGAGAGGAGAACGCCATGATGTTGACAGGTGGCTGAGAGGAGGGAGGTGTCATCACGATGGGAGGGGGGTGGTTTGAGGGGGGAAGAATAGGAAGGAGAGAGGGCTGTAGTGAGAGAGGGGGTGGGGGGGCTATGGGCTGGTCAAACCGATTGAAGAAGGTGTTGAGTTCGTTTGCCTTCTTCACTGTCCCCCACACTGTGCTGTTCTTTGTGTTATATCCTGTGATGATTTTCACACCATCCCATCACATTGGCATACAGTAAGTCAATTGTCCTGTTGTTCCGTGTGGGACAGTCCACAAACTGATAAAATGCAGCCAATGTAGAGTCCAATGTGACATTATTAAAGTCACCAGATATTAATATGAAGGCCTCAGGGTGTTGTGTCTGCAGTCTTGCTATCACTGTGTGTATTTTCTCACAGGCAGTGGCTGCGTCTGCCCTCGGAGGAATGTAAACACACACACAGATCACGTGACTGAGCTCCCGAGGTAGATAATATGGCCGCAGGCTAACAGCTAGCAGCTCCAGGTCTGGACAGCATAAAGTCGATTTAACAGAGACATGCCCTGAATTGCACCACCTATTATTAATATAGATAATGAGTCCCCCACCTCTGCTTTTACCGCAGGCTTTTGTGTCTCTGTTGGCTCTCACGGACGTAAATCCACGCAGGTCCACATTCGCCTCCGGCGTTAGCTCAGTTAGCCATGTCTCCATAAAGATAAACAAGCTGCACTCCTGGTAAATCCGCTGGTTGATTAGTGCGGACAGCTCGTCTACCTTATTTTGCAGCGAGTTTATGTTGCCCATAATCACCGTAGGGATCGATGATTTAAAACTCCGCTGTTCTGCTGTCCTCGCCTTCAGCCTCGCTCCAGCTCTGCAGCCTCTATAGCTCCTCTTCAGCTCGGCTGGGATATGGTGTCGTGTGCCGGTCTGTGCTGTTGCCCTCAGCGCTAGCAGCTCTTCTCTTGAATAAGCGATAGAGCTTGTTCCCATTGTAGTTTGAAAAGCGAGGTATCCATTGAATACACAATATAAGATTTCTGGTAATATACATATATACACACTTCATTGTACTATATATTACTATATACATAAATGTTAATGCTACATATAAACAAATGTAGATAATCGCTACATATGAACAATTGTAGATAATTGCTATTTACAGAGATTGGAAGTCCTTTCTCAAAAATGGGGCTCTGTTGGACTAGTGTTAGTCTTCAGGCTTCTTTGCCCAAGCCTTTACCAATGGCCCATTTTCATAATTTGTTAGGAGACAAGCCACTGTGTAGAGCTGGTTGATGCTTCCAAAAAGGCGTAGGGGAATTTCAGAGTCAAAGAATTTGTGCTCCTTGACCTGGCGAATGAGGCGCTCCACATGCACCCTGAGACGAGCAATGGCCTGGGTCTCCCTAACTTCACATGCTGACATTTGAGACCTGCCAGAGAGGAATGCTGGCCTGTAAATCTTGCATGGTACAATGTCATCTATAAGAAAACCTCGGTCTGCCATGACAGCCATCCCAGGTTTTAGGAGGGTAAGGAGACCACATTCACGTGTGATCTGCTTGTCGCTGATAGACCCGGCATACAGTGAAGAGACGAATGTCACTGCCCCATGTGGCGCAATTCCAATGAGCCCTTTCAGAGTGCAGTGGGACTTGTAAGAGGAAAACACCTCACTCTGGAGGACAGGGGAAGATGGACATTGACACCTCAGCTCAGTGCAGTCAAGGATAACTGTAGTGTCAGGGAAGTCCTTGAAATCTGCTGGCAGATTTTTAAGTATCTGCTCCTGAGGTATCCAGATCCTCACTGAGCCAAGTACTGTGTAGAGGAAGTTGCTCCATGACATAATGATTTGACTGACCGTGGACTGATGGATTCTGTACTGGTCAGCAAGGTCCTGCTGCTTGGATCCAAGGGCGAGGTAATTCAAGAAGAGGAACAACTCATTGATAGGCTGCAGGGAATGGGCTGTGGTGGATTCTATGAGAGTTCCTCTCTGCGCTTGCCGCACACTGACCATGGATGGTAGAGACGGCTCAATCAAGGCCCAGAAACGCATAAGCAGGTCATACGATGCAAACCTAAAGAAATAGAATACAGATATTCAAATAATAACTGTAAGCAATTAACTAAAAAGCAGAGGAAACAGAAATAACTTTAATTTGATGTATCTGCGTATAGTGTCAGTTATTTAATATCAACTGTTAAGAACTATTAATACGCAGAAGTAGTGAAGAATACTGTGTTAATAATGCATTTAGGCCATTGCACTGTACAAACACACACTTATGTGTTCTTAACTATCCGGACTTGACTTACCTTGTGAAGAACCGGATATCTTTGTCCGTGGCAGCAAAACGATGGATGCCGAACCTCTGCGTCAGCGTAAGGCTCTCGATCTGTTGGCGCAGCAATCTAACTTCCTCTCGGAGAGATGCATTTTCTTCCAGCACCAAATCAACAACTGCAGGATCGGGACCCAAGGCGTAGTCGTGGTCCATGGGGGAGTCTGCATTGTCAGGTGCATTATCCTCCATGTCAACCTCTGCCGGCGGTCTTGGTCTTCGCTCCCAAACCCCCGGTCTTGGAGGTGGAAGGGAGAAATTATTCCACGCGAATAACGCTGGAACAGCTCCCTTTTTAAGCAATCGCCGTCCTCTCTCTGATGCTGTCTCACGAATATCTTCAGCTTTAAAATGCCGGCTAGACACCCGGGTGTGAGGCGTTACGGCAAACTTATCCCTCTGGATAGCGATGATCCATTTACGCCTTATATCCGAAGGAAAAGTAAAGAAACTAAGTACACTGTTGTACTTACTAGAAGCCTGGCATAATGGCACACAGCAATGCTCAGCTGTTGTACCACACGTTTTCTGGTATTTAATTCTTCTCATTGTTCACTAGCGTAGACGCGTAGGCTAACGGAAGTATTCGCGGTGGCTGAAATTTAAACGGAAGTACGTCAGCGCAGGCGTTGGCATATAGTCCATTACAAACTTAACAAAAATCTGACATATTTATAGTATACATTAAAATAAAGATGAGTGTAATAGCAAAACAAATATATAAGAAATAATTTATTTGCTATAAATTAAGTTTATGAAATTTGAAGAAATATGTAATCATGCCCCAGTCAGTGAAAGTATGTTTCCTACCCCCAGACCCCAGAGGGTTAAACCTCTCTATGAGGCCGTCGCTCTGGGGGCGCAGTGGGGTGGTGCGGGTTTTTTTTTATGCTCAGCCGGTCGCACATGGTGGCAAAGACTTGCGATTCAAAATTCCTGCCCTGATAGCTGTGGATAGCTTCAGGGGCCCCAAAACGGCTAAACATGCCCTCCAACAGCGCATCTACAACTGTCTCTGCCTCTTGGTCGGGCAAGGCATAAGCCTCAGGCCACTTTATAAAATAGTCCATCGCACAAAGCACGTATCTGTTCACCTTTTCAGTAAGGGGGAAGGCGCCCATGATGTCAACGGCCACCCTCTCCATAGGTGCTCCTGCTATCTGCTGTTGTAGTGGTGCGTGGGACTGTTCCGGTGGACCTTTGTAAGCTGCGCATTCATCACACCTCCTGCAAAAGTCCTCCACGTCACAGCGGTGCTGGCCCCAATAAAAACTTTGCCTCAACCTGCGAAGGGTTTTGGAAACCCCAAAGTGACCTGAGCCCGTTCCTCTGTGGCAGGCCCCCATTACAGCATCTCTAAGCCCCTTAGGCACCACAATCTGCCACCTCTTCTCCCCTGTGGCAGGCACCTTCCAGGCTCTTTGCAACACCCCTTCTTTCAGGCGCAGCACAGTAAACTTTCCCCACAGGCTTTTCGTAGCCACAGAATGCCCTGTCACCTGATCCCAGGGAGGCCTTTGCCCAGCCTCCACCCACTGTCGCACCGGTTGCAGGTCAGCATCCTCCTCCTGCCTGGATTTCCATTCCAAGGCACCCACTGCATGAAGCGTGCGACAGGTCGGAGTCCCTGGGTCCCACTCTCCCTGCAACTCCATTTCTTGAGCATCCCTCCGGTCGTAGTAGTTGCAACCCACTGCCGCACAAGGGCGCCGGGACAGGGCATCAACATTAGCATGTTGCACCCCACTTCTGTGCACCACCGTGAAATTGTATGACTGCATCTCCTCCAGCCAGCGTGCCCCTGGCCTTCCGGCTCCTGGAAGGACATGAGCCACTGAAGCGCTGCGTGATGAGTTCTGATGGTAAAAGCCGTGCCGCACAGATAGTATTTAAAATGTTGGGTAGCTGCCACAACAGCTAGCAGCTCATGTCTGGTCACGCAATACCGTTGCTCGCTCTTGCTGAAAACCCGACTGAAGTAAGCCAAGACTCGGTCACCTTCTGGTGCTACCTGTAACAGCACTGCCCCCATGCCAACATCACTGGTGTCCGTGTCCAGAACACAGGGCAAAGAGGGGTCAGGAGGTGAAAGGATTGGTGCGGTAGTGAGGGTTTGCTGTAGGCTGGTGAAAGCGAGCTGACATTCATGAGTCCATGTAAAGCGACGGTCTTTCTGCAGAAGTTGGAAGAGGGGGGCACCAACACAGGAGAAGCCCTTTACAAACCGACGATAATAAGATGCCAGGCCCAGGAAACTTTTCAACTGTCCCTGGCTGGTGGGCACTGGCCAATTCTGTATGGCTCTTACTTTCTCCTTCAGGGTGCTGATGCCCTTGCCGTCCTCCATCTCCTTCCTCATGAAGCAGCACTTTTCTGGGTGCAGTTTCAGCCCCGCTGCTGCCAACCTCCTCAACACTAAACGCAGAAAGTCCAGTGCCGCCTGGAATGACTGTCCATGGACCAGGACATCATCCATGTACACCAAGCATTCTTGCCAGGCAATACCAGACAGCACCCTATCCATAAGCCTCTCGAAAGTCTCGGGGGCGTTGCAGAGCCCAAAACTGAGAACCTTAAAATGCCAGTGACCCCTGGTGGTGCTAAAGGCAGTCTTTGGCCTGGATTCAGGTGAGAGGGGCACCTGCCAATACCCACTACGCAGGTCCAGGGAGGAAAACCATGAGGACCCAGAAACAAGGTCCAAGGTGTCATCCACCCTTGGTAAAGGGTAGCAGTCCTTCCTGGTGACCTAATTCAGGGCCCTGTAATCGACACAGAACCTCCACCTTGAACTCTTTTTCTTAGGCACCATGACCACCCCTGAGGACCAGGGGCTGTCCGACGGCTCTATAATACCCGCCCGCAACATTGCATCTACTTCTCTGTCAGCAGCCTCCTGCTGTGCCATTGGGAGACGTCTGGGTCGTGCTTTGACCGGCCGTGCATTCCCCATGTCTATGTGGTGCTGGACAAGGTGTGTAAGCCCCACATCATCGTTACAGTGGGCAAAAATGTCCTTAAACTCCTCCAGGACCTGCCACAGGCTCCCCTGTTGCCTGGCATCCAGACCATCACAGTTATTCTTCCAGATGCTCCTCACTGCTGCGAGGTGGTTTGTCTGTCTGATTGGTACCCACTGGCCTATGTGCTGAGATTCACAGGGATGGGAGATCGTGGGGGTAGACACTGGGGTAGCCTGGCAAGAGGGGGGAGCTAACCGCACATACTGTGCCCCAGGGAGAACGAGGTTTCCACTCCTTAAGTCCAGAACATAGCCTGTAGATTTAAAAAAATCTAGCCCCAAGATGCACGGGTCTCGTACATCAGCAATCCAGGCGGAAAAAGGCACTTACAATTCCCCACTTTGAATACAAACGTCCCTCTGCCTTTCATGGATGCCATGTCACCAGTCACAGTCTGTAACTGAACAGCAGTCTGTTCCAAAACAGTCCCCCGTGGAACAAAATCCGGTCTCCAGGAGTGGGACATAGCAGAAATTTCCATCTTTGGTCCAACCAACAGCCACCAGCGGGTTCTCTGGCAACAGTGTAGAGCAGCCCTCCCCACCATTGCCAGCTGAGTAAGACTCCTGGCTCAAGAGCAGAGGGGCCCGCGGTGACCGGGCTGCCCGGACCCCCTGCCGTTTCCCGGCTGACCGTTAGCCTTGGGACAACGCCTGATCATGTGACCTGGCTGGCCACACCCCCAACAGACACCCAATCTGGGTTGGAGTGACTGAGACGTTACTGCACTCCTGACATCCCACACCCCTATAGGCCCGTGATTCCCCACGACCGGTTCAGCTGCAGCCGACGCAGGAGGCGATGCAGCCCACATTCTTCCTTTCTATGGCCAACTCCAGAGCCTCCCCCAGAGACATTGGGTGGGCCAGCTGTACGTGTATACAGAGTTTGTCAGGAGCATGAGCTTGGACAAACTGGTCCCTGGCCAGCTCATTCTGAATTTCGGGCAGCATGGACACATAAGCACGTCTGCACAGTCTCTCTATGTGCTCAGTAACAGCAGACAAGCCGCTGCCTCATCCATTAAGGATAGGGTTAATTGCAAGGCTTTTTCGCTCCCCGGCCAACCAGCCGCGTCAGCTAACAGTTCAAATTGCGCCAGAAATGCCTCCCAGCTTCCGTGGCCTTAAAACTTTGGCGTCTTAATGTGCAGCGGTCCGGAGCGTAGGGTGCCACCATGTTTGTTTACCTCCTCCTGCACAGCGCAGATGTGACGATGCTCCTGCGTGTTGGCGCCCTCGCAATGGTGCGGCAGTTCAAACCCCTCCGTTTCGGGTATGAACACCTTAAAGTCATTCTGCACATCGCATTCTAGTTTGATCCCCTGACGTCCAAACATCCTCGGACCCTCCATGAACTCCATCACCAGAAAGTTGCGGAGAATGGGTTCCGAAAAAAAAAAAAAAAAAATCCCGGCTTCTGACACCAAATTTAAGAAACAAGATCTCCGAGAGTTTGCTACAGAACGTGGATTTAATAACAGAAGGCGGCTACAGATATATCCACAGACACCAACTCAAAACGGAAAAAACACCAATCTCCACACCCCAAGACCGAATCCCACAAAAAAGGTTAAGTGGTACATTGGGTGGAGCATAAAGCTCCCCCATCTATGACGTCATAAGCAGGAGGGGGCGTATCCTTTGTTCTGATTGGTCGAGGGTTATGGCCAATGGTATCATTCATGCTTATGCCACGTGTTGCCGATAGGGGATGTATGGTTTGGGGAGATAAGGGTTGCCATTAAACTTTAATAGAATAAAAATACAGTATTTTATTAATGTGTTATTTTTAATTACGTTTTAAGGAATAATAAAACATATAGCAGGACGAACATAAGCTAGCGCATACATGTCCAGCGGGGTTCCATCCGTCCGAGGTGGACACAAGCGGCCAGCGTATTTTAAAAGAAGAAAGCACCAAAATGTTTTAAACAAGAAAAACTTTAGTGTTATTTTTAAAAGAAAGAAAGAAAAAGCAGGTATAATTTAAACAAGTACAAACATGCCCTGAACAAAACACTGTCAGAAGAGCAAATGCCGAGTGCTAAACAAGCACAAATATTTCAGCCCAAGTTTTTTTTAAAAGAAGAAAGCACTTAAACCCATTACATTTAACCAACATGTTTAAAGAAGAAGAAGAAGAAGAAAAACTTTTAGCAATATTTACCAGTGTTAGGCTGAAGAAAACATTTAACCAGCAAACATTTAGCCCAGCAGCTCGGCCGTGTGCGACTGCTCCGTTCAAAAGTTGCGCGTCAAATGAACGACCATGGGGGGCAGGGGCGCTCTGACGCAGACACACGTTCAAAATGGGTACCGGCGGAAATTATTATCGTGATGCTAGGCCATGGCCCTTAATTGTGAAAGCACGCCACCATCCTGACAGAATGCGCATTAACTCTATTTGTTAATCTGACTTATTTGTAAATAGTATAAAATAATATATTTTTAAATTAAATAAAAGTCGATCTCTAACACCACACCCCGGGGTGTTTAGCGACATTTAGCTAATTTCATCTATGTTTGGTTAATCAAATTAATAAAACATTATAACTTACAAAAGATGTATTTACTTGTATTCTGTTAGTTTTATTTTAAATAAGATGCCTCCGGTTTTATTTAAATACATTTTATAGCTGTAGGAACTAGTGAGCGGTATTTAGCAACATTTTCAAAACCATGGTAGATTATCCCCCCACACACCCCGGACTATAGCCGTTTGCATGATTTGCAGAACTGGACTTTTCTTATCGTGACAACAGCATGGTGGTGGGGGGTGTAGAAACGGGAGAGCCACAATCCCCACGTACCACAATCATTTATTGAGATCAGCTGAGGCAACTAGTTTACTTAATTTTAAAGTGTGTATAAAATAAGTAAATGTGTGTGTAAAATAAGTATAAGATGTGTTATAAAACATAGAGCCAACGATAATAAAGTCGAGCTCTAACACCACAGCCCCCGGTTGTTTAGCGACATTTAGCTACATTCATCTACGTTTGGTTAATCAAAAGGAATAAAACACTATAATTTAAAAAGATTATTTAGGTGTATTTTGTTAGTTTTAAATAAGACGCATCCGATTTATTTAATTACATTTAATAGCTGCAGGAACTAGTGAATGTTATTTAGCAACATACTATGGTAGAATAATGCCTTGGATATATTAATAAATGTAAGTGGAAAAACATCATTTGTGTTTCTTAAGTATATTACCCACACGGCCCTGACTAACGTTGCATGACAGTAGATACACTGTCGTACTGAAAATAGTCACTGTCTACTAACATTTTAAACTAGAAATAATTCTCTTTAACATAAATGTACTGTTTTAACATACTGTTTGATATAATGTATGTGAATAGACCAGACAATAAGTTTTAGGGCTGAACAAAATGTGGCGTTGATGATCCAAGCGCTGTCTGGCATATGTCCCAGGATGCACGAGAGACATTGTGTAAAAACTTTTGCTTCAAGATTCGATATGGAAGTTAACTGACAAAGTTTTGCAGATTTCATAAAACAAGACACCGCAAGAATTGTGTTCGATCCAGATGGGCCCCTCTGCCTAACCCAACATGGACGCCTTGCAAGCGAGAAAAGGGAAGCAGTGCAATATGGGTAACCGATGCCCTGCATCTCGAATCTATCAGGAAAAAATTTGATAAGTTTTTAAACAAACTGCTGGCATTTTTTCTAACGGTGATGACATGGGCACAGTGCGAACTGGCGAGACAGGGTAAGCATTGGACTTGGGGTAACATTCTCGCAACATGATTATGGCAGAGTGTAGAGGCCTCGTCCCACTGTCTTGGTCGGTCGGTCGGTGCGAGGGTGGTCGCCCAGACAAACACTGTTGTATTTAATTGCTGTAGAAGCTAGTGAATGGCATGTATCAACTTATATCAAAAGCATTTAAAAAACTTTGGTAGAATTCTTATTTTAAAATAAGTATAAAATGTGTTATATAGCAATGATAATTAATAAAGAATTCAAGCATATTATCCCACACGCGCGCGGACTACAGCAACAGAAGTGTGTTTTTCTTATAGCCCCAGGTCACCAACGGCCAAGAATTTAGGATATTGTTTTTATTATTTAAAAGAAGGTGGAGCTGGTGGACCCGTGGCTTTGCGGCGCTTCTGGGGTGTTCCCCTTACTCCTGTAGTTAAGGCTGAATTTTTATACCAATTTAACAAATACAGCTAAAGTTTTTTATACCTTTAAACGTTAACAAAAACAGTTAATGTCTTCAGTAGCTGAACCCCGTTCCCCCTTTGTGACCATTAGCTGTCTGACATATCAAAACAAGTGAAACAATGCTAGACCGTATAATTTCACCCTAAAAACATACTGGCTGCGCTTTTACTGACATAAAATAGCGCATAAATGCTTAAAATAACAAAACAAAGCTATTGTTTTTACCATTTAAAAACACAATACCCTCTTTCATCTCTAGCTAGAAAAGATTGACGAGCCCCAGAGCACGGTTAAAATTACGCTGCTAAAAGTTTTATTATCCTTTAAATGCATTTAAACCAGTACATTAATAAACATCTGTAATGTATTTCATTCTTTGAAAGACTAATGACCCCCGTTTTGCTGGCATGTACTGTACCGTATATGCTATGGCTATGGGCGGACATGTTGCTTCATCACGCGCCTCCCCAAAAACATCGCTCACGTCATAATAGAGGGCTTGCGGCCATTCGTCGCCTGACATGTCTAAATATGTTGGTTGTGTTTTTACTGACATAAAATAGCACATTTGCTTAAAATGACACGTTAACAAAACTTTTTTTTTTTTTACCATTTAAAACCGCCAGACCATCTTTTGTCTCTAGCTAGAAAAGATTGATGCGCCCAGAGCACTGTTACAAGCACACTGATAAATGCTATTACCCTTAAAACGCATTTTAAATGATTCGTTAATAAACACCTTTTATTCTTTTAAAGATTATTGACCCCGCTTTGGTGCCATATGGTTTTACCTTGTAGGTCATAGGACAGGCTATCAGTATGGTACATCTGCCTAGCGAATAATTCTAAATGCAGCTTACTAGTTCCCATTAAATGTAATTAAATAATAATGTTGAGGGAATGATTCTATAAGGCTGTAACTAATCAAAACGAGAACTGACTGGCGCGCCGGCAGGGCAAGGTTACCTAATCGGGACAGATAGAGGGAGCAGACAGAGAACGTCAGCGGCCCTTATTTATCTTCAGCCTTTCAGAAGGACAAGTACTAACCAACTAACTAGAGCAAATGTCAAACATGTGGTTGCCACGTAGACGGAAGATACCGAGAGAGGGGGGAGATGCCCAAAGGGCTTTAAAAGGGATAGAGCTGATACATATGGTTGAGCTTCCTCCTGTATTTGCTGAATGTATGTCAGATGGTCGCTCCCTAATTGCAATCTGTCAGAGAATAAACTGGCGACCTGCAACTTCTCCACGTGTCAGCTGTGAATCTCTTCTCATCCACGGACCCGGTGGAGACGGCGTACTCCAACAATTTGGGGGCTCATCCGGGATCCCCAGGAGATTCGCAAGATTCGGCTAAGTGTTGACGCAGCCTACTTGGACACAGAGAACTGCAGGGCCCGACCAGAATAGGTAAGCAGAGCCTGTTATATCAAAATCTGCACATTGGATATGTCAAATTAAGTAGTTTGAAGTGTCCAGTGGCCCGTCGATGAATTAAGACGGAGGAGAGGTTGCACGCACTGTGTTTATATATTGGGTATGTCTATGTGTTGTGTATGCATTGTGTCTAGGGATTGTGTGCAGGCATCGTGTGTGAGGAAGTAGAACTTTAGAAACACTGGGTTAGAGTCCCGGGGAATCCAGGACCCCTGAATGCTAATTGGAAGGAGGGAATATCAAATCCTGGGATGGTGTCCCTGGGTTAAAATCCCAAAATCCTGGGTTGGAGTCCCTGGGTTAAAATCCCAAAATCCTGGGTTGGAGTGCCTGGGTTAAAATCCAAAAATCCTGGGTTGGAGTCCCTGGGTTAAAATCCCAAAATCCTGGGTTGGAGTGCCTGGGTTAAAATCCCAAAATCCTGGGTTGGAGTCCCTGGGTTAAAATCCCAAAATCCTGGGTTGGAGTGCCTGGGTTAAAATCCCAAAATCCTGTGTTGAAGTCCCTGGGTTAAAATCCCAAAAGTACCGGGTTGGAGTCCCGAGACTGGGAGTCTCAAATACCACTTTGTGTGCGAGTGTGCTGATTTGTGTGTGAGCAGGGCTGGGGGTTCTTTCTGTTCAGGGTGCTCGCCATTCGCTCTCTGTTGGTTGAACTTGCCCGCGGCTCTGCTGTCACTGCTTGCGGTCTTACAGTTTGTCAGAACCGAAGGGGAGTCCTCAACAATTGATCGCCCAAAAGCATGCCGGCCCGGCCGCACCCGCTGACTCTGTACAGGCAGGGCCGACAGGTACCTCAGGCGGTCATTACAACTTCCGAGCAGGACCTCACCTAGGGTGAGTTCTAAGAACACCCTTAGCTTGGTAGAGGGGTGGGTAATAGAGCACCGGTTGACTGTGAGGAACTCTGTTAATTTTTATACCAGACAGGAAAACAGTTTAAGTGACAGTAGAGGGCAGGAAAACATTAAAATGCAGGCCCCGGTAAAGGCAGGAGAAACACAAGAGGAAGCAGATAAGGAAGAGAGCAACCTTAGGGAATTACAGACACAGCTGCTGAAGCTGCAGGTGGGCGAAGCAAGGCAAAAGACTAATGAGACTAAAAGGAAAGGGCAGGGAAAGCAGATGGTGGCGGGGGTGTCCCCAGAGGGACCATCTACATACCCGCCCGGCCCTTGGAACGGGCCACCCACCTACCAACAGGGAGGGTGGAGCCAGCGATGGGGAAGGGGCCGAGGCAGTTGGGGCCGGGGATACAGGGGCCGGGGCTGGGGAAGGGGCGTGCCGCAAAGGGGACCGCCGTCAGGTGTCTGTTATAGGTGCGGGGCAGCAGGACACTGGGCCAGGGATTGCCCAGCACCGGTCTCAGGCAATGTGCGCGGCAGGGGAGGCCCTCCTGGGAACCAGGAACCTTTCTGGCGTCTCTGCCAGACTCGCTGTGGTCCACCAGCCCCACAGATGTAGGTCTAATATCCTGCACGCTAGTGCAGTTCCAACTTCCCTCTGGCTCAGACAGTACCCGCACAAGCCGGTAGAGGAGGAAGGGATAACTGAGACTATAGAGGGCCTCATGTGGGCCGGGGTGTTAGAGCCCTCCACGTCTCAGTGGAACACCCCCATCCTCCCAGTAGCAAAACCCGGCACGGGCAAATATCGGATGGCCCACGACTTGCATGCCATAAACAATCTCCTGCTGACTTCCACTGTTCCAGTTCTGAACCCATATGTTGCCTTAACTAATTTGACCCCGCAACAAAAATGGTTCACATGTATTGATCTGGCAAATGCTTTTTTCTGTCTGCCCCCAGGAGAGGAGTGTAGGGACACATTCTCCTTCACTTACAGGGGCTGTCAGCTGCGGTACACCCGCCTGCCTCAAGGGTTCGCCCTTTCTCCAGGTATCTTTAACCAGGTCCTGAAGCAGGCTTTGCAGGGGTGTCCTCTCCCGGACGGTGTCACCCTCGTCCCTACAGGCCACCCAGTCAGTGCTGCGCCTTCTGTCAGAAAAAGGCTTTAAGGTCAGTAAGGACAAATTGCAGATTGCTAGGACAGCAGTGACCTTCCTAGGACGAGTGCTGCCAGGGGCAGGAACAGGCCTCTCCCCAGCTCATCGGTCGGCTATCTTGCATTACCCAAAGCCCATCACGGTAAAAGACATGTTATCTTTCCTAGGGCTCACAGGTTACAGTCGCACCTACATTCCAGATTACACGGGGCTCACACAGCCCCTGAGGGCTCTTGTCCGAGAACACGGCCTACGTAACCTCAGTGCGCCCCTTAACTGGGACCAAGCATCGGAGGAGGCTTTTATCACCTTAAAGCAGAGGCTAGCACAGGCCGCGGACCTAGCCCTCCCAGATTACTCTCTCCCGTTTCATTTGGATGTTTCTGAAACAGGAGATGTCGTCAACGGCATCCTGTTTCAGAAAAAAGGGGGAGAGAAGAGAGTGCTGATGTACATCAGTGTAAAGCTTGACACTACAGAAAAAAGACACCCCGCATGCACAAGGCACGTGGTGGGAGTGGCCAAAATTATTCAGGAAACAGCACACATAGTGATGGGACATCCGCTGCACATTCTGACCTCGCACAGTGTGGTGGCTTATGTGAATTCACAGACATTTACCATGACGTCACTCAGGCAACAGAGACTTAGTAAAATACTAGAGGCACCTAACCTGAATTTTTCTCACAAAGGGATCAACATGGCAGACCACATGAGCGGGGGAGGACCGCACGAGTGTGAGTACCGAGTTCAGAAGGAGGAGAAAGTCAGACCAGACTTAGGTGCAGAAAAGATAGAGGGGACAGAGGATTGGTTCACAGATGGGTGTTGTTTTAGAACAGACACAGGAGGTTTGCAGGCAGGGTATGCAGTGGTGGCCAGCAGAGTGCGAATTACCCCTCCATAATTGGGGGGTACTGCCTTCATAACACTTCTATGACCATTATGGTCCGCTACCGCGTCAATACGAATAGCCACCAGGATCAATGTTAAGAGTGCAAGATGCGCTAGGGGTGTTTACTAACATGTATGCAACACACGGTCATGGTCTGGACATGCGACAAAATGAGAATCAATGCAGAAGATCTCATTATCCTTATCCCTATCCAAAAGAACTTGGTTTTGATAACTCCCAGGAATTATCCTAGAAGAAGTATACTAGTAAAAGTAATAAGCCTATACAGTTACAAACAGCCAGGTCTGGTCCAGCAGTCTGGTGTTATTCCTGCCCTCTCAGTCTCCCCAGCTCCAACAGCCTTCAGAAATAAATATTTACCTATTAGGCTAATATCTGTCTTGATGATACAGTAGATCTTAAAGTACAGCCTAATTTCTAACTCACTTCTTGGTCCTGCGCGCTGTCCTCATCCTGCCATCTTCCTACTGACTGCTCACTGTCCTGCACACTGTCCTCATCCTGCCATCTTCCTACTGACTGCTCACTGTCCTGCACACTGTCCTCATCCTGCCATCTTCCTGCTGCCTGCTCACTGTCCTGCACACTGTCCTCATCCTGCCATCTTCCTGCTGCCTGCACACTGTCCTCATCCTGCCATGTCCCTGCTGCCTGCACACTGTCCTCATCCTGCCATCTTCCTACTGACTGCTCACTGTCCTGCACGCTGTCCTCTTCCTGCCATCTTCCTACTGACTGCTCACTGTCCTGAACACTGTCCTCATCCTACCATCTCCCTGCTGCCTGCACACTGTCCTCATCCTGCCATCTTCCTACTGACTGCTCACTGTCCTGCACGCTGTCCTCATCCTGCCATCTTCCTACTGACTGCTCACTGTCCTGCACACTGTCCTCATCCTACCATCTCCCTGCTGCCTGCTCCTGTGCCTCTCCTGCCTTCTGCTGACCACCACTTTCCATTATACACATTAACTTTGCAAAACTGCACCTATACTTTTAGTATAATGTTCTGTAGCTCTTAATACTAATATTTCCTACTTACTCTTCTTTTACCACCGAAAAAGTATCTGATGTCTCCATCTTTCCATTTCCTCGTAGTGTGTCTCTGAATAAAATCTAATCTATATTTAACAAAGCAGTATCCGGGCTACCAGATGAAGCTTCTAAAAATGTCTAGAAATCTGAAATTGTGGAATGCAGAATAAATACCACTAAAATTCAAATAATAGGGCTTATTATTTGCTAGACAATCTTTTTACATTGGCCCTATAGGTTTCACTTATAGTAATGTTTTTTTCAGAGCATAACGTTAGACGTTAATAACAAACCATACAGGCTAAATGGCAAATTAATTTCAGAAAGGCACAATTTATTCATGACAAAATAAGAATAAAAACATAGGGAGTTCATCTCCTTGGAAAATGACCATGACCGATTTTACCTCATCAAATAAGCCTGATATAAATAGAGAACTTAGCTCTCTTGCTAATTAACGTAACTAACGTTGACTGTACCGGCCTCAGAAGGACAATGGTAAGTAATTCAACTTATAAAGATGTCAGCTTGCATTAGTAGATGAAACACTTAAACGAATAAATTAAGGTTGTAAAATAACACATTTTCAACAGGCTAGACTTCTGCTGGCTATTTATATTTACCAAGGCACGACAAACAGCACCATGATAGACAAACACAATGAACAGGTCACTCAATGAGAATGAATGATGCAACCTACTGGCTAAGCTGCTTCTAGCGCCGAGGTGGTTAAAATGGTACGGTCCACATTAGGGGTGTCTGAAATTGTTTTACATAGAAATTTTCCTACAAGGTGAGGTTAGCTTTTTTTTTTCTTTTACAACAAAGGAAAAATTTTAAGAGCCCCCCCAAACTGCTATTTTTGTCTCTTTGGGGGGGGGGTCAGGGTCTTGATGGGGGGGTACTGTACCCTCCAGTACCCCCCGTAATTCGAACCATGGTGGCCAGACAAGGCCAGGATTATGTGACCTTGAAGGCAGAAAGACTGGGGGGAGCCCAGTCAGCCCAGAGAGCCGAGGTGATAGCGGTTATCGAGGCCCTAAAATTAGCAGAAGGAAAAGAAGTTACCATATACTCAGACTCAGCATATGCTGTGGGCGCAGTGCATGTGGAATTCAGACAATGGCTGAGGGCAGGATTCTTGACTGCGGGAAACAAGCCAATAAAGCACAAAGCTGAAATGAGAGAGCTGGCAGAAGCCTTGATGCTTCCCAAAAAAAGTGGCAGTGGTAAAGTGCAAGGGACATGAAGGGTCAGGAACAATGGTAGCAAAGGGAAATCAGGCTGCAGATGAGGAAGCAAAGAGGGTCGCAGGGTATGTGGTGTCCAAACAGATGGTCACAGTATAGGAGTTACCCGAATTACCGACTGACCCTAGAGAAAGTTAAGCACAAACAGGACAAGGCCTCCCCAGAGGAAAAGACAATGTGGAGAGAAAAAGGGGGGCACAAGGAGGAGGGGCTGTGACAGAGTAAGGAAGGGAAGCCAGCCCTTCCCCCAGGCCTTCACCAGACAATCTTGGCAGAAGCCCACGGGGTAGGTCATGCAGGGGTGAGACAAATGTTAGAGAATCTGACAAGGTGGTGGCATCCATTTATGAAAGAGATGGTGGGGGGATATGTACGGAGTTGCGCTACCTGTACGTTCTATAACTCGCGACCCACAGTCAAGCCTGAGAAAGGGCAGTTTCCAATGTGCACCAGGTCATGGGAAGAAATCATCATAGATTATACAGACAGGGTGATTCCAGTGAGAGGGTTCAGATATGTGTTGATGTGTGTGGACGCATTCTCAGGGTGGCCGGAAGCATGGCCCACAAAGGAGGATGGGGTATCCGTGATAAAGTTTCTGATTAATCAGTATATACCACGACATGGGTTTCCCAACAGGATTCGGCCAGACAATGGGTCCCACTTTAAGAACGAGGGCCTCTGGACGGTGGAGAAAGCGTTGGGATTGAGACATGCGTTCGGAATTGTGTATCATCCGCAGTCCCAGGGAAAAGTGGACCGAATGAACCTAACAGTAAAACAAAAATTGGCAAAAATCTGCACGCAGACCAAAATGAATTTGGTTGACGCTTTACCACTGGCAATGATGTCAGTGAGGTGTTCCATAAACAGGGGGACCGGGTTCACCCTCTTTGAGCTTCAGACAGGCAGGCAGTTCCCAGGACCCCAGAAAGGGTTAACCTGGACCCCCGACGAGAAGGGGGAGCAAAATCCTAGGGTATATTATGATTGTTTGCAAGTTCTCATTGCAGATTTTTCTAAACAGATCCAGGAGGCGAGACCAGAGAACCAGCCGGCCAAACCACACACGGCGGAGTGGGTCCTCCTGAAAGTCATCAAATGGAAGTGGTCAGAGCCCAGGTGGACTGGCCCCTTCCATGTTACTGAGAGGACAACACACGCGGTTCGTCTGAAAGGCAAAGGCAACCAATGGTTTCACTGGAGCCAGTGCGCGGCTGCGGAGGACAAAGGGAGAACCACAGCAGAGATCCAGGAGGCCCTGAGGGAAGTAATCCAGAGCGTCAGTTCGGCTGAACTAGATGCAACTCAGGTCTCAACAGAAGGGGCAGAATAATCCCCTGACCTGAGCAACCAGAGCGGGGTAGTCCACCCCTGCTCCAACGACTAGAAAGAACAAAAGCACCTAATCCACCGCCAGACAACACTAGGACCAGGATGAAGATCAAGATAAAAAGGGGAATGTTGGGGGAAACAAGTGTGTTCCCTTTCCTGCTGTACCCCCTGTGCTGCTGTTGGTTGATTCTCAGTGTTAGTAGTGTGAGCCATGCCAGCCATGGACCCCGAAGGGGGGCCGCGCCTGTGGCGGGCTGGGAGTGGAATTTCCCTGAAGCTCAGGGTTTTTGCCCTTCTTCCTAGGCTGGATGGACAGGATTGTGTGTGGAACTCTTTGGAGTCCGAAAAGGGGGGAGTGTGTGCTATGTTTGGGGAAGTATGCTGTACTATCATTCCCAATAACACAGCACCAGACGGCTCAGTGACCAGGGCACTCGAGGGTCTCCGGACCCTCTTCAAAAAAATGCATGAGCACTCCGGGATGAATAACATCTGGGATGCTTGGCTGACCTCGGTGTTCGGACAGTGGAAAGGCTTAATGGGCTCGCTTTTATTATCCATTGCTACTTTTGCTGCAATTTTAGTTACTTGCGGGTACTTCTCCAGGGGCACAATTACAAACCTCCCCCTACACAGAAGTCCACACTCTTCTACAGGCTGTGAGAGGATAAGTTTCACTGTCCACAGGAGAAACTGATGCATGTCCAGATTGAGCAGGCTGAGTGTGACAAGGGAAGACCCAGGGGCAGAGGATATGACAGAGGGTTAGGGCCAAACCATCGAATCTGACATCTGCCATCTCCGTGGCCAGAGAGGACACAGAAAAATGCTGCCCTCAGGCTGCAGCAGGAGCCCCAGGCTGGTACCCACTGGCTAACACCACCACAACCTAATACGGTTTTCTTTTCAACAGTGTACCACCTATGCTATATGGGATATTCATCCCGCAGCACAGACTCAGAGACTGACTGGTTTCATGTCATGTGACTGGCACTCTCCTCAGCAGCTGCACTGCATTTCTCACTATAACACCACACAATTCTGTCTGAATTCCTGAATGATGGATTGGAAGATGTGATTATGCACACAGACATTTTTAAGTAATTTGAGTTTGGGGCTGCAGCATTGTAACTGTCTGCCTCAGTTTCCTGCGTGTCAGGCTCTGACCCATGTGTGTTTCTTGGCCTATGTGACTCTACAGATTGGAAAATGAAGGGTCATTGAATGCTGATATTACAGAATGTTTCCAACTAGATGCCTTAGGCAGATGGTTCCTGTTTCTTACCTACACCAGGGGTCAATGACAGTCCTGTGTTCATTTGCCTTTCTGTCCAACATAACATCCATCCTCTCTCAGCCCCTGTCACACCGACAGCTAACCCCACCACATATGAGGACAACCTCCTGGCAGATTTGCAGGCCTGCTTGTGGGCCATATCAAAGAATAACTCTGGAAGGATTATTACGGCCCAGCCCCTACACGTTGTGCCAAAAAAAGTACCTTTAGACATAATAAGAGACAGTATCCACTGTCCAAGAATGGTGAGAAAGGTATATCAACTGTGCCAAAACCAGCCAAACAAAACAGCAAGTGCTACCAGTTATGGAAACTGTAGATTATTGTAGACATTGGATCTAAGATTTTACAGAGAGCTCAACTAATGAGCTAAATATTATGGATGATTTGACGTGGACTGAGAACGCTGAAGAGGTTTTTAATGACTTGAAATTCATACTTTTGTACTGTCTCTCATTGGACATTCCAAATTATAATTTGCCTTTTGTGCTTTATGAATCAATACTAGTATTGAAACATAGGGATATAGACCTATACCTTATTACTTAGATTTACTTAGATTAGACACTTAGATTCAAAAGCAATGCATCAGCTGAAGGTACGTGAATCTCATGCAGTATATGATTTGATGAACCAGGCAAGGACCTTGCATTTTTCCAGAACTTGATTAATTTAACCATCTCATGATGCTTCAGAGAATCGCAACATGGCGGAAAGGTCTGGAACCGGTTTTCAGCGGGTAACACTGCCATGGAATCATGGGATGCATGTATGCAAACCTTTTTTGAAATTGGTGTATGCAACACATATTTCATATTCATAAAATGCTACCAAAAGGTTGCAGTGGACACTTGTGCCGAGTCACATTTGGTGTTGGAATGATGTCATCACAAAAACTAATGTTTACCGAGAGTGGAAAATTTTGCATGAGCAAGTTGCTGCTTTAACCATTATCTGTGTAAAGAACAAAGAACTGTCTGAAAGAGAGAGAATTGGCAGGAGCTCAAGCTGCATGGGCAAGGGCAGAAGAGGAGCAAGATGCTTTATTGTGACTGCAAGTACTACACCATCCAGTTGAGGAGCTTTTGCTCTTCCACCAACCTGTTGGCCCTAGCTGGATTTTGAGCCATCTACATTAGTTAACAGATAGCATTAGGCCAATTTAAAAGTTTTTGTTTAGCGTTCACAGTTTAGGGTTCACAGCAATTTTGGTACAGCAGGAAAAACAGAATTTATATTAAAATTATTTATTATTAAAACTGCAAACACAAACAATTAGGAACAGTTGTAAAACAAAGGCAATGCGTTGGTCAAAATAATAAAACCTAAGAAACTTTTATTTAAACATCAAAAATACAATGATTATAATCAACTAAACCCCATGTTCTGGGTATTACCAAGTATACTCACGTATCTGTAGTGATAAACACCTTTATAGATAAATATATATATATCTATATACACTGCTTGAAAAAATTAAAGGAACACTTTGAAAACACATCAGATCTCAATGGGGGAAAAAATCATACTGGATATCTATGCTGATATGGACTGAGTAATGTGTTAGGAATGAAAGGATGCCACATTGTTTGATGGAAATGAAAATTATCAACCTACAGAGGGCTGAATTCAAAGACACCCCAAAAATCAAAGTGAAAAAATTATGCAGCAGGCTAGTCCATTTTCATTGGACCTGCCAATTTTGGTATTCTATGGCAAATGCCATTCAAGCTCCACGGTGCCAGGCAGTAAGAACAGGGCCCACTAGAGAACGTTGGGCCCTCAGGCCACCCTCATGAAGTCTGTTTCTGATTGTATGGTCAGAGACATTCACACTAGTGGCCTGCTGGAGGTCATTTTGTAGGGCTCTGGCAGTGCTCATCCTGTTCCTCCTTGCACAAAGGAGCAGATACCAATCCTGCTGATGGGTTAAGGACCTTCTACAGCCATGTCCAGCTGTCCTAGAGTAACTGCCTGTCTCCTGTAATCTCCTCCATGCCCTTGAGACTGTGCTGGGAGACACAGCAGAACTTCTGGCAATGGCACGTATTGATGCGCCATCCTGGAGGAGCTGGACTACCTGTGCAACCTCTATAGGGTCCAGATATCACCTCATGCTACCAATAGTGACACTAACCGTAGCCAAATGGAAAACTAGTGAAAAAACAGTCAGAAAAGATGAGTAGGGAAAAATGTCTGTGGCCTCCACCTGTTAAACCATTCCTGTTTTGGGGGGTCGTCTCATTGTTGCCCCTCTAGTGTACCTGTTGTTAATTTCATTAATACCAAAGCAGCTGAAACTGTTTAACAGCCCCCTCTGCTACTTAACTGACCAAACCAATATCCCAGAAGTTTAATTGACTTGATGCTATACTCTGATGAAGAAGTGTTCCTTTAATTTTTTTGTGCAGTGTGTGTATGTATATATATATATATATATATATATATATAGTCACTAATACAGAAACAGTGAAAAACAGTTTAGCAGCTCTCTGTTTAGCAGCATAAGTTAAAGTAATAAATAAGAGAAATAAGAACAACACCGAAAAAGAGTGTCTGAGTATAATGTGTACAATATGTCAGTCCAAGGTAGTGTGTGCTTAATGACCTGCCCTAAGCATAGTATTGCATAGAAGACAGTCATTCAGGGGGGTGGATACTGTTTCACAGAAACAGTCATTCAGGGCGGTAGGGGATGGGCGCATTTGACTGCCTGTGGGTAAAAGGTTTTGTTCAGTCTCTTTGTTCTTGCTCTGATTGACTTGTAGCGTCTGCCCAGAGGGGAGGGGGGAGAAAAGGTATTAGCCAGGGTGTGAGGAGTCTTTGATGATTTTACTGGCTCTCCGGTAGAGTTTGCCAGTGTAAATATCCTTGAGATGGGGTAATGCCATTCCAATTACCCGCTCTGCCACCCTTACCACCCGCTGCAGGTTCTTCCTGTCTTCCTCAGTGCAGCTACTGAACCACACTGTGCCGCAGTAGGTCAGGAGGCTCTCAATGGTAGAGCGGTAAAAATAGCTTTCAGTAGCTTTTGGGGGATGTGGGCCTGGACTACCTGTGCAACGGTCAGTAGCGGTAGCGGTCAGTAGCTTTTGGGGGATGTGGGCCTGACGCATCTTCCTGAGGGAGTACAATCTTTGTCGTGCCTTACCCACCTGGTGAGAGATGTTTGTGGACCAGGTGAGGTCGGCGGAGATGTGGACTCCTAGGAACTTGAAGCTCTCCACCCTCTCTACCTCTTCTCCGTCAATGTAGAGGGCAGAGTGCTCAGTCTGCTTGGCTCTCCTGAAGTCCAATATCATCTCCTTGGTCTTGGATGTATTCGTTCCCAGGTTTTTACTGTCACACCATTGCCTCAGCTACTGAAATCCTCTCTGTAGGCTGATTTGTCGTTGTTGTCAATCAGTCCTACAATGGTGGTGTCATCAGCAAATTTGATGATAGTGTTGCTGGTGTGAATGAGAAACTGAAAAGGGAATAGAGGAAGGGACTGAGGACACACCCCTGCGGCGTGCCTGTGTTCAGGATGAGAGTGGAGAAGATGTGGTCTCCCATCCTGATGTTCTGGGGCCTGTCCATTATCTAGGTGCACAGTGAGCTGCTAAGGTCCAGGTTGCTCAGCTTTTGAATCAGCTTGTGGGGTCGTACTGTATTAATGGCGGAGCTGAAGTCCACGAACAACATCTTCACATAGGTGTTGCTGTTGTCCAGATGTTTGAGGGCTGTGTGGAGAGCTGTTATTATGGCATCCTCTGTTGACCTGTTTGCCCTGTATGCAAATTGATGTGGGTCGGTGTCAGCTGCAATAGAGGCCTTAATGTAGGGCATGATGAGTCTTTCCAAGCATTTGGTGATCAAGGGAGTTAAAGCAACTGGGAGGTAATCATTCAGGCAGCTCACTGGACTCTTCTTCTTGGCTGACTTAACGCAGATCGGAATTACAGACTGCAGTTGCGAGAGGTTGAAGATGGTAATAAAAACCTCCGTTAACTGGTCTGCACATGCCTTAAGTACCCTCCCTGCAACTCCATCTGGACCAGCTGCTTTCCTCACGTTGACCCTGTGCAAAGTGGTTCTGACCTGATGCTGCTGCAGCTGGATGGGGGTGTCGACTAGCAGGATGAGTGTGGGCCATACTATTGGTTGAAGCGGGTGAAGAACAGATTTAGGATGTCAGGTAGGGTGCTGTCCGAGGAGTCTACCGGTGTGTGGGTGTCTTTGTAGCCGGTTAAGTGCCTTGATCCCCTGCCACATATGCCTGGAGTTGTTGCTATCAAAGTGTTCTTCGATGCGCTGTTTCTGTCTGCGCTTGGCCTTTTTCATGCCTTTCAGCAGGGACCGACGTGCCTCTTTGTAAGCCTGCTGATTTCCTGACTTAAAGGCAGCATCTCATGCTCTGAGCAGGGCACGCACCTCGCTGTTGAGCCACAGCTTCTGGTTTGGGAACACTTTAATAGTCTTTGTTGTGGTAACATTCCCAGTGGAAAAAGTTGATGTAAGAGAGCAGTGTAACAGGTATAGAAATTAACCTGTTAAATTGTTAAAATTTACACAAAAAAAACAACAACTGCTCATTTCATATGCCTGATATGGGTGCCTGGTTGAGATGGGTCCTTTCCCCTTTAAATCCTGTGATGTCACCTAAAGCCAGTACAATTTCCTGTTTTGTCCCCTCCTCTTCCCTTTTTCCTGATGGAACTGTATGGAAGAGGTATGTTGCTTCTGACTCCTTGTAACCCAATTTAATCCTTATTTTCATTAACTATTTTATTTCTCTATCTTCACTCCAATTTGTGTATAATGTTATTTTATGTATTTGTGTGATTTTCTGGCATTTTTCATTTTTTTTTTGAGTCTATAATTTTGGCCTAAACATGTGGAAATCAAGCACATGATGTACATCACATTTATTTTATAGAAAACAAGGGCAATTCTCACTCAGAGGCTGTTTGTTCCTTTGTGTCAGGTATGTTTTCCATGTTTCTTTATATTTAATTTTCAAATTTATTGAGTTGAATTATTCGTCCCCTCCTCTGCCCTTTTTCCTGAAGGAACTGTATGGAAGAGAGAGAAGAGATAAAATGCTTCCAGTGAACAGCCACCTGAGTCCTGTGTTTGATTCACACAATGTAGAGTGAAGTTTAATTGGAGTGACAGGTTACAACAGCAGCTGTAAATATTCCCCAATCCGCATTGTCAAAACAGTCTTGTAGGGCTGCGGTGGCTTTTTCATTCCACACCTGAATTGTTTTAACTGTTAGTCTTTGTCTGTAGATTAGAGGTTTATAAGCAGGTATCAGGGACAGAGAGAGATGGTCTGAAAGTCCAAGGTGTGACAGAGGGGTGGCTTCGTAGGCTCCTGGAATGTTGGTGTAGACCTGGTCCAGAATGTTATTTTCCATTGTCAGAAAGCTCACATTTTTGTATATTCCGAGCAGGACAGACTTCAGGTTTGCTGCAATTATAACACAGAACAGGTGCACTGTAAGCTGTTGGTTAATGGAGCATTGTAACTTCTCCATGGCTAGCTTAATATTAGCCTGTGGAGGCACATAAACTGTGGTTATAACGACCGACGTGAACTCTCTCAAGGCACCACAGGCGCAGCCACAGTGCGGGCGACAGATGAGGTGGAGCTAGGGGAATTGCAGGTGACTGATGTCGTGACCCGTTCGTCCGATCCTCCCGTGTGCCACATCCCGTCACCTACCCCATGTGGATTCCCTGTGTTTACCAGTTATTTCTGATTAGTTCAGTGTATTTAAGTCCACGTCAGAGTATGTTTCCCCAGTCCTGTCATTGATGTTACTGTGTAAGGATTGAGTCCAAATAAAACCCCGTTTATTTGTATCTTTGGCTCCCTTCGCCTGCTTATCTATTCCCGTCATAACAACTGACAAGTCATCGCAGGCGGGACTGTAGACACCCGATGAGTCACTGCAGGGGAGAATGCAGGCGACTGCTGAGCAGGAGCCAGGGGGACTGCAGGCGACAGCTGCACGGAAGCAAGGGGGACTGAAGGCAAACCCAGGGGCAGGCTGGGTGGGACACAACCCCGGCGTAAATGGCCTCTCCCCCTGCGAGACACCTAGAGACGGGCTCCTGGCCTGGATCTACCAGGGCGGGGTGGTGGTCAGGGTGACACTCTGGAGGGGTTTGCAAGGACAATCCCTGAGGGGTCCCACTTGAGCTCCTCCTCCATCTCTCCTGAAGGGGGAGGAGCGGTGGTCAGAAGCTCAGGGACCTCCTTGGGAACTGATGCCGGAACTACGGGGACCGGAGCCGGAACCACGGGAACTGGAGCAGGAGCCATGGGAACTGGAGGGGGTGTCAGCACCTTGGGTGCAGGCGAAGTGACAGGGAGGCGAGCCTCAGGCGTGGGCGAACCAGCGGGGAAGCACATGCAATTAAAACTGCAAAAGAGATATGGAAGACATGGGTGGACTCATACACTGACATACTGTAGTACAACTCCCTCAATGATCTACTGGAAGGCAGGAAAGACTTCAAATATCATGTTGAGATGAATAAACTTCATTTGAGAAAGCTCTGTGCAAGGCTCCTGCCCTGGGAATTCCATACACAGGCTAGCCTTCCATCGTTATGAGAAGAGTGACTACATGATAGCATTTCTAGCACAAAATCATGGTGGCCTGGAGTGACCTGTAGGTTACTATTCAGCAGAATTGGACAGCATGACACTGTCCAAGCGACACATTTGGCGGTCATTACTGTTTTCAGCCTGGTATTGGATCAAACTCTAGTGGTGAGATACCCACACACTGTCCACACTCTCCTGACACTAAACAGAGCATCACAAATCACAACAGCCCGATGAGTTAAGTGGTCAACGGGCCTCAAAACACCCAACATTGTGATTGAAAAGGCTAGTCCAAACATCCCTACCACCCTGTTGCCAGAGTACCCAGCAGGGACTGATCACAACTGTGTGGAAATAGTAACTGCCATGGAAGAAGCTGGCCACACTCAAGAAACGCCATTGCATAATCCCAAAATAATGTTGTTCATCAGTGGTTGAGAGGGGTGGGCAATAACAACAGACACACAGGCGATCATTAGCGGGAGCTGGTCTAAAGGGAAGTCAGCACAAAAAGCAGAGTTAAAAGCATTCACTGAAGCATGCAAAATTGTACAAAAACAGCAAAATTGTAGGAAAACTACTGTATACAAAGGCATATCAATTTGTCAGTGTCTTGAATAGTAAGGAATTGTCGTAGTTTGGCAATGTTACCTAGCTGTAGAAAGAATACCTTTGATGCTGCATTTACATGCTTGTATCTAAGATGATGCCTAGATTACGAGCTGCGTTGCTAAGGGAAAAGTTCAGCCCCTTGGAGTGGAGTGCAGAGATTATTCCAGAAATCGTTATCTGCGGGTGTGGTACCATCATACTGGAAGCATGCTAATATAACACCCATATTCAAAAAGGGGATAGAAGTAATCCAGCAAACTATAGGCCAATCAGTTTAACTGGAGGAACATGGATGACGTGGATGGATGACGTCGGCAAGATGGCGGCACTCTGTGGCGTGCAGCTTCTTCAGGAAAATTTTAAGTGTTAACAATTAAATTAAGTTAAATTGATATCGTTTAAAAAAAAAAGAGAGACAAAAACGATTAATCAAAATGCCACCGAAAAAGATTAGCAGTGTGATTGAGGATGAGTTGGAGGAGATTCGGAAATCTCTAAACTTCATGTCGGACGAGTTGAGCAAAGTTGCCAAGCAACAAACTTTGCTACTCGATCTGATGGAAGAAGTTAAACAACTGAAGAACCTGGTAAAAGAGAAAGATAAGAAAATCGAAGGATTGGAGAGAAGGATTGACAAGCTGGAGCAATATACAAGAATGGAGGATTTAATAATAAGTGGATTGGAAACAAAACATCGGACGTATGCCAGTGCAGTGGCCAGAAATAAAGATGGTGAAGATGCTCTGCCAGAGGAACTACAAACGCTGGAAAAGCAAGTAATCCTGTTTTTTGAAAGTAAGAACATGAATATTCAGAGCGATAGTGTTGTGGCCTGTCATACTGTTCCACGGAGAAATGGCGAAACGAAGCCTGCAATAGTTGTTCGGTTTGTGAATTGGAAACATAAAGTCGAGTTACTGAGGCAGGCTAAGAAGTTGAAAGGTACAGGGGTTTACCTGAATGAACATCTTACAAAAAAGAATGCTGATATTGCCAGACGCGCACGCATTTTGAGGAAACAGAACAAGATGCAAGCTACATGGACAAGAAATTGTAAAGTGATGATACGGTTAAATGGATCACCAGAAGAAGCGAAAGTACTCACAATAAGAGATTCTAAAGAACTGAATCAATATGGATAAGTGCAGACTGTGCGACAGCTAAATGGAACATCAAAATAATCTAGAGATCTCGTAAAAAGTGAATGCTATGAATTGGATCAGTATGATTAAGTGAAGTTAGTGGTGGAATCTTCATATGGATTTCTAAGCATTATATGGATAAATTATGGATTTTGACAAGGAATTTATGTTCCCATTTAGAGATGTTGATGATGGGGAGTTTGACAGTTTTCAAATGGACTGTGTGTCTGACCGCTTTCAAAGTTACTGTAAGTATGAACATTTGAACTTTAAATCTTTCAGTCATACAGATCATAAAATGTATGAAATGGAAAATGACATTGACCCGGAAAATCATTTTTTTAATAATGTAGATAACAAATGCTGTGAGTATTATACAGAAGATCAATTTAACAGAAATGTGAATATGGCGGAGGCATTATCAATATTACATTTAAATAGTAGAAGTCTTTATAAAAACTTTACGCATATTAAGGACTATTTGTGTCAGTTCAATAAATTTAATGTGATTGCTGTGTCAGAGACTTGGCTTGATAATGAGAAAGAATATGAAGTAGAACTGGAAGGATATAATTTGTTTATGGTGAATAGAGTGAATAAAAAAGGAGGAGGAGTTGCTTTGTATGTAGACACAGCATTAAGATGCAATTTAATTAAAAGTATGTCAATGACTATAGAAAATATTTTGGAATGTGTAACTATTGAAATTGATATTGAAAAATCTAAAAATATAATTATTAGTTGTGTGTATAGATCACCAGGAACTTGTATGGAAACCTTTATGAATAATCTGTTTGGCATGTTTGATAAATTGAATGCAAATAAGGTACAAATTATATGTGGAGATCTGAATATTGATTTGCTGAATCCAAAGGGAAATAAGAGGATTACAGATTTTGTTGATGTTTTGTATAGTAAAGGTCTATTCCCGGTAATTACAAAACCTAGTAGAATAACAAAAGAAACTGCTACATTGATTGATAATATATACACAAATGAAATTGAAGATAAAATAGTAGGAGGTTTATTTATGAATGATATGACTGATCATCTTCCAGTTTTTGCCATCTTTCAAAGATTATTGAAAAAAATAAAAGAAAATAGGATAAAAAGCTATAAAATAATAAGACACAGATCACCAGAGGTCATTGCTGCCCTTTGTGAGGACTTAAAGAATCAAAAATGGAGCAAGGTTTATGATAATAAAGATCCTGATAGAGCTTATGATGCTTTTTTGACTATATTAATTGTACAATATCAAAAACATTGTTTGTCTAAGAAAATGGTAAAGAACAAAAACAATGAGGATAAACCATGGATTACCAAGGGAATAGTGAACGCATGTAAAAAAAAAAAAAGCATTATACAGAAAATTTATAGTAACCAGAACTAAACAAGCTGAAAATAAGTATAAGATATATAAAAATAAATTAATAAGCATCATAAGAGTTAGTAAAAAGGACTATTATAACAAGTTATTAGATAAGCATAAGAATAATATACAAGCAACTTGGAAAGTACTTAAGAGCATAATTAAAAAGAATACTGTAAAATTAGATTATCCAAATTATTTTGTTAATGATGATAATGTAAGTATAATTAAAATGGAGGATATAGTTAATGAATTCAATGAGTATTTTGTAAATATTGGTTATAAATTAGCAGAAGAGATTATGGTGCAAAGAACAGGGGATAAGATAGATGAAGTAAACATCCCTAGTAGTAATTATTCAATGTTTATTAGGGGAGTTGATGAAAAGTACTTGATATTGTAAAAAACTTCAAGAATAAAAATTCCACTGATTGTAATGATATTGATATGTTGTTAATAAAAAATATTATAGAATATATAGTAGAACCATTTACACACATTTGTAATCAGTCCTTTTTAACAGGTATCTTTCCAAATAACATGAAAACAGCTAAAGTTGTTCCTATTTTTAAATGTGGAGATCGGCACCATTTTTCTAACTACAGACCAATTTCTCTCCTTTCCCAGTTTTCAAAAATTTTAGAGAAATTACAGGTCCTTCTCAAAAAATTAGCATATTGTGATAAAGTTCATTATTTTCTGTAATTGACTGATAAACATTAGACTTTCATATATGTTAGATTCATTACACACAACTGAAGTAGTTCAAGCCTTTTATTGTTTTAATATTGATGATTTTGGCATATAGCTCATGAAAACCCAAAATTCCTATCTCAAAAAATTTGCATATTTCATCCGACCAATAAAAGGAAAGTGTTTTTAATACAAAAAAAGTCAACCTTCAAATAATTATGTTCAGTTATGCACTCAATACTTGGTCGGGAATCCTTTTGCAGAAATGACTGCTTCAATGCGGCGTGGCATGGAGGCAATCAGCCTGTGGCACTGCTGAGGTGTTATGGAGGCCCAGGATGCTTCGATAGCGGCCTTAAGCTCATCCAGAGTGTTGGGTCGTGCGTCTCTCAACTTTCTCTTCACAATATCCCACAGATTCTCTATGGGGTTCAGGTCAGGAGAGTTGGCAGGCCAATTGAGCACAGTAATACCATGGTCAGTAAACCATTTACCAGTGGTTTTGGCACTGTGAGCAGGTGCCAGGTCATGCTGAAAAATGAAATCTTCATCTCCATAAAGCTTTTCAGCAGATGGAAGCATGAAGTGCTCCAAAATCTCCTGATAGCTAGCTGCATTGACCCTGCCCTTGATAAAACACAGTGGACCAACACCAGCAGCTGACATGGCACCCCAGACCATCACTGACTGTGGGTACTTGACACTGGACTTCAGGCATTTTGGCATTTCCCTCTCCCCAGTCTTCCTCCATACTCTGGCACCTTGATTTCCGAATGACATGCAAAATTTGCTTTCATCCTTTGGACCACTGAGCAACAGTCCAGTGCTGCTTCTCTGTAGCCCAGGTTAGGCACTTCTGCCGCTGTTTCTGGTTCAAAAGTGGCTTGACCGGGGGAATGCGGCACCTGTAGCCCATTTCCTGCACACGCCTGTACACGGTGGCTCTGGATGTTTCTACTCCAGACTCAGTCCACTGCTTCCGCAGGTCCCTCAAGGTCTGGAATCGGTCCTTCTCCATAATCTTCCTCAGGGTCCGGTCACCTCTTCTCGTTGTGCAGCGTTTTCTGCCACACTTTTCCCTTCCCACAGACTTCCCACTGAGGTGCCTTGATACAGCACTCTGGGAACAGCCTATTCGTTCAGAAATTTCTTTCTGTGTCTTACCCTCTTGCTTGACGGTGTCAATGATGGCCTTCTGGACAGCAGTCAGGTCGACAGTCTTACCCATGATTGCGGTTTTGAGTAATGAACCAGGCTGGGAGTTTTTAAAAGCCTCAGGAATCTTTTGCAGGTGTTTAGAGTTAATTAGTTGATTCAGATGATTAGGTTAATAGCTCGTTTAGAGAACCTTTTCATGATATGCTAATTTTTTGAGATAGGAATTTTGGGTTTTCATGAGCTGTATGCCAAAATCATCAATATTTAAACAATAAAAGGCTTGAACTACTTCAGTTGTGTGTAATGAATCTAACATATATGAAAGTCTAATGTTTATCAGTCTATTACAGAAAATAATGAACTTTATCACAATATGCTAATTTTTTGAGAAGGACCTGTATTTGTCCATAGGCTTGATTGTTTCATAGACAAATATAGATTATTGAGTGAACAGCAGTATGGCTTTAGAACAAATAGGTCGACCTCAATGGCGGTAATGGAAATGGTAGAAGAGATTGCTACTTCAATGGACAATAATGAATATACTGTCGGGGTGTTTTTAGATTTAAAAAAAGCTTTTGACACTATTGACTATGGTTTATTAATGATGAAACTGGAGAGATATGGTATTAGAGGAAAAGCTTTTGACTGGATAAAAAGTTATCTTGATAACAGATATCAATTTGTACAAATACATAATGTTAAATCAGATTTAAGGGAAGTTACGTGTGGTGTTCCGCAAGGTTCGGTGTTAGGCCCTAAATTGTTTGTATTGTATGTAAATGATATTTGTAATGTGTCTAAAATTGTTAATATGGTTTTGTTTGCTGATGATACAAATTTATATTGTTCAGGAAAAAATTTGGAACAGCTTCTGAATATTGTGGAAAATGAACTGATGTTTTTTAAAAAATGGTAGGATGACAACAGACTTTCATTGAATTTAAGTAAAACAAAGTTCATAATATTCAGTAATCGACAATGTAATATTAAAGCTAAACTGAGGATCAATAATGAAGAAATAGGAAGAGTATACGACAACAAATTTTTGGGTGTTATAATTGATCATAAACTATGTTGGAAAACACATATAAATTATGTAAAAACAAAAATGTCCAAATCTATAGCAATATTAAATAGAATCAAATATATCTTGAATGGAAAAACTTTATATATATTGTATTGTGCACTCATAGTTCCATACATTATTTATTGTGTGGAGGTTTGGGGTCATGTGTCAAAAAATATTCAAAATTCTATATTGTTATTACAAAAGAAAGCTATAAGGATTGTTAAAAGGGCTGATTACTATGCACCAACAAATAAAATATTTATTAATTTATTTGCTTTAAAATTTGTAGATTTAGTTGATCTATATACAATCCAGATAATGTATAAAGTTTATAATAATTTACTTCCAAGTCGTATTCAGAGGCTGTTCAAAATAAGAGAAAGTCAGTATAATTTAAGAGGAATGTATATGTTTAAAAAAATCAGGGCAAGAACTAACGTTAAAAATAGGTGTATATCTGTCCAAGGGGTTAATTTATGGAATAAATGTGATAAGGAACTAAAACTTTGTAAATCACTTTGCGAATTTAAGAAAATTTATAAAAGTATGGTTATAAATAATTATATGAATGAGAATTAAATTGTAAAATAATCAGTTTAAATTTTGCAGTAATGGATGGAATTCGTATTTCTGTTATTATGTATGTTTTAAATTATGTTTGTATACTCTGGAAAATGTCTTATGAAATTTAGTTTTCTTGTGTCATCCAATTGAGTAAACAGTGTCGTTCATCAGATAAGAATGTATAAAGAGTAGGCATAATAAGCAAGGCTTCAGCCTTCAGCCTTTTTTTCGGTTTTTCTTATATATATGTTTGTATGTTTGCTTGGCATGGGATATTGTTTTCGAGGACCGAAAAAAAAATATATATATTATTATTAAACTAGTATTACTGAAAAAATAATGGAAGCTATAATTCAAGTGAAAATGGTAGATTACCTAGATGCAAATAACATAAAGGATAGCCAACATGGATTTAGGAGAGGTAGATCCTGCTTAACGAATCTACTTGAGTTCTTTGAGGAAGCTACAAGTGAAATTGATCACAAAAAGGCCTATGATGTGATTTACTTAGATTTCCAGAAGGCATTTGATGTTGTCCCCCACAAACGGCTCTTGCTAAAGCTTAAAGCTGCAGGGATTTTAGGAACTGTGGCAGCTTGGATTGAAAACTGGCTAACTGACAGGAAGCAGCGAGTAGTTATTAGAGGCACAATGTCACAGTGGGCCTCTGTTCATAGTGGGGTACCGCAGGTTTCAATTTTAGGACCACTATTGTTCCTAATTTACATTAATGATATTGACACAAATACATACAGTAAACTGGTTAAATTTGCAGACGACACCAAGGTGGGTGGTGTAGCAGATACTGATCTAGCAGCAGAGAGGCTTCAACGGGATCTGGATTTAATTAGCGAATGGGCTGATACTTAGCAGATGAAATTTAACACAGATAAATGTAAGGTAATCCATGCAGGGAGCAGAAATATAAAGTACAGATATTTTATGGGTTCCACTGAAATAAAGGTAGCTGATTACGAGAAAGATCTCGGTATGTATGTTGATGCTTCCATGTCCCACTCTCGCCAGTGTGGGGAAGCAATAAAAAAGGCCAACAGAATGTTGGTTTATATCTCTAGGTGTGTGGAGTTTAACCCTCTGGAGCCTAGGGGTAGGAAACACACTTTCACTGACTGGGGCATGATCACACATTTCTTCAAATATCATAAACTTAATTCATGACAAATAAATTATTTCTTATATATTTGTTTTGCCATTACACTCATCTTTATTTTAATATATATTGTAAATATGTCAGATTTTTGTTAAGTTTGAAATTTGACATCAAAATATAGACATTGCAAAATGCAGTTTGGAACATTTGCAGAAACATTATAAAAGTACATAGTAAGCAATGCTGGCAGTTTGTTTTGATCCCAGATATCTGATCACCAAAGTCTTGGCTACATGAAGATGACTAAATGGTGTAGTTGCAACATTCATTTGGATAAATAAATAAGAAAAACCTAACTCATGTAACTATTTCTGGCTCCTTTCATTGAATATGTAGCAACTTTCATGTGTATGAATGAGCCATTGTCACCTGGCCACGTCCCCAACCCCCTTTTATGGTGCTGAAGGGGATGTATCTGGATCGCGTTTCACCGTTGCGCTGTTAATCAAATTACCATGCAAATGCGATTTGAATACGCGCTAATGCGGCTATTTATAATGTGAATAGCGATCTTCAGGTGAGAGCGGTATACACGCCCCCGATGCAGGTAAAACAAAGTAAGATGACAAGGTTTACTTTTTTGCCGATTTAACCTAATTAAAAAAACTTTAATACTTCCGACAATGGACGTTTTGAAAAGAAGACAGATTACGGATTTATCCAGCGTTTTTTTCATGATTCTACATTAAGATTTCAGCGAGATATAAACTGAAATAGACGCGAAAAGTACGCGATGTCGCCGACGACATACTCGACCCCAGAGAGTTAAGTCAAGGGAGGTGATGTTACACTTATACACTCACCTAAAGGATTATTAGGAACACCATACTAATATGGTGTTTGACCCCCTTTCGCCTTCAGAACTGCCTTAATTCTACGTGGTATTGATTCAACAAGGTGCTGAAAGCATTCTTTAGAAATGTTGGCCCATATTGATAGGATAGCATCTTGCAGTTGATGGAGATTTGTGGGATGCACATCTAGGGCACAAAGCTCCCGTTCCACCACATCCCAGAAGATGCTCTATTGGGTTGAGATCTGGTGACTGTGGGGGGCATTGCAGTACAGTGAACTCATTGTCATGTTCAAGAAACCAATTTGAAATGATTCGAGCTTTGTGACATGGTGCATTATCCTGCTGGAAGTAGCCATCAGAGGATGGGTACATGGTGGTCATAAAGGGATGGACATGGTCAGAAACAATGCTCAGGTAGGCCACCACCACCAGCCTGCACAGTGGTAACAAGGCATGATGGATCCATGTTCTCATTCTGTTTACGCCAAATTCTGACTCTACCATTTGAATGTCTCAACAGAAATCGAGACTCATCAGACCAGGCAACATTTTTCCAGTCTTCAACTGTCCAATTTTGGTGAGCTCGTGCAAATTGTAGCCTCTTTTTCCTATTTGTAGTGGAGATGAGTGGTACCCGGTGGGGTCTTCTGCTGTTGTAGCCCATCCGCCTCAAGGTTGTGCGTGTTGTGGCTTCACAAATGCTTTGCTGCATACCTTGGTTGTAACGAGTGGTTATTTCAGTCAATGTTGCTCTTCTATCAGCTTGAATCAGTCGGCCCATTCTCCCCTGACCTCTAGCATCAACAAGGCATTTTCGCCCACAGGACTGCCGCATACTGGATGTTTTTCCCTTTGCACACCATTCTTTGTAAACCCTAGAAATGGTTGTGCGTGAAAATCCCAGTAACTGAGCAGATTGTGAAATACTCAGACCAGCCCGTCTGGCACCAACAACCATGCCAAGCTCAAAATTGCTTAAATCACCTTTCTTTCCCATTCTGACATTCAGTTTGGAGTTCAGGAGATTGTTTTGACCAGGACCACACCCCTAAATGCATTGAAGCAACTGCCATGTGATTGGTTGATTAGATAATTGCATTAATGAGAAATTGAACAGGTGTTCCTAATAATCCTTTAGGTGAGTGTATAATTCCTTGGTAAGACCCCACCTAGAATACTGTGTGCAGGTTTGGTCACCATACCTCAAGAAGGACATTGCTGCCTTAGAAAAGGTGCAACGAAGAGCTACGAGAATGATTCCTGGTCTTAGAGGAATGTCTTATGAGGAGAGGTTAGCGGAACTGAATCTGTTTAGCCTTGAGCAAAGGAGACTAAGGGGGGATATGATTCAGGTCTATAAGATTCTAACGGGTCTGGATGCTGTTCAGCCAAATGACTATTTCAATATTAGTCTAAATACTAGAACTCATGGCCATAAGTGGAAATTAGCGGGAGAACATTTTAAAACAAATTTGAGGAAGCACTTCTTTACACAGCGTGTAGTTAGAGTATGGAATAGTCTTCCTGCTAGTGTAGCGGAAGCTAAAACCATGGGTTCCTTTAAATCAGAGCTAGATAAGATTTTAACAACTCTGAGCTATTAGTTAAGTTCTTCCCAAACGAGCATGATGGACCGAATGGCCTCCTCTCGTTTGTAAATTTCTTATGTTCTTATAGCATTCATATCCACAGACTTGCAGTTTTCTGAGTATTCAATGATAAGAAGTTTTCAGTCATCCAAATCTTTACATCGTTAAAGCAATTAGCTAACGTGACAATAGAGGAGGTGTCATTAGGTGTATCTGAAATGTATATTTGGGTCTCGTGGGCATAAGAGTGATAATTAACATTATGTTTTCTTATGTAGAGAGAAAACAGTATGTAGAGAGAAAACAATAAAGGACCAAGACCCTGTGGTACTCCATATTTGACTGGTGACTTAGACAATGGAGTACAGTTATTCGGCACTTGAACATATTGATATTGATAGGTTTTAAACCACTTCAATACTATTCCACACTACTGAACATCAAATTTAAATCCTTATAATAGAGTAAAATGGTCTACCGTGTCAAAGGCTGTACCAAAGTCCAAAAGCATTAGCACAGTCGTTATCAGCATTGCTATATCATTTACGACTTTAGTTAAGGCAGTTTCAGTGCTGTATCATTTTCAGTGCTGGGCGGAAGCCTGACTGGAATCTATCCAGTATGTTGTGTGCCTCCAAGTATGCCTGAAGTTGAGCAGAGACTTTGGACAAGAATGGTACATTAGAAACAGGTCTGTAAATGCTGAGCTCCTATGGATCCAAACTTGGTTTTCTCAGTAGTCATCTGATTACTGCTACTTTAAATAGGTCGGGGACATCACCTGAGGATAGAAACATATTCATTATGGGAGTTATAGGTCTTCCCAGAACTTGCCAGGGATTATTTAAGAATTGTAGTTAACTCCTGCTCACTGATTTGTGCAAAAACATTAAAGGTGTGTGCATGTTCTGTTTGCATCAGAGTTAATTGTGAGCCATTTGAGCATGTTCCCACAAAGTTGGGACCATGAAATTGTCCAAAATGGCTTTGGATGCTGTTGCATTAAGAGTTCCTTTCACTGGAACTAAGGGGCTAAACCCAATCTCTGAAAAACAACCCCACACCATATTCCCCCCTCCACCAAACTTTACACTTGGCACAATGCAGTACCGTTCAAGTACCGTTCTCCTGGCACCTTCCAAACTCAGACTCGTCCCTCAGATGGCCAGACTGAGAACTGTGATTCGTCACTCCAGAGAACAAGTCTCCACTGCTCTAGAGTCTAGTGGCAGCATGCTTTACACCACTGCATCTGACGCTTTGCATTGCACTTGGTGATATAAGGCTTGAATGCAGCTGCTCAGCCATTTAAACCCATTCCTTGAAGTTCTCTACGCACTGTTCTTCAGCTAATCTGAAGACCACAAGAAGCCCCGGGCAGACAATTGGCGACAGTTCACCATGGAATATTTAGTAGCGAGGAAATTTCACGAATGGACTTATTGCACAGGTGGCATCCTATCATGGTACCATGCCTAAATTCACTGAACTCCTGAGAGCAACCCATTCTTTCACAAATGTTTGTAGAAGCAGTCTGCATGCCTAGGTGCTTGCTTTTACAGTCAGACAGCTACACAGCAAATCTTCCGGTGTTAAATCAACTCCAAGAGAGTCAATTTTAACACTTTGGCGGTGTCTATATTGTCCCAATCTATACAGAGTTGACCTAACACTTTTAAAAGTGTTAGTGTTTCAACTCTAGTAAAGAGTTAAAAACAACACCATTAGAGTTGAATTTAACTACACTCAAACCAAGCTCTGGTGTTTAGTGTTACACTTTATCACCAGAGAGAGTAAATTCAATTCTTTCCTTTCTAACACTTTTTCAGAGTAGTAATAGTTATTTGTATTAATTCTAACTCCAAAAACAGAACTTTACCCTGCTAGAATTATAGAAATGCAATATCAGTTATTTTACTGCCATTTACCATTATGTAAGTAAGGCAACTGTTTTTGTTTTTTTAAAAAACAATTTATTAGAAATGCAGAACTGCATGACAAGATTAATCAAATAAGGTGACAGTAAGGCACAATATACATCTTCCCATCTGAATTATAAGAAAACTGCTTGTCAAAAGGCCTGTAGTGAAACAAGTCTTTAACACTGAGAACATGAAATAGACCTGCTCTCTCCTCTACACAAAAAGCACTGTAATGATCATCAAAAGCCAAAGTTACAATGTCACTAACTAAAAGATATGCCTGATCATCTTTTATAAAAGCAGTTACTATTTTCTTAAACACCGGCATTTCAGACTCATGTCCACAGCACACAAACATGTCAATATGATACTCAGTACCAAACATTTTTACCCAATTTGTTGTAGAAATATCACAGTAAGAAGTCAAATGAAGTTCTTCCATTATCACCTCACACCCTTCTAGATTACATACCATGTCTGTTTTTATTGGCCCATGCTGAAATCTCTCAAACTGAAATTTTTCAAAATGATAAGCCATATATGATTGATGTGTATTGACCAGATTTTTTGTGATATTTTTAAAGTTTTTATTTGATCTTTTAAAAAAGTTGTGTTTGGCTTCAAATCTCATACACCACATATGAATGACGGGCCCTATTTTTCTTATGCAGCGAGGATAATGAACTAAAAAGTGATGTTTGGGTAACAAGTTTTTATGAGGAAATATTGTTTTAAAGAGTTTATGATGATCTGAAATTAAGTGTTTAAGATAAAAAGTCATGCCTTCTGTTACTCGGGGTGAAAAAACAATATTCGCGATCTGTATTAAATACAAAATCAGATGCCACACAGGATTAGTTTTTGCAAAAAGATCTCCAAAAATAAGTGGGGTGTTGCGCAACAAACACCAAGCCTGACTTGCATTTAAGCCAAGATCTTTGCTGTCATCCAATTTTAAGACACTTGGACGATTTTTTCTTTCAAGGTATCCGTAATTGAAACATTGAATTCTTTCACAAAAATCAGTCAAAGAAATAACATTCTCTTTCAGCAGATGTTGATAGACAAGTTTCAACTCATATTGTGCCACACCTTCCAAAATGTCATGCATAATGTCAACAGCAAAATTTTCACACGTGTGATAAAACTTAAGGCTATTCAACAAACAGCCTTTCTTTACCCCAAAAGTGGAAGATAAATTTGAACCGTCTTCCTGAGCATTGCAGTGCACAACATGTGCTTCTTTGGTGCGGAAAACAACATCAGGATGGTCTTCAGTAAAGATCCTCTGGAAGGCATCTTTTTCAGCCAAACAAAAGCGGCAGCAGTATGTTGCAGTGAATGATTCTACAAAACCAAATAGACTATGCAGAGCCAAGTTGTCTCCTGTGACCTGAACAACAGTTCCTTTCAATGGAGTGTCAGACAAAGGAGTAAGAACTCCATGGGTTTCTAGAATTTTTAGATCATCCACAAGAGGCTTAAGAATTGCATCAAATCCATATTTCTTCACATCATCAGAGTGAAAAAGTAAAACAAGGTGAATGTTCATTAGAACTGAATTAAGTTTTGGGGGAAGATTTCGTAAAATGAAATACATACAACCAAGTTTGTGGATTCCCTTTTTTGAACCCAAAGGATTTGCCGTCTCAAAATCATCATAATAAAGTTGAAGCTTTAATGAGTTATTTTCAGACATAAAAAGATTATTTTTTTTTACGTATTCCCCGTCACAGATATCATCATACAGACCTTCAGTGTGTTGTTTTGGAAGTTGGAAGGCTTCAAGTATTTCTTTGTTTCTAAACATTGATTGAATTGTTTTCAAAACGGAGACATAGACAAACTTTTCTGGTACAGGAACTTGACTGTATATCCCTGATGTTCTGTCACGTCTCACATCAAATCTGACACCAAGAACGTATTCTATTGGCTCCGCAATTTCCCATTTGCTTTTATAATATTTCTGACGCTTTGCTTCCGTATTAAAATTTGAAAAAGGGTTCTCTATTGATATTAAGCAGTCTTCAACTTTCTCCCAATATTCAGATGGAATCTTATTGAGAACAGCCTCCTTTGTTTTAGCTTGAATATTGCTGACTAAGTTCTCCATTGATTGAACAACAGTTTGCACTGTGCTATGAGCAACTCCTGAAGCTTGTAACTGTGCAACTACAGCACCACACACATCATTTAAATTAATTTCAGTCACAGGGGACAGAGTTTTTATATCTGCACTTCTAGAGAATCCTTCACCAACTTCAGTAAATGTAATATCTGTTTCGTGAGTAGAAAGCAAACCGGCATTAGATCTATGTGCACCAATTTGGGATTTATAAGGAACAGAGGTGCCATGAACTTGAACTAAATGTTTTTTAAATCCAGAAAATGTTCCAAACACAGATGAGCAGCCAGTCTCTGCACAATGTAAACGTAAAGTCTTTCCTGGGTAAAAGCCATGGTGAAATTTCAAATGGCGACAAATAAATGAAACACTCTCATGAAGAGACTTGCAAATAAAACAAGTAAACATTTTTGGTAATCAGTCAGTTATTCCAGATATTTACGTCTTGGTATGCAGAAACCTAGCTCTAAGTTCCTTCACTCTTGGCTTTTCTTTCATTGCACCTACATCAATATTGTACACTGCAGTTTGGATAAATACATAAAAACTGTCAAGTACCTGACTATATGCTGTGCTGAAAACAAAATGTGCCTTGAACAGCTCATCAAATGCTGCTACAGATGTCCGTGCTTTACAAGGTACTGCCTTATTGTCCAGAATAACATAGAAATTCTGGATCCTCTTCTTGTGTTCTCCAATGCAAAGCAAAAAAGGCTGAGATGGTTCAATATCTGACAGGAATGTCTGGATGCTTGCCCCCACCTGTAAAGAACCACACAAAAGCCTCTTAGAAAATACCAGTAATAATAACAACAACTTTATGAAATTTTAATCGTGAAAGAGGTTTTGATTAATGTCTAATAAATAAGATTAAGTCATGGATCATTAATACCAAGCATCAAATTTAGTTTGTCCTTGCATTAAACTTCAAATAAAGAAGATATGGCACGTGGTCCAAAACTGAGGAGGCTGTTGCTGGCCAGCATTCTAGTAAGCAAAATCAAAATGTCTCCTTGTACAATGCTGTAAGTGAATGAAATAGCCGAAACACCCAATCAGATAAACATACCTGCAGAAACCTCAAAAAGTAGTCTTCTGCTTGAAGAGTACTGATTTTAGCGGTCTTCTTATGACCTTTCGCCGTTGGAGGAAGAAGATGCAACAGAAGGCACAAAGAGGCAAGGTCACGATCCCAACCTAAACATGTCAGAAGACGAAAAAAATTATAGATTCAACTTAACTCAAAATAATAATTCTTTTCAACACATAGTACTTACCAGAATCACTTTCTCCTTGTGCAGACTTGATTAGATCTTCAACATGGGCATTCAGAACCAACCCTTTACTCTGTTCAAGTACTCGTGGCCTAAAGAATGTTGGCCACTTTGCAAGAAATTTTCCAGCTGTCTCTTCTCCAAACATCATGATGAAGTCTTGTTCAATCTTAAATCAGAAGATGAAAACAGCATCAACACAAAATCCTTCTTACCATCACCTTCTTACAAATTCAACTCCTTATACTTCAACAAGATCACCAGAAACTTCTGAATAAGTATAAAAATATCACTTACAAGGCCAACTGTGTCAAGAAACCTAGGGAAGGTATCCAAAATGTCCGTGGACTTATCCGCATCATGAACTAAATTTTGTCGGTATTCAAAAGTAGCCTTCATTTTCTCCCGTACAACGGTCTGATCCGAGGAATGGTTTAGGATAGATATTGCCTCACGACACTCATCACCAGTGAGCTGCTGTTGAGTGGTAACAGGGCTCCGCTGAACCTGTGGGCCACCATATTCTGGAGCTGGTTTGCCACTTTTTAAGTTCATGGTGGTGTTGCGCTGAACAGTTTTCAAACGCCAAGCAAGATAGCCGCTTCCACTTGCTGGATCATAGAAATGTTCCTGCAAAAATAGATAAATCAAGTTACATATACATATAAATGTAAAACCTTTTCTCAGCAGTAGCTGTAATCTTCTGTTCCAGTAACCAGTAACAAGCACTTCTTTAACCACTATTCTACCAGTATACATAGGTGTAAACTTACATATCCATTTTTTGAGAAAGGATCCTCTAGATATGGAAACAAGGCCACAATTCCTTGAGCATATTTGATGCGCACATTCTGAGGGGGTACTCGCCTGAAAACATAAAAACCATGAAATATACGGAACAAATATATCCATGGAACAAATTCCATTTTTAATAGTTAACCTTTAAACACATACCCATGGATCTCAACCATGTCAGCAACAAGAATATTCACTAGCTGTCTCCTGGTGCTGTCTGACAGGCTCTTAGTTTTGTCATACTCATTCAGGACCTTGTCACCCCCTGGTTTAGAGTTCAGTGTAGCACAAACCATCTGTGTAACATATACAACATGATAGTCACATACAGAACTATACTGCATATCACTCAATAAAAAACCCCAAACAGAACAAGGTTGAAACTAGGTTACCATATCATAAACCAAGGATTATTTAAAAGTCATCTAAATAGACTATGCTGCATATCTACAAAGTTTTTAACATGTCAATGGACTCTTACACTTTTTGCAGTTTCCCTATCATCATGCCTCATTTTCTTGCTTGGGAAGTCTTCCACACTCTGACAAGGGCTTTCAGCAAGCACCACAGTTGAAGCAGAGGAGAACGATGCCTCTGAGCAAGATAAATCTGACGAATCTGAAAAAAACAGAAAGGCAATCTTAAAGGCTACATTTTTGTGTTATGATTTCACAACAGAAAGTTAATCCTTAACTGTTTTTAATGACTATTAATGAAAAATGCCAAAGCAGGTTGATGTAGATAATAAATTACCATCATTCAAATAAGCTCTCAACAAAACCTCATCGCCTTTCTGTAGAATATCTCCAAAGATGTCCTCATCAACTTCTGTCCCTGACTCATCCTTGTAAATAATTTCAGCATCTTGTGGCAAGCCAAATTTTTCTTTGACTGGAAAAAGAGTGACAAAGACTTGACAATAAACGTGAGCATATAGCTGGTGTTTTGATGTTTAACCACAATGTCTAAAAAGTTACAGCACAATATTAAATTGACTTTCTTTTACAAAATCAAAGACCAAAAAAGAGGATGAACCTGCTTGGTTGAACTGCTGATAATCATATATCCCATCAGTCTCTGTCACCTTCACATACTTCTGTTTTTCTTGGTGTCGCACTTTCAAAAGCATTTCTCCTGAAACCAATATTTGTATTGTTTATTGTATCATAATGCATCACTGGGATTTGGTCATTTTAGACAATAATATTAATAATAATAATAATAATAATAATAACTCACCACCAATTTGCTGCAAAACCACCACACAGCAATGAGTAACACTACCAAGATCAACAAAATGAGTGCCAGAATCTTCCAAACTGCATTCCAAAACAAATTCACAAGATTTGTATTTAGATAAAACTTGAATAATCATATTACATTTTAATCTAACCTTTAATATTAAATAGCAAACCCATTTAAGTTTAACACCACACTAAATGTGTCCAGATTTACCTTTGCACTTTCAAGCTAAACCAACAACATTACATTTTTCAGTCCCTTATAGTTGTTTGACTACATATGTCTACATACAGTATACACTAGAAATTAGTCATTTTATCAAGATAAATCACCGAATTACAATAAATCACCGCATACCGAATCAAAACACTTTAGCTGACTTTTTGAATGCACTTTAAAACAATTTAAACACCACACTGTGCTAACGTTGTAAATACACATTATGCAATAGATTTTGGTGGAAACATATCTTATCACTACATACTGTGTATATGCTCCAATGTTATCCAAATACTTTTCAAATCTTCGAAACGCATTACAATTTAAGCATTTCAAAGACTTCAAGGATCCATACATGCCCTGACAAAAACAACGATGAGCAAAACATTGTTTATAGGCTACTGTATTTCTCGGTCCTAAAATTGTGGAGAAGACGGCGATTAATGAAGTTTGCAGCGCCTACATCACTATTTAAGTAATAAAAATAGTAGCATTTTGACAATTTCCTCGCATGTTACGAACAATACCTATTAAGAAGACGTGGATAACATTATATATTATATTCATCAATACAGACGTCTAAAACGGCTAACTTACCGGTTTCCGTTTCAGTCCACCATGCATACGGAACTGTAGGACGCTAAAATATATTTTTTCTTACATTTTAAACATATGTTACTCATTTTATATATTAAAATATATCTGAAATGAGAAGTCGTTTTAAAAGCGTTTATATAAATGCATATGTTTGTGCAAATGTAAATTACAAACACTTACGTTATTTCGCGGGCTTTCCGTGCTCGTCGAAAATGGCGCTTGCCACCAACGTCTCAGTCCTTAACAAACCCTCGCGAAGAAGGGCGTGGCAAATTAACCTTCTTGAAGAGTTGTTGTATTAACACTACAAAAATGCACCAACTCTATCGTAACTTTGACACTGACAGTGCACAATCAAGTATGCTTAGTGTTGTTTCAACACTACTTGTCAACACTTTAATCTAACCCTGAAAAATTAACACTGCTGATTTTGCTGTGTATGAAATTGATTGGAAACCTGAATTTAATTAATTGGAGGGGTGTCCCAATAGTTTTGGCAACATAGTGTAGATGGGCAGGTCAGATGCCATTTGCAAGTTGCAAAATCTTTTACAGATGCAGTCGCTTGAAATTTCCCCTGTTTCCTTGATGGGGCCATGGCTGGTCCCTGACAGGTCCCTGCTGGGATCTGGGTGGGACCTTGACTGTAATGAGATCCCCCTTGGTGATGTCATGAACAAGGGGGGCGGCATGATCCGCCCCTAAACCTTTTCTGTGTATAACACTTGCAGTGATTTACCTATCCACCAGGAGGAGCAGTGATAAATTAAGCTGCAGTGAGTTTCCCTGTTATCAGGTAACTGTAACTCATTAGTGTATTTTATTTTAGAGTTTTTTAAATTTAATTCACTTCTTTTTTTTTTGGTGAGACTGACCCAGGATGTGTGCAACACACTAATTACAGGCCTAAATAAAGTAATAAGATGGACAGGATGTTGAACAAAGAGGGACAGAATGTATATTTGAATAGAATATAATCTATTTTGTACTGGTTTTGTATTTTCATATTGCACTGTTTAATATAAATATAACAGTAGATGTTGTCTCTGTTAACACTAAAATTACTGAGCTTTTTATATTCCGGTGAAAAATACCTAGAACTACTAAGCCTGAGCAGATTTGAGCAGGCCTTCAGCTCCATTGCCCTTCTGCTTTCGTTGTGCAAACGCACTACTTACCTGTGAACCCTGGCACATTTGCATTTATTTACTCAGACTGCTAACTCAAATCTAAGGCAGCCCAAACCTATGTGTGTGACAGATGCTTGCCATATCTATACGAAAATATCGTTTATAGAATAAAAAGTTGCTAATAGAATTAAATTAATAGAATGAAAACCCGCTAACACATCAGTCCCCAACGTATGTTTGTTCATATATGTCATAAACTGAGTGAAGTCATGGTCCATGGTCTGCAAACCTACTCATTGCTACTCATTTCATTCTATTGGCAACTTTTTATTCTATATTCACTCTTTTCTATAAATAAAACAGGCTTGTCTCTCCATATATTCTGTGAGTCTGTGTCTTCGTATTTGCAGGTCAGTCAGTGTGTGGGATATTTTGTATAGATATCACACACATAGGTTTGGGCTGCCTTGGAATTGAGCTAGCAGTCTGAGTAAATAAATGCAAATATGCCAGGCCTCACAGGTAATGGGTGTGTTTACACAGCAAAAGCAGGACAATGGAGCTGAAGGCCTGCGAAAATCTGCGCAGCATTGATCTTTGTTCACGGCTAATGGGCCATCAACATTTTTTATCACAAATACAACAAATTCTCTGTAGTAGTCTTATCATTATATCTTGATACGAGATCAATAGGAGATGCATTTTTATTGCAAATACTGCACTGTATAGTACAGTACTCAATAGTGGCAAAAACAAAAGGTAACGAGGCTCAATTTTATTGCTTTCATGTGTTTTGTTTATTCAGGCATGTGTCATTAACATTCAGTGGGGGGAGAAACCAAGGCGAGGCGTCTCTGGATCAATCTTTCGGGGGCTCCTCAGTCTCTCATTGATTCTGTTTCTTATTCTATGCCACTGCTCCCCTGTCAGCTCTGGGAACCTCTTGACCAGATAACATTGTATTTTTTCCTTTAAGTTATGAGGCAACTCCCTCTTGCCATTTGTGCCGCACCAGTTCGCATGCTTCACCCAGCCCGTATAGGTCTCAAAAGGTGTAAGAGCCATAAATAAATTGGCTGCATACACCTCTGGCCTATACTGGCCTCGCACAAAGCAGTCCCGGTAGAAGACTTCCTCCGGTTCAATAGATACAGTCCTGGTGGAGATCTCTGGCAAAGGACCTGGCAGTGGCATGCAGGGGGTGCAGGAAGGGGTGGCACTGGCTGGCTGAGCGGCGGGGGTGGTGGATCCACATGTCTGTTGATCATCTTCATCATTTGGAGTTTGAAAAAGTTGCCTCCTCACAACTGGACTGCAACCCGGTTGGTGTCCTGTATTCTCTGGTCTGTCCTGTTCCAGCAGGATGAGTCTCTGTGTCACAGCCTCCAGTGCAGACCTTGTGCTTGTGAGCTGGGACTCTGTGGCGCTCAGTGCTTCCGTCATGGCTGCAACCTTTGTTTCCGTGGCACTCAGACGCTTCTTCAGTTCAGCAAAAATTTTCACAGGTCTTCAGCTCCATTGTCCTCCTGCTTTTGTTGTGCAGACACACCCATTACCTGTGAGGCCCGGCATTTGCTTACTCAGAGTGGCTCAAATCCAAGGCAGGCCAAACCTCTGTGTGTGACATGCAAACTTGTGTGTCCATATATTTTGTGAATGTGTGTCTTTCATATTTGCAGGTCAGTCAGTGTGGGGATAATTTGCATAGATACGGCAGGCTTTTCTGAAGGTTTCCATGTCACACAGAGGTTTGGCCTGACTTGGATCTGAGCTACTCTGAGTAAACAAATGCAAATGTGCCTGGCCTCACAGGGTGGTTTGCACAACAAAAGCAGGAGGAGAATCGAGCTGAAGACCTGTGAAAATCTCAGCAGGGGTGAAGAACACCTCGGGACTTGCACCAGAAAATAAAAACTCAGTGATTCTAGTGTTAAAAATATTTCACCCTTGACCTAAAACACATTTATCCCAAAGTGAATCAAATGCTTTTATTCAGCACAAACTTAGCATCAATTATCTGAGACCATTTGGAGTGTGATTATTCTATTTTTGTTCAAATCAAACATACACTTTTCAAAAATCTATTTGGTGCTGAGAAAATGTAAAAATCACATCATGAATTTTTTTGCCAAGACTTTTGAGCTTTTCTATATTACAGGAATAGTACAAAACAATAAATAAATAAATAAATATTGGAATAATAAATTTTCACTCCTGATAAGTATGCCAAGCTTCAGAACTGTTCCTGCTTTATGGAACAGTTCACCTATATGTTCTCAAACATATTGAAAATTTGTAGGTTATTCTTTAAAGCCATACTAGGAAACCAACTACCAATTCTGCCAAGAACAGTGGTCAAATATCCAGTCAGAATTAAGCCAGAAGCTTGCTGATAGCTACCAAAAGCTTCAGGTTGATACCTGTTGGACATCTGACCACAGCTGAAATTTGTTTTTGTTAAGGAAGCGCCATCTAATGGTAACACCCTGCAAGTGGATAAATGGGCGGGTTTAAAGGATTACTGAGGCACACCTCCAGAAGAAGGGGGGTCAACTCCTTCGGCTGGTTTTTGGCTGGGAACTGGCTGGCTTTCGGCTGTCAGCCGAATGGCCTCCGGCAGGGCTGGGAAAATTGAAGCGACTTCATCTGTATAATATTATGTACAGGTTTTAACAGTGAGTTAAACAGTGAGCTTCCAGACTGCCTCCACGCCCAGAAACACATGGTTTCTGCACAAAACTAAAGCACATCATGTCTTTAATCAGCGGTTTAGGGAAAGTAGCCTACTATACAGTAGGTCACATCCCCTCTATAGAGAATTGGTAAGGGACCAGAGACAATTAGATTACGGCCTTTTGTTTTAACCTTTGCACACCTAGAAATGAAGTTCCTCTTTAATACCTGGGATTGTTGGCACTTTATGTAATTAGTTCCAGGGTGAACACCCAAGGTGGAGACTTCATTGCTGGATAGGGAGTTCAATTGATATCAGAAACTCTGACCCTGGGGAGGTATTTTACAGAAACTGTTGCTTTCAGATTGTTAGAAACTCTAACGTTCCTAGTCATCGAGTCTCCAATTATGAGCACCTTTTCTGCTTTGGCAGATGCTCTGCTGACAGCAGAGAACCTGTTGCAAAGCACAAAAGCTGGCTGGTGTGCAGGAGCTCTCAGCTAAGAGCTCCTAGGACCACGTCTGACCGTTAGTTATGCGTGTAATGAAGAAACTGCACAACACCTAATGGTCTGCATAGGGCTATCTTATCCAGAAAGGGCCAGTGTGGGCCGATAACTGTCCGATCAGTTGTTCAAACCCAGGTATGCGAACTCTTCAGTCGATCAGTCCTCTACGTACTATTCTAAGTACGTAGTTGCAGCGAAAAGCTTCATGCCCAACGGCCCTTTCTGAATAAAATTAGCCACCCCTGTGCTAATACAATACTTTGCAGTCTGAGAATTCTCCCTATTGCTCTACACTACAGACAGTTGCCGAATTTGTTGATCTAATGTACAATCATACTGTACTTATGACCAGAGACCCACACAACAATTACGTTTCAAACTACATTTTCAGGCCACTTCACATTATATGTGATCATAGAGCTAAATTATTCCTTATTAAGTATTAAAGATTATTAAATCACTAAGCTTCTAACTGCAGCTCGAGAACTATAGTTCGAACTACACAACTTGTTCAGTTTCCCTTCTGATGACTTTATTATATCTTCTGATTACTTTATTCTAATTTTTAATTTGGTGAAATCTACAGTTTGAAAGTTTGCGTGCTACCTAACAGTTTGGCTTTTGCAGAAAACACCAGGAGCAGATCAATTTAATTTACAGTGGAACCTCGGATTACACCGGAGGGTGTGTTCCAACTACAGGGGGATCACACTTCTCAGCCTCCCTGGGAAAGTCTATTCCGGGGGACTGGAGAGGAGGGTGAGATCGATAGTCGAATCTCGGATTCAGGAGGAACAATGCGGTTTTCGTCCTGGCCGTGGAACACTGGACCAGCTTTATACCCTTGCAAGGGTACTGGAGGGGGCCTGGGAGTTTGCCTATCCAGTCTACATGTGTTTTGTGGATTTGGAGAAGGCTTACGACCGGGTTCCCCGAGGTGCTCTGTGGGGGGTGCTTCGGGAGTATGGGGTCCGGGGTCCGCTATTGTGGGCGATTCGGTCCCTGTACGAACGGAGCAGAAGCTTGGTCCGCATTGCCGGTAATAAGTCGGATGTGTTCCCGGTGCGGGTTAGGCTCCGCCAGGGCTGCCCTTTGTCATCGGTCCTGTTTATAATATTTATGGACAGGATTTCTAGGCGCAGCCAGGGTGTTGAGGGTGTCCAGTTTGGTGGCCTCAGGATTGCTTCGCTGCTTTTTGCAGACGATGTCGTCCTGTTGGCTTCATCTGCTGGGGATCTCCAGCATGCACTGGGGCGGTTCGCAGCCGAGTGCGAAGCGGCAGGGATGAGGATTAGCACCTCCAAGTCCGAGACCATGGTTCTCAGCCGGAAACGGGTGGTTTGCCCTCTTCGGGTCGGGGAAGACGTACTGCGTTCCCACGTACTGCGTTCTTACGTAAGCTCTCGATCTATTGGTCCATCTTTGTCCCTACCCTCACCTATGGTCATGAGCTATGGGTAATGACCGAAAGAATGAGATCGCGAATACAGGCGGCCGAAATGAGGTTTCTCCGCAGGGTGTCTGGGCTTTCCCTTAGGGATAGGGTGAGAAGTTTGGATATCCGGGAGGGCCTCAGAGTAGAACCGCTGCTTCTTCACGTCGAAAGGAGCCAGTTGAGGTGGTTTGGACATCTGGTGCGGATGCCTCCTGGGCGGCTACCCGGGAGGTCTGGGTGCCTCTCCTGAAGCTGCTGCCCCCGCGACCCGAACCCCGGACAAGCGGCAGATGATGGATGGATGGGTGGACCTCGGATTACGAGTAACACGGTTTACGAGTGTTCCACAAGACGAGCAAAGATTTTTAATAAATTTTGACTTGGAAACCAAGCAAGTCCTGGTTTACGAGCGCCAAGTATCATCAAAAATCATATGGCACACATGCGTTCCTTGTTTTTCTTCTTTTTACGTGCGCTTGGCTTCAAAACAGGAAGCGCATGTGTGCGCTTCTTGTTTTGATGCCGAGCGCATGTCATCACAACTGAACCAATGGTTATTCACTTTCTCACGCTGCAGAATTGTGGGTAATCGTCTCCCATGCTCGGTCTCAGTCGGCATGCCTCACTCGTATAGTCAAAATTTTGTAGAAAAGCACCACCTGAATAAGGGCTTAGCAGTGCGAGCGATGAATCTGTTTAACGACAATGCAATGTCCACATTTTTGCAAAATCGAAAAGGAGGCAAAAGAGGCTGTCATTGGATGGGTTCCTTGTTAAAGTCGCACAAACAGAAAAAGATTCCAGTGAGCCAACAGATAGCAGTGATTCCGTTAATTATAGTGAAAGTCGTCCTACAAAATAACCCTCCTCTTCTCCTCGCTCGTCTCCCTCACACCATCCACAATTCTTTTCAAAGGTAAAGCGCAGGTTAATTTGTTTTATGTATTTTTACTTTATATTTTGTATATAAATTTTAGATGAATATTTTTGAGTTGTGGAACGGATCATATGAGTTTCCATTATTTCTAATGGGAAAATTCGCTTTGATATACGAGTGCTTTGGATTACAAGCATGTTTCCGGAACGAATTATGCTCGTAAACCAAGGTACCACTGTATTTATATAATCAGGTCAGGTCAGGTTGGGGAGCATGCACTGGTGCAGCAACCCCCCAGGCAGACCTGCAGTCCTGTCTCACCCTCAAGAAATGACTGTCTGTCTGCTGCAACCAGGTGCTATCGTGGGTGTCCCCTTGGCCTGGTGCAGCCGCCTGTGTCCTCAGCAATGAAGAGCCTATGAGTCAGATCACCCTCAGGGACGCGCTACATGGCGATAGTGCCGTAACTGACATTCCTTCACAATGTAGGTAATGTGCCTCATTCAGGGCTCCCTGAGCAACTGCCTGTTTGACACAAAGTCAAACCAGTGTTACCCAAGGATTCTCCAAAGACACACAGTGCCAAACATGTCTAGTCTTCATCTCAGGTCACTGGATAGAGTCCATGTGTCACAGCCGTATAGCAAGACAGGAAGCACCAGGACTAAAGACTTGGACCTTTGTCCTCTTGTAAAGATATCAGGAGCACCACCACCCCTTTCCAGTGACCTCATGACTCCCCCATGCTCACACAATCCATTTATATAACGCGCAATATTACATTGTGTCAAAGTGCTTCACAATGCCCCTGGCCAATGAGCCCAAAGAGCAAGCCAGTGGCAATAGTGGCAAGGATAACTCCCTGGTAGGAAAAAACTTTGGGAGAACCCAGACTAAAAGGGGGAGCCCATCCTCTAGGGGCCAGCAGAGGAAATCCAAAAAAACAAAGTCCTGGTTTATAAAGTAAAATGGTATATAATCCAGGTATAAATGTGGAAGATCCAGCTGATGTCAGGAGAGGCAGGTGCTTCCTTCAGCAGGAGGGAGCGGTGGTGTGGTCCAGCAGCAACCATGGGAGGATGTAGCTTGGCTGGGTGGGCAGCACACGTAGGTAGTTCAGGTCCAGAAAGTAAAAGTCGAGACTCTCTGGACCTGAATTATGCACCTCTGGTGGGCAGGTAGGGATTTGCCCACCATCTAGAGCTTCAGGACAGAGAATTGAACAGAGCATTGACATGTGACATGGGAGCATTGTGACAAATAGTATAAATTATATGAGGTAATTTGTAGTGCGGTCGGCACTAGGAGGCTCTGGCAGCTCTAATTAACTAAAGCAGCTAAACCAGGTGGAGAGGTGGGAGGGAACAAAGGCATTAGGAATCCCTGAGCACCAGCACTCCAAAAACACATGAGACATGTGAAGTCAAAGTGACAGCACTGAACATTCAGTTTCATCCAAAGCCAATGACAGTGATTGCCAACCAACTCTGCACTACTGACTATAGCCCTAGCTGGGGGTGAGAACTAGGAAGGGTGCGTTATATGTTGAGTGGAGTGGCAAATCATACAAGACATCAAAGCAAGCTTCTGAAATTCACTCTGGTTCAGATCACCTAGGGCAGGGTTTATATGCCTGTGGGGACAATCCCCCTCCAGGAGCCGACACCTTATCGTGGTGGAAGGGTTTGCGTGTTCCAGTGATCCCAGGAGCTAAGTTGCCCGGGGCTTTATGCCCTTGGTAGGGTCACCCAAGGCAAACAGGTCCTGGGTGAGGAACCAGACGAAGTGCGGCTCAAAAGACCCCTTATGAACCCCTTGGTGGTCCGATCCTCGACTGCAGAAGCTAGCTCTTGGGACATGGAATGTCACCTCTCTGATGGGGAAGGAGCCTGAGCTGGTGCGCGAGGTGGTGAAGTTCCGGCTAGACATAGTCGGGCTCACCTCGACGCATAGCCTGGGCTCTGGAACCAGTCTCCTTGAGGGGGGTTGGACTCCACTCTGGAGTTGCCTGTGGGGAGAGGCGCCGAGCGGGGGTGGGCATACTTATTGCCCCCTGGCTGAGCGCCTGTACATTGGGGTCTACCGCAGTGGACAAGAGGGTAGCCTCCCTTCGGGTGAGGGTACAGGTCCTGACTGTTGTTTGCGCTTATGCGCCAAGAGGCAGTTCAGAATACCCACCCTTATTAGAGTCCCTGGAAGGGGTGTTGGAGAGCACTCCTTCTGGGGACTCTCTTGTTCTGCTGGGGGACTTCAATGCTCACGTGGGCAATGACAGTGAGACCTGGAGTGGTGTGATTGGGAGGAACGCCCCCCCCGATCTGAACCCAAGTGGTGTTCTGTTGTTGGACTTCTGGGCTCATCACGGATTGTCCATAATGAACACCATGTTCAGGCATAAGGGTGTTCATATGTGCACCTGGCACCAGGACACCCTAGGCCACAGTTGGATGATCGACTTTGTAGTCGTGTAATCGGACTTTCGGCCGCATGTCTTGGACACTCGGGTGAAAAGAGGGGCGGAGCTGTCAACTGATCACTACCTGGTGGTGGGTTGGCTCCGCTGGTGGGGGAGGAAGCCGGTCAGGCCTGGCAGGCCCAAGTGTATAGTGAGGGTCTGCTGGGAATGTCTGGCGGAATTCCCTGTCAGGAGGAGTTTCAACTCCTACTTCCGACAGAACTTCTTCCATGTCCCGGGGGAGGCAGAGGACATTGAGTCTGAATGGGCCATGTTCCGTGCCTCCATTGTGGAGGCGGAGCTGTGGCCGCAAGGTGGTCGGTACCTGTCGTGGCGGCAATCCCCGAACCCGCTGGTGGACACCAGTGGTGAGGGATGCCGTCAAGCTGAAGAAGGAGTCCTATCGGGTCTTTTTAGCCTGTTGGACTCCAGAGGTAGCTGACAGGTACCGGCAGGTCAAGCGGGATGCAGCTTCAGCGGTCGCTGAGGCAAGACCTCGGGTTTGGGAGGAGTTTGGTGAGGCCATTGAAAACGACTTCCAGACGGCCTCGAGATGATTCTGGTCCACCATCCGTCGGCTCCGGGTAGGAAAGCGGTGCAACATCAACACTGTTTATGGTGGGGATGGGATGCTGCTGGCCTCAACCCGGGACGTTTTAGGTCGGTGGAAGGAGTACTTCGAAGACCTCCTCAATCCCACCGACATGCCTTCCAATGTGGAAGCATGGGGACTTGGGTGTAGACTCCCCTATCTCTGGGTCGGAAGTTGCTGAGGTGGTTAAAAAGCTCCTCAGTGGCCGAGCCCCGGGGGTGGATGAGATCTGCCCGGAGTTCCTTAACACTAGAATTCCTGGAAAAATGAGGCTCTCCTCACGAGGAGCCCCCCTCCCCCCTTACTCCCCACACAAGCTGCCCGCCCCCTCTCCAGCACCATTAACACCTTTTGTTTTGCAAATGAAACACAGTCACTCAGTCAAAGTCATCCCCCAGCCTGAAGTCACTTCTTCAGCTCAGGTCTGCACTAAAGAGTTTATATAGCGGTGTGTTGTAAGGAATACATGTTTTATATATTGCATATGCATATATAAATATATATATGATTTAGCACTTTTGTGTGCTCATAACTGCACATCCTGTTTCATGCACACATGTTGCGGTCTAACAAAAGGTTGAACTTTACACATTACATCGCATAACATTTTTGGCACCCCTCAAATAAACAATATTTCCTTTTTACTTAGTGACACACTTAAAATGCATATACCGCGCTAATGTCATGTCAGGGTCCTTTTACCGATATACGTAAATCAATTTATGTTTTAGCTCTACATTTTACAACTGAATAAACTAGGTTAAACAGATTAATTATTGCATACATCAACTGTATCTATTTATTATATCAAATATAACCGCTTGAATGTGATACGGAAACATACACGCGAACGTGAAAGTCTTTTTTATTGTACCGTAATATACAGTATATACAATATATACAGTATATATTCTAGTAATTAGCACTTTTGTGTGCTCATAACTGCCCATCCTGTTTCACAGGTACATCATGAATTATCCAATACATAACTGCACACACGTCCGGAGTAATTTATAGTCTTTCGTGTGCTCATAACTGCACAATCTTTTTCGAAGGTAGCGTCATCAGTGTTTACGTGCAAACCGCATTGTGCCATCTCATAAGAGATCGAGATAGTAATCAGTAGTCTTTTGTGTGCTTGGACTTCATACGGTCTTTACACATTCTAAGTTGCAAGTTCCATTTTTTTCTTCATTACTTATAAAAATGCTTTGTCTGTCGGCATATTTATAATGCATATATCGCACTAATGTCATGCCAGGGTAATTTTAACGACATACATCAATTAATTCGTTTTAGCCCTGACTGAACTTTAAAACTGAAAAAGAGATTAACACCGATTGTTACAGACAGTAAGCAAATGCATTTATTTATTCTTTCCAATACTTTCGGGAAACTGAAATCGCAATTGCTGAATCGAGAAATGGGGATTCAATTGTATTTCAAATTACGATTATAATATACATGTATTTTAAGATTCCTCAGACCACACTGTTAGAAAGATGTTTCTGTGCAGACCCGAGGTTGAAACCGTGAAACTCGCTTTCATTTGCAAAACAATAGGTGTTGATTGGCGCTGATGAGGGGGCGGGCAGTTTGTGTGGGGAGTGAGGGGGGGGCTCCACCAGAGGTGTGTTCGAGATTTTACGCAGGTTTCAGGGATTCTAGTGTTAAGGCTCTGTATGCTGAGGGCTGTCCTGGTTGACACGCATCTGCAGCATCGCGTGGACATCAGGGGCAGTGCCTCTGGACTGGCAGACCGGGGTGGTGGTCCCCCTCTTTAAGAAGGGGGACCAGAGGGTGTGTTCCAACTATAGGGGGATCACACTCCTCAGCTTCCCTGTGTGGGATTCAATAGAATTATAAAGAACATACAATGAATAGAGGAAAAGGAGAATATAGCTTAAAGCAGGGCATGATGAAATTGAGGGGTTAATTATACAATAATGCCAATACTAATTTACTAATGTCTAATAACACAGTGTTGAATATAATGCAGACACTGGACAGGGGAACTGATACTGGGCTTGCAGGATGGGGCGATCTCACTTCATGAAGTTGGCAGAAATCAGGAATTGATAGAGAGATGACCTGCGCGAGAGAACAGGTCGAACTAATACTTTTTCTAATTCTTGTACAACATAGGAAAAGGGGGGGGAGACATGTACTCACTGGCTAACTAGAGCAAATGTCACAATATGTTGTAGTCACGTAGATGGAAAAGTACAGAAAAGGGGGGCCACACCCCAAAAGGCCTATAAAGACCTAGAGCCGACACCTATGGTTCGAGCATCTTCCTGTACATGCTGAATGTATGTCAGATCGTTGCTCCCTGATTAATCAGAATAAACTGGTGACTTGCAACTACTCCTCGACTGTGCAGTGAATCTCTTCTCATCAACGGACCCGGCGGAGTTCAGACTCCAACAATTTGGGGGCTCGTCCGGGATGAGCAGGAGATTCGTAAGATTCGGCTAAGTGTGACGCTGCCTACTTGGACACAGAGAACTGCAGGGCCCGACTAGAAGAGGTAAGCAGGGCCTGTTATATCAAAATCTGCATATTGGAAATTTCAAATTAAGCAGTTTGAACTGTCCAGTGGCCCATCTGTAAAATAGCACGGAAAAGGAGGTTGCGGGTACCAGGCGTATATGGGGTTTATGTATTGTGACTTGTGTTGTTTATGCATTGTGTATAAGGAGCGAGTATGCCCAGGGTGTGAGTGTAGAAAAATAGGATTTTTTTTAAAAAAAAAAAAAAAAAGGATTTTAAGGAATGGAGGGTCCGGGACCCTGCCGAAAAATAGGAACGGAGGGCACGGGACCCTGCCGTAAAATAGGATTTTAAGGAATGGAGGGCACGAGGCCCCGCGGTGGTATCGGAGCAGAGGGGAAGAGACCCCGTAGTAGAGAGTAGATAAGAGTTTGAGACCTTGAGGTGGTAGAGGACCTCGCAGTATCTTAGGTGTGGCAACCTCCCTACTGCTGACGAGTGGTAGGGAAGCTGGGTGTGAAACCCGGGGAGTTCAAGATCCCCAAACCCAGGAGTGACAAAAGGAAAAAGGTCTCCCTCTCTACAAAATAAAAAAAAATAATAAATAAATAAAAATAATAGCAAAAGGGGTGAGTTAAACCACCAGTTTGGGTGCAGGTGTAGTGACTTGTGTGTGTAAGTAGTGTTGTGGGCTCTTCCTGTCCTGGGGGCTTATCGCTCACTCTCTGTTGGTTGGGCTTGCCCGTGCCTCCGTTGTCGCTCCTTGCGATCTCACAGTGGGTCAGAACCTAAGGGTAGTTCTCAGCAATTGGAGGCCCAAAAGCGAGCCAGCCCGGACGCACCCACTGACTTACAAAAGGCAGAGCCGGCAGGTACCTCGGGAGGTCATTACAACCTTTGAGGAAGACCTCGTCCAGAGTCAGTTCTAAGAACGGCCCTGGCTTGGACTCTCACTGGGGTGGGTGACACCTGAAGGCTATTTTGCCGACCCTGGCCGAGTCAGACCGGTAGTGCGCCCAAAAAGCTGACTCCCACCTGGGTCCTCTCAGTTGTGCATACAGAACACGCCCTTCCAAGTTGGCCGTGCTGGGAATCGGGGGGGGGAGACTCGGATGGGCTGGTTTGGCTGGGATTGAGCTTGCGAGGCGCACCCTATTCAGGGGGAGACGCGGCAGAAAGCTACGTTTGAATACAGACTTAGTGTTCGGAAAAACGATTTTTATGTATTGGTAGTGTTTACTAGTGGGACGTTCTACTACAATAAAAAGGTGTACTAAGTGTGGTTGGGTGAATCCACGCCCAGAGGCGAAAGCGCTGCTAGAAGAAAACAATACAGAAAAAAAATAATATATATATATATATATATATATATATATATATATAATAATAATAAAAAAATAATAATAATAATAATAATAAAAATAAATAACTAAATAAATGATAATAAAATAATTAGAACAGGATTAAAGCAGAATAGAAAGGTAATATATAATAATAAATATTAAAACTGAATAACAGGAATAAAATAAAATTAACATAGCCGGTTCAATTAAGAAGGATCACGAATTTGATCGAGAGTTAGGTGACGGAGGATGGACACCTCCAAAAAAAACGGTGTGGAAGCCCTTAGTAAGGCAGATTCAGACAATAAGAGAAGCAGTAGAAAGGGCAACCAAGGAAAAAAGTAGGGCAGTCTGTGCGCAGTCTGAAAAAGTGAAGGAGGAGTCAGAAGGGGGCTCAGACGCTGAGACTGAGTCCTATACTCAAGAGAAAACAGGGGGGTCAGAACGACAGGATTCTGCCGGGGCAGCAGACCAGCCAGCGTTCCATAACAGAGTAGTGCGGGAGCAAGCAGAGGATTTCGGGGAGAATAGCATGTTTAAACCCGCCACCCCAGGAAGTGGGCTAAGGTTCAGCGGTCGGAAGCGAAAGCAAGTAGAGGTGGTGGGACAACTAGTGGGGACGTGTGAGGAGATGGAAGGGGACCCACTGTTCGAGGACTGTGAGGACGAGCATTTAGGGGAAAACCAGACAGAAGGACTTAGTCCAGAGTACATAAAGGGAGCGCAAGGGCCATCCGGAAATGTATACGGTTTGCGCTCCAAAGGGACAAAAATAATCGCACCTTTATTGCGAGGAGCAGGAGGTATGGAAAGGTACAAACCTTTTTCTATAGGGGATGTGCAGGCTTTGGCAGATAAGCTGCCTGCCCCGGCAGAGGGGGGAGGGCAGTGGCTGGACAAGTTGGATCAACTCACTCAGGGTCTGACGTTGGCCCTGGGGGACTTCCGGGCAGTGACAGCCCGAAGTATGACTAAGCATGCTTTACAGGATTTAGAGGCCAGAGCAAGGGTTACTAAGGTGGCAGATAGCGTACGTCTGACAGCAGTGATAAGGGACCTGGGTGATGCCATGCGAGAGATATTCCCTGCCCCGAGTGGAGCAGTGATCCCAAAGTTTACATGGGATCCTAAGCTCCACCCCAAAGCATATTTGGATAAATGAAAAAAGGATTGGACCCGTTGCACCGGGTGCCATCCAGGGCAGGATGGGGCGCACTGGGAATGGTTCAGGCGGGCAGTAATGGAGGGAGTCCCAGCGGGAGTAAAGGGGGCTATATTAGACAACCCAGAGCTCCAAGGAGCAGACTCTCAGATGTGGGACAGACATGTCGTCCACCATTTGCAGAGGGCAAAAGAGGAAACACAGAAAGAGGAAGGCGACCTTAACTCTTTCGCTGTCGCAGCCTAGTGGTTCGGACGCATACGTCCAAATTTTCAATAACAAAAAAAAATGACGTTCAATAAAAGAAACAAATGTATCAAATCAACCAAAAACGGCTTGTTACACTACAAAAAACCTTTCAGATAATATCTGTAGAAAGTTGCGCAATTTTTGTGCCATGGTTTTTTTGTAACAAGTAAAAATAAAATTACCATGGTAGCCATCTTTAAACGGGTGGAGTGTCAGAAAGTAAAATATAAGTGTTAATAAAATGAAAACTAAGCACTTCAAACTATTTCTTTCACGGCCAATAATGCATAAACCGTCACAGTATTAAGACAAAACACGCATTTTTCCATAAATATGACTGTAATGCTCTCAAATAGCTTGCTCACTCGGCATTCTGTACATTCGTGCAATGTTTTTTATCTTCGGAGTTTTAGAAGAAAACCAATGAATAAAATGACAAAGTTACCCTCGTTTGAAAGCTTGATCTCTTATGTACATAAATCAATCACTGTAATCCTTCATTGTCAAGTATTTTTTCAGATATATGCTCTGCTTCCCTGCTAGCACATTATTTTTTACGCACTGAACCTTTGCCCATGGTTATGTTTCACCATAATAAACTTTTTACATGAACATCAAATTACAGTGTCATTTGCTTCATCCAATAGAGGTGTGTCTAAGGTTTGCAAAATGGTATGGGATGTGCTGATTGGGCATTGTTTTTCGCGCTGGGGACATGAATGCGCAACTTATTCTCTGCAGGTGCAGTATTTGTGGGAGTGTCTCGAGTACGCATTGCGCACGTAGTCTCCGTGAGTTTACCCAGTTATTTTCGGACAACAACTTTTTTGACTGAAGAAAAATGGCTCGGATGACTTTCACTGTTGAGAAAGAACAGAAGATGATTTTGAAGAGTGGTTCGGGGGAAGAAAGTGTCACTTTTATCCATTGATTTGATGGAGTGTCTCTTATTTTTTGCGTGGAGAGGATGCAACGCTCGACATAAGTACATTTATTTACAGTTTACATTTTACTCTTTTATTCTATAGATTTTTATAATTCCGTGATTCAGCAAATTACAATTAGCATTTGCTTTGGTAACACTTGTATTGTGGTACATTGGGAAAAGTTCCGCATCGCCTTTGTCAAGCTTTGAAGTGTGCAAAGTAATGCAGCGCTTTTGGCTTTCACTTGGGCAAAGTTACGCGGGGCTTTGTTTGGGCAAAGTTATGCGGGGCACTTGTCGGCCTTGTTTGAGCAAAGTTATGTACAGTACTTGTCGGCTTTGTTTGGGCAACATTATGTACGGTACTTGTCGGCTTTGTTTGGGCAAAGTTATGCGGGGCACTTGTCGGCTTTGTTTGGGCAAAGTTATGCGGGGCACTTGTCGGGCTTTGTTTGGGCACAGTTATGCAGGGTTAGGGTTAGAAACAAAATGTTTCTTATGACCCATAAGTGGTAATGCATTTAGAAAGAAAGACGCTATCCCAAAACACTGCTAGTTACACTGCGGCCATTTTGGATAGGTTTTGGATAGGTTTGGCACAAGTCGTGTGAATAAAATATAGATTTTCCTACAAATGTGTGGTGATGATGTGTGACAAATTGTTACTTATGACCTATAAGTGGTAATGCATTTAGAAAGAAAGACGCTATCCCAAAACACTGCTAGTTACACTGTGGCCATTTTGGATAGGTTTTGGATAGGTTTGGCACAAGTCGTGTGAATAAAATATAGATTTTCCTACAAATGTGTGGTGATGATGTGTGACAAATTGTTACTTATGACCCATAAGTGGTAATGCATTTAGAAAGAAAGACGCTATCCCAAAACACTGCTAGTTACACTGCGGCCATTTTGGATAGGTTTTGGATAGGTTTGGCACAAGTCGTGTGAATAAAATATAGATTTTCCTACAAATGTGTGGTGATGTTGTGTGACAAAATGTTACTTATGACCCATAAGTGGTAATGCATTTCGAAAGAAAGACTCTACCCCAAAAAACACTGCTAGTTACACTGTGGCCAGTTTGGATAGGTTTTGGATAGGTTTGGCACAAGTCGTGTGAATAAAATATAGATTTTCCTACAAATGTGTGGTGATGATGTGTGACAAATTGTTACTTATGACCTATAAATGGTAATGCATTTAGAAAGAAAGTTGCTACCCCAAAAAACACTGCTAGTTACACTATTGCCATTTTGGATAGGTTTCAGATTAGTTTAGGTTAGGTTTTGGATAGGAAAGGTTCTCCCAGTTGCACCATTTGCTCTTTCCTCCGTAAAACCTGTTGGGCTGCATCAAATGATATGAAATTGGGCACACATGTAGAAAACAAGCTTGGGAACCAGATTTTTAAAATTGGACCTATTCCATCATGTAGTTTTTGAAATATTTACAAAAATCCAAGACACAAAGACAGATTTTGTATTTTTCCAGCTGTTTTTGTTATATTCGCATGTCCATAAATTATACACAGGTTATTCATTTCGTTATTGAACTTCCTACAATCAATTGTAAAGGGGTCAACTTTGATTTTAGGTATCAGGCATGTGTCTGTGACTTTTATATCTGAAGTTATAAGGTAATTATTCCAAAGAGGGAAGAAATGCCCCCCCATGCAAGGGGCCCCTGGTTCACTCCATAGGGTTAAGGAACTGCAGACGCAGCTGCTAAAGCTGCAGGTGGGCGAAGCGAGAAAAAAGGTTATTGAGTCCAAAAAGAAAGATCGGGGGAAGCAGATGGTGGCAGGGGTGTCCCCAGAGGGACCCCCCCCTCAACCACCTGGCCCATGGAATGGGCCCCCCACCTACCAACAGAGAGGGTGGGGCCAACAGTGGTGAAGGGGTCGGGGTGGTTGGGGTCGGGGATACAGAGGCCGGGGCTGGGGAAGGGGCGGCCCGCAAAGGGGACTGCCGTCAGGTGTCTGTTTCAGGTGCGGGGCAGAAGACCACTGGGCAAGGGATTGTCCAGCGCCCGCTCCGAGCAGTGTATGCGGCGGGGGAGGCCCTCCTAGAGTCCAGGTACTGACACCCAACACACAGGTGATGGCACCCAACCCACAAGCAGTTCCCACGGCAGGACAGTACCCGGCGATGGACGGGGGGGAGTGGGACTGGTACCCCTCCCCACAGTGACGGTGCCCACGAGCGGCCCGGGAGGCAGACCCCATGCTCTTCCTCAGGGTCATGGATAAAGAACTGGCGTTCCTGGTAGATACGGGAGCCACATATTCCACTCTTAACGTGGTCCCTGAACAACATAATTTGTCTACCTCCACAGTGACCGTTGTGGGCTTTTCCGGGAAAGAACAGAGACTGCCAGTGACTAAACCGGTGAAAGTTGTGGTGGGGAAACACCTTCCTCCACCCTTTTCTTGTGTCTTCTTCAGTTCCAGTGAATCTCCTAGGAAGGGACATGCTGGTGAAGCTGGGGGCCTCTATTTTGTGCAGTGCAGATGGACTGGTGGTTACCCGGCCGGGAGGCACTCGCCTGCGCTGTGACGCCCGGACCACGGGGGCGGGACAATGGCTGGTACAGCCCATCCAGAGTCAGGCCCTGGCGGACATCTATTGGGGCCTGCTGGAGCCCAGCCTGAATGGCATCCTGGCGGCCTATTACACGTGGCAGCCCTGGATCTTGCTCCTAGAGCCCTATGTACCCCCACCTGACCCTCCCCATGTGACCCTTTTCTATGATAGGGAAAATACTGAGTGGTATGAGGAACTGCTTACTGAGCAACTGGAAGGCCGCCAGTGGCAAGTTGCCTCTGAGAACATCTATGTGGGACCCGAAGGGGTAGCCTCAGCCACCATGCTAACCCCAGAACAGTTGCCCTGGTTCATGATGGGACAGGAGGCTGTCCCACACATTTCTCTGGCCCTCCATCCTAAGCAGCAGGCCAAAGATTTGGGCCCGATGGTTAAACGGGCCGGAGAGACTAAGGACTGGGTACAGACCCAGATCCCACAGATCTCCTTTTCACCCTCCTGCAGTACTTATTGCATACAGGTCGCAGCACAGGACACAGCCCGCTTGCAACATGAGCAGATAGCTAGAGATCATGGGCGGGAAAAGATGGACCACCCGAAGGCAGCAGCCCTCTTGGCATCTTTACCAGATGCACTGTGGTCCACCAGCCCCACAGACGTAGGCCTAATATCTTGTGCACCAGTGCAGTTTCAACTTCAGCCAGGGGAAGGCCCCCTCTGGCTCAGACAGTATCCCCATAAGCAGGCAGCAGAGGACGGGATAGCCGAGACAATAGACGTCCTTTTACAGGCTGGGGTGTTGGAGCCGTCCATTTCTCCCGGTGGAGAAAGCCGGGACAGGGAAGTATCGAATGGCCCATGACCTGCGTGCCATAAACAACCTCCTACTGACCCCCACGGTTCCAGTCCCAAACCCATATGTTGCCCTGACTAATTTGACCCAACAACAGAAATGGTTCACCTGTATTGACTTGGCAAATGCTTTTTTCTGTCTGCCTCTAGCAGAAGAGTGCAGAGACATATTCTCTTTCACGTACAAGGGCTGTCAGCTGAGGTACACTCGCCTGCCTCAAGGGTTCGCCCTTTCTCTAGGTATCTTTAATCAGGCCTTAAAGCAGGCTTTGCAGGGATGTCCTCTCCCGGACGGTGTCACCCTCGTCCAATACGTTGATGATCTCCTGATCGCTGCCCCAACATCGGAGGCGGCCCTGCAGGCCACCCAGTCCGTGCTGCTCCGATTGTCGGAGAGAGGGTTCAAGGTCAGTAAAGATAAATTGCAGGTTGCGCGGACAGTGGTGTCCTTTTTAGGTCGAGTGTTGTCCAGCGCAGGGACAGGTCTCTCCCCAGCTCATCGTTCAGCTATCCTGCATCACCCAAAACCCACTACGGTGAAAGACATGTTGTCCTTCTTATGTCTCACCGGCTACAGTCGCACTTACATTCCAGATTACACGGGGCTCACACAGCCCCTGAGGGCTTTGGTCCGAGAGTACGGCTTACGTCGCCTTAGTGCATCTCTCAATTGGCACCAGGCATCTGAAGAGGCTTTTATTACTTTAAAACAGAGATTAGCCCAGGCCGCAGACCTAGCCCTCCCAGATTACTCTCTCCCGTTCCACTTGGATGTTTCTGAAGCAGGTGACGTTGTTAACGCCATCCTGTTTTAGAAAAAAGGGGGAGAAAGGAGAGTGCTGATGTACGTTAGTGTAAAACTGGATACTACAGAAAAAAGACACCCTGCATGCACAAGATACGCAGCGGGAGTGGCTAAAATTATTCAGAAAACAGCACACATAGTGATGGGACACGCGCTTCATATTCTGACTTCACACAGCGTGGTGATTTATGTAAACTCACAAACGTTTACCATGACATCGCTTAGGCAGCAGAGATTTAGCAAAATACTAGAGGCACCCAATTTGAATTTTTCCCACGAAGGGATTAATATGGCCGACCGGATGAACTGGGGAGAACCACATATGTGTGAGTACCGAGTTCAGAAAGAGGAGAAAGTTAGACTAGATTTGGAAGCCGAGAAAATAGAAGGGACAGAGGATTGGTTCACAGATGGGTGTTGTTTCAGAACAGACACAGGAGGTTTGCAGGCAGGATATGCAGTCGTGGCCAGACAAGGCCAAGAATATGTGACCTTGAAGGCAGAAAGGCTGGAAGGAGCCCAGTCAGCTCAGAGGGCCGAAGTGATAGCCGTGATTGAGGCACTGAAACAAGCCAATAAAGCGGGAATTTGACTGCGGGAAACAAGCCAATAAAGCACGAAGCAGAGATGAAACAGCTGGCAGAAGCCCTAATGCTTCCTAAGAACGTAGCCGTAGTAAAATGCAAGGGCCACGAAGGGTCAGGAACAATGGTAGCAAAGGGAAATCAGGTGGCAGACGAAGAAGCAAAAAGGGCAGCAGGATACCAGGTGACCAAACAGATGGTCACGGTTGAGGAGGAAGTTAGGCTGAGTGACAGACTAACCCTAGAGAAAGTTAAGCAAGAACAGGACAAAGCCTCTCCAGAGGAGAAAACTATGTGGCTGGGAAAAGGGGGATGCAAGGAGGGGGGGCTGTGGCAGAATAAGGAAGGGAAACCAGCCTTTCCCCCTGGCATTCGCCAGGCAGTTCTAGCAGAGGCTCACGGGGTTGGACATGCAGGGGTGAGACAGATGTTAGAAAACTTGACGATGTGGTGGCACCCGTTTATGAAAGACATGGTGCAGGGACACGTCCGAGATTGTGCGACCTGTACCTTTCATAACTTGCGACCCACAGTCAAGCCGAAAAAAGGACAGTTTCCAGCATGCACGAGGTCAGGGGAAGAAATCATCATAGATTACACAGATATGCTTATTCCAGTGAAGGGGTTCAGATATGTGTTGATGTGTGTGGATGCATTCTCAGGGTGGCCAGAAGCATGGCCCACAAGAAAGGAGGATGGTGCATCCGTGATAAAGTTTCTGATCAATCAGTATATACCGAGACATGGGTTTCCCCACAGGATTCGGTCAGACAATGGGACCCATTTTAAGAATGAAGACCTCCAGAAAGTGGAGAAAGCGTTGGGATTAAGACATGCGTTCGGAACTGTCTATCATTCGCAGTCCCAGGGAAAGGTGGAGCGAATGAACCAAACAATAAAACAAAAATTGGCAAAAATCTGTGCACAGACTAAAATAAATTGGGTTGACGCTTTACCGCTGGCACTGATGTCAGTAAGGTGTTCCATAAACAGGTGGACCGGGTTCACTCCCTTTGAGCTCCAGACAGGCAGGCAGTTCCCAGGACCCCAGAGAGGGCTATCCTGGACCCCCGACGAAAAGGGGGAGCGAAATCCGAGGTCATATTATGATGGTTTGCAAGTTCTCGTTGCAGATTTCTCCAAACAGATCCAGGAGGCGAGACCTGGGAATCAGGCACCCGAACCACACACGGCAGAGTGGGTCCTCCTGAAAGTCATCAAACGGAAGTGGTCAGAACCCAGGTGGACCGGCCCCTTCCGAGTTACTGAAAGGACGTCACACGCAGTTCGTCTAAAAGGCAAAGGTGACACGTGGTTCCATTGGAGCCAGTGTGCAGCTGCAGAGGAGCCAGGCAGGACCACCACAGAGATCCAGAAGGACCTCGGAGAAGACACACAGAGCGTCAGTTCGGTTGAACCAGACGCAACTCAGGTCTCTACAGAAGGGCAGAATAATCCCTTGACCTGAGCAGATCAGCAGGGTAGTCTACCCCTGACTGATTGAAGAAATCAACATCTCATCCATCGCAGATCAGCAGGACAACGATGCAGAGAGTCAGGATGAACAGGGGAATTAAAGGGGGAAGCAAATTTCACGAATCATTGCCTATAATCAGGGTGATCTCCTATTGGAGATCAAAAGGGGGAATTGTGGGATTCAATAGAATTATAAAGAACATACAATGAATAGAGGAAAAGGAGAATATAGCTTAAAGCAGGGCATGATGAAATTGAGGGGTTAATTATACAATAATGCCAATACTAATTTACTAATGTCTAATAACACAGTGTTGAATATAATGCAGACACTGGACAGGGGAACTGATACTGGGCTTGCAGGATGGGGCGATCTCACTTCATGAAGTTGGCAGAAATCAGGAATTGATAGAGAGATGACCTGCGCCAGAGAACAGGTCGAACTAATACTTTTTCTAATTCTTGTACAACATAGGAAAAGGGGGGGGAGACATGTACTCACTGGCTAACTAGAGCAAATGTCACAATATGTTGTAGTCACGTAGATGGAAAAGTACAGAAAAGGGGGGCCACACCCCAAAAGGCCTATAAAGACCTAGAGCCGACACCTATGGTTCGAGCATCTTCCTGTACATGCTGAATGTATGTCAGATCGTTGCTCCCTGATTAATCAGAATAAACTGGTGACTTGCAACTACTCCTCGACTGTGCAGTGAATCTCTTCTCATCAACGGACCTGGCGGAGTTCAGACTCCAACACCTGGTAAGGTCTATTTGGGGGTTCTGGAGAGGAGGGTTCGCCGGATTGTGAAACCTCGGATTCAGGAGGAGCAGTGTGGTTTTCATCCCGGCCGTGGAACAGTGGACCAGCTCTATATTCTCCGCAGGGTTCTGGAGAGTTCATGGGAGTTTGCCCAACCAGTCTACATGTGTTTTGTGGACTTGGAGAAGGCATTTAACCGTGTCCCTCGGGGAGTCCTGTGGGGGGTGCTCCAGGAGTATGGGGTGCCAGGCTTCCTTTTAAGGGCTGTTCGGTCTCTGTATGACCGGTGCCAGAGTCTGGTCCACATGGGCGGCAATAAGTCGGACTTGTTTGCGGTGAGGGTTGGACTCTGTCAGGGATGCCCTTTGTCACCGATTCTATTCATAGTTTTTATGGACAGAATTTCTAATGCCAGGGCATTGAGGGTGTCCGGTTTGGTGACCTCAAGATTAGGTCTCGACTTTTTGCAGATGATGTGGTTCTGTGGGCCTCATCGGACCGTGACCTTCAGCTCTCTCTGGGCCAGTTCGCAGCCGAGTGTGAAGCGGCTGGGATGAGAATCAGCACCTCCAAATCTGAGACCATGGTTCTCAGCCGGAAAAGGGTAGAATGCTCTCTCCAAGTTGGAGATGGGGTCCTCCCCCAAGTAGAGGAGTTTAAGTATCTCGGGGTCTTGTTCACGAGTGGGGGGACGATGGAACGGGAGATCGACAGGCGGATCGGTGCGGCGTCCGCAGTGATGCAGGCGCTGTATCGGTCTGTCATGGTAAAGAAGGAGCTGAGCCAAAAGGCAAAGCTCTCGATTTACCAGTCGATCTATGTTCCTACCCTCACCTATGGTCACAAGCTGTGGGTAGTGATTGCTTTGTGCTAGTCCAGCCTTACAATAAACCCATACAATTAGAATACTTCAGTCAAGTCGTGAGGATGCCTGAGTAGCTAACCTCAGCTGTCAACCATTGCAAATGATCAGTTAATGAAATGAAATACGAATTTAGCTACATCTACACTTAGGTGGTTGCAGGAGTACAATGACAGGGAACCTGGTAAAGTTTATGCAACCATAATAACTTGCCTATTGTCACATCGAGAAAAGGAGGGGCAACCCAAAATTCAGCCTTGGGTTAAAAACACTATTTGGGACTGACACAGGTAGGAACCAAAACAAAATGGACCAAGAGGGGCCACAACAGGTGGAGCAGATCAACACAGGGGTAAAGACACCTGCTGACATTACAACAATGAATGGGCTAAAGCACACAGTATGATCAGGCTGATTTATACACTGATGACGAGACACAGGGCAGAAACAGGAGTGAGTGGTTGACACATTAAGAGTTTACCAAAGATTTTCAACAACTGAGGGAAATATAACACAGCCAAGGCAGAACAAGACAAGGCAGACGGAAACTGGTCGTGACACATACTGTGGCATTACTCAGATTTTACATCAACCTTCCTGAAGTCCCAAACTTCTCTCGATCAGTTAGAAATTTGTTCACATGCTAAGACAGAAAGTTTGAATGCAAATCTCTCAAAACTTTCATTCATTATTACATGTTCTAAAAATGTACTTATATATTTTTTGAGTGGTTAAAGAAAACCATCAGTTGTAATTTCAGTGAAGAACAAACAAGAATACACCACTTTGTATAATAACAAAAGCCAAACTAAGACCTCATAGTTACCTTTGGTTAGAATTATTTACTCAATCTTTGTGTGAATGGGTGGAGGTTAGTGGAATAATTATCATCCTTGTAAATTCTATTTTCTTTTTTTATCCACTACTAGTCTCTAAAGTCTTGACCCACTAAAAGGATGTATCTAAATATTTGTTTTATATAACAATGGGGAAAAAACTGCAAGAATTTGGTGAGTCAGTGTGTAGCTCAGAAAAAGTTGTGGATTCAGTCCTGTAGCTGGCATAAAGAACGTTGGGACTTTGAACACAGCCCCTATCCCTCAAGTTTTGATGACTTGCATGATGCTTTGGACAAAGGGATCTTCTAAATAAAATGGAAGCACCATACTGTACAGTATACCCAATGTTTTGTGCCGCTGGTAACACATTTAAAGCTTAATATTAAAGTGTATCCTACTCTGTGTATTATACTCGATAATTATACCAACTGAGACAAACTTAGATACTACCACAAATTAATCAATGCATGAAAATAAAAATGCAAAACATGCCATTCCTTTTTCGTGCTGTTGATACCAATGCCTAAGTCAGACTTTGCACTGGGGGTAAAGTATTACCTGTGCACAGGTTGAGGCAAATGAAGAAATGTCTATCCCCAAGCATAAATAATTCAACGAATTACTGACAGAGAAAGGGCAGAATGAAAAAGTAAGATATTTAAGTAGGCTTATTTTACTGCAGGTCTCCTTAAGACCTTCAGCTAGGTGACAGCAAAAGAAATAGACTCAATTCATCCACTGACATTAAGGCACAAAATCAGTCAGGGCATCAGAAAAATTATCGAAGATGAACAGTAACTTCTCTTAAAAAAATCTCATATTTGAACAAGACCATAAAAAGCAAAAAGTAAAACAAAAGCAAACTACACAAAGAGAGAAAGGATATTATTGGATGTGTCCCATACAGATGAGATTTTAAACATCAAGCATAACATCAAAACAAAGGAAAGTGACTTTATTTCTCTCTGGGTACAAAGACTGCAGAGGAAAAAAACATGGATGAAATAGTTCAGTATATTCATGGGTAATTTCAACTGTAAATCTCATGCTTATTAATATCACTATACTTCACTGTAACCGTTTTCATCATGGAATGGTAACATAAAACAGCTGTGCTCTGTGCTGTAATGTTAACATTACAGTGCTGTGCCTGTAGTCATTGTTAATACACCAAATCTAGACACATAAGTGTTTTAAAGGTGAATTGCTGATTGATTTGTTTTATCCCTAAATGTCTGGCTTCATTTGGCTCTCTCTTTTTGCATTCTTCTCTTCACACTCTTAAAAACTGCTGTATGCCATGTTCACAGTTGGTGCCCTGTCAATGCTGCCTGTTATACGTAGTGGCTGGTTTGCCTAATGTGAAGAATAAGAATGGTTTTTAAAACGTTTCCACATCATACTTTTAAAACCAAACAATTTTGCCATCAGCTCTCATAAATTATGAGGCACAAAATGCCATAAAATTACTTATATTCATGTTATGTCACCACAAGCATAAACAGAATGGGGATCACAAGAATTAGTAGCGTTTGCATAGCTGATGTTCACCAGTTAAATATGATCAATACTGTTATCTACAGAAATGAACACAGAAAGACAAATTAGAAACATATAGTTTTTGCATTATTCTTACCATAGACCAAGTGATTCGCCGCTCTTCTCAGTATGAGCCGTTCTTGAGATGTTGTGTAACTATTGTCTGCAAGGCTGGCTGGATAAAACACTCTCTCCTCTGTTGACGGTTTTTTATTTATTTATTTATTTATTTTTTATAATTTTGGGAATCGTAAAGGGTCCTTTACATTTCTTGCAAACATTGCTGCTGTTGTAGCCGACAACAGTATACCTAACCATAATGATTGCGGCAAAAGAGCACAGACTGTACACATGGAGTACCACACCAGACAGGAATCTATGCACCAATATGGCCTTTGCTTGGTGTGGACGGTAGAGTGTGATGTTGTGTAATCCTCCTACTGGCAACTAGGACACCTACACATACTTCCCCCATAAATGCACATAATTGTGCTAATCAATTTTCTGGCTAAAGGAAGTGGAAAACCTTCAGATTTTGTCCACAGCCCATTTGAATTTTTTTATTGTAGGTGTTAGCCTGCAGAAGGCACATTTTTAGCTCTTGATTTTCAGATGGAGTTAACACCAACATATCCAGATGTAAAAGCAAAATCTTGGTAGATCTGAAAAACAACTGCTAGATACTGAAATTGTAATGAGGATGCTAGCAAACTGCCCATTGGCTGTTGAGGTGGAAAACAGCATTCAATCTAGGGAAAAAGTGCAGTGGAAAATCTACTTTAACAAACCAACCCTCGACATGACGACACACTCAAAATGTGGTCCTAAATATGAAAAAAGACGATTCAAAAATAGTTTATTCTGTTTATTTTAACAAATCCCTCAAAAAAAAAAAATCTACTAAAATTTTAAATAGAACTTAGTGTTTAAATTGGTTAAACGCTGACTGAGAATTGGATGTCAAGGTATTCCTTGTTAAGCAAAAGAGTACAGGTACTGTACATGTACACAGTATTTTTCATACAAACTGTCTGCTAATTACTGTGCTTATCCCTCCTTTATCAATGGATTGACAATACAGGATGGACAAGCAATGTCAATGCTCTTACAGTACATACTCCCAGTTCTCACATTATTCTTATGGGTTAAATTTTCCCACAAGTCATTTAACATTTACGGGTCCATAATCCCAACCAATTGTTACTATATACATAAACATTATTTACATTGTTTTACAAACAAGACTAAACTAGAAAACCAAAATAACCCAGAAGTCTGAAAGATCACCCAATACTCTGTCCATACAAAATTAAAACATGGGGTATACATGTGTGTATACAAACAGTAAGTAGAAATACTGAACACAATTTCTTCTGTACAAACTATTATACTGGCAATATTGGAAAAATATTAAAAGGAAATATAAAAAAAAAATTGTACAGCAAACTGTGCAGCCCAGTCAATTTTAGTAAATACCGAAAGAAATTAACATTTACATAATACTTTATCCACTTACATACTATTCGGTACTTAAGTTTGAGCATACAAACTCTACATATTAGAGCAAGATATTTAAAGTCACATAAGTACACCTGATAACACATTCTGAAAGATTAAAAATGTGTTTAAATTGTTGCGAGAAAGTAAATACAACAAGCAACTCTATAAACCAAATTCATTTGAACTACAGCATAAAGAGATTAGGTGACAATGCACACACTGACCAGAAGGAGCTTTTAATATTTACAATTCACTCCAAGCATATATTCTCGTAATTACAATAGCCAGGATTTACCATTTTAAATGTACACATGCACCAACTGTATTTACATTCATGAATAAACAATCCTCTACATTAAACACTTAAACCTCCAACTTTGGAAAGTGAACAGGATGGAAGGAGTCTAAATAACTGGAGATCTGATAATATATTTAACTGAGGGAAAAAAAATGCCTCCCAGAATAGTAATACTTCATAGGTAAAAATGTTAAGTGGAAATAAAACATCAATCAGACAGTTTTCATACTTTGAATTAATTACCAGAACATAGCAATATCAACATCTCTTCTTCCAGTTACAGGTTATGCAGTGAAGGAACTGGAGGTGTTGGACACAGGAGCAGATAAAGATGACTGTGGTAATGCATGCGTGCTCTGATGTTCTTCCAGGAGGTGGAAAAAAGCAAATGCTTTGTCACACTCTGTACACTCATACACGACCTGCCCAACATGCGATTCTTGATGCTGCCGCAGATGTGCCAGCTGACCAAAAGATTTGTAGCACATGTCACAACGAAAATCCCCCCTAGAGTCCTCCAGCTCTTTACAGTGAGATTTTGTGTGTCGTGCCAGATCTTGAGATGTTACAAAACATTTCCGACACACCGGACACTGGTGCCGCCGGGTTTCATCATGAAGACCCTGATGAACCAAATAGGCTTTTGCATCACCAAATGACTGAGGACATAGCTTGCAACGATACAGGCGCTGATGAATCAGCTCATGCTTCTTGAGGTACCTTTTCTTTGCAAAGAACTTGCCGCATGAAAGGCACTTAAAGGGACGGTTAATAGTGTGTTGCTGCTGATGTTCCTGGAGGGAATCCTTGGAAGTAAACCGTTTGTCACAAACGGGGCAATTAAAAAAGTCTTCCCCTACATCCACGTCACTGTCATCATCTTCTGTAGCTTGGGATACAGTGACTGGAGCAGTTTTCCTCATAGAAGATGAAGATGGCAAACAGTATTCACTCTCCTTATCTGGACGTTTTCTACCTGTACAGAGGTGATGCCGGAAGGTATTACTGCCCAGAAAACTATTACCACATTCTGTGCACTCATACTGCACAGAGGTAGTTAGATGACATTCATGTTCTAAAAGGCTGCTTTTGCTTGCAAACATATTTCCACAAATCTCACATGCAAATGTATTGTCTGCATGAATTGAAAGGTGGCTTGCTAAATCTATGGCATGGAGAAATTGGGATGGGCAGATGGGGCAGTGGAAGATATTTTCTGAGTTATTCCGAGCATCTGTTGAATTGGCTGTGTTGAGAGCATCTGTGGACTCTTCGGTACCATGTACTTTCAAATGGTTTAGAAACTGATGACGGTATCTGAAACATATGTTGCACTGATTACATTTGTAGCTGGAGGGTCTTGAGATTTGGTGACTGAGTTGATGCTTTTTGAGGTGAGATCCATGACGAAAATGCTGGTTACATTCAGGGCAAGAGTAAGGTCGTTCTCTGCCTGCATGGCAACCATGTTCTGACAGTTGTTCTGTATTCTGAAATCGCTTGCAACAAACACCACAGTGATATTTCAGCCGATCAGAATTAGAGATATGAGATGACTGCAGTGATATATTGGTTGGTGGCAGCAGGGGAGGAAGACTTTCATCTTGATCTGTATGGCTCATGCGATGCTGAGCACGGCTAAGTTTACAAGAAAACGTTTGATCACAGAGGTCACAGGGGAAGTTATCATCACGATGAGTAGCCATGTGTTCTGCCAACTGTGTGGGACCAGTGAAGCTGAGCTGGCACTTTGGGCAGCGATACGGTCGGCTTTTTCCATGAGTGTGCTTATGCTTACGTAAAGCAAAGAATGAAACGAAGCCGCGGCCACATGTTTGGCACTGAAACTCAGATTTGTGGCTTCTCTGGTGTTGCTGCAGGTGAGCAAGCTGGAAAAAACATCTTCCACACTCTGCACACTCATAAGGTTTCTCACCAAGGTGGCAACGTTGATGATCCTCTAGGTTTTCTGATGTGGGAAAGGTTTTTCCACACACATGACAGGGGAAATAAGGTGCCGAGTCAGAATCATCACTGTTGCCTTCATCTTCATTGTGTGAATAATTCTTTCCTTCAAGATTCACAACCATACTACATTTTTGCTTTAAGAATAGCTTTTGTTTCAGCTGAGTTTCTATACCCAACCCTACATTATGACGTTTGCAGTGTTTTTGATATGAACTTCTCTGAGAAAAGGACCTGTCACAAACCTGACAGGTATAAGCACATGTATCTTTGGGAAGTTCATGGTGTACAGCAGAGGTGTGTCTTTTTAAAGACTGGCTTGACCAAAACCTAGAGTTGCAGAATTTACAAATGAATGGTCGATTGGGGTCATGGCAACTTCTATGGACTTCCAAATCTGAAGGATACCGAAAAGATTTGGGACATTCTGGACATAGATATGGTGTCTTTTTGGAGTGTTGCATTTTCAAATGTCTGTATAATACAGCCGACTGATTAAATACCCTTCCACACAACTTGCAAACATGCCCTTGTTTTTGTTCTCTCTCCTGGCGACTATGGCCTTCCAAATGGCTGATAAGTAAAAGTCCATCAGTAAAACTCTGATCACATTCTGAACATTGATATTTACCGGTAACACTTGTTCCAGAAGAATTCTGCTTCTCTTGGGTATCAAATGAAACCTGTTGTTGACACCGTTGATCTTTGTTACCCTCCTTGCAGGAAAATTTAGTTTGTAGTACGCCTGTCCCTGTAGCTTTGGACCCACTGTTAAATACCAAAACAGTATTCTTGGCGTTGTAATTCAATTGAAATGGATGGGATGTCTCTGTATGCGACTCTCTTGCTACCACTTGAAAGCGGCACTTTCTTTGGTGTTTTCGCAGTAAGCTCTTACTCCAAAAGCCTTTTTTGCATCTTGGACACATAAATGGAATTTGGCCTGCATGCATACGAAGATGCATGCCAAGTCCACTGGTATTACAAAATTCTAAGTTGCAGTGTGGACAAACAAATGGTTTCTTATGAATTGCAATTGGAAGTTTAGTAGACAATTGATCAGAATTCTTTAATTGGTTTTCTTCATAACCTTCATCAACTGGCTCCTCTTTGACGTCCATGCTAGATAACTGTTGCTTGACTGGTAATATTGATGTAAGTTTCTGAGAAGTACTTCCCCTATGCACAGCAAGGAAATGATGCTGTAGCTGTGAGAACAGCAAGAACCGTTCACTGCAGTTAGCACAAGAAAAGCCCTTGTTTTCTGATGAAATACTGGGACGTGTAGGCTTTTCTAAATAGCAGTCCAGTAACTTTGGGGTGACCATACAAGACTTCATGTGATTTTGGAGTTGATCTAGAGAGATAAAAATTTCACCACATTTGTCACAGAGCATTCTCTCCTGTTTTTCTGAGCCAACTTTACACTTAATCAAATGGCGCTTCAAATAGTCACGACGAATGAAGCGTTCACCACAGCTGGCACAGCCAAAAGGTTTTTCTCCTGTGTGCAGGCGGGTATGGACTTTCAGTTGTTCTTGGTTTTTGAAGCGACGGGGACAGAAAGTGCACAGGAATTTATGCTTGTCCGGGTACTGCCTTTGTATCTTCATGAGAAATTCAGATGTCTCCCTGCAAGGCTGAGTATTGCCACTCTCCTGTACAGCTTGGAAGCTACTGCTTTCATGTTGAGAACTCTTTGTTTTAGAGGCGAAAGAAAATAGCTGTCCCTTACACTTCATATTGTGTTTTTTCAAAGAACACTCATGAGAGAATGAACTACCACAGCGACTACAGCTGAAAGGCTTTACTGTTATATGTTGCAAGGTTACATGACGACTTAAATTTGCATGGGTGGTGAAACATTTGCTACAAGTCTGACAGTAAAATTTTTGCGCCTCTGTTGGTTTCTCCAGTTTGTTTTTCCAGCCCTTCCCCAGGTCATCTAGACTAATCTTGACAATGCGGACTTCAGGTCTTACCTTCTTGCCAGTACAAGAATCCTCATGCCGTCTTAATGTATCATAACGAGAGAAGCAGCTTTCACAAGATTTGCAATGGTAAGGGTTGACCTCAGTGTGTGTTAAAATATGACGTCTTAGATTTCCAGTGCGCATAAAAGTCTTCGAGCAGAATTTGCAGTTGTATTCTTCACTGTCTCCAGCAGTTAGAGGTTCACATTTTTGTTTGGAAGAAGTATCAGATGACATATGCATGCTGTTTACAACCTTTACGCTATCTCTTGATCGCCTGTACCTATAAGTACCATTACAGAAAGCCTCATGCTGAAGATAGCGGCTGTGACTGGCATATCTATGACCACAATGCATACATGCATGTGGTTTGTTCCTTGCATGAACCACAAGGTGTCTTAGAAGGTAACTTCGATACCTAAAGACTTTAGAACAGTGCGGACAGCGGTGCTTCAATTTGTCTGTGCTCCTTGTACCTATGCCCTTAGCAGTACATTTCCTTTCATGGACAATTTGATTTGATTTTCTATTAAAGGACTGTCCACACTTCCCACAAGCAATCAAATGACTGCTAGATGCATCTGCATATGTGGTAGCTGAAGGGTCACACACTTTCTCATGAGACACTAACCTTAGTTTTTTGTAACATTTACCACATTTGGAGCAAGGAAAAACCATCTTCAGGATGTGATTTTTGTGGTGCTTTGATAAACTACAGGGCCAGAAAAATGTTTGTGGGCAGTATTTGCAGGTGTACTTTTTCTTACTGTTGGAGGAAAGAGGATCATCCTGCTTATCAATCTGGTTTGTTTCAATAGCTGAGCATTTCTCTTTGTGGGTTTTAAGGCCTTCATAACGTGCAAAGCACATTCTACAGGTGTCACAACGATATGGCTTTTCCCCAGTATGTAGGCGAAGGTGTCGAACTAAAGCAGTACGCCCAGAAAAATGTCTTTTGCAGAAAGGGCACTGATTTTTAGAAGACTTTGACATGTGAGATAAGCAGTGCCTATTCAGTGTTAAGGCACTGTCAAAGGTCTCTTGACAGAGTGAGCACTGAAACTCACCAAGGCTGCCTTCATGTTGTGGTTCTGGTGGTGGCAGCGGTGGAGAAGCAGAAAATTCTGGGCCTTTCGATGGTTTTTTGTTATGCTTAGACACATGTCGGAGAAGAAAAGCAGGATATTTGAACTGCAATGGGCAATCAGGGCACTGTAGCATACCCTTATTTATATGGCTTTGTCTGTGTTTTATTAGATCTTTAATTGTAGGAACAATCTTCTTGCAAACAGTGCACTGTATTCTTCTTTGGTGTACCTTTTTATGAGCTATGAGGTGTGAGCTTCGCAAAAAGCGCTTTCCGCATTCTAAGCAACGATAAGGTCTTTCACCTTTATGCAACCTTTCATGTTTTGAGAGAGTGGCAGAGGTGCTGAATTGTTTTCCACAATAATGACAAGAGAAGGGTAGGCTGCCAGCATTATCATTTTCATTGCGGACTTTGGACCTTGGATTAATATTTTCAGTTTTTGACAGAAGTCGGTGAGAGTTCTGCTGCCTGAATGGCTTTCCAGTCTTCTCAAACGGCTTGTGTTTCCTCATGTGTTTATATTTACCAGACGTATGAGCAAATGTTGCTGGGCAAAAACTGCACTTGTGGCGCAACCTCTGAGCCTGCCGAGGTTGTGTCAGTGGCCGCTGTTGCTTTTGAGGCAACCCTTTTTTCTGTTCTTGGATTTCCCGTCTCATCTTCAAACTCTCTCGGCGAATATACTCTTTCATGCAAACCATCTTTATGTGTCTGCTGCGATTAGAGGAATTAGAAAAAGTACTTTTGCAAAAAGCACACTTGTACAAATTACCTTTTTTACCCTTGCCTTGCTGTGAATATTCTTTAAGACACTGCAACCGCATATGACGGAAACGGTTGAAGGAATATTTGAACAGACGTGGACAAAGTGGGCACTTGTACTGCCCTCCAACATTTTTAATCGGTTTTGTAATTGTAGACTTCAGTGTGCTATTTTCATCTTTACAGGCATTCTTCTTATGCCTGCTTAGATTGCTACCATGTTTGAAGGTTCTGTGGCATTTAAGGCATTTAAAGGGCCTTTCATCAGTTAGTCCAAGTTGGAAACTCTTTTCAAAAACTTCTGAATTATTCTTGCTTGTTGGACAACTGCCCTTGCGAAAGTCCACCAACTTTACATAGCATGGAGGTAGCTGACTACCCATGTCATCTGATGGAAGCTGGTACACTTTGACAGGAGAGTAAGATTTTTGGTGCTTTACTTTTTTATCAAGATTTTTCAATGTTGGATGCGGACACCGAGCCAATCGCTTGTGTCGGTTCAGACTTGCTGACTGAGCAAAGTAGACACCACATTTTTCACACTTGAATGGTGTAATGCCAGTATGTTTCCGTTCATGCTTGTAATAGTCAGAGAGTCTGGTGAAAGTCAGGTCACAGTACTTGCATGTGCGTGGCATGCGGTAACTTCCTTTCTTCAGTTTGTTTAAAGTATTTATCTGCCGTACACAAAAGTGTTTCTTAGCTTGTTCAAAGCCAGTAAAATATCGGTTGCAAGTCTGGCAAAAGTGAAAATTGTATTTAGAGTGAGCAACATGGTGATGTTCTATGAGGCATGACAAACTTGGTGATGGGTCTTGGCATTCAGCACAGTGGTACCCCTTCTTTTCTGTAACATATTGCCTTGCAGTCTTCAGCAGCACAACGGGATGTAAGAGTTTCTTTAAATGTTGGGAAGTCTCAAAATGAGTCAACACTTGGATGGTGGAGGAATCAGCAGCCACATCAAGCAAAGCAGAATTTTCATTATTCAAGGGAAAAAAAGGTCTGTGCGCACTTTTAGACAACACAGAAGCCTGTTTTTCAGAAGATTCCAATATTTCATTATCTTTCCAGGAACTTGGTATAATATCAGTAGAGTCAGTATTGGAGTCAGGAAAAGTTGTTAGTAAAAGATCTCTGGAAAGATCACTGCAAGAATGATCAATTTTAGTATATGTATCAATACAATTCAGATTTTCAAAAATAGATGCACAGGTGTCAGATGCCTGTGAATTTAAACTGTCTCCTTTTAAACTGCTACTCTGAGAAGATGTAGCCATTACCTTGTTTGAGTCAGTAACACATGGAATATTATAGCACACAGTGATAGGTAATTCTTGACTACCACTTCCGGTGTACGTTTCCTCAGGCTTCCTTGTAGGAACAGACTCTAAACCCATTTGCACAATGGCCAAAGGACCACCATGTGGTTCTCCCTGTATGGTGTGTATACCGTCTTCGTGGGATACCTTTCCACCATTCTGGCTCTCTTTTGCAAAGCTAGACTCATTTGCATCACTGTGAAAATTATTTAAGCCTAAGCAGCGCTGAAGGAATTCAAAGCTGCTACAGTGTTGATCCTCACCTTTGCTAGTACCAAGCAACTCACCAGGATATTCTTTATGATCATCTTTCTGTTGTTGGTCACATTGTTTCTGGAGTCCCATTTTTGAACTGATAGAGCCATCTCCACAAGGTGCAAGCACTTGATCTCTGGCCTCCATTTCATAAGCAACAGTACTATCATTTTTTAAGTTCTTGCAGGTATCAGAATCATGTAGATTGCTGGAATATCTGCTGGCAAAAAAGCAACCTTCACATTGATGTGTTCCACATGTATTAATATCACCCCTACACTTTTGTAGATGCAAGTAGTCATACTTTTGATCCACAAACATCTGTTCTCTCTGGGTCTTATCCTCGGCTTCTTGAACTTTCAAATCAGAGGTACTACTGCAACTTTCATCTTTGCAGGTACTACCAGGGTGGTTAGATCCATTTTGACAGTTGGGTTCTACTGATCCAAAAGAGTTAGAGAATTCCAAACATTCAAGTTTCCAGGTGCTTTCACTTCCTTGTAGGTCATTATATTGGTCATTGCCAATGTTTAATTCAGTGCAAGTAGTAACATCTCCAACATCAGGCTCTGAACAACTGCTAACATCAGAGTATTGATCAAAAATAGTGGAGTTCACAAAATAATTGCCTTGGGAGTCTGCATTTGCTTCAGTCACTGCATGGAAGAGACTTAAGCATTGTGTTTCGTTAGCTGTAACATCTGCAGCAGTGCAGTTTGGAAGTTCCAGCCTCTCCACTCCATCTGGCTGTTGATGCAGACAAAGCTGTTCCCCATGACACCTTTGGTGAGGTGGGTGTTGCGTTGGGGAGTCCAGTGTTGTGTTTATGTTTGAATTACAAATTGAAGAAAATACATTCTCGACATGAGTCTCTTGCACAGTAAGACTTTTAGAGGGAGACACCAAGTTTCTCTCCAGATTTATGGGAATTTCCGCAGACCCAGGATCTTTCATTACCTGGGTATTGCAGCATGTGTTTTGTCCATGTGCCATACCAATTTTTGGAAACCAAAGCTGGTGATTAGTTCCCTTGTTCCCAAACCCTATTCAAAAAAAAAGAAAAGAAAAAAACCTTAAGGAGCACATTTGTTAAATGAAATAGTCTTGAGACATGCAGGTTCTTTGACAAACTATATCTCTGGAAGGTCCAACACAACATGCTTGAAATCCATCATAGGCAACATTTTAGAAAAGCAGGACTGAGTTAAACATTTTCCCAGATAAGTATGGGAGAAACTCGCCTCACAGTAACTTAACATACAAGCAGGACTAAATGGAGTACATTAGCTGCTCAGAAATCAGTGAAGGATCTAAAGAGTAAATCAAATCAAAGGCTCACATGCAGATTAACAATAACAGCCCAGTCCAATTCAGTTCACAATATCAACACAGTCAATTGCCCCATGTTATTTTTTTGGACAAAGAGCAACCTCATAAAAATTGTCACTATATCCTATTAAAAAATTTTGCTAAAAACTTGAGGGTGTTCTTCCCACAGTTCAAGTTTTGGCTGAGGTATGTTTCATGATTATGTAGACAGATTACTGAATTAGTTTATGCAAAATTTCTTCAGTTAAATTCTAAATGGTTCAGGCACACAGACACGAGGCATTTGCATGTTAAAGTTCAGTTTGCAAACCGCTTTACATTTTGATGGACAAATTCAGTTGAATCCAGATGAAATATTAAACTAGTGATTACACACCAATGATTTTGTGATCACGTGGCCATTCTGTTGACTTCACATGTTTTTTGGAATCATTGCCTGCTGAAAGGCTGAAATGGCTCTCCAGAAGCAATTTTTTTAAAAGAAATGGTATATTTGAAGGAATCAAAATCCCAAAGTCTTAAGAGTTAGAGGACCCATGGAAGCAGAACAGCTCAACAAAAAAGGTCTCCACATTTTTTTCTGCAGCAGTCATATTTGGTTGCACATTGGTGCACATATTTGATTTAACAGACTAGATTCTTGTACTGTACAGTTACATAATAATAGCCCCAAACATATCAATATACACTTGTGCATTCGTTTAGATTCAGTGGGTACTTCAAAAATTCTCCTCAAGTTTATCTTTAGAACATTCACTAGTCAGTGAAGAAGGATAAAACAAGGCCTAAAACAGAATCTTTGAAGTGGAAAACATTGCTTATTCAGATATGAACCAAACTCCTTTGATTCAATCCTAAACAGATGAGCTAGAAGCAGAGCCAACTGGTACAACATGTCATGAATATACAATAAACTGACCTACCAGGAGGGTCCACAGGAATCCAAATCAATAGTGAAGGAGTGCATTCACTCTCGACATAAAAGGGCTCATGGGTTTCTCACTCCAGCAATCGGGTCAACCTCTTTCACAGAGTAGATTCCTTGCATACTTCCTGCGAAACCCAAGTTGACTAGTCCCTGACCAAACTGGATAACTCAAAAGGCTCTCAGTTTTTGTTTTAGCTGGATTTGTCACCTGCAGTATGGAGAAGGGGAAAAAAAGCAGCATAGGGTAAGAAAAGAATCATATATGGAACCTTCACATCTACATATGGATTCTACCAAACCATATCATTTGTGGTAACATTTGAATTTGTATTTGCTTTGAGCACCCATGTAAATATTCAAATTTTCTTTGAAAAGACAAGTGCTTCCCACCAAGTTTTACAGAGAAAACTATGGGAATACATTCATCAGGGATACATTCATTCAAGGGAATCACTGTAGCAGACTACCCCAAAATGTACAATTTTTATACAGTGAATATACATAAGTCCATGCACCCATATTTCAGCTTTTCTTTGATAGAACAAAAAGATGAAATCAAGATATATGCCTCTCTGTCCATACCAATATAATGAATACCCATCCATTTTCTGTAACCGTTTATCCAATACAGGGTCGCAGGAGGTCTAGGGTCTATCCCGGAGGCTACAGGTGCAAGGAACAACCCAGGGGTGTCAAACCACCACAGTAAAATGGGTGTAAGAAAAAGAAAAAGAAAACAATACCTTGGATGCATAAGTAAGCAAGCTCAATATAATTTGGGTTATAATGCAGAATTATGGGACACTTGAGACTCTCTGGGGAAAAGTAGTTGATCCAGGTAATCTAATACAACGCAGAAGAACTGTTGTAATTTAGAAATGAGATCGTGTGAAGAGAGATAGAGGTGTGAATTGAGATCACATTTTTTATGAATAATTGTGCAGCACTACATTGATCCCAACCGTTGTCCACGATTGGCTGCCATAATTCAATGCCGTGGGGTTGATTAGTGGAACTACATGCAATTACAGGCAGGTTCTGCACCTCGCTCATCTGTGAATAGTCTAAATTAATGTGTACTCATGCATTATTGTTAACAGTAAATTTTGGAAGCATGTAATGTTTGCCATGCAATGCAGGGTTGTCAGCTTTGGTCAGCTGGCTGGCATGAGATTTTCAATTTGAGACTTACATAGATTTACATGTATGTAACAGTTTTATTACCCTGTAAATAGACTGCTTGCAAATTAACCCAATGCTTTTAATGTTGCAAATTTTAGGTTTATAATGTAATAATGTAGATTTGCCAAATGATTTCTTGTGAACGTGAGAGTCAAAAAGTGCGAGTGTCACGCCAGATGCGTGAGGGTTGGCAACCCTGGCAATGCATATGATTAGTGCGTATCCTTGGGTGTCATGTAAACTGCTGGCTTCCCTGGCTGTGTCGCTGCTAGCATTAACCGATAGTGGCCGTTAACAAAAAGGCTGTCATATAACATATAAGGCTCGACTTCTCCGCAATACGTTTTTTAACTTCTGCATGTGGGTCCATTGCATTGAAAACGTTCTGTGCCCTCAAGGATTGTGAAGCTGGTAATATTGTTTGTTTATCTACATCCCCCCCCCCCCCCCCCCAAAAAAAATAATACCCCATAACCGGAGTTCGGGCCAATGCGGTATTTTAGAAGAAAATACAAACACATCATCCTTTAAATAAATAATGAACTCTTTAGGTTTGACTGCCCATTTCAGAATTTAAATAAAACAGCCAGTTCTGTTAGGGGAGTCAGATGCATTTGACCTTAATGTCCTACAAGTATTACTTACACTACACTGCCAGCATTAAGAAGCAAAAGACAAAATTCAAAACCGATGAGTTATTTATGCAATGCTTAGCAGTCATATTTTACAGTTTTTATAAATATGTAACTCCCTTTGACTTCTTGTTTAGATGTCTTGCTTCTTTTCTTTATATGGGTGCAATGCAATTTCGGTGTATATTTGTACAATGACAATTAACTCTCTGGGGTCAAGTATGTCGTCGGCGACATCGCGTACTTTTCGCGTCTATTTCAGTTTATATCTCGCTGAAATCTTAATGTAGAATCATGAAAAAAACGCTGGATAAATCCGTAATCTGTCTTCTTTTCAAAACGTCCATTGTCGGAAGTATTAAAGTTTTTTTAATTAGGTTAAATCGGCAAAAAAGTAAACCTTGTCATCTTACTTTGTTTTACCTGCATCGGGGGCGTGTATACCGCTCTCACCTGAAGATCGCTATTCACATTCTAAATAGCCGCATTAGCGCGTATTCAAATCGCATTCGCATGGTAATTTGATTAACAGCGCAACGGTGAAACGCGATCCAGATACATCCCCTTCAGCGCCATAAAAGGGGGTTGGGGACGTGGCCAGGTGACAATGGCTCATTCATACACATGAAAGTTGCTACATATTCAATGAAAGGAGCCAGAAATAGTTACATGAGTTAGGTTTTTCTTATTTATTTATCCAAATGAATGTTGCAACTACACCATTTAGTCATCTTCATGTAGCCAAGACTTTGGTGATCAGATATCTGGGATCAAAACAAACTGCCAGCATTGCTTACTATGTACTTTTATAATGTTTCTGCAAATGTTCCAAACTGCATTTTGCAATGTCTATATTTTGATGTCAAATTTCAAACTTAACAAAAATCTGACATATTTACAATATATATTAAAATAAAGATGAGTGTGATGGCAAAACAAATATATAAGAAATAATTTATTTGTCATGAATTAAGTTTATGATATTTGAAGAAATGTGTGATCATGCCCCAGTCAGTGAGAGTGTGTTTCCTACCCCTAGACCCCAGAGGGTTAAAGGAATCTATCTATGTAAAGTATGATTATTTTTTTCTGGAGTTAACTTCATACTTTTTTACCACCCGAAGCAGCTCGACCACCAAGTGCACGCACGGTAAGGGTCCATCAAAAAGATTACATTTTACATTTGTGTTTCGCCTGTTCCCTACACACAAAATTTTAGCCAACATATATAAATGTAAATAATAATAACGATAAACTAACAATAATAAATAATAATATTAATACTAAGTATAATAATGATGAACCCAAGTAACATACACTCACCTAAAGGATTTTTAGGAACACCATACTAATACGGTGTTTGACCCCCTTTCGCCTTCAGAACTGCCTTAATTCTATGTGGCATTGACTCAACAAGGTGCTGAAAGCATTCTTTAGAAATGTTGGCCCATATTGATAGGATAGCATCTTGCAGTTGATGGAGATTTGTGGGATGCACATCCAGGGCACGAAGCTCCCGTTCCACCACATCCCAAAGATGCTCTATTGGGTTGAGATCTGGTGACTGTGGGGGCCATTTTAGTACAGTGAACTCATTGTCATGTTCAAGAAACCAATTTGAAATGATTCGAGCTTTGTGACATGGTGCATTATCCTGCTGGAAGTAGCCATCAGAGGATGGGTACATGGTGGTCATAAAGGGATGGACATGGTCAGAAACTAGGGGTGCACCGATTGCAGTTTTCTGGCCGATCAACGATCACCGATCCTTAGGCAACCTTACCTGCCGATCTCGATTTTTTTTTGCCGATCTTGTTTCTTTCATAACTAAAAGACAGTTACTTCAATGTTTCCATTTTTATTGAGTAAATTGATATGAATACTCACAAAACATGAGGTAGTGTCCTCAAATATAAATGAACATATAAATGAGCATTGCTGTTTGAAGTACAAAATCATATTTTTTCTTCCAGACTTTAATTTCTCTAATTTTGTAAAAAAAAAATATATATATATATAGCTGTTATGACACACTTGTCCAAAAAATAGGGAGGGAGGCAGCCTGCACTGCACCTCTCTCGGGAATGGGAGAAAAGGCTGATTTAACCCTCTGGGGCCTAGGGGTAGGAAACACACTTTCACTGACTGGGGCATGATCACACATTTCATCACACTTAATTCATGGCAAATAAATTATTTCTTATATATTTGTTTTGCCATTACACTCATCTTTATTTTAATATATATTGTAAATATGTCAGATTTTTGTTAAGTTTGAAATTTGACATCAAAGTATAGACATTGCAAAATGCAGTTTGGAACTACACTTGCAGAAACATTATAAAAGTACATAGTAAGCAATGCTGGCAGTTTGTTTTGATCCCAGATATCTGATCACCAAAGTCTTGGCTACATGAAGATGACTAAATTGTGTAGATGCAACATTAATTTGGATAAATAAATAAGAAAAACCTAACTCATGTAACTATTTCTGGCTCCTTTCATTGAATATGTAGCAACTTTCATGTGTATGAATGAGCCATTGTCACCTGGCCACGTCCCCAACCCCCTTTTATGGCGCTGAAGGGGATGCATCTGGATCGCGTTTCACCGTTGCGCTGTTAATCAAATTACCATGCGAATGCGATTTGAATACGCGCTAATGCGGCTATTTAGAATGTGAATAGCGATCTTCGGGTGAGAGCGGTACTACACGCCCCCGATGCAGGTAAAACAAAGTAAGATGACATGGTTTACTTTTTTGCCGATTTAACCTAATTAAAAGAACTTTAATACTTCCGACAATGGACGTTTTGAAAAGAAGACAGATTACGGATTTAGCCAGCGTTTTTTTCATGATTATACATTAAGATTTCAGCGAGATATTTATAAACTGAAATAGACGCGAAAAGTACGCGATGTCGTCGACGACATACTCGACCCCAAAGAGTTAAAAGCATATAACTAAGATCGGTGGATCTCATGGGAATATGGTCGATTTCTGATCCCCTCAAATTAACGTGATCGAGGCCGATCGATCGGTGCGCCGATCGATCGGTGCACCCCTATCAGAAACAATGCTCAGGTAGGCCGTGGCATTTAAACAATGCCCAATTGGCACTAAGGGGCCTAAAGTGTGCCAAGAAAACATCCCCCACACCATTACACCACTACCACCAGCCTGCACAGTGGTAACAAGGCATGATGGATCCATGTTCTCATTCTGTTTACGCCAAATTCTGACTCTACCATTTGAATGTCTCAACAGAAATCGAGACTCATCAGACCAGGCAACATTTTTCCAGTCTTCAACTGTCCAATTTTGGTGAGCTTGTGCAAATTGCAGCCTCTTTTTCCTATTTGTAGTGGAGATGAGTGGTACCCGGTGGGGTCTTCTGCTGTTGTAGCCCATCCGCCTCAAGGTTGTGCGTGTTGTGGCTTCACAAATGCTTTGCTGCATACCTCGGTCGTAACGAGTGGTTATTTCAGTCAAAGTTGCTCTTCTATCAGCTTGAATCAGTCGGCCCATTCTCCTCTGACCTCTAGCATCAACAAGGCATTTTCGCCCACAGGACTGCCGCATACTGGATGTTTTTCCCTTTGCACACCATTCTTTGTAAACCCTAGAAATGGTTGTGCGTGAAAATCTTAGTAACTGAGCAGATTGTGAAATACTCAGACCGGCCCGTCTGGCACCAACAACCATGCCACGCTCAAAATTGCTTAAATCACCTTTCTTTCCCATTCTGACATTCAGTTTGGAGTTCAGGAGATTGTCTTGACCAGGACCACACCCCTAAATGCATTGAAGCAACTGCCTTGTGATTGGTTGATTAGATAATTGCATTAATGAGAAATTGAACAGGTGTTCCTAATAATCCTTTAGGTGAGTGTATATATTTAGTATGTGAGCCTTACCAGAACTGTAACCTTGCCAATGTGACCCTGTTTATTAGCAGGGCTGAAAGCATGACCAAACTGAACTGGCTGTGGCAAATAATTTGTTAAAATGCATGGACATACTGGACATGGATTTTCTGAAGGAAATGGGTATATTCTATATTTTATTCATCATAAGTAGTATCGCACACTGCGATGTATTGATACATTCCAGAGAACTCTGAACTTAAATTTCAAATTTAATGCAAATTCCGCTTGCATTTGATACTTGCATAACATAGCGATTCTCACAGATGTGATAGAAAATTATGAAATAAGCACACAGTAATTCATGATGTACACTGTGCGGACAGTAAATAAGCATCTCTTTGGTGTTAAGTTACTGTTGCTGTAACTAGCCTCTTCTCACGGTACGGCTCGGTTCTTGTATGCCAGTGAAAAAGCATCATTAGACTGCCTGTCGCAGCAGGTGCCCTTCTCTCAGGACTTTGTTGAATATGCAATTATTTACACTTCCATAATATAGGCCTATTGCCTGATGAGGATATTATTTGTAAGTGTTAAATTTCCGTAAAACATTTCATGATACAGAATTTCCTCCTGGTGAACTCTGCCAAGACGCATGTCATTTTATTGATTATTCTGACGTCAAATTTTAAGCAGAACCTGGATGGCTTCCTGGGTAGTACAGATACCAACTGGGAGAGAATACTGGACTTTTTATGCCATTGGAAAACCAATGCCTTCAAGTACCGTACTTTTGGTACTTTCTCAAAGTATCTGATTCCAATACGCAACTGCCGATACCGATACAGATTAGGGCTGCACGATTTATCGAAATCGCGATTTGAAACACGCGATTAGCAAGTCGCAAAAATCGCGATTTAGGATATACATTATACAGCACGTCAGACCTAGGGTTTAAAACAGCTCTGAGAATAGTTTTACAAATTCATGCCATGCTCCCTGTGTGACAGTCATTCTCACCAATCACAAGCGCCGTGCTTCTCGTGTGCCAGTCATGCTCACCAATCAGAAGTGGCCCAAGAAGGCGTATAGGCCCACAAACAGCAAACACGTGAAACCCAAGGAAAATGTTATTCGCGGTGCGGAAAAATACTGATTCCGCTACTGAGATATAAGTGAATTGCCTTCCTATTTCATGGTCCGAGATTGTTTCAGAAAGGTCCTATCATCAATAGAACCGGCAAGCTCCTTTTAAACACCAGCTGCAATATACTTCAGCGTATCATACCTTTGGTTTTTGTTAATAGGCAATAGCATTAGTATACCGCTAACCCATCAGAACGACAATTCTCACAGCAGCGGAGTCGGTGACCTCCAAAAAAGCCATAAAACCCACAAGACAGTCGTGTTTATGTCATGTTTTTGTGCTTATGTCATGTTTTTGTGCTTATTAAGTGTTTCCAAAGATTAATCCCACAACAGTAATAAAATAAGTCTTGCTTTAACATAAATACTAAAAGAATAGATCACTTTAATCGCTATTACAGTTGGGTATGGGCACGCGGTCTTATTTAGAAAACATACAAAAAGAGAAGCATATAATGTTTAATCATTCGTTTTGTATTTGTCCGAGTAACAAAGCAAAGGAATGATAAGCTGCTTCAGTCGAAAATTGCATTTGACTTCTCATTTAAAATAAAATGCAGGGTTGGCAACTTTGGTCAGCTGCATTGGAGTGAGATTTTCTGTTCTCTGTTCTGCACACACATTTACATGTATGTAAGTTTTATTACCTTGTGAATAGTCTGTAGGGTTTGCAAACTGCCGTAACGTTTTTGATGCAGCTAATTTTAAGTTCAGAATGGAATATAGATTTGCCGTAAGATTTCTTGCATGAGAGTCTGAAAGAGTTTGCAACCATTAACACGTAAATTTTTTGTTTCACCTGAACTGATTTGTATAGAAAATAACCGTATACAGTAATTAAAAAGCGGAAACTTCAACCAATATGAAATCACCAATAAACGACTTCTATTTATTCAACATTTTATAAAATGCATACTACGTTTAAAAATTTCCAGCTTTACAGTTTCAGGACAGAACAGCCACTCTGTTATGAACATTACGGTTTTTTGAGTGTTGTTAGTGTTAATAACAGCAGCTAACAACACAATAGCGCAAACAAAAGGGCTGCATACACCGAAGTAGTTCTTGCTTGTTCATTGGTGTGGGAAAAAGTGGTTCTAGTGTTATTAGGAGGGTAATAAGTGTTACCTGCAAGATCGCTATTTTTCTTTTTGCTGCAATTGTTTTCATTATTACTTTATTTAACTTGACACATAAAACATCTTTAAATTCTCATCCTTGCATTAGAATACAGACCAGTTAATACTGATGGTCTCTCATGCTGGATCATAAGTTTTAAAATTACTACACACTGAATATTGAACTGAAGCTTGACATAAAAATTTTTAAATCGCAAGTCAAATTGTAATCGCAATTTCTGCCAGAAAAATCGCGATTCGATATTTCTCCCAAATCGTGCAGCCTAATACAGATTCCGATACAAGAGCACTTTTTACTTTTATACTTTATATATTATTTTAAGGTAGTAAATACAAATGGAAAAAAATGTATGACAAAAAATATTAGGCTACTACAAACATACCTAACGTACTGTTCCATCTCGTTTGTACGTCTCGTTTTAAGCGTTTTTGAGGCATTTGCAGTTCAATATGAATATCTTCAAAATAATTATACACAAATTTTAACAATTTTTCTCCCATTGGCGTCAGCTCAGTTACACTTTCTGGCAATGGCTAGGGATTGGTATCGTTAAGGTTTTAATGGTATTACTACTTCTATCGATACCACTTATCGATTCTGTACTTTAACGCTACTCTTATCGTTACTTTTTGTTGTGTTTTTTTAATTAAAAAACCAAAACAAATTCAGAACAGAAATAACAACACTTCATTTTTTAAATGTAAAATAATTATCTATAGCTTAGCAAACACCAATGTTTGAGCAAATATCTAACAAAAATATCTATCCAACAAAACCACTGATTGTAAAACAAATGAATAAACACAATTTTCTTGTAAATGAATATACAATGATTTAAAGGAACATAGTTGGAGCATGCAGGTAGGCTGCAAAAGAACTAGCAGTTTTAACCATTCTTCTGGAGAAAAATCAACATCAAAAAAGTTGCAAAATGCAGCTAAACAATCATCTGTGGCTAATGTTTATGTTTTATCATGAACACATTCATATAAATTAGTTAACTGTGTTTGGGATTAAAAGTAATACAGGCTTCGAACCTATTGCAATGTACGCTAAATTGAATGTATTTAATCACTACAAATTAATTTTTAGGTAAGCTCTGCTTTATAATGTATTAGTTTATTATTATTTATCTATTTGTAAAAGCCGGGGCCTGTTTCACAAAGCAGGATTACTTGCTTAGCCAGATAACTTGCCAGATTTAAGGTAGTCTGGGCTGAATGTAAGTTGATGAAAATAAGGTCTATTTAGCCCAGACTACCTTAAATCTGGCAAGTTATCTGGCTAAGCAAGTAATCCTGCTTCGTGAAACAGGCCCCAGTACTATAAAGGCATTTTAATGTTTAATATTTATTTAGGCTACTGCATTAAAAAAATACTCTAAATATTTAGCCTATATGTAGGCTATATGTAACTGAATGTGTATTTATTCAATTATTAGCATTATAATACTGATTTAGAGAGACCTTATGTGATGTTTATGTCGTTATTTTAACATAGCATACATTCCTGAGGAGGCGGATGATGAAGTAGAAGTTATAGGCACTCGAAAACTTTGCATTTCTCCATCTGCACATAATGCACTTTGGCTATATGTTTTGATAAATTGCTTGTGTTTCCGCCTTTACAAGCAAAAATCTTGTTGAACTTGTTGCAACGAGCATTGTCCATGTTCACACGGGTGAAGTGTAACCATACTTTCGATCATTTGGCTCTCTCCACCATCGTCACTCCATAAGCGCGAGCTCTCATGTTGTGTGCGCGCAAGCTCTGTGTACTGCGGAACAGACTACATTTCGTGCGTGAGATTGCAAATAACAGCAGTGCAGGCGAATAACGAATATTATCGCAAATTACAAAAGGCTGGTCAGGTAAAATATGCTAGGTAATGTTTATTTAACAATAATAAATAGGAAATTTATTTTTTTAATTTCTCCAGTACCGACAGCAGAACAGTTAACGTCAGAGCTTATCGATACTTCGGTCTTTTATAATTAGGCACTGGGACCGATTAAGTACCGGGTTTCGGTACCCATCCCTAGCGATGGCAGCCCCTCTTGTATCACAAACTGCAGCGAGTTCGCAAGACAGTCCAGGTTAGCGACTCCCAAACCATCCATTGCTTTTTTTGTCTCACAGTTGCGTGTGCTTTGTTAAGTGGGATTGTCCATTAAACGCTATTCCCACCTCTCAAAATTTTATTTGACAAAGATTGCAAATCGCTGTGCTACTGGTTTCTGTTGAAAGCGCAAAATACTCCCAGATCGTCACATCTTATCTTACGCTCCTCGTACCACGAAGGGTATGCGCATGACGTCACAGCAGGCGGAAGTCACTGTACTCACTCCCACTGAACAGCAAAGAAGACTGAGGGGCAGCATAAGCGTTCGATTTGAATGGCACAAAAAAAAACACATGCAAAATGAGAAAGAGCTGTCGTGCGATTCATTATACAAACAGATTTAACACGAAACATGAGCTATCTTTTTAGATATTGGCAAAAATTAAATAAGTGTAGGACGTGGATCGGTCCAGCATGCCGATACCCGATCCATCAAATAGGTCTGGATCAGCGCCAATACCGATCCGAATATCAGATCTGTGCTTCTCTAATCAAAAGTATGGTACCTGGTGCAGAAGAAAAGCACCCATAATGGTAAAACTACCACAAGGGCTCTCACAATATAATCATGATCACATGGCACACGGTCAATAATCCCCAGGGCTTTATACACTTTTTAATCAGAGTATAGCATCAAGTCAATTAAACTTCTGGGATATTAACCTGGTCGGTTAAGTAGCAGAGGGGGCTGTTAATCAGTTTCAGCTGCTTTGATGTTAATTCAATTAACAACAGGTGCACTAGAGGGGTAACAATGAGACAAAACCCAAAACAGGAATGGTTTAACAGGTGGAGGCAACTGACATTTTTTCTCCTAATTTTTTTGATGACTTTTTTTTACTAGTTTTGCATTTAACTATGGTCAGTGTATCTACTAGTAGTAGCATGAGGTTACACAGGTAGCCCAACTCCTCCAGGATGGCGTATCAATACGTGCCATTGCCAGATGGTTTGTGTCTCCCTGCACAGTCTCAAGGGCATGGAGGAGATTCCATGAGACAGGCAGCTAGACAGGGCCGTAGAAGGTCCTTATCCCATCAGCAGGACCGGCATCTGCTCCTTTGTGCAAGGAGGAACAGGATGAGCACTGCCAGAGCCCTATAAAATGATCTCCAACAGGCCATTGGTGTGAATGTCTCTGACCAAACAATCAGAAACAGACTTCATGAGGGTGGCCTGAGGGCCCGACATCCTCTAGTGGGCCCTGTGCTCACTGGCCAACACCATGCATTTGCCATAGAATACCAGAATTTGCAGGTCCACCACTGGCACTCTGCGTTTTTTACAAATGAGAGCAGGTTCACCCTGAGCACATGTGACAGACGTAAAAGGGTCTGGAGAAGCCGTGGAGAACATTATGCTGCCTGCGACATTGTTCAACATGACCGGTTTGGTGTTGGGTCAGTGATGGTCTGGGGAGGCATATCCATGGAGGGACGCACAGACCCCTACAGGCTAGACAACAGCACCTTGACTGCCATTAGGTATCGGGATGAAATCCTAGGACCCACTGTCAGACCATATGCTGATGCAGTGGGTGCTGGGTTCCTCGTGGTGCACGACACCACGAACAAAATGAACACTCAAAGTGTCAAATCCAACATTTAAAATAAAAAAAACGGCATGATACAATTACTATAGATTTACATTATGAATATTAATATTCTTATTACAGAAATACAATATACAGTAATTATTAGCTTTACATAACCATCATCAAAATATTTTTTTTAAATTTAAATCAAGTTATACACAATGAGACTATACTATATTATACAAGCCCAACTTGCAGGTTTTAAAAGCAAATCATATTCACTGCTGGACAAGTTGGAAGCCACTGTTAAATGAAATGGAAGCCTTTGTAGTTAGGCTAAAAACAGCAAGAACATACAACAGATCCCTCCACTCCGTAAATTTTATCATTGTAGACGCAGTTTGCATGGGTCTCTTACTTCATCGGATTGAAAGTGAAATCCCACAGTGCTCTACTATACAATATGTCTAATTTTCCAATGCAATCATGTCAGTTAATTCAGTAGTTATGTCTGTCTCAAATGCTACTAAATTTTCGTATTGATCAAAGTTTAAATATTACCTGTCAGTATCGGCTAAGATAAGCACAACTTAGATACACTCAAACTACATTTCTGGATCTGGGGGAGAAGAACATGCAAACTCCACCAAATTTACAAAATACTAAATTGCAGTTAAATAATATTGACAATACAAGTAACACTTCTGGAATTCTTGCTGACAGTAAACTGCATTCTTGTTTTTCTACAGTCTGTGTGACACAAATTATGTGAATTCCAAGTGGAAAAAAATATGAAAATGTCCAGGCTTGTGAAACCAATAGCACCATGACAGGCACTGCTATCTTTCTGAATTGTTATCTGACTTGTTGTTATCTGACTGTCACATCAGATAAATAACAATCTTGATTTTTAAACAATATTAATCAATATATTGCACATATCTAACACAAAAATATATATATTTTAAAAGCTACAATAGGACAATAAGATTAAAAACTCAGTGGCTACTCTCCATCAGATCACAAGAATGCTCCACAAAAAAATCCAATGAAATTGTTACAAAACTTTGGTTTAATATTTTTAAGAGTGCTAGAGCACAAAACACTTTGTATCTAAACCACAGAAATTTTTTTAAAGCTAATAAGGATGATTTCTTGACAAAGATCTTAAACTATTTTGAATAAGGGTCCTCCAACTCGAGTTCTTATTTAGACAAGTTTTGTTAATATTCTTCATACTGAAATACATAATCAAATATTACTGCATAACACTGTATATGTATTTCATGTAGAAAGAAGCTGACATTTACCACTATCCAGTATTGAGGAGTGTGGAAGGTGAAGCTTGCTAATTTGGTGAACCAAATGCAAGTGACAATACTGGAAAGTTTTTCCTCAAAGTTGAGGGAACAGCAATATAGGAACTACTAAATTGCAGTTAAATAATATTCAGACAATACATGTAGCACTTCTGTGATTCTTGCTGACACTAAACTGCACTCTTGTTTTTCTACAGTCTGTGTGACACAAATTATGTGAATTACAAGTGGAGAAAAATATGAAAATGTCCTGGCTTCTGAAACCAATAGTACCATGACAGGCATTGCTATCTATCTGAATTTCCTCCAAGTTTTATATAAATCTTGTGAGTTTTTTAAACATTAGAACTGATCATTGGATGCTTCCCACCCACTTGTACTTCCCTTCAATCACTTCTAATTTCCATAAATCTCTTTTTAAAAGCTAGTGTCCTTGTCCATAATTAAAATTAGTCCAGTGCTTTCAGAAAAAATACAATTACTGCACTAATAAAATCTGGTGTATAAATATAAAAAGTGTTTACTAGCAAACAACCGCCCAACAAACATTCATAGATATCAACTTCGTTGCATGTCAAGTAATTCAAAGCAGAACTGAAATTTATACTTTGTTTAAATGATACAAGGGTACTAACCCAATTATAAACTCTTAAACTTGTGAATTATCACACTAGTCTCCACAGGTGATGCATATGCATTTAATGTCATATAAAATAATCTTGCCATGTGAACTGACTGAAGCAGCTTATAATATACCCGTTCTCAAAAAGGTCACCCTCGGTGTTTTCCGAGCAACAATAAGTTTAACACCTTCCTAAAAATGGGATTCGATGCACGGGGTAATATGTACACACAGACAAACACGCGCGCACACACACACACACACACACACACACACACTATACACATACACACACACACACACACACATACATATATACATATACATATATATATATATATATATATATATATATATATATATATATATATACACACATACATACACACACACACCGTATATATACCGTATATATATATATATATATATACACACACACACACACACATACATACATACATACATACATACATTTCAAAGACAAATAGGAAAAACAGGGAGGAGCAACGTCGGCTAGCTAGCGCTTGCCTAAAGAAAGGCATACCATCCCTTTTTTGAACACCCTGACAAACCGAAATACGCGTTTAACATCACAGCGGCCAATAATAACAAACCGTGTTATGATCAAATGACTAGGTACGCATCATCTAGCAATAAAAACGTTAGTTTTGCCCACATCTATCATTATTTTCTTACGTTGGAATTGAACTAGCTTACTGGCAGGATATAAATGGCTTCCTCGTGAAAAAATCGGCGCAGTTGTGAACGTTTCTTCACTTACTGTAGCTGTCTTCACCTCTCGCTTTTCCTCCGTGTCCGTCTTCCTTTGGCTATCAACACAATTACAGCACACGCAACCTTTAAGGCGCGATCATTCGTACTGACAAATGTAATGAATTCAATTTCTTAACAGCTTAAATATATTTTATTTCGGATCTCTACCTTCCCCCCGTTTGGCGCATTTGTTAGACAATGTGGCTAAACCAGGGCCACTTTTATGACACCACTTTATACTAACCAATCGAAACGAAGTTCTGATTCGTAAAATCCCGCCCCTCTCGTCGCGCGGCTTCAACTTACAAGTTCGTCTTTGCGCATTGATGCTTCTGCGCATGTACAATGGCGCAATAAAGCAATAATGGCGGGGAACCGCAGTTATTAAGCCCACACGTAAAGATTTCCCCCCGGGTAACATAGTTTGTAACAGGCACTATTATATTTAGATGGCATAACATCGCCAGGTAGTCTGTGATTGCCTAAATTAAGAAGTGCATACTGAGGGCAATTCAGTCAAATCTTCAATACAAACCTATTCATGATAATACGTGAATTGTAGCAATGTTTTATTAAACACTGAAACCTCAATCTGCACATAACTGTAAGACTTTCTGTATGTGTTATTTTTTATCTTTACTAAGTGTAATTCAGTAATCCAGAACAGACTTGCCATTATATGTAGTCTGTAGTGTCTTATAATAAAATTACTGCACAATACAATTGACCTCTATTTTTGCATGCATACAGCTTGCCCTATTACAAACATGTCACAAGGCGTGCCTCGTTTTTAGTCTGTACCAGAATATACTAGGTCTAAGGCATTAACTATGGTTATAGTACCTAAAGCATGTAGATCAGCTTCTTTAACTGGATGAACTATGAATTTTGGAGCTGATTGCATTATGAGGGAAACCCAGTTTGTGTTATATCCACAAGAGAAAATCTTTTGTTAGTTTTTTGATTAGTCAAAAATAGACTCTGACTTCCGGACTGACAATCCTGCATCATAGAGATACAAATTGTTTGGCCTGTGGTTTAAACAACCTTTCATTGTAGTCCGATGTTTGAAATCCCTTGGTTGAAGGTATTGCTTCATAGTCTATTCATTCTTGTGTCCACTTTTTAAACTAGAAAGCTAACTTGTCACATGAACCCTGCTCAGTTCCAATTGGCACCATTTTTTGGTTGTTTTTATGTTTCTGATTGGCATACATTTGAAAATTTTATGTGCATAGTGGAGCTTATTGGGTAGTTGCCTAAAACCTGGAACACAAGAAGATGATTTTCAGCCATTGAAAGCTGTTAGTCTGTCAAGGAGACTCGGTGACTGCCTGTCATCTCAGTGTGTATGACACAGTCGGACAAGTTGGTACACGTTGCTGTTTTGGCCAATTGAGCATGCTGAATTGGTGTCAAAGCTAGTTGGTGAAACTGAGCTTTCTGATTGGGCTGCATGTCAGTTGCTACCATTAGCCGTGTAAGTGTGTTTCAGCACACATTTTCACCATTGATTGGAGGGTACAGGAGCTGAGGCTTTAGGGTTTGAATCCTGCCTTTGCTCTGTGTGTGTTCTCCAAGTGGTGTGTTGGTTTCCTTTGGGACGTCCAAAGACATGCAGTTATCCTAATTGGCATCTGTATCTCATAGTGTATATGCACCCTGTAATGGATGCATCCCATATTTGAGCCCTGACCTGCCTGGGGTAGACTCTGGGAAAGTTGGCTTAATGTTATAGGCTAATAATTCCCTATCGGTGGCCATAAAGGACACTTAACTAAAAAATGAGGGACTGGAAATCAATGGCAGATTTTCAAGGTCCCAAAGCTGAGTAAACAAGTATTACATACAGAAGGTTCACAGGAACTTGGTCAGTTTATGAGAAAAACAATTCTAAAAGGCAGAGGTGGAAAGTCCAGGTTCAGAAAGTACAAATCCAAACCAAGATTTTGTTTCAACCAATCAGTTGAGTATGAAGAGTCACATTCCCAGAGTACTCAGCTGGTTGGTTGAGACACAATCTTGGTCTGGATCTGTAGTTTCTGAACCTGAACTTTCCACCTCTGCTAAAAGAAAATACCGAATTCCTTCAATACTCAACATGTCATTCATTCATGCAAGTGTGATGGTCTATTTCTGACAAACGTTATTGCAACTTCAAGAATGAAGATGTACATAACAGATTTATTCATGTAAAACCATAATAGGCTTACATTTTACAGGAAGCATACAGAGGAATACGGTTTCATGAGCATATTTCACATATATTATTTGAAATTCAGAATTGGAAAAGGTCCATATAGATAACTTTTTCTTCCTCCTGCTAGGTTTTCTGTTCTGGAATCAAGAGATGTAACAGCTTTTGGGTCAGTGGTTTGGTAGCATTGGTTGACGTTGACCTTCACTTTCCTTGTTATCTTCAGTTTTGCTCTAGATATGCTATATAGATAATCTGCATCTTCTTTTCCAGAACTCTATACAGGACAAAAAGGCTGACAGCAAGAACATACAAAAACTGTTTCTAAGTTTTAATGCATGAACATAAATGTGTTGTGTGGTATACTTCAGCCTCATAAAGGTATACAATCATTTTTAAGCTAATAAACTCTTTTTTTTGTTTCTTGAAGCTCATATACAGGCTTTTAGGTAGCAACAGGAGTCATAACTTGCAAAGTTAACTGAAGTTTAAATTGAACATAAAGTACTAACTTCCCAACTGCGGGGTTGTGAGTTTAAATCCATCCACGCTGTTTTTCCGTATTCTCCTGGGGTACAGATTTCTCCCACAATACAGTCATGCACGCTGTGCTCCTAAGATTAGCTTTTGATCACTTTGACTCTCAAGAACTACATTGACTACTCAAGAAGGTTGTGAATTGCAAACCAAAATCAGGCATTACATGGCAAAAACTTCTGCAAGCTGTTTGCAGTTGAGAAGTTGTTCCACAGTTGTTCAGAAAAGGTATAACTTGCCCAAAATATCTTAGTAGCATTTCCATTAGTCTTCTTGAGGCCTGGGAGTTAATTATTCATAACAAGAAGTTACAGACACTAATATTTGTTGTAGGTCTGCTGCTTGACAACACGGAATTCAATGGATCTATATTATCCTGGTCAGGGTAATATGTTGGGCGGCTGGAGCTGATCCTAGGCGGCACAGGGCCAAGGTTGGGGTATACACAGGACAGGATGCCATTCCATCTCAGGCTATATAAACAGAATTATACACTATGGACAATTTAGAGATGCCAGTTACACTACTGTATGTCTTTGAACTGTGGGAGGAAACTGGAGTACCCAGAAGAAACTCATACAACACAAGAACATGCAAACTCCACACACTGTGCACTGATCATAAATGCCAATTCATGTTTTAGTGACATAAGCTTGTATATCTAACAAATTTCCCCCCAAAAATTCTAGTGGTTTAATGTGTTTTAGTCTCCATATCTGTTAACTTCGAAGAGCTAATTAAGGTTTCTTCGATTCAGTCTTCCAAATTCCAGTGTCTTGATAATACATTTGCCATTCCAGAAGGTTACAAGCTTCTATACAAAGCTAGCAATGAAACTATTTAAGCTTAGAGTCTATTACTCAAAAAAACATAAAAATACACACAGGGTTCTTCTTGAGCAAGAAAGACAAACTGTTTGTATGCCTGTAATGTATCTTCCCGTGTCTCCCATCCATTTTCCAGTACAACATATTACAGGGTTGCTCTGAGCCCATGAAATACGGGGAACAGTGCAAGGGACACCCTGGACAGGATATCAGTCCATTACAATGCAAATACCCAGTTTGAACTATTTAGAGATACCAGTTCACTTATCTTTGGATTGCAGTGGGAAACCTGAGTTTCTCGAGGATACTCAAACGCAGATAGAACAGGCACTTATGGCCAGGGTTGGTAAGACCCCAACCCTAGTGGTATGAGGCTGTATTTACCCCCTCCCCCCAACTGGACTTTTGATAGTTAACTCTTTATGATGGTGCAATATCAGTGGTATCTGTTTTTAGTTTCTAATAGTTGCCTGATATTACCTCCATTGGTTGTGTTGTGTAGTATGCTTATTGCTCTTCCAAAAGAGAATGGATTAGGAAGGTACTGCATTGGTACTCCCACAGTTTCAACTTCCATATGCTCCAAAGCCAAGAGAATTATACCTTTGAGCAACAGATTCCAAACCACAGTTAGCATACACATTAATATAAGGTCAATGGAAGAACCAATAACTGACACAAGTGTCATTGTGCCATTTTCCAGATTGAACCAAAGAGATTTTTATAAAACGTTATAGTAAACAGATGATCTTGCAGTTTTTTACATTTCATGAGTTCCAGGGACAATTCCTAGCTTTTGGAAACTTATCACATTGACTATTTGTGATGGAGAATGTTTTTCCATCGACATTGATCTGATCACTGTTCTGTTATACAGGCATGAAGCATGCCCACATATGTACATAAAAACTTTTGGTCAAGAGGCGAGATCATCTTCCATAAGAGGTCAGGGAGAAAATCACCAATATGATCAATTCCTAGAGGTTTTTGAAGAGTGTGAAATGACCACTTCAACAAAATGTTTGTTGCAGCATAAACTACATTAAGATACAAGCCTGGGTCAAATTAATGACTCCACCGGCAAATCATTTAACATTTAGGAACGTAAATTCTATTATTTCTATTTATCAAACAATGGGGAAAAGAAAGAAAAAAAAAATCAAAAACGTTTCATGGGCTGATATAGCGAACATTTATTTAATTGTAATGGCACATAACATTTCTGGAGGAAGGATACATTGATTCATATTTGGCAATGAAAAAATGTAAAAACTACATTCTGTCATTGATGTATCTCAAAATAAAAGCCTTTTGAGTAGTCTTTCTCTGTTGCCCACAAAGTAAAAAATAAAAAAAATAAAAAACTTTTCAGTGCCTCTGGTCCTCAAAAATGCAAATTTGATGTAACACTAAAAAACACACACAAAAAACCACAAATGGCACTTTCCTATTTGATATTAGTGACAACCAGTACCAAATATGTGTTTAATCTTGAACTGTGAGGAAGGATGATATAGGAATTTTATATGGGTGACAAAAAAGGGTAATTACCATTGAAATACAAGATGGAATATAGTTCAATACAAGAAAAGTGTGCAAGTTAGTTGTAGCTGTCAAGGGGCTATTTTCAAGAGTACCACCTATTACTTGGATGTTCATTTTTAAATTAAACAGTAGAATTAAAAGACTTATATTTATAGGGTTGAGAGTTGGGTGGGGGGTAGGTGACATGGTAATGTGTGGATGTTAAAATAGGGGCAAGAGAATTCTGCAAATTTCTGCAGTTTATTTTTCAGATTAACTATTGTTAAAACTTAATAGCAATTGTCAAAATACCAGTTCAAAACAAATTCATAAACAAAAAATAATCAAAGATGGAAATGCATATAAAATGAATGTTCCTAGGACAAACTCCCAGGAACTGATGGATACCATGGGAATTTGCAGCTTAATCTGATTAGAAATGTTTAGGGTTTGTAAATATAACACAGCTAACAGACAACTGGCTTAGAAAGAATAACAGTAACTGGACATCAGCATTTATAATGTTACTGTAAAACAGTGTCATTTTTAAAAACTGATATCAGCTGAAGAGACCCAAAACAGATGTAAGATGATCCTCTAATAAAGGACCTTTCAGACGAAATCCTGCAAAGATGTATGCCAATATTCTTAACGTTTTGGAAATCCACAATATTATGTACATTTCCAATTGGGTTTAAGTAGAAAAGACCAAGTCATGACAAATACACATCTTTTTTTTCCCAAATCCAATTCATCTTCAGCAGTTTCAAAACTACCAGATACTTGGAATCTATAGAACTATACAGATTCATATTGATCCAAACTGGAACCAGATAACCTTCTATAACCGTACTGACAAACCCAAGCAAAACAAACTTCAACAATACAAAAAGTCATCTGAAAACTCTGGATCAGAAAAATGTCAAACTTGTGGAACATTTTCATAACTTTCCTCTGTCAGATGCGTCATCATTGTTCATCTTTTTGATTTTAGGTTGACTGTGAATGCCAGGAGGAATAGTTCATGAACATAATTAGTTTCATAAGTCACACACACTTCACAAGACATTGTTTTGGGAACTCCATTATGCAAGGCTATCTGAGCCATGGGCACTCTGGTGCTGCAGGAATGTCACCAAACAAGAGAAAGTCTGGGTGCATTCTGTGCATTCATACAGCACTTCAGCTGCGATACTTCCATTAGCCTCCTCTTCCTCTAAGTATTCTTCATCCTCAAGATCTTCATTGTCATGTTCCAAAACTAAGGCAGGATCCTGACCACACAAAGTGGTAGGAGATATTTGCACTTCTTTGTCATCATCTTGTGGAGAATGACTTTGGTGAGTTTCGAGATGGCGTATTAATGAAGATGACTGACGGAAACGTCTTGGACAGCGGGGACACTTGTGTATCTCACCAGAAAGCTCCCGTCTGTGATAACGCTGGTGACGTTGGTAAACACAAAGCAACCCAAATCCTTTACCGCAAACACTACACTGGAAGGTCACCCGAGGTTTGGAAGGAGTCTGTGCCTCTTTGGCATCTAAGGGGTGCTGACTGTTGCAACCATGTTTATCCCGCTCGGAAGAATCTAAAAAAATCTTTCCACACTTTCCACAAGAATAATTACTGTTATCCTTTCTTTTGTCCGATGTACCTTTTTCTATTTCTTTTGCTTGCCTTATTTGAGGTTGTATATATGGCTTTAATTGAGGCTGCTGCAAATGTAGGTCCCTTCTACTTTCTGCAACTGCTTTTTCCGTCTCAGCCTTAGACTGTGTTCCTTGTGCATTATGATACATTGCTATGTGCCTCCTTACATCACAGCGCTGTGGGAAGTGCCTCCCACAGTAAACACAAGTATGCAAAGTTCCTTTGTGGTATCTCATGTGCCGAGACAAACTACTGGAATGCACAAACACACGGTGGCATAGTTTGCAAGGATATACACGAGCATTGTGATTTGCTTGATTCCCACGTGGAGGCCTTCCTCGTGGCTTTGGCTCTTTTGCTGGTGGACTACTTTGGGTCTGTTGTCTTGTTGTTGCCCCACATTGGACATGTTTAGGTTTAGGTTCTGGTTCAGGGCTTAAAAAGTCTTCTTGTGTCTGATGTGAGAGGTGGTGCAACTTAAGATCAGATAAATGCTGAAAGCGAATCCCACACAATCCACAGCGGTATGGTCTAAATGGTGTATTCAGACTGGAGGCAGAATCCCGACGCTGATTTGTATATTTAGGCAAGCCAATTTTAGGTAAACTATCACGTGCTTTTTCATCCTGCTGAGGCTGTCTCTTGGTAGTTGGTGTAGTACAAGCATGGGACACTACTTTTCCTTGAGCATGACTGAGCAAGTGACTCTGCAAATCAGACAGCCAAAAAAACCGAAGCCCACATAACTTGCAGGGGTACGATTTACCAGTGCTTTTTTCCTGACCCTCTTTAGAGGTCTTTGATGCTGCTTTGCTGTGCCGTTCTTCCTGATGAGCATGAAGAGTCTCTTGATTGAGGAATCGTTTTCCACAGTGTCCACAGCTATAAAATCGCTCATGTGCATGTTCTTGAAGGTGTTGACGCAGTTCCTCTCGTTCACTAAAGACCTTGCAGCACAAAGTACATTTAAATCCCTGGTCTAAGGTCCTGTAGCGCTGATGTCGTTGTAAACCAGCCCTTGTGTTAAATAACTGGCCACATGTTTCACATCGAAAACGAGCAGAGCGAGAGGAAACTAGAGTTCGACTAATGGATTCACTATAGGACTGTACTTCCTTAGTTGAAGATAGAATTACAGGTGTAATTTGAGATGTAGGAGGCTGGCTGACTGGCAACACTAATGGAGTATGCTGAGACTCGAGAGGTTCATCTTCAGTAGGTGACGTAACAGGACAGGGCTGGGTCTCCTGTGAGGAAGCCTGACTCCAAACTATATTTGGGGATGGAGGTTTATCATTGGCAGGTAAATAGTTCAATTCTACAGATCTATCTACAACTGTTAGCATGCCATTTTCATGAAGTGCAAACTCAAGAGGCGCTCCAAAGCCATTTGGGGGACAATCTAAGGAGAAGGTATCCACTGGCCCATGTGTCACCATATGATTCAAGAGGTCAGGATAATGGCTGAAGCCATCTCCACATTCAGTGCAGATGAAAGCTGCTGCTCCCCCAACCTGTTCACTGCAGTTGTTATAATCCACAATAGGGTATTCCATTTTTTCTTGGGTAATTTCAAGGAGGGACAATAGTATCACAAGATCAGGTTTAGGAAACAGCACTAAATGTACACTATATAATCGATCGATGTTATGATTTTAAGTATAATGTACAGAAAGAACACAATATAAATGTTTCACTGGTCTAAAATTTCCATTTGGTCATAATACACCAATTAATCTTAAGACTATATAAAAAGAATTTAAGAATGTACTTCAGACCATTGCGTAATGTCAAAAAAACCAAAAACACTTTTCAGACAGTGATAATGTTCACATTAGAGATTCTCAAACACAGAGGTAGCATGAGAGTTACAAAGAATAAAAACATAATCCCATCATGACTCCATGTATGCAATTTAACTCGCACTAAAAAGGAGATTGATAATTGCCATTTTGTCTAAAGAAGCACTTGCAGTGTGAACTCCAGTCTTCACCTCATTTTCATCCTATGGCTAGACTAACTATGTATAGGGGCTGGAACTCATCAATACCATCAATTTAGAACACTTCATGTGCTCACAAAATTAAGACCATATTAGCTCAGCTGATCCATCTCAGAAGATCCGTCTTCTTGTTCTTCAAGAGATAACACTAAGAGTTATTCAAGTCAGCCTTAAATCTGAAACTTTAAGTTTGTGTCTTCTTAACTTCACATGACTATCTAATGAGGCTCAAATTTAAGCCAGAAAAAATCTGATGAATTGAACTTTTTATACCCATATTGTGACTACAATCTAGATGCAGACTTTTTCTTCTTTTTTCACTGATTCAGATCTTCAGATCAGCATCTAGGCTACGAGAAAATGGAAGAGAGAAATACAAAAAATATTTATGAAAAATACAGCACAACAGGACATTTTTAATGTGATGTTTTGCAAATCTGTGACAGAACAACCAGAATTTATTTGATCATCAGCAGAAAACCAATACTCATTTTATCAGTCTCTTAGTTAAACGCATGAGTACACAAAGCATAATAAACCTAGGACAGATACCTGTGGTACACCGCATATATAGAACACGTCAGTGAGAACAATGGTGTTGCATACTTAAAACACCACCACGTTGTTTATGACACAATCCTAAAAGGTGCACAATGTTTCGATGCAGCAGACATATGGGATGTAAATAAACTTATTTTATTGAGTCCGTGACATTTTAAGAAGATGACAACTCTATTAAACTGGAAGCTGTTTTCTTTATTAACAACCACTATTGGTTTAATACTAGCAGTGGCACAGACAGGAAAACCAACAATTTACACAAAACAGTAACATGCTAACGAAACACATTCCACGACAAACAACCTTCCACAACAAGGAATCAGAACAAATGAAAAAGTTCACCTTGGGGACTCTGCACAGGCAGAGCAACAAAACCTCGATCACCCCTTTGATCACCCCTAATATAGAATTGCATTTCTATAATGACACTGATTCCATGAGGTACACAGCCACCTTAGGCTTAGCAGTAGGACATTGATACCAAATCCATCTGAAATAGGTAATTCTGAGATTAGCTGATGAACTTTCAAAGACAAAGAATCGTCTGAACCCAGACCCGGTTGACTTGTCTTTGTATCCATACAGTTTTGGAACCAGGTTGACAAGAATATGTAGTACTTGTACATCACTTTGAACAAAATTATTAGCTAAATCAACATAAAACCTTTGCTATTAAAAGGTAAATTAGCAATATGCCTGTTATTTTCAATGTCACAACAATTTTAGGTTAGGGCAATCAAAGGCTGTTTCTAGGAATAGATTAACAGGATAGATAGCACAAAGTACAAAACAATACACTGAGTCCTAATGCAACTAAATGAGAATTAAACATACAAGAATTCAGTGTGTGAAAGAAATTTAGATATTACTGGCATGTCACCAACCTCACTAACATTAACAGAGGGTGTTTTCATGTTCTTGCTGTTATAGCACAGAAAGAAACCACATCCTCAGAGAATAACAATCTGCAGAACTAAGGGTGGAAAATAGGTCAAGACACCTGGTGACCTAGTAACTGAAAGGACAAATAGAAAATCCTAAGAATAGCTTAATGCCTGTGGTCAAACTCTTAGCCAATAGTTGAAGAGGAAGACATTCTACAGTAACCTAGGAATTACCTATTCCTTGTGTATATACATTTCAGGAGGATTCCATATATACTCAGCCTCTCCTTGTCTGACCTATGATTGAGAAAACTTTCATGACAATTTGGGAACTTATCCAGGACCACCAACCCACTGGCTGACGTGACTGATAGAGTAATTGGACCAGATGTGAACATCCCTAGGAGTTGGGGGAAAGTCTCAAAGTAACAATCAGAGATGCTCTCCAGTAATCTCCTCGACCAACCCGGACCATGCTATGTGATTCTACACAGAATGCAAGACCAAGGAATCCAAGGTTGTGTTATGGGTAAGGTTACAGTGGTATACCAGTTTCACAGTATACCACGACATGAAAATTGATGGTTGTAAAATAATGTACTGTACACATGCTTTTTACTGGTATTGAAAAGAATGCAACTTAGAGAATCTCACCTGTACATCCCCTTTCCCAACTGGCTGCCTGTCAGTCTCAGCAACTAGCGCCATCCTGCCAAATCTCTTCCACTGTCACTACCTGATCCATACCACCAGCCTGATTTATAACTTGCATGCCTGCGCATTCATTTCCAAGCATGTATAAACTGCATTACATATTGTGGAACTACCTGATCCGTTCATCCTGCCATTTTATGGCAAACCATGTTGTCTTCATTGTTTAGTAAGAACTGGTGTAAATGATTCCACTGAATCCATTTTCTTTGCTTGTCCTTTTAAGTGTTCATTTGCTTGATTTCAGAACTCTCCGATCATCTATTTCCAGTTTTTGGATCAACACAATTACCAAAATATTCCATATCTGGACTATAAATATGAATATTTTCATCATTTGAAATTCCTGCTATCCTGTGGCATGGCATTTTGGTACACTTTGGTTCACTCTGAAAGAAGACCAGATATGTGCGACATAGCTCCAATATAGTACTTGGTGAAGTTTAATGACTACTGACAAAGTCTGATGGCCTGAGGGCAGAAGCTCCATCTTCTTTTTGGGACTCTGAGGGTTCCTTACAATTTGGTGTGAAATCTTAAGCAGCCTTTCTTAATTAACAAGTACATTATTACAACCTCCTCTACCGTCGTCATGCTTGTTGCACCAGAAACTTCAGAAGGTCCTACCATCTAGGGGATTTGTTGTTTAACATCCATACCAACGTACAGGATAAGTACAGAATACATGTGGGCAGTGACAATTACTTTGTTTGAAATGGATGTATTTATTTTCATACATAAACGGAGCATAAAGGAGCCCTTAGGTTATAAGTCCTGTGACCCAAAAATTAGTAGACAGAGGGGAATAGGAAAGGATTGTGTTGTACGTGTTGCATGCACATATTAACAGATTCTATATTGTGAGATTTTGCTATATTACTCATTATACTCACCTAAAGGATTATTAGGAACACCTGTTCAATTTCTCATTAATGCAATTATCTAATCAACCAATCACATGGCAGTTGCTTCAATGCATTTAGGGTGTGGTCCTGGTCAAGACAATCTCCTGAACTCCAAACTGAATGTCAGAATGGGAAAGAAAGGTGATTTAAGCATTTTTGAGTGTGGCATGGTTGTTGGTGCCAGACGGGCCGGTCTGAGTATTTCACAATCTGCTCAGTTACTAAGATTTTCACGCACAACCATTTCTAGGGTTTACAAAGAATGGTGTGCAAAGGGAAAAACATCCAGTATGCGGCAGTCCTGTGGGCAAAAATGCCTTGTTGATGCTAGAGGTCAGAGGAGAATGGGCCGACTGATTCAAGCTGATAGAAGAGCAACTTTGACTGAAATAACCACTCGTTACAACCGAGGTATGCAGCAAAGCATTTGTGAAGCCACAACACGCACAACCTTGAGGCGGATGGGCTACAACAGCAGAAGACCCCACCGGGTACCACTTATCTCCACTACAAATAAGAAAAAGAGGCTACAATTTGCACGAGCTCACCAAAATTGGACAGTTGAAGACTGGAAAAATGTTGCCTGGTCTAATGAGTCTCGATTTCTGTTGAGACATTCAAATGGTAGAGTCAGAATTTGGCGTAAACAGAATGAGAACATGGATCCATCATGCCTTGTTACCACTGTGCAGGCTGCTGGTGGTGGTGTAATGGTGTGGGGGATGTTTTCTTGGCACACTTTAGGCCCCTTAGTGCCAATTGGGCATTGTTTAAATGCCACGGCCTACCTGAGCATTGTTTCTGACCATGTCCATCCCTTTATGACCACCATGTACCCATCCCCTGATGGCTACTTCCAGCAGGATAATGCACCGTGTCACAAAGCTCGAATCATTTCAAATTGGATTCTTGAACATGACAATGAGTTCACTGTACTAAAATGGCCCCCACAGTCACCAGATCTCAACCCAATAGAGCATCTTTGGGATGTGGTGGAACGGGAGCTTCATGCCCTGGATGTGCATCCCACAAATCTCCATCAACTGCAAGATGCTATCCTATCAATATGGGCCAACATTTCTAAAGAATGCTTTCAGCACCTTGTTGAATCACGTAGAATTTTTTTTCTGTTTTGTCCTCAGCACCACGTACAATTAAGGCAGTTCTGAAGGTGAAAGGGGGTCAAACACCGTATTAGTATGGTGTTCCTAATAATCCTTTAGGTGAGTGTATATTACTGGTCATGTTACATCGTTACACATAAATCTCTGCTCCTGTAATGCCTTGTTCACACTGTATGACTTTTAAGGTTGTTCAATTCAATTTTTCAATTCAATTTTATTTATATAGCACATTATCACAACATTACATTGTCTCAATGCGCTTTACATTTCTGCCTCGTAAGGACCCCCCATTGAGTAAGCCAAAGGCAACGGTGGCAAGGAAAAACTCCCTAAGAGGAAGAAACCTTGGGAGGAACCAGACCCAAAGGGGGAGCCCATCCTCCAGGGGCTGGCAGATGAGTCAAACAAACAAGATGATATGACTAAGCTAATACAGGGGTTGAATTATATGTCTCAATGCAGCGGCCGACCGGTGCAGGCACGGGGTGCTTGATGCTCATTGTGCTCATTGCCAGCCACAACACTTTTCACACCTACAGGATTGTAAGTCGCTGAAGTCTAGATATTTAGCACGCCAAATATCTGGCGGGCATCTGTGATGCATCGGCGATGGTCGGGAGAATGTGTTCAGCGCAGCACACCCACATACAGAGCAAAAATAAAAGAATTGTGGCAAGGGTGTGAGTGATTGTAATAAAGGACGTGACAGCTCTTTTAAAATGGAAGTAGCTCTCATTAACAGTCACAATTACTAGCAACCAGCAGTAGCAAAGGAAAACTAACAATTTACACGACACTCAAAGTTACTTGCTAACGAAGCATGCACATTCCACGGTTCCGACATTTACCATTAACAGACATAAATAAATACACATATTCATTTAAAGTGCAGCTCGGTGAGGTGCAAAGCATGCTAGTAACTGCATAATTTGTGCTGATGATCAATCCTGTGGCATTACATTTAAATTAGCCAATCATGGACTGGGATTAGAACAAAAAAAAAAAAATCTGGTGATCATATGATAACATATTGCCAAAACGATGTAGATTCCATTGATTTCATCTGAAGTATACGGTTAGCATTAGACTCAGTAAAAAGGCTGGTATCACACACAAGTTTGATAACCTACAGCACCAGAGAACATATCTTTACATACAATGAATGGTTCACATCAGCTGATGCTTCTTGCGAATAGCAAACTCAAAACATTTAAGGGCTCTTGATAAGTCAAAGTAGCTCTAACCCACACTTCCAAACTCATTTCATCGATGGGAATCCAGGTTTGCCAACTCCTGACTCCAATTATCTTTTGTTTAAGACATTAGCCTAGAGGTGCTGAGGTGCATAGTCAGCAATGCTCCACTGACACAGAGTTCCAAACGTCATTAAAATGCATTACCCCCAGCACAAGAGCTGTGCACGGGGAGGTTCATGGAATGGTCTTCCAAGCATGAGTTCCTGCATGCAAGACTCACATCACCAAGCCCAATGCCAAGCGTCACATGGAGTGGTGTAAAGAACACTGGACTCTGGAGCAGTGGAAATGTGTTCTGTGGAGTGACGAACCAAGCTTCTCTGTCTGGCAGTCTGATGGATGAATCTGGGTTTAGTGGACACCAGGAAAACATTACCTGCCTGACTATACTCTGCAAACTGTAATGTCTGGTGGATAAGTGATAACGGCATGGGGTTATTTTTCAGCTGCTGGGCTAGGTCTCTTACTTCCAGTGAAGGGAACTCTTAATGCTTCAACATATCAAGATATTTGGGGCAATTCTATGCTTCCAACTTTGTGGGAACAGTTTGGCAAAGGCCTATTTCTGTTCCAGCATGACTGTGTCCCAGTGCCCTGGGCAAGTAACGGCCAAGGATCCCTACTTTTGTCTATGTGCATGTATAGATGCTCCACTACTTACGAACGGGTTACGTTCCGAATGGCCATTCGTAACTTGGAATGTTCGTTAGTTATTCTTCAACATCATTTTAAGGATATATGCAAGTACAAAGAACGCATGCTACGCTACTGTGCGGCGGGAGTAGTGGCCAGAAGTCTTACTAGGTGGAACTGGCATGCAGGGAAAAAAAAAAAATGATGTTGCAGACAGGAAACGGGAGCCCAATGAACAAAATTTGGATTTACAGTCCTCTATGTTTGCCTGAAAGTGTATAAGTTGAAAGTTCGTAAGTAGAGACGCGTCTGTTACGGATGGAACGATACACTCAACTCACGATTTGATACGATTCACGATTCGGAGTTCACGATACGATTTTCTCACGTTTTTTTTTAGCAGAATGAACTGCAGACAAATTTATTCAAAAATATTCCTTTGTCTTTCTAAACTGTGCAAAACGTGTCCTCTTCTGAACCCCCTGGGGTCTGAGGCCTCTTTTCCACTTTCGGGTAGTCTGACATGCCTTGACATTTTAAAATATTTCACCTATCTAAAAAACATTTATCCCAAAGTGTTACATTTGCTTTTATTCAGCACAAACTCAGCACCAATAATCTGAGACCTCTTAGAATGTTATTATTCTATTTTTTGTTAAAATCAACTTTAAACATATACTTTTCAAAAACCACATTATAGACATTTCAAGGTAAGACTTTTGAGTTCTGAAGCTTATAGACACAGGGGTTGGCTACACATAGGTGAAAGTGACATTCTTGAAATTTTATGTGGTTTGATTACTAAAGTGTTAGCACTTTAGAGTGACACTTTTTCTCAAAGTAAGTGGCCTTCACAACAGGGCTGTGGAGTCGGAGTCGGAGACAATTTTGGGTACCTGTAGTTGGAGTCGGCAAAAAGTTAACCGACTCCGACTCCTACTAAATTTAAATGGGAATTAAAAAAGTAAGTTGAAATGACCCAATTCACAAACAGTCATAATGAACTACTTCTCTGCTGTAAGAATAAAGCCCAATGCATGCAGTGCATAATGTTACCACAAAAAGAACATGTCAAGTAACCATGAAGCATGCTTTTCATTGACTGTATGCGTCACTATATGGGATGTAATGCACAGGTAAGGTGCGGCACCGCTTTCCATTGTGTCGTGTTCCACTGTTACAGGGAACTGTGAACCTAGCCTAAAGCCCCCCATACATTTACAGATGCACTGCCGATTTTTCGGCCGTTCAACGAGTCATCACACGTCAAACGCCTGAAAAATCATCTGGTGTGTTCTCAGCTCCGTCGGCTCCCCTTCGCTATGCGCTAGTGAAGGGGGCCGAAGGAGCCGAGAACACAGATCTCCCAACCTGTCTCCAGCAGAGGCTCGTTCTGCTGATCAGCTGGCCGGTGAGTGACACAATGCACTAAACTTCCGGCTGGCTGACAGAGGAGACAGCCACTGCAGCAGACAGAGGCATCACATTACTTTGGATGGGGGCGGTGGTCGAGATTTTCGGCAAGCTGGATCTGCCCGTCCATGTGGACACCCTCAATCTGCGGCCGCCAATCAATTGCCGCGATTGTACACGCACATCGGTCGGTGGCAAAATCCTTGTTTTCATTGTGTTTGTCTTTAATCTGGCATTATAGTACAGTGTTGGCTTCCTAGCCAGTAGTTCTGTGGTGAAATGACATGTATGTTGCCTTCCTTTCCTTCAATGGATGTAGAAAATACATTAGCATAGTATATACATACAGAGGAGTCGGGGAGTCGGAAAATTTAGAAACTGAGGAGTCGGAGTCGGAGCATTTTTCTACCGACTCCACAGCCCTGCTTCACAATGAATATTGATGGGATAAGTGTCCTCACACCTGTAGTAGTTTGCATACTGTCAATGGCCCATCAGTCTGGAATGTCACTGCACCCCACACCCATCACTTTGGAAAGGCAGTTTGAAACGCAAGAAAAGTAGCAACAATAAAATCCCTTTCACAGTTTATTGGTAGATGGAATGAAAAATGAAAAACTGACTATATAAATATAGAAAGCGATAAATATGATGCAGTGACTATTATTAACGCTCTGGGGACGAGGGCATCGTCGACCACGTATCTTTCTCGTGTATTTCAGTTTATCTCATTGAAATCATTATGTAAAATCATGAAAAAACACTGACTAAATCCGTTATCTGTCTTCTTTTCAAAACTTCCATTGTCAGAAGTATTAAAGTTCTTAAAATTAGGTTAAAAATAGGCAAAAAAGGAAATCGTGTCACCTTTCTTTGTTTTACTTGTATCGGGAGCGGGTAGGACCGCTCTCAGCTGAAGATCGCTATTCACGTTCTAAATACGCTGCGTTTGAATCGGCAACCACGTGATTGCAGGCACACAGGCTTAGCCCACTGCGCCATGAACGCAGGTATGAGCTTCGCTGCTGAAAGTGGCAACACTGGCGCAAAGCTTCAGCGGCAGAGACGTATCCGTGTGCTATATTCTAGCCGATATACACTACCCAGACATGTTCTTGTTTATTTCGGTCACAATGGGCGTATTCACATATTTCTTTACCCAATACTAACTGTCGGATTATCATGTTATAGGGATGCTCATTTTGACCGTTTAACCGTTAACTGAAATAATTAATTTTGACCGATTATTACTATCAGTTAAACGGTTTAAAATGTTTTTATATATATTTAATTATTATTAGTAGTATGAAGTTTTGTGGCATCTCAGCTGAAGATCGCTATTCATGTTCTAAATACGCTGGGTTTGAATCGCGACCCTGTGATTACAGGCACACAGGCTTAGCCCACTGAGCCATGAACACAGGTACGAGCTTTGCTGCTGAAAATGGAAACATTGGTGCAAAGCTTCAGCGGCAGAGACGTATCCGTTTGCTATATTGTACCCGATCGGTGTAAACACTACCCAGACATGTGCTCTTGTTTATTTCGGTCACAATGGGCATATTCACATATTTTTTTATCCAATACTAACTGTCGGATTATCATGTTATCATGCGAATAGCGCGATTTGCAAGTGGGAAGGCGATCAGAGCTGCTTCGAGACGCAGATGCTTAAGTCAGTCACTCTTGTTCTTTCTATTCGTATCATGAAGCTGTAAAAATATATTTAGTTTCTACCTATATATATATATATATATTTGAAAAGTACTGTCCAAGGTTTCTGAGGGTGTTTTTTTAAATGTGTATATGGCAAAACCTCGCAGAGTTATTTAAACGGTTTGGCGAAATTTCTGTCAGATCCCGCCGGCGGGACCGCCGACCCCAGAGGGTTAATCAGACACTCCTCAGTTCTATTTTCATTCAATTCTAATTTAATATTCTAATCTAATCAGTTAACGGTTAATGTTCGGATAACGAAAGGCGGTTGTCGGTTTGGAAAATTAATCTAAATGAGCATCCCTATCATGTTATCATGCGAATAGCGCAATTTGCAAGTGGGTGGGCGATCACAGCCGCTTCGAGACGCAGACGCTTAAGTCAGTCACTCTTGTTCTTTCTATTCGTATCACGAAGCAGAAAAATATATTTAGTTTCTACCTATATATATTTGAAAAGTAGACCGTCCAAGGTTTCTGAGGGTATTTTTAAAATGTGTATATGACAAAAACTCACGGCCATAACAAACTCACAATTAGCATAATGTTCTGTGTTGAACACTACTTGTGAATTTAGGTTTCACCCATATCAGGAAATATACTCAGTTTCACTGCGTATTCCAGACCGAAAATGATGAAGTCAAAAAGTAAACAATGGTACATGTACCACTGCAGCTCTCGTCTTTAAAGGAAAAGAGAAAGCATAATAGGTCTCCTTTAAAGTAGTGTGTTATATAGCTTTATGGGCATGCAAACAGTCTGCAAAGTCTTACAATCTAAAGTACACACCAAAGGGAGTAATTCTCACCCCAGAAAACACCCTTGTCTAATCTGCCTGAAACACATCGCTGGAATTCTAGCTCTTATTTCCATGACCTGGTGAGGTCATCATGTAACATAACCCTTATTGGCCTCCTACCTGCAAGAATCTGTCTGCAACTGTAAGACAAGGACGAAACATACACACTTTAGGTTGGAAAAAGTATGTTTGAATGATGTACAAGAACATCACAATAACTTGCAAATATCAGCCAAGATTCTCAAAATATGAGGCTGAATGGCCCATCAGACATGTGGCATTTTTAAAAAGGACTAAGAGGACACTCGCATAAAGGCTGGTCTTTAAACTGCAAACTCTTCAACGTAACTCAACATGTTGAATGTCTTTCAAGGATTTACTTTTTTCTTCTACTTCGCATTAATAACCCTACAATGCACACACTCAGTTTCTCGGTAATAGATACATCAGCAATGTTAAGACAACACAACAGACTAACAACTGGAGACCGGATGACTATTTTCAACCTTTTAAGTTAACTCTGATTTCAAAACTCACTCCAGTCATCTATTTCCACTTTTTTTGGATCAACACTATTATGTAAATAGCCTTATCTGAAATATTAGCTTATATTTTCCTCAGTTGAAATTGCTGCTATCCAGTGATATGGTATTTTGGTATACTTCAGTCTGAACTGAAATATGAAGTTCGATATATTTCGCAATTGTTGCAGATATATTTATCACTCCAAATCAGTGGCACCAGGAAAAAAAAGTTTCAGCTAGAGAAAGTGTTTGCTCAACCAAAAAATCCTTTCGTTTTTATTACATTAAAGGTCAACTGTGACTGTCAATAATAATTCTGAAATACTGTATATCATGAAACCGTGATATTTGCCGAGATGGCAATCAAAATGTGAAAATGAAGTCAATGCACTCATGTGTGGGTGGTGAGTGGCTCACCCCAGTCTGTACCCAGTCTCTGTGAACTTGATCAGATGATCAGTTTCAAGCTTCAGCAGAACAGTCACATGTCAGTGGGCACTTGAGCAAGACCCTTAACCCACCATTCCAGTGGTGCTGCCCGTAGGCTGACCCTGCACTGCGACACCACAGCTAAGGAGAGCAAGATGGGGTAGGCAAAGAGAAGAATTTCAATGTACCTGTACTCACACGTGTGCAAATGGCAAATAAAGAATTTATCATTATTTATCATTAAATCTTATACTGCTGCAACCCCAGTGACAAAGCATTCAAATTTAGTTATTAGATCCTCTTTTGCTATCCAGAAGTTAGCTTTCAATGCACATAAAACTGCTGGCTGTTTTTCATTAGTTATGTCTGCCACAACTTGCACTAAGTACTAGTGGTTGAACGACTTTAGATTTTTTAAAGTCGACTTTTATGTGATTGAAGTCCAGTCGACGTCGACTAGTCGCTGGTGACGTCATCATTAAAACGATGCAAAAGTTTTGCAACATGCCACAATTTGTAATTTATTGACAGGAACAAAATATACAAATGCTGTTAGACAGCTCATAACACATTGCAAAAACAATGCAACAGCACTGGCTAATTTTAGTGCCAACAAATGCACAGTCAACACAATAAACACTGCACTTACTAAAAATATAAAAACGACAAATAGTTTATGCAAAAGTAATGCATACCGTCGTCAGAACAGAACACTAATTCATATGAAGTGATTTCATAACTCTCGAACGAGAAAGGCTATAAGCCTACTCACTGTCAGAGTCCTGCTCAGTCACATAATTTACTTTTTTATCCTGGTTTGCGTGCAAGAAAATGAGGGTGTTGACATGGGCTGGATGCAGGCTCGCACGCTGTCGCGTAATTGTATTCCCAGCGAGTGAAAAGATTCTCTCGCTTGGGGTGCTGGTAGCTGGAACAGCTAAGTAGCTTTTGCTAATATGCCGCTGCTTTTCTGAAATGACCCACTAGGTTCCTGATCGGTGCACGTGTGACGTGTCGTGTAAGGCTGCCATGTTTTTCACGTCAAAATCACATGATCCACGCAGCGCGACTAGTCGACTTCAATCAAAAAGCGTCATGACAGAGTATTAAGGTCGACCAGTCGACTAGTCGACTAGTCGGTGCAACCCCTACTAAGTACTCAGTCATGGATTCAATAACCAGCTTATTTATAGGCTCCTCAGTTAGCACGTATAGATTCCTACAATTTCTAAACTCTTTACTAGTCAGAGCATCACTATTGCTATGCTTTATGCAAATCGTGCAAGTCATACCGTTTTTCTCTTCATCATATTCCAACTATGAACATTTCCTCATTCACCCATCCATCTATCCATCCATCTTCTACCACTTATCCAAAGTTGGGTCGCGGAAGCAGAAGTTTAAGCAGGGATGTCCAGACCACCCTCTCACCAGCCACCTCCTCCAGCTCCACCTGGAGAATACCAAGGCATTCCTAGGCCAACTGATATACATAACCTTTCTAAAATGTCCTGGGTCTGCCCAAAATTCTCCTCCAAATAGGATCCCCAAGAAGGCATCCAGAAGACATCCTACACAGATTCCTGAACCATCTCAGCTGACTCCTTTTGATGCAGAGGAGCAGTGGCTCTACTTTGAGCTCCTCTCCCTCTCTCTAAGGCTGAGCCCAGACACCTTGTATAAGGTGAGGGTAAGAACATAGATCGACTACAAAATTGAAAGCCTTGCCTTCTGGCTTAGCTTTCTCTTTACCTCAACAGAATTGTACAGTGCCCGTCAATCTCATGCTCCCTTCTTCCCTCACTATTGAACAAGGCCCTGAGATACTTATGCTGCTCCACATGTTGAGCACCATGGCCTCAGACTTGGAGGTGCTGATCCTCATGCTGACAGCTCTTGCGAAGTCCAACACCCACCGGGAACAAGTCTGACTTACTAGTGGTGATGCAAACCAAACTCTCACTCCACTTAAACAGGGACCTGATGGCCACAACAGCAGACCCCGTAGCACCCCCCCACAGGACCCCCCGAGGGACATGATTATATACCTTTTCCGAGTTCACAAAACACATGTAGAATGGTTAGGCAAGCTCCCACAAAATCCTCCGGTATCCTTGTTAGGGTAAAGAGCTGGTCAAGCATTCCATGACTAGGGTTGGGTACCCGAAAACCGGTGCCAATACGGCACCGGTACCTATATAACCGGTATGTACCGGACCGAAACAAAACGCGAATTTCGGTGCCACTTCGATGCCTGAACTGTCGATTGAAATATTTGTTCTCTGGGGCTATGATGACACAGTTGTAATAAGCATAAGATTCATCAACACACACATGACATCATCAGGAAATGACAGAATCCGAGATGCGCGTGAATGCAGCAACTAACGTTACACCTGCTCTGACGGCAGCAGGTGGTCTACCACTATCTTAGCTTGCTAAATTAAACAACTTTTGTTAAAATGCCTAAAACTAAACGATCGAAAGTGTGGCTATATTTCACAAGAAAGGATTCCAACACCGCGGCGTGCAGCAAATGTTTTACAGCAGTTGCATGTAAAGGGGGAAACGCGTCAAATCTAATCAAACATTTGACGGTACACGGAATAAACTTAAAAGCAGAGGGATGCACCGTGCTTGACAGCTTGCGGGCAACAGCTGGCACGATCGGTGTGGATAACCCCAGCCCCAGTCATACCAACCGTAGCAAAAAGGAGTCCACCGATTATGATGACGACAGCAACCTTTCCGCAGGTTAGTAGTAGGCTAATGTAATGTTAAATTAACATTAGATAGGTGGCTTATGTTTTGTTGTTGTTTTTTGTATTTACATATATATTTATATATACTTTAAACTTTTAATATATTGTTCAATTTTAAGCATTCAATTTTTTGTTCAATAAAAATGTATTCTTGAGTCATCCACCATCATTTTGTGGCTTTTGTAAAGTATCGGTTCAGGCACCGGTACCGTTTTAAAAGTATCGATTTGGCACCGGTATCGAAAAAACCCCAAACGATACCCAACCCTGTCCATGACCAGAATGAAATTTGCATTGTTCCTCCTGGATCCAAGGTTCGACCAAAGGATGGACCCTCCTCTCCAGTACCCCAGCATAGAGCTTCCCAAAGAGGTTGAGTAGTGGGGATCATTTCAGGGATAGATTGGCACCACCATCTCAGTATGCCAATTCAAAGGTACTGTCCTCAACCTCCATGCAATGTTGAAGAGACGCGTCAGCCAACAGTAGCAAGAGCTACCAAGAATTCAGGGCAAATGTCATCCACCCCTGGAGTCTGACCACTGAACACTGACTACTTCAGAGACCTCAGCCCTTGTGAACGGCAAGTCCTCCTCTGAGTCTTCCAAGCCTACTTCCTCCAAAAAAGGAGTATCAGTGGGATTCAGGAGCTCCTTGAAATATTCCTTCCACCGGCTGATTAAATCCCTATTTGAGGCCAACAGTTCTCCATCCTTGCTGTAAACAGGGACAGGTGGGCGTATATGGTTTGCCAGAATCTTTTAGATCACCATGGCATCACCAAACTTTGGCCACATCTGAGTTTTTGCTTCAGTACTGCAGAGCCTCATTCTGATTAGCCTGTCGGTACCTGTCAACTACTTCAGGAGTCCCACAAGTTAACCAAGCTTGGAAGGCCTCTTTTTTCAGCCTGACAGATCCCTTCACAACTAGTATCCATCATTGGGTTTGGGAATTGCCACTGTGAAACACCAAGAACCTTATGGCTACAGTTCCACACAGCTGCTTCTGGAATGGAGTCGTCATTCATTCAGGCTCAGTGTCCCATGATTGCTTTGGGATGCAGGAGGTTCTGCCAGAGGTGCAAGTTGAAGATCTCCCACACAGAGGCCTCCACCAGATGCTCCTAGCACACCTTCACTTGGGTCTATATCAGGTCTATTCGGCATCTTCGCCTATCATCAGATCCACCTCACCACCAGGTGGTGATCAGTTGACAGCTCAGCTCCTCTCTTCACCCAAGTGTCCAAAACATGCAGACACAGATCCAATGATACAATTACAAAACTGATCGCTGAACTGCAGCCTAGGATGCTCAGGTGCCAGGTGCACTTACGAACACCCTTATGTTCAAATATGGTGTTCATTATGGACAAACTGTGGTTAGCGAAGAAATCCAATAACAGAACAGCACTCGGGTTCAGATTGAGCAGGCCATTTCTCCCAAACACAGGTTTCACTGTTGCTACCCATGTGAGTGTTAAAGTCCCCCAGCAGAACTATGAAGCCCGCAGAGGGGGCACCTTCCAGCACCCCATCAAACGTCTTCAAGAAGGCTATCAATACTAATGCTGCCACTGAGTATTTCTGCCACTCAATAGGTGCGAGTGCTGTGACATCATGCATAGTGTGTAACATAATGACGGAGAATGTGGAAATGTTTTTTTTTATTTGTGGTTTGTTTGAAATAAATAAAGATTGATTGATTGATTGATTGATTGATTGATTCCCTTTGCAGTAGGGGGAATGTAAAAATATCAGATAAGAGGGTGACGATCTGGAAGTATTTCACGCTTTGAGAACAACTAGTTGCAGAATGATTTGTAATCTTTGTAAAAACAAAAGTTTTGAAAGGTGGAAGCAGAGTTTAGTGGAAAATTTGTGCGAAAATGCGAGTAATATGAAAACAGCAATCAATGGATGATTTGGGAGTTGCTAGCTTGGGCTGTTTTGCACACTTGGTACAGCTTGTGATACATGAGGGGCTGCTATTGTAGTAAGTGACGCCATTGCCAGTGGGCAAAAAATTGTGGGGCATTTAAAGCATTTGCCACTTGTGTACAAGTTCTTGGAAGATATTCAAACTCAACTGCAAATACCATAAAAACACTTAAAATAAGATATACAAATGAGGTGGAACTGAACATTATGTATGTTACCTAGAGCTGGGCAATATGGCAAAAAAAAAATATATTTTTTCCTGTATTGGCCGATATCGATAATTATCAATATTATAGTTTCACAATGCTATTCCATGTAATAATGTAATAATCAAATAATAAAAATAACCCTATTCTGAAAAATAGAATGAATAAAAACCATATAATAATGTAACAATAAGCAAAACAGTATAATATTACAAATATGTTAAAGGGCAAACAAAATAAAACAGGACAGAACTGACTGCAACAAGTATCTGCCTCTATTCTTGGTCTCAACTTTTTAAAATTCTGAGATAGAAAAGTATCTAAACCAAACAAAAAACACTTATTTTAAAAAATGCCAAATCATGGTTAGATTTTTTTGTCCGGTGCTGCAAAATGTCACCACGCGTCACCATGTCACATGGTACAAAATCCTCGCAAGAGCAAGACAACTTAAGACAGATCATGCAGCACCTCTCAACTGGCTGCACAAACTGGAACTGCCTCCGTGACGACACAACTTTGCCCTCATTGGCTGAGTTTAGTTGCACGCATGACGTTTGTATCCCAGGAAGTTATGATGCATTATCTGCAATTTCTCCCGAAAAGCACGTAAAGCAGTGAGAACTGGTTTTCAGTTCATTTACCTGGTAAAATAAAGTTTAAATAAATTACATAAATGCTCAAACAGTACACGCAAGTTAGTGGTTTATTTATTGTTAGGTTACTGTAATGTTGCGCTGATTTATTTGTTTAATGGTCCAATCTGTGAAGGCATTCAAGTAAGAATTGCATTGTACATGACAATAAACTTTGAATCCTTGAAATACATGTATTTTACCTTTTCCCTGGCAGCAATCTTTTTACACAGGGCCACTATACACGATAGTTTATTTTCTTTCACTGCTAACAGTTTGGATCAGGAGTTGGTTATTCTAAAGTAGTAATGTGCATGCAGGTGATATTTGTATAGATTTATCTACACCCTTCTGGCAGTGCTGTCATTGCAGTCAGGTCTCGCACACTACGAGGCGTAGAAGTTGTCCGACTTGGCTGCAGTCAGTTTATACTCCACCTCTGCAGCCGCCAGCAGATCTCGCTCCACATCACGTCAGCTGAAGACAGACCTAAGCCCAAGTTGAACGCACCCATTGCTTCTTCAAAGGAGGATGGCCAAAATTATGTCGTTGGCGATTGGCTATTGTGCTTCAGTAAATCTCTACTCGATAGGCGATCGAGTTGTCTGTCTCAGCGCATTCTCTAAAACTGAGCAAACTTGGTTGACCGAGTTTTATAGTCGGTGTGTATCATTGTAATTGTCCTAATTTTTTATCGATGAAAAAAAAAATCAAGATTGTTTTATCAATGAAAAAAAAAAAATCAAGATTGTTTTATCGCCCAGCACTAGTGTTACCAGTAGTTCAATCAAAGCTTTTTTGGCATACTTTGTCTTTACTAGTTAAATATTAAAGTAAAAAGAGCTCTTGTATCGAAATCGGCAGTTCTGTATCAGAATCAGATTGGAACTGGAAAAAACATGGACAGACCCATCCCTAACCGGAAAGAATACTTACGATACCTTTCAACACCAAAATTCTGAAAACGCAAAGGTTTTGTTTCTTTGGAGTACTGTAGGTACCATAGGCAGCGTATGAAGCGAGGCTGTAATTCTTCCAGAACTGACAGGGGCAGCATATATGACTACATTTGTTCAAGGCTATCCTTACATGCTGATGAAAAGGAAGGACGCTTACAAGTAGACTACTAGCACATAAATTACGTTGTATCGAATTAGGTAGAGAATCTTGTAGTTCTACCGATACTGGTATTGACTACTAAATTTCTGGTATCGTGCCTTGCCTAGTTTCATGTATCTATAGTCAGATTTGGTTGCCAACGATAGGTCTGCCAAGGCCCCTGCCTTCAACTGCCACCCGATCCAAACACCACCTGACCCCCACGGCCCCTCCTGCAAGTGGTGGGCCCACAGGAGGGTGGACCCATGTAATCCTTTTGGGCTATGCCTGGCTGAGCCCCATGGGGAGCGGGATTGGCCATCAGGCACTTGGATGTGAGCTCCTTTCCCAGCCTGGCTCCAGGGTGGGACCCTGGTCTCCCCAGTCCAAGCAAGGTCACATCTTTTTTCTCATGTACTCGTCATGGGGGTCTATGTGAATCGCACTTAGACTGCCCGCTCACCTGGAACCAATTTGCTTTGGGAGACCATACTAGGGGCAATTGCTCCCCACAAACTTGTAGGATCACAGAGGCATACAAACCCCTCCATCACAATAAGGTGGTGTTTTATGGGGGATGTTTTTATACTTTTCATAAAATTTTCTACTTCTTATAATAATACATTACTGATCCCTGTGGGGACTGCTGCCCCCCTGACCTGACTCCAGATAAGTGGTGGATAATGGATGGAAATTTCTCTTTTCACCTACCCAATCTTGCTCTCCATGACACACAGACACGTATGAAGGTGAGAGCAAGCTCGGTAGCGAAGGCCAGCCACCTGTAGCAGGTGCCATGGAGCTAGGGATTAAGGGCCTTGATCACGGGCCCACAGATGTGCCTATTCTATTGAAGCTAGTTTCAAATCGGTGACATTCCAATCACAGGCACAGAGGCTTAGCCCAGTGAGCCACACGCCTGCCCCCTACACAATGACTATGGGGGTTCATGTCTGTCTATTAACATCTCCCCAAATGCAGAAGGCAAAAGCTTCATTAAACCATCCCCACCTACAATCACACAAAACTAGTGTAGGAAATTCAAGGATTGCAGTTCAACAGATATACTGTGTAACCAGATTCATTCATTACAACTACAATTTTTCAAATTGCATCAGGACAAAGCAAGTACAACGGAACTGATTATCAACATCTCTATCATTCCTAAATGTAACACTTTTCTTGAACAGAAAATGTTGATGCCTCATATGCAGACCTTGGCAGAAACATTTTTAAATGTATATGTTAAATTGTAGGTTTCCTGTGTTCATGATCCTTTCTGTGTTTCTTGTGTGTGTGTGTTGTGGTGGTCAAACACACACCTGCTTTGTGCCTTGTGTTTCCCAGGACAGGCTCCAGATAAAGGCAGCTCCAAATGTGCGTCCGCTACTGTAAATATGAACAAAGAGATCAATTAATTCATAAAAAATTGAGATCTGGTCAGTTAGGTATTTTAGACAGCTTATTTGCCAAGGGGTACTCTGGCTAAGTGGAAGCAAATACGTAAATTCAGACTGGTCTTATTTCTAAATTACCTTTTAATTCCAGCACATGAAGTCAGAAATGAGGATATGAGGAATGTGGTAACAGCCATACTCGTTACTGACACTATTATGAATGATATTGAACACACTCTACTAACCATATTGACTATTAAACAAAAAAAAACGCTTGTCAAACTCAAAATAAAAAGTAAAAAAATGACGCAATTTAAATAAATACACGTTTTGTATCAACTGACATGCTACGTGTATTTATTCAGAAAATTAATAAAGGCCGTCACAAATGCTGAAAGGATCATGGACTCAGATAAATCTCCAACCAAGGGTTTTTTTCAAATAGTGTTACCACCGCGATAAAAGCCATTTCAAGTTTCATTATAACGACATGGACACTCGTTTGTGTTTTTATATTTATACGAACATTTCTTACCTTTTAAATATATTTATTTAGTCATGTTGACAAGAAATGAACGGCCATTTTGAATTTATGCAAATATATCAGTTTCGAGGATATATACGTGCACGACTTTATTCCATAATGATTTATTTTTAGGGAAAATTATTAATTTTTTATTAAGTTACGTCCATTGGGTTGACAGGAAGGGCAGTTAGATGGTTAGTCATGAATACCCATTTCTACCAGAAAAAAACCGATAAGCTAACACGGATAATGGATTAACACATTAACGAGTAACTTGGCAGTGAAAAAATAAATGCAGCAACAACCCTGAAACATTCTGTGCATAAATATGCGTACAAAAACACGACAGATGCACCGCTCATAAATACTGCCGTGAGTCTATTTCCGTAAAACGGCAGCATAATTCAACTATTTCAAGGCGCGATACGGCAAAATAATTTAACTATGCAGAACGTTAATAAACGGTGTTATATCTACCGTATAGCTATAGGAACGACAATACTCTCAAAATATTTTTGTAAAAACGTGAAATATCCACCAAAAACCGTCAGTTTATCACAAATCCTCATGTTTGCCTCGGCTAACAGATATAGCTAGCTGGGCTGCAGGCCTTCCTCCTTTCTCCATAGCCCAATCCTGGCAGGTAGCAGCATTTGGTGTGCATCTCTAAAAAAAATAGCTGGTACTTACGAGATCCATCAAACACGATGCTTGAATATTCTGGTAGATATTTCTTATTTATATATATATATATACACATTTAAAGCAAAGTTCAAAGACACCACCAACTAGCTTTTCCCCGGCCGATTTTCGCAAACGGCGAGCCGGTTTCCAGCCACAGTTTGCGGATGGTAACAATAAGCCCAGGCAGAGGGCGGAGATAGATTTTTTTTTCTCTTAAACACACACACGCACGCATTTACATCGCAACAACATTGGTCGAAGATATCTATTAAAAATTCCTTTACTGAGTATATATAATTACACTCTACATTTTGTATTGCATTTATTCCGTGATTATATAATTATTAATTAATCTTGCTAATATGTAAACATAGACTATAAAATTTGTAGGATTTCACGAAAAACCCTGAGAAGCTGAAGTGACATAATTTGCAGAATAAATCTTTCCACTAAACAGAATCATTCCTGCCAGTATTTTGTCTTAATCTAAAAAGTGCACATTAAAAATACAAATTACAGAAAAATATTTAATGTCAATTTTGTGGTACATAAGGTCAGGAAGGAGGATAGTTATTTTCCTTGTTCCTTAATCATCACATTTTACATTTAAATCTAACTTCGTATAAAGATACGAATTCCAAGTTTATTATAAATTTATTTTTATCAGTGAAATACGTACACTACTTAGGCACTCCCAGATGTGTACCACTACAAAATGGGAAATAAGTAATCTGGGATTCATTCTGCCACATAAATATGATTTCAGGTGTTTACTATACGTTGGGGTAGGCTGAGATTTCCATATATGTTTACCCTATATCATACTACAACTATTCCAGGAAGCACAAAGCACTTCATCACATGGCGCACAGTCAACAAATGGAACTGAGAAACACCAACATATCTAAGATAGATATGGAGGAAACCCATTGAAACCTCTGCAGAATAGATTAACATTTCTACCCAAGCTATATTCACTGTGAAGCATTGGTTTCCTGTAGGCATGTAGCGATGATAAATTGAGGTACAAATTTATGATGATTCTAATTGTGAAAAAAAAAACTGTGAAACAGCTCAAATTATTATAAAGTTGTGTAATCTCTCCAAGTATGTCTCACTGGGGAGGTTGGACATCCAACCAGGCCCTTTTGTAACATGAAAAGACACGCCTATGTCCAACACATCTTCAAGTCGAAGCAGAAGTATGAGCCGATGCAAACTTGCTGAATGGAAGAATTAAGATTTTAAATAATAATAATACTTTATAACAGTTCTGTACTTGACAATAATAATAATAAAAATAATCTATGTTAGTAATAATAATAATAAACTATGTTAGCAGTTTATGTATTTACTATAAATTCCTTTTAAATATTATTTTCAAGTGTACATTTTATTTATTAAAAAGGAAAACATTTACTGTAAACCAATATGCCGTGTCACACATAGTGTGTAAATAACATGATGTTCACACAACAATGACACTGGTAAAGTGTTTCTTGAGAACATGAGCATGACGTGTAAATCAAGCACAGCAAAAGTGGTTCTAGAATGAATGGCATGATTGATAGGTTTGTGAGGTGACTTAGAGTAGGCCGTGTTGCATGTGAGCCAGGCTGATGTGCAACCCCACCTTCCCGTAGGCTTCAGCCAGAGGCTTCTCAATCTCTTAGTTTTTCCTAGCTGTAAATGTGTTATTTAGACAGCAGAAGGCACAATAACTTGGACTGTCTCCCTACTAGCAAGCAACTAATGCAGCCACTGTGAAGTTGGCCCCCCATTTGCATCCGATATAAATCAAACTGGTCTCAGTCATTTGGGCTGGTTTGTGACATTGAAATTTTCATTTGTGTTGCTTTAGTTTCCGAGATGTAAACAATGTTGGGCAAGCTACCGTACTTTTAAATGTTAGCTTTTCACCCTACAACCTACTGTTTTAATATATAGTTAGCTACACTACAAGTGGCTAACTACATCGAAGGTATTTCATCCGGTAATATTTAATATTTGTGCTGTAGGATACTCTTAAAGCAAATTAATTACTCAGTGACAAAAACTTAAGCACCCAGAAGTAATGGTCCAATTTTGATATAATTTGGCACATGTGCTGACCAGCTATGGGTATATAAATGATTCAATTGACAAGGAGCTGGCACGTCTAGTCACCAGACACAGAGGATGCCTCGTAGACATGTTAGACAGCATTACCAGCCCTTACCAGTTTGATAGGGATCGCATTGTAGGTTTGCATTAGGCCGAGTGGTTGTTTCGTGCAATTGCCTGACATGTGGGGCATGCAGATGTCACAGTCACCCGATGTTGGAACCATTAGACACATGAGGGCTCCCACACACATTGTGAAGGTTCCAGTCGCCCAAGACAGACCACACCAATGGAGGATCATTATATTGTGTGCCAAACATTACAGAACCCCATGACATCCGTGCCTGCCATCCGGACACAGGTATTGGACTCTCTACAATACCCCGTGTAATCTTAACAACTGGCATCAGCCGGACTATGGATTTCCTGTCCCCTGAATAGGCTGCCCTTAACACCAGAACAGAGACGGCTGCGTTTGGAGTGGTGCCGTAACCAGGAGGCATGGACTAATGATGAGTGGCATCGTACTATGTTCAGCGATGAATCTCGGTTCTGTATTACCACAGATGATGTTGTGTGTGTATGGTAGTGCCGAGGAGGGAGGACCAATCCTGCCAATGTTATAGAGAGACACACCAGCATTACTCCTGGCATCATGGTATGGGGAGCCATAGAGTATGACTTCAGGTCATTTCTGGTAGTAATTCGCTCCTCCTGAGACAGCACCCTGGTACAGTCTTTCAATAAGACAAGGCCCGTCTACACATGGCATGTGTGTCTGTGGACTGCCTGTGTCATGTTGAGGTCCTCCCGTGGCCAAATAGGTCCCCCGATCTTTCCCCAATTGAACATGTGTGGGATCAGCTCGGATGTCAACTCAGACTCACTGCCAATCTGCAGGATCGTGGGGCCCAGTTAAAACAGCTGTGGGCCGGCTTGCCACAGGAGAGGATACAACGGCTGTACAACTCCCTTCCACACTGCATGTATGTTTCGCTGCATGTATCCAGGCCCAGGGATGTGCCACACCCTAATGACATGGAACCAGCAGTGTCCCCATACTGCCAACTCTGTTATCTATTTGATTTGATACTATCTATTTGATCTGATATTGACACTGTGTGCAGAATTATTAGGAAAGTGAGTATTTTGACGATATCATAATTTTCATGCATATATTCCATCTCCAAGCTGTATAAATTTAAATGCTTATTTGATTTAAGCATATCAGATGATATGTATTTGTGTAATGAGGGAGGGTGTGATAAGGATACCAACACCCTATATCAAGGTGTGCATAATTATTAGGTAGCTTCTTTTCCCTAGGCAAAATGGGCCAAAAAAGAAATTTGACTGACTCTGAAGAATCAAAAATTGTAAAAAGTCTTTCAGAGGGATGTAGCACTCTCCAAATTGCTAAGATATTGGGGCGTGATCATAGAACCATCAAGCGTTTTGTTGCAAATAGTCAACAGGGTCGCAAGAAACGTGTTGAGAAAAAAAGACGCAAATTAACTGCCACAGATTTGAGAAGAATCAAATGTAAAGCAACCAGGAACCCGTTATCCAATAGTGCTGTCATATTCCAGACCTGCAACCTAACTGTAGTGCCTAGAAGCACAAGGTGTTCAGTGCTCAGAGACATGGCCAAGGTAAGGAAAGCTGAAACCTGACCACCACTGAACAAGACACATAAACTGAAACATCAAGACTGGGCCAAGGAGTATCTGAAGACAGATTTTTCAAAGGTTTTATGAACTGATGAGATGTAAAGGCCTTAAAGATTACACAATAATGACATGGCCCCCTATTGAAAACTTGTGGGCCCTTCTTAAACAGGAGATTTACAGGGAAGAAAAACAGTACACCTCTCTGAACAGTGTTTGGGAGGCTGTGGTTGCTGCTGCACAAAAAGTTGATCGGCAACAGATCAAGAAACTAACAGATTCCATGAATGGAAGGCTTATTGCTGTTATTGAAATGAAGAGTGGCTATATTGCTCACTGATTTTTTTCCATGTCAGACATGTTTATTTTGAAATTTTGTGTTGTTCGTTTATTATTCTCACTTTAACAGATGAAAATACACATGGGAGATGGGGAAAATGTACGTTTTTGATTTAGTTGCATATTAATTCTGCACACTAATAGTTGCCTAATAATTGTGCACACACGTGTATTCCTCTGATAATGTTCACACTCACATTTCCTTTGCATAACATTCAGGTTTCAGGTTTATTGACATTTTGGATTGACTGATGGCACTGTATTTGCTTCATATTAAAATTAATCCCAAAAATACAACTTGCTTAATAATTGTGCACACAGTGTATAATCATTGCGATACAGTCACATGACCTTTCACCATGTGCAGATTCATTTCATTTTCATCACTCTGCCTGGGTGCTTAACTTTTTTAGTCATTGAGTGTACATATAAAAGATAGATTTTGATAATCTGTTCAAGAACCAAAGTGCTCTTATGTATTTTAATGAACATGTCTAAAATATTGTTTGCTGTGAAGTATTATTAATTTTTTGATAAAGTTACATCATCTAGTAATATTGTTTGGTGTTTTTAACCTTTTATCACAATTTTCTTAGTGTATTATTGTTACACAAATGGATATGAATGTATACCCTATTGTGAGCATCTGGCAGGGATGCTCGCGCTGCCGGCAGTCACATAGGTCGTAAGTTGACGACGACCTGTAGTGTTTTTTAATGATGTAGTGTTTTGCCATGCTGCAACGTTACTTGTAAAAGAACAGTTATTGGAAAAGCTACAGCATTTTAAAAATAGCTGCACTACTAATAAGCGACTGAAAAAAAGTAGCTAAATTAGTAGCATTGCTAATTGTCGTTAGCTACTCCCCAACACTGGATATAAATGTTTGTTTACATGGTGCAGTATTAACTTGAAACTGCATCATCAGCCAAACAGCTGAATGACATGTCATAAGGGGATGAAATCTGGATGGGAACGCCTGGTGGTGATGTCACCATGTAAAGGAATATTTATATATCAGAAATTTAAAGCAGCACAAATGCAAATTTCAATGGCATGAACTGGCAGAAATGATTGAGATGAGTGTGGTCCAGTGGCCACTGCTCTAAGACTACAAAGGAAGCTCCGCCTCCTCTAAAATGTCACAAAAAATTTTATCAAATATGTACTGTTGTATTTACAGTGCTTTTACAAATACTGTGCTAGAACATGTTCAATTTAATGAGTAGTTCATTCAGAATCAGCAATAATTTCTCGCAGGTCGTCTCATGCATTACATATTTGAAGGTGATTTTGCTGTGTTTCTGTAGTATAACAGTTCTGAATTACTTATGCAAAATCCTAGTAGAGATTGATCTGTAGAGCAGGTTAACAGTCTCCAGTATGAAATACTGGAGCTGAATTCTACGCTTCATGAAGCAACAGATGCTTGCTGAAAGACATCAGTTGAAGGAAGAAATTGATGCCAAGGAAGGGCTCTATCTAATTTTCAATGCACGCTTCACAAAGTTGCTCAAGAGCTGCCTACCCCTTGAAGCACCACTCAAGTATGCAAACCAACAGAAAGGATACTTGCATTTCAAAGAGAAAAGGCACAAAGAAAGGAGAAGAGGCTGCTCTCTATGTATGACCAATGGAAAATCCAAGTTTGTAAGGCAAGAGATCAGTTAAAGAGTCAGCTAGGGTATCTGGATTGATTTGTTGGAAAAAGGTAAGGAAGACATAATGAAGATTTATCTTGACGTTTGGCAACACAGTACACCTTCACCTGAGGTGAGATGGCGAGTCGATGCTTGTGATGCAGTACAGCAGACCTCATTAAAATTATTTATGATCAAGTAGCAGGAATTGAGGAGTTCGATGAAGAACAAGAAAGATGCTTCCTCCATCACTCCATTTATGAGTCTGCTGCCTCACAAATCGCCTCACATTCTGGTCATTCTATCATGAGCTTACATGTAGCTAAATGGGCAGAGGCCACTGTTGAGTTGGCAGTAATGGAAGCAGAATATGAGATCCTTTTACAGGAAAGAAAAAAAGGGAGTTACTAATGTAACAGCAGAGGACATTGGAAGTTCAACAACTTGAGTTGGAGCAACTAAAAGCAGAGAGAGAACTAAAGGGTGCAAGAGTCAGACTGCAAATTAATGAATGGGAAGTAAAGCAGGAAGTTCTTGTCCCATCCTCTGATTACAGCAATCCTAAACCCAATGAAGATGTAAGCAACATTTATCCAAATGCAATTCCCCAGTTTAATAACGGAACACTTCCTAAAATGGATGTGTCCACCTTGATTCAGGCACTTCAAGAACGTATGACAGCAAACGGGCTACCTGTCCCTGAACCTTTTGTGTTCAATGGGGATCCCATTCAATTTGTTGAATGGAAATGATCTTTCATGTTTCTCATTCATAAAAAAGCACACAATTCTAGATGGCACTTTCAGCGCAATGCTCAACCAATTATTATTCAGAGAGCGTTCAGAGCAAAACTTAAATACTGGCCAAAGATTCCACCAAAAGAAGCTGTAGGACTCAGAGAGCTTTGTGACTGCATGTCAAGATGTCATGCCACATGAAAAGGGCCTCCCTAGTTTCAAAGACTTTGCTGCCTTCATTTTCACTGAAGCAGAGGTGGCTTGTAAGCACCCCACATGCCTCCATGATGACAGCTATGTGCACAAGGAGAATCCTGCTTCTCTCAGTTTTATCTCAAGGCCAGGTAATCAAAACAGCAGCTGTTAGATCACTCAGCCTAACTCTCCATATACCTCTATGGTTGTGCCATTATGAGTGTCAACAAAAAGTGATCCATACATAGAAAACTTGTTTATGCTCTGCTTGATAGTCAAAGTGACACCAAAGAACACTTTTCTTCAGAGTGAAAAAAGTCTTGGGGCTTTGCTTTAGACGGTATAACTCTGCTGTTTACGTAGATCTTCCGCCAGCCTATACAAAGGATTGCATTTCGGTAAATTGCAGTCACATCTCTACATGTGACACCACCAGGCAATGGATCTGAGGAACGCAGGGATTCCCATCACTGTAGGAGCCACCCCACCTTCAAACAGAGGACTTATTCTCCCTCCTGGATAGCCTTCAGTTGTGGAGTAGTAATCCCATAGCCTGAAGGTTCCCTGAGGGCGATGTTCTCTTCTTGGAGGCAGTGAGTGTGCTAGCGAGAGTCACCGCAAATGCAGATCCATAGGAGGTGGATCTGACATGCAGAGGATAGTTGAGCATGAAGCTGCTTAGCCCATTGCCACTCCACAGCAAGAAGCCACTCAACCCCCTCCTCTGGCCCCTTTAATAAGGGCCAAATCATTATGGTCAGACAACTGGATGAGAACATTTGCAAAACAGAGTAGAACCAGGAACGGACCCCTGACAAACCCCAGAATCAGCTGGGAAGAACACAGAGATTCTCTGCACAGCACTCACAGTACCAGTGTACAGGCCAGATTTGATATCCAGCAACTTTGGGGGAATCCTGTCTCAGTCTCAGGATGTCCCACAGGGCAGCTTGATCAACTGAGTCAAACAGTTTACAAAATTGACAAATGCGGTCGATGGTAGACTTCTTAGGCATAAACCCAGACTCCTTTGGTTGCTGGTAGGCAAGGAAGTGATCAAAGGCCTTACCTGACACTTCCAGATAGGGACAACAAGTTCCATTTTTCAGTCAGTTGGAATGATGCCTAACTCCTAAATGGAAGCAAAGATTGCCAGCAATGCCAGGAGGACATCCTTACCACCAGTCTGGAGAAGTTCACCCCGGATACTACAGATCCCTGCAGCCTTCCCTACCCCCAGCCGATTCAAAACCCATGCAATCTCAGTGAGATTGGGTGGTTCACAGCTGATTAAAAGATCAGCCTCAAGAACTGTGAACCCAGAGATGTCCAAAGTCCTAGCTGGAGGATCAGCTTTAAACAGCTGCTCAAACTAGCCAGCCCAGCAGGTCACAACTGCAGTGTCATCTGTAAGGACAGTTCCATAGCCTACCGTGACTGCAAGTCTCTGTGGAACAGATTCAGATGGGCAAAATGCTTCGATTCACCTAGAAACAGAATGTGGGTCTCTAGACCACAGATGGTGTGTCACCTGCTCACAGATTCCTCTAACAAGCACCTCCTTATCTGACCTCAGAGCCTTCACACCCATCCTCCTCAGTTCCTGGTACAGACATGAGTGCCACCAAGTTGTGCGCTGTGACTCCTCTCGATAATATCCAGGGTGCCTTGCAAGGTGAAACACCTACTTCTGGGCACACTGGAACACCAACACAACCCTCAGCAGCCTTCAGGGTCTTGTCACGGAAGGTCCCCCACATCACATTAGAATAAGCAGTCGCACCCAAATTTGCAAGTTCCTCACACACACTGCATGCAAACTCATCAAAAACAACTTGATCTGGGAGTCTCACCAAGTCCAGCCTCATTCTCCTAGTAAATGATAACCTACTGGATCTAAGCTGAATCTTCTGAGCAGCAAAAACAAGTCTGAGATCATAATTTACAAATTGGTCACTTCTGTAGTCCCTGCAGTTCTGCAGGAGCCTCCAGAATCAGCCCACATTGATTAGATCGATCTCCTTCACTGCACCACCAGTATTGGAGTACCAAGTCCAACGATGCGGCTCAGGACATTGGAACCAGGATCCAGCAACATGCAGCCCCTAACCTTTCGCAAAGTTAAGGAAAATGGAGCCACTCTCACCCTGGACACCAAACCCATGGGGACAAACACAATCCTCATAGCCCGCCCTGTCAGTGCCAGTGGTTGCATTGAAGTCACCCATGACCAGGGGAGTGTCACCTCGTGGGCACCCATCAACCACTGAGTGAAATTGCAAGTAAAATGTTTCCCTCAACAAGACATCACTCACTGTAGTGAGAGCATACACTGAGACAACAGACAAGACACCCAAGGAGTGTCTTAGCTTGAGTCTCATAATATGCTTGTTGAAACGAGTGACATCAAACACCATCAGGAGGAGTCAATCTGCCATAGCAACAGCTATTCACCGAGTATGGCAGCCACCAGAGTGACCAGACCAAAAAGGTGTACCCATTTACAGAGATCTGGCCACTTTCTGGTCTGCATACCTCAGAGAGTGTAACCACTGAAATGTGTTTATTAAATGGAGTTTGCGAAGCTCCTCTGACAGCAGAGGAAGATGGTCATCTTGCCAGAGAGACAAGATGTTCCACGCGCCTACCTGGATGGGCCGCCTCAAACTGGGACCCAAGTGCCACCATGCAGTGGGCAATGCCTCAGCACCACACTAGCTCTGATCCCCAACAGACAAGACCCTGTTAGCTCTCCAATGGTTTCCACTCTTCCAGGCATGAGGTTCCCGAACACTTTTCCCCATCCCCTTCATGATGAATTCATTCGTGGCTGCTGCAGAGCTACTCCTGCTGAGAGCACAAAGGTGTCATGCATGTTTGGTCCAAGCTGTCGTGAAGTTTTTTATGGAGGCTAGAGTGTCAATCCTGCCATCAACCCAAAAAAAATTCCCTGCTAGTTGGTGGACTACTTGCAGGGCTGGATACAATTTAATGTCATACCCAGAACAGACTCCCCATTATTCAAATAGCTGCTCTATGTATGAAATGTGGTATAGAATGTGCTATTTGAACTTCCCTTGCTTAGCTCACTATTCCTGTCACTGCCACACTGATGTCAATATACAAGAGTTAAATCCCATCGTGTTATCATTCTTCAATCCTGATTCTTGTTTCATGCGCCGATCCAGGGAATACGTGTCCGTGCCACGGTGCACTGGCTACGACATGCACAATGCCATGAATGGACAGTAATGTGTGCACCACAGTGTACGAACCTGGATTGCAAGGTATATACCTCACCTTGTAATCTGTGTTAAACTGCATTTCTTTGACATTGCAGATTAGAATTCCTTTCCCGTTAATATCAATTCAAATTAACACACTACTAAATATAAGAACTTGTTAAAACTTGACCGTGACATTTTACTGGGGCACAGCAGATCAATATTGGGGCATGTGCCCCAGTAAAAGGGATCTAGCAACACCCATGCTACAGACAGTGGTCTGAGGAGTGAAAAATCACAATCCACTGACTGGATATTAGGTAGCTAAAACTATCCAATGCCCAATGCGCATGAAGGCTATCCCGTGTGGTATGCAAATGTGAAGAAATTTTGAATGAATTACTGAATAGGTATGAAAACAAAACACAGAGCTTTGGAATCCATTTTACACTTTGTTACAAATATCAAGCTTGGATGAAAGCTAACCTAAGGAGATACCAGAACAGCTATTGATTGAAAAGTTGAATGCTCTTCAGGGGCCCAGTAAAAGCCTTGATCTAATTCCTATTAATAATTAATGGCACATTTATAAAACTGTGGTTCACATGCTCTATCCATCAAATTTCAATGACTTGAGGTAAATTTGCCAACAGGAATGGGCAACAGTAACTAAATAATAGATTAATAATAGGTTTACACTATCACAGCCTGGAGGCCAAAACCGAGCCACTGAGGGCTTCCATGCTAACCAGTCACTTTACTTTGCCTACTTTTACCAGCCCACTGTGTCATTGAATATCTTTTTCAGTGGTCGATATGCTGATGCGCTCTATTTTTGTCTGTTTAACTGTCATTTTATTTAAACTTATTGTTATTTTATTCCTATTTTATCCTGTATTCATATTTATAATTATAACTGTTTTGTTTTTCTCTTTATATTACATATGTATTCACAATCCAGGAATTGGATGGTAAGGCGTTTCACTGTACAGTGGTAGAGCGTATGATTGTGGATGTGACAAATAAAATTGAAACTTGGTTACCTGTAGCATAAGACTGTGTCTGTGCCCTGGATTGGACTATGTCCCATCCTGCATGTACCCTGTGCCCTGTGGTATATTGGCATCCCATCCAGGGTGTTCCCCAGCCTGTGCTCTCTCAGGGACTGGCATCCCATCAAGGGGGTTCCCCAGCCTGTGTCCTGTGACGAACTGGCATCCCCTCCGAGGTGTTCCCCAGCCTGTGTCCTGTGACGGACTGGCATCCCCTCTGGGGTGTACCCCAGCCCTGTGCCCTGTGACATACTGGCATCCTATTCATGGTGTTCCCCAGCCTATGCTCTCTCAGGGACTGGCATCCCATCGAGGTTGTTCCCAAGACTGTGCCCTATGACAGACTGGCATTACCTCCGGGGTGTTCCCCAGCCCTGTGTCCTGTGATGGACTGGCATCCCTTCCGGGGTATACCCCAGCCCTGTGCCCTGTGATGGACTGGCATCCCCTCCAGTGTGTACCCCAGCTTTGTGCCCTATGCTGCTTGGAATGGGCTTCATACCCCTAGCAACCCTGACCAGGAAAAGCAAGAAGTTGAATGCATTGATTTTACTAAAGATTGCATTAACTCAGGAATGCATTTCATTCTGTACTGTGCAAAAGTCAAAGAAGACAAATTTTAAATGATCTTCATGTAGATGTAAAACTGTGATATTCCATCTGTCAAAATGTGTCAGTCTAGCCATTTCTTCAATAGTCACCCTGGTATTTGCAGTAAATATTCAATGTATCCATGTGTTTGCTGACTCGGCCACTAGCATACCGGTGTTCTTTTTCTTTCTTTGTGAATACACACTCGCTTCCCAGGTAAATCTAAATATAAACATTTCTTTGACTGTCTAAGACCTCTGCACAGTACTGTATATGTACAAAAATACCAAATTCCAAATGTAGTACAATGCTGGAAGTTATGAAACTAGTGGTTATGAACTAGTGGTTATGAAAAACAGGTAGATGGATAGATGGACCTAACAACTGCTGTCAATATGAAATAGAAAATGCATCATCTACACTTAGGAAGGTTAGAAATACTAGAAATACTAAGAAAACTGAAGTTTATGATGCACAGAATAATAACTTGCTGCATAATGATTGTAATTAAACATAATTTCTTGGCATTTATATTTCTTCCCCATTATGTATTATATTTTATGGTTAAATTTTAAATGGCAATATCTGGCAGGTAGCTCAGTGGGGACCACTTTATCCCTCTTTGTTTTGTTATGTGTGTACTAAAATGCTAGTCCATTTCAGGACCCCATCCAATTTCTGGGTTCTCTGAACTGCATTTGGTGCCTACACAGAAACAATAGATAAAGTCTTCCTCTGTGCAACTTAGTGTACCATTAAAAGTCCAGCTGCACATCACTCTGTGGATCATTGAAGCACACAAACCATGCTAAGGTCACAATCCATGAGTGCTTGTGTTCTTAAAGCTATATGCTACTTTTAAAATAAAAAATAAAACCACCCCATCGGCCATTAAGTATCATCCAAAATGAACAAACCAATGGTAAGGTTTCTATTAATCATTTAATAGTTTAGAAAAATTCTGTAAGAATCTGAAACAAGTTTGATTAACAGATGCACAGAAAATACTTGGCACTGTATATTGACACAAAAAAACAGTATATACTCTGACAGAATTAACATTTCCAAGTATTTACAAGGTATGGCATCCATAGCATAGTAAGCTACATTAAACATCATAATTAAAAACTTTATGGAAAAAACTTGTGTTATTTTATTGATAGTCACTGTACATATGACATCTTACCACCATGTCTCACTTACATTTTCAAATATTGGATGGAATAGGTATAAAGTAAATTTTCTGAGTACTTGATGTAGTTATAGTACCTTATTTTGTATATGCATTACATATCCTGTATAAGGGATTAGCATTCTTGATGCTCAAACACAATACATGCACAATAATTATATAATGATTGCTTTCTAAAGCATCTGGAAATTATTTTTAAGCTACGATGTACATAGCAGTGACCGTCAAATTAGTCCTCACACTTCTACATCAGAAAAGGATGTTTGCTTGTTTTGGCTGTTGAATCCAGAGTTTGAGTGAGAATTGGAAGGGCAAACTTCCTCCGTGAAGGCACTCTCCAGCACTGTAAAAATGGACTTACGTACCTTGTCTTTAAAGTCTTGACCCATAAAAACATAAAGCAAGGGGTTAAGGCAACTGTTAAGAAAAGCAAGGCTGGAGACTATAGGAATGCCAATGACGGCAACAAGCTCCAGACTGCTGCTTTCTTCTGATTCCATGTGGCTGACCATCTCGATAAACACCAGGATGTGGTAAGGCGCCCAGCACAGGAAGAAGGCAATGATGATAGCTGCAATAATTCTGAAAGGCCGTCCTGTCCGTCCAGCCATAGAACGGTTTCTCCTTAGTCTATGCACAATCATGGCATAGCAGGAAACGATGACAGTGAAGGGCACCACAAAACCCAAGAGCAGACGTGTGATAATCATCGTCTGGTGACGGAATGCAATGAGTGTTTTTATGTCCAACGTCTCATTGTGCTCTGAGATGGCAAAGTTGTTGAAGCAGTTGATGACATCCTTGTCATGGTTCGCGGGTGCCGTGTCTCGAAAGACAAAGTAGGGGGCGCTCAGGATCAAGGCAAACAGCCAGATGAAAAAGCTCACTACTGATGCTCTGTGGGAGCTACGGTGGTTTTGAGCCCAAACTGGATGTACCACAGAGATGCAACGATCCACACTGATCACTACTAGGATGTAGACGCTGGCAAACATGTTGAGGAAAGCCAGAGTACTGTTGAACTTACACATGAATTTGCCGAAAGGCCAGTCGAAGTCCATAGCAGTGTAGATTATGCTCAAGGGCAGGAATGCAGTAAAAAGGAAGTCAGCAATAGCCAAATTCAGGAACCATATAGTGTTGACAGTTTTTTTCATCTTGAAACCTGTAACCCAGATCACCAAACCATTTCCCAGCACTCCCAGTACAAATGCCACAGAGTACACAATGAGAGACATTATGTTAAGTACCTTCCTAATCTCTGTGTTCTCATCTTCATAATCGTAATAATAGTCAGCTGTTGTGGTATTGGGTGGCATGTAGTTAGGAAACATGTTTGTCCCATTACCCAAGTAAGAAGAAGCGGTGGTTTGGAATGATTCCATCATTGTGTACAATCCAGATAATGAAACTGTGAAGATGAAGAAGAATGCAAAAGAAGTTGTAAAATTAATATCATCCAAAGCAATGCAACAGATATTCTGAAATCAAAAATATACAATGCATGAAATACTATTAATTTAATGCTATTACTCAAATATTAAGCTAAGTCTTTCAAATTCTTCACTTATCCTTCATGTCAGCATTTAAATAACTGCTGCGTCTGTTTTTCCCTCTACTTCCACTAGAGGGGGCCCCTATATACCAAAATATTTTTATGACTGTGCCATTCTGTTTTGCAATTGTTACCAGAATAGAAGGTATTTTTAAACATATAAACAAAAGTCATGACAGAAAAGCACTTCCTTCACTTTAATATTGTCTTATCATGACAATGAAAATGCGCTTGACAATTTTCCCTTCACATTAACTATTTGACTTGCGTATTAATTTAAACATGTTATGCGTTTTCCATAAATCTCTTAACATAAGAAGAATATAAAGCAGAATGTATACGGTTCAATTATTATACTTATATATACAACACTAATTTAGTTCATTTCCCAATAGTTAGAAACATAAGCATGATGTGATTATCACTATATTGTCGTATCCCTCGCAATACATTTTCGTTTAGAGAGAACAAAATAATTTAAAAAATCATAACAAACAAAAACATTTTGAAAGCTTATCTTATTACAATCATTAAAATGATCATTAACAAATTTCTCCACGACTAAAAGTCCTTTACCTTATTTCCAGGGGTGTCTTTAATTCCTAAGTTAGCGTCGAATATTTCAATTACGGTACACTGAGTTATGCCAACCAGTCAAGCCATTAAACTGTACTGCTGGTGATCAGAATATGTCCTGAAATTGTAGTTTCTCTCGCTGTGACGTCAAAGTCTGGAGGCGGTACCTTAAGCTTAAATTGAAAGAAAAATATATACTTTTCTTATATCTTCAAAACAAACTGTGTAATCAATCATATCAAAATATTTGACTTGAATATCGAACTTACCTTTAATTCTAACGTATAAAGGATGGGCAGGCATTTTAAAATAAGGCGCCGACATTTTCTTTCTACGGATTTTAAGCATTGGCTAACTACCATTGGTTTTTTAAAGTGTCGTCGGGTTATTAACTGCAACACTGCGTAAGTAACACTGACGGGCTAACTTCGCCAATTACAAAAAACTTTTTTTTCCCAATCGAACTTAAATTCGCTCGTCCTGTAAATCCAGGTAGTAAACTTAGCAGCGCACAAACTAAGCAATTTATATAGTGTCTAAGGTGCAACCTTATAGCATGCAGTAGGAGTAGCAAGCATGCCTCGTTTTTGCAAGAATTGCAATTTTAAAGGTCTTAAGCATATATTTATTTCTGTTTGATTGTGTTGATCTAATTCTTAATAAGTCTACGTGAGGTGAAATAAGTCCACCTGCTGAGCATATGCACTCCGGCTTTAATATCGGTTATTCAAAACCGAGGAATTTCCGATTTCCCCATGAATTGGGAGAGACTGGCGTGGCAGGCATTGCGGTCGGACCCAGCAGCCAGTGAAGCTTACTCAGTTTCCCTTGCAGGAAATAAAGCCATCTGAAAATATGCAGTGGCATAAATATGAATCTTATTTAAAACTTGATGTTAAATTACACGTGTCTGCGTTTCATTTGTCGCCAGTTTTTTTCCTATAACGCTTTGTGGGGATATTTCTTAAAATCGTTAAAGTTAGTAACATGAAGACAAATGCAGACAGAATGTAGATTATATTAAACATCCAGATATGCAACTTGTAACATCTGTCAGCTTTTGATGATACCCATAAAAACATGGCTGCTGAATTGAATAAACAGCGCTGAATTGTATTAAAATTCAGCCCTGGATTTTGGCATCTCCCATGGCCCCAAATGTTGCCAAATGAGGGGGGTGGGAGGACGATTTTGGTGGCCCACCTACCCACAGGCCAGATGGCCCGCCCTGCCCTGTATATATTCCTGAGATTGAACATGTTAATTAATGCTTTCCATGCTTTTTTGATCAGACTTCGAAATAGCTAGGATATGATTTCGATTTTTCTTTTTATCTTAATACACAATATATTCACAAATTTACGTTAAAGGGAAGCTCATGTTTTGGGGGAACAGCACAATTTATAAATAATAAGCACAAAAGACTTATATTTTATGCCTGTATTGGATTGAATGTCATACCAGTAATTGAATTATTTTTTAAATATTGAGTATATCTAATTAGATCAAGTTAGTAAGCGAATCAATGTCATGTTGAAATTGTAGGCGCTTGGCAACTGGATATGGTGGCATTATGGCTAGTTGTATATACTGTAGCATAATATTAGGAATAAGTTCTCCTCCTACACTTCATCCCACATAAAGCAACAGCACACACCAACTCACCTGGTAATGTAATGTGACTGGTCATGTGCTAGAATGCAACCATGTTTTTTTCATAGTACTTTGTTCCCATTTTCAGTCATCCCATTACATTGTTCTCCAGAATTTTTGGCATCCTTGGTGAATAAAAATGAAATGGACTGGACTTTATTGTTTGTCCAATTAATCATTCATTCAACAATGTTAAAAATCCAGCCACAAAATGAAGTAAACTGAAAAGAAGAAATGATCATAAAACAAATGTTTTTCTGATATACATAAATTGTATTGCCAAAAGTACTGGGACACCTGCCTACACACACACATGAACTCTAATGACATCCCATTCTTAATATATAGGCTTTAATATGGAGTTGGCCCACCCTTTGCAGCTACAGTATAACAGCTTCAACTCTTCTAGGAAGGCTGTCCACAAGGTTTAGGAGTGTGTGTTTTGTTTTGACCATTCTTCCAGGACAGCATTTGTGAGGTCAGGCACTGATGTTGGACAAGAAGACCTGGCTCACAATCTCCACTCTAATTCATCCCAAAGGTGTTGAGGTCAGGGCTCTGTGCAGCCTAGTCAAGTTCCTGAACACCAGACTCAGTCATCCATGTCCTTATGGACCTTGCTTTGTGCACTGGTGCGCAGTCATGTTGGAACAGGAAGGGGCCATCCCCAAACTGTTCCCACAAATTTGGGAGCATGAAATTGTCCAAAATGGCTTCGAATGCTGCAGCATTAAGAGTTCCATTCACTGGAACTAAGGGGTCAAGCCCAGCCCCTGAAAAACAACCCCACACAATAATCCCCCCTGCACCAAACTTTACACTTAGCACCATACAGTTAGGCAAGTACCGTTTTCCTGGCAACCTCCAAACCCAGACTCATCCATTAGATTGCCAGGCAGAGATTCGTCACTCCAGCAAATACGTTTACACTGCTCTAGAGTCCAGTGGCGGTGCGCTTTACACCACTGCATCCGACGCTTTGCATTGCACTTGGTGAATTAAGGCTTGGATGCAGCTGCTCAGCCATGGAAATCCATTCCATGAAGTTCTGTATGCCCTGTTCTTGAGCTAATCTGTAGGCCAAGCGAAGTTTGGAGGTCTGTAGCTATTGACTCTTCAGACAGTTGGCGACTTCTGCACACTGTGCGCCTCACTATAAGTCAGTGGTTCTCAATTCCGTTCCTGGTGCCCCCCTGCCAGAATGTTTTTGTTCCAACCCTACCTCAATAGGTTAAAGCTGGTTACAGAACAAATGCAGCATGCACTGTGCGCACCCCATTCAAAAAACAGCGGTAGGCGTGGTTTTCAAAACTCTCTCCTGTCATTTCGGCTCACGGTCAATAGCGATATATTTTGCATTCAAAAAGATTCTACATTTGTGTGATATATTGTCCGTGTCTGAGTTCCCAGAGCTATACGTTTTCCCTCTATTTCAATTTCGGTGCCTTGTTTCTATTGATCGCGCGACAATGCGTCACAGCGCTCAGCGGTCAAAGTTCAACAAAGTCCATCTTTGACCACAGAGCTCGCACAAGCTCCGCGAGCAGCACGCGGCACGGAGCGCAGTGTAGACTTAAAGTCTGAAACTGGCTTTAGCCTACTAAGGACCATCTGAGCCTGATTAAGGTAGGGATGGAATGAAAACATTCTGGCAGGGGGAACGCCAGAAATGGAATTGAGAACCACTGCTATACGTTGTCCCTGCTCTATGATTTTATGTGGCCTACCACTTCATGACTGAGTTGCTGTTGTTCCCAATTGCTTCCACTTTGTTATAATGTAATATAATATTTTATAATAATATTATTACTACTAAATATTTAGTCCACGAATGGACTTATTGCACAAGTGGCATCCTAGCATAGTACCACGCTTGAATTCACTGAGCTCCTGAGAGCGACCCATTCTTTCACAAATGTTTGTAGAAACAGTCTGCATGCCTAGGTGCTTGATTTTATACACATGTGTCTATGGAAGTGATTGGAACACCTGAATTCAATTATTTTGAGAGGTTTCCCAATACTTTTGGCAATATAGTGTATGTGTGCCACAGTTATAGAAATTCATATGAATAAAATCAAACTGAAGTGTAATCCCGATATTATTTTAAGTTTTTAAAATTACTAGAGTGGATTGGAAACCTTAAGTGGTCAGCCATTACTTTATGTTTCACTGCAGTATAAATATGAGATGGCACACAGGCCAGATTCCCTTAGTCATTCCTTACAATGGGAAAGAGCTGAGAACACAGAAATTATATGCAATGAATACTTGGTGAGCTGTACAAATCAGAAAATGGCTATAAGAAAGTGGCTAAACCATTGAAAATTCCCATTATCACTATCAAGGCGGCAATTAATAGATTCAAAGTAACTAGAGGTGTTTCGAATCAGCAAGAGAAGGGCATGCACAGTGAGGAGGATGATTCAAGTGGCCTATGAATCTCTAAGGATCACAGCTGGAAAATTGCAAATGATAGTTTTGGGGTCAGAAAGCCTCCAAAACTATGATCAGATGCCACCTACATCACCAGGAGTGTTTGGGAAGGATACCAGAAAAAGGCCTCTGCTGTCAATCAACAACAGAGGGTACAGTTTGTACACGTTACTGGGGCTTTCAATGGGACAAGATTGTATCGTCAGATGACACGAAAATAGAGCTTTTTGGGGCTGTTTTTCTTCTGAAGTCCCAGGAAATCTTGTTAGGATACATGGTATCATGGACATGGTTTCATGTATCAGCAGAAAATAAAGCAAAAGCTGACTTACACTGGCCCATGGATAGATCTTCCAACAGGACAATGCACCTCAAAATCAACACAAAAATAGATCACCAGCCACAGAGTAAAAGTCTTTGCCTGGGCCACACTAGTCCCCCAACCTAATTCGCGTTGAAGCCCTGTGGAATGGGCTGAACAGAAGAGTGCACAAGTACAGACCTCAAAATCTGAAACATCAAGAGAGATTCTGTATGGAGGAAAGGCTTCAGATCCCTACTCATGTGTTCTTCAAGCACTGCTCAGAGCTGTTAGCTTGGTAAAGGGGGCTGCACTAAATATTAAAGTACTAAACGAAGGGGTGCCAATAATTGTGATACCTTTGAGAAAAGTATTTGTTTTATGATAATAATTTATTTTTCCTTTCAATTACTTCAGGAGGGCACTTTGTAATTATACAGGGTAAACAGAATAATGGAGTGAATGTAAAAATATCCAAGAAGCCAATTATGTACATATTTAACAATATAAAGGTATGTTTGTTTGATAAATATGGCTTGAAAAGTTTATATTAATGCATAGCTATTATTTATGATCATACACTAATTATGGATTTGTTTTGATTTTACCTTGTGTTGCCAGGGACAGACTCCAGGCCCCCTGTCACCATGATCAAGATAATAGGTGATGGATGGATTTATATAATAATATTGTGACTTTAACTGGTCATGTAATTATGACAGGTTTAGCTGAATATGGTAGGGTACAATATTTTTATAATAGTTTTAAATTAATTAAACAATGACAAGATTTTTGTTAGTTTAAAAAATATTTTATGCATTGGTCCCACATAGCTAGTATGCTAGGTGGAATACTTGGGGGAAACTTTGTGCTCAAATTTCCAATGAGTGGTCATAGTGTGCAGCCTGAAAATAAATGCAACAAAATGTTTATTTATCAGAAGTTACAGCACACATTTAAGCCAAAGCCATTGACCCTAACCCCTAGCACTCTGCTATGCTTTTTGAACAAGATACAATACTGATTGGAAAAGAAATATGAGAATGAGTATGAATTAAACTCAAGACAGAGATGTACATTATTGTGTATATAATAGTCAGTATATAGGTTTATACTTGGGAAGATAGTAAGCTTGCAGCTCTGCCCTGTTCTCAGTCCCCCAGCCCTTATTTCTCAACACCCCCTTCCCCACCACCGTTAAAACAGTTCTTCTCATAATTCAGCCCACTACCTTAGCAGATTGATAGCCCCTGGAGAAAATTCTCCCAGATCTCTTTTTAACACCCACTACTAACCCTACCCATCTTTTACACAAACACAACCCAAAGAATCTGTGGGGGTTGTTGTAATTTGTTGCAGATGTTTCAGAGACTTCAGTTCAGTTTTGGTTAGAAGGTAAAACAATGCCTACAGGCAGATGGACATTATACATAATCATACAAACAAAAGGCCAGTGATACTCATTTTGAGTATCTAATATTTGTTTAAATTAGTTGTGATCGGTGTGAAAACTTTATAGGTATTAAAAGTTATACACTTTTAGTCGAACATTATAATTGATGGGTGAGTCAATGGTTAATTTAACCAAACCCTCGGCTTAAAGCTGTAAATAATGTTACCCTTTGAGGTCTAGAAATCATCAAAGCAACAATTATGGTCCATTCAAGTATGAATTAGGAGAAAAATAACATACTAGTTATAATGAGTAATTTGCAATAGAAAAAAATGTATTTTTCAGAGGGAACGTTTTTTAGGTTTGTACACTGTGTAGTGTTCTTGCATTTGCCATTTGCTTTTACACTGTTGCAGTCTGAAACCTTGAAGCAATCAGTGGCTCTCACACGACCAGGGGCTTGCATACACACCCCATATTCAAATGGGAGCCAGTGTACACATCATTCAGGAACTGCTGCGCCAAAGGAGCAGATGTGTGGAGGCTGAAGGGAACACAAGGGAGCAGAATAAAGCCCTGCAGAGGAAGAGAGCTGGAGCACATATCCTTCAGCATGACAAAGACCAATGACACTAAAATGAATATAGAGGATAATTCATCTCTCCTGTCCATATTTGCAGAACATACTAGTGTATTAAGGAACATATTATTTAGCCTTGGGGAGAGACCACACATTCCCAGAAATATGTAATTACTTAAAGTTAAATGTAGAAGACGTAATGTGTTTTCCATGACTCGCTAGGGCTAATACAGTTAGCATCACAGAGATTCAGTAACCGCCAGTTCTAGTGTGACATGCATTTTGTTTAATCTATTTTGGCTTTAACAACTTTGTAGCGTATATGACTTGAATCGAAACAAATCTGAATGATTTCTTCTGCCACCTTCCTTGTTTTTATTAAACAGTCAGACAATTTGTCATGCAGTTATACTGTAGAACTGTGCATCATTTTAAGATCTTCTCAATAACAGTCTCCTGAAGAAATTAATGGTTCTGCAAACCTGTAGTTTAGACATTCCTGTCACAGACTAAACTTTGCCACATTATGCGCTTTGCCAACCAAACATATCATTAGGTATCCAACACAAATACCAGTTTAGCTCTGTGTGAAAACAAGCAGACTTCAGGTTGTATGTATGCTACTGAATATGAATTTGAAGAAATTTTCTGTGCCCTCAGCTTGGGTGTGGCCAGAGAGGAGGAAACCAATAAACATTCTAGGGTTATTCTAACATTTAAGGCCAGTGAAAGGCTATTTCCACGGCTTACATGAACATAAGACTCATTTTGGATCTCCAGCTTATCCTTGGTAATGGCTTCAAAGAATTTTGTGAAACAAAAAAAATAAATTTCTAGAGATAATGGAGTGTTGTAGTTTAAATTATGGTAATGTCTTACAGTGAATTGTAATGATGCATCAAAGTTGGATTTTTTGAATCACAATTTTGTTTTCATTGGAAGTCAAAGCATGCTGTTTTTAAGTCTGTTTCAGTTTTCTTTCACCCCTATTCCACTTAAAATATGCAAAGAGTAGAACCCCCACCAGCAAAACCACTTCCTTTACAACCTACTCAAAACCACAGTCGCGGCAACAGACCTCTGAGCCAAACACTGAGCCTCAAGACTTCAGGATCTTTGGGAATTTGTTGTAAACAACCGCCATGATATTTGCTGATTTGCTCTGAAGCCTGATCCCCAGCAGTTCTGCTGGTCAAGAAAGTTAAAAAAAAAACATTTCATGACAGATCTACAGTAATATGAAAGGTTCATTGTCTTTTGGAAGGGAAACAGAGTAAAGAAAAAAATGGATATGAATAAACATAACTTGTATTTTCTCATGACCACTATCATGGTATTGTTTGCTGAATGCAACGTCATATACAGTATGCCTGCAAAGAACATGCCGTGGTTCATATTTTTGATTTCAAAAGGAATTTTATAGTTCTATGCTTTTAGATTGAAAAATTGTACAAACAACACATTACAGTCATTGCTATTAATTTAAGACCATCCTTGTAAAAATGTACTATTTTCTTCTGAATGATTGCTTCATCCTTACATTAGCCAATTGTAGTCCTTTTCAATTGACCATCTGTTACGACATTGCAGAAAGAGTGGATCTCAGGCAAAAGTGGATCTCAGGCAAAAGGGGTTTTATTGAGAGAAAAAAACTGAACTCCACAAGAAACCAGAAAAAAAAGGACCACAAGGGGTCAAAAACAAACCAGATAGACAAGAACTAAGGCATGGGGCAACACAGGAACACGTACAATAATGCACTTGGGAACAGAGTAAGGGCAGGCACTTAAATACACATAACAAGGACTTCAACAAGGGACAGGTGCGGTATATAACTAATTAACCACAAAACAAAAGATTAGGGGCAACAAGGAACCAGAAAGATAGAAAATCAAAGACCAATACAGTAATAAAATGAATTTCTAACGAAGGTGGTAGGGGAGCTTGGGTTTGAGTAGTCTGCTTTACCCATTCAGTCACATGGCAGCCCAAGGAGCTTCTTACTCTTCATTGAATAACTTCCAGATATGGTACTCACTGGAAGTGAGGGAAACTCACTGGTCTCCTCTGGGCCTGGAGGGGATGACACACACAATTCTGGACCAGGCACTCAGGACTCTGGCGAGGCAGCACTCCATTCCAGGCCGAGGATTCATGAGTCTGGCAAGACAGCAGCCTACTCTGGGCTGGGTGTGGAATATACTGACGATCTTGTCAAGTCCTGTAGATTCAGGTGGCATGTCCATACTCTAACTATCTCCTGGGGGTCTTGCTTGGGGGGAGAACAGTCACAATTTATTCCCTTTTCCCTTGATGTGGATTAATATAAATGAAAATCGGCGTCTGGCTGAGTTTCTCAATATGCCCAACAAGAGTCCTTGGAGGATGGAGAAGTCACTAACCCAAACACCTAGTAAAGGTGACTTGGGCAGAGTGGGCCCCTTTGCTGGGCTGGGAACTGGAGATGTGGGCCCCTCTACTGGGTCAGAAACTGCAGCTTCCCTTCTCTTCTTCAAGTGTCCACAGACCCAGGGAATGGAGTCTTCAGGGTGTGTGTCATGGCACAGGGCAGAACTGAGGATGTGAGAGCGGGACTCAGGGCAAGCAAATAGGGTTTATTAACAGAAATTAATAGGTCAAAAAAACAAGAGCGATAAATCATGCTTATCGGTCTGGAAGTCTGGTGGACGAATCTGAGTTTGGCAGATGCCAGGAGAATGTTATCTGCCAGACTGCATTGTGCCATCTGTAAAGTTTGGTGGAGGAGGGATAATGGTATGGGGTGGTTATTTAGGGGTTAGGCTAGATCCCTTAATTCCAATAAAGGAAATTCTTAATGCTTCAGCATACCAAGACATTTTCGACAATTCTATGCTTCCAACTTTGTGGGAACAGTTTGGCAAAGGCCCATTTCTGCTATAGTATGACTGTGCCCCAGTGCACAAAGCAAGGTCCATAAAGACATGGTTGGGTGAGACTGGTGTGGAAGAACTTGACTGGCCCACACAGAGCCCTGACCTCATCTCAATCTAACACATTAACTACAATAGAGATTGTGAACTAAGCCTTCGTGTCCAACATCAGTGCTTGACTTCACAAATGCTCTTCTGGGCGAATGGGAAAAAATTCCCACAGATACACAAAAGCCTTCCCAGAAGAGTTGCAGCTGTTTTAGCTGCAAAGGGGGGATCAATTACATATTTATGCCAATAGATTTAGGATGTTATAAAACTTCCTGTGGGTGTAATGGCCAGGAGTCCCAGTACTTTTGTCCATACAGTGTATTTTGGAACAATAAGATGACCAACAGCTGTAAAACAAATATAAACAGCTTTGCCAATGGAGGTTGACACTTCACAATGGAAAAACTGATGATTCTTGTCAATTTTCATTTTATTTCCAAAGTACCTCATCAACCAAAACTGATGTTATTCTTTTAGATTCACATCAATACCATATCTGCCTAGGGTTTAAATGTTGGAGGGTAATTGACAGTGTTTCTTCACTTATAGGTGTTGTTAATTGAAACTACATGCAAAACTTATTCAGAGAAGATTGCCTCTCTTCATATCTTTGGGCCTGATACTGTCAGAGGAACATCAGTGACCGCACAGATTTATTAGCTGCTGTGGACCCTGACAGTGGATCCCAGTTGTAATTGTAACTGAAAGGTAAATGTGTATCAGCAGCCAGGATATCTACCATCATTTATACCAAGACTGGACTACCCAAAGGCAGACAGTGTTTTGTTTCACCTGTTAAAAATGTACTGACTATATCTTTATCCATTAGAGTTTTCTCTGACCACCAAAACAAAACATTGGAGCCTATAGGTGCAAGGCAGCAAATAACCCAGGATGGGGCACCAACCCATTGCAGGGTGCACATGCATATGCATGCACACACACAGTTTAGCAACTCTAGTTAGCCTCAGTGTAATATACTGGAATGACAGGAGGCTGAGGTGTTCAGAACTCTTTACTGACTAGGTGTCGTACAGAACAGCACATACATCATCAGCCAGCGTCTCAAATCAAACAAAAATTTCCCCTTTTCCTAGTGGGTCACTCCCCATGCCCCTCCCCATCTTTGCTCTCTTAAAGGGGCTTCATTTATCGCAACTTATATATAGTCAAAACACTACACCCCTTTTCCCCAGTCCACAAAGTCTGAAAATCTCTTTAGGGCGTGATGCTCTCTTACAGGGTATCTCCTAGAACGAGGGAACTCTGATGTGCTCTCAGCCCCGGCAATCTCCTCCCCAGGATTTGCCATCTCCATTGCTGGCGGTTGTAACTCAGGCATCCCAATCCCAGAGGGTTCTGGCCGATAGACGGTGTAGCCTTCTGGCTCGGGCCCGGATGGGCTCCATGAGGGTGTCACCCTGTCTAGCAGCTGATCAACGTGCCGTCTGTGCACTTGCCCATCACCGGTTCTGACCCTGTATGACAAGGGGCCTGTGACATCCGTAATGACCCCCGGCGTCCACCTATTAGAATCCTTAGTGTAACTTCTCATGTACACCAAGTCATGTGGCCTAAACTCTCTAACAGTGCCATGGCCCTTCGCAGCCTTCAGCTCCAGTTTGCGAAGCATATCTTCTCCATGGTCAGGATGCAAGCGATCCAGGGCAGTGGTCAGTCGCCGATTCATGAGCAACTCAGCAGGACTTTTTCCAGTTGATGAATTCGGCGTGATATGTTGTGACAGCAAGAAACGAGCCAGCCGGGTCTGCCACTCGCCCCTGGTGATGCAAGACAGGGCCTCTTTTGTTGTTTGCACCATACGTTCAGCTTGGCCATTCGAACTTGGGTGATAAGGTGCTGAAGTGACGTGACGAATGCCGTTGCGGTCCGCAAACTCTTGGAACTCTGAGGATGTGAAGGCAGTGCCATTATCTGAAACTATGACATCAGGCAATTCATGTGTTGCAAAAAGCAACCTCAGTGTGTTAATAACTGCTGATGATGACATAGAACTCATCAGGGATACCTCCAGCCATTTGCTGTGTGCATCCACCACTATGAGGAATACCTTGCCTTGGAAAGGGCCCGCAAAGTCAATATGCAGCCGGGACCATCTTTTAGTTATCTACTCCCAATGATGTACTTTTGCCTTATTGGGTGCATGACGTGACATCTGACAGGTTCTGCATGCCTTGACAGTCCACCACACATAACTCCTCGCGAGTCCCTTCATGTGTACGATGCCCGGGTGTGCATCATGTAGCATAGCCAGTACCTCCCTCCTCGCGGAGCTAGGAACAACCACACGACTTCCCCAAAGCACACAGTTCTTATGCGCGGAGAGCTCATGGCAGCGCGAGAAGAATGGTCTAAACCGGCCATCCGGTGCCTCAGCCGGCCACCCATGCAGTACCCAATGTAGCACCCGTGACATGACAGGGTCCTTAAGTGTGCAGCTGGCAATTCTTTCAGCATGCATGGGTGCATCTGGGACCATCTCCAATAATAAAACTTCCAGTGGAGGAGGTGTAGCAGCGTCAGGTGCGGGTAGAGGTAAGCAACTCAGGGCATCAGCATTTCCCATTTGCTTTCCGGGCCTATAGCATAACTCATAATCGTAAGCTCCCATGATCAAACTCCAACGCAGCATGCATGGTGATAGAATAACCGGCATGGGCTTGGAATGGTGCAAGAGTCCAAGTAGGGGCTTGTGGTCTGTAAAGATCACGAAATGACGGCCTGCTAGATACTGGTGGAACTTCCTGATAGCAAAAACTACCACCAATGCTTCCTTATCGACTTGGGCATAATTTCGCTCCGTGGTGGTCATTGTTCCGGAGGCAAAGCAGATGGGCTTTTCCTGGCCATCACGCTCCAAGTGAAACAATAAAGCCCCGAGGCCATAGGGCGAAGCATCGCAAACCACTGCCAGGGGTTTCTTTTCATCATAATGTGCCAACATCTTATCCGTCTGCAGCAACTGTTTCGCCTGAGCATACGCCATCTCATGCTTTGCGTCCCACCGCCAAGGGACGGACTGGTCAAGAAGATGATGCAGAGGCTCCAGAACAGTGGCCTTGTTAGGGAGAAAACAGCTGTAAAAGTTAAGGAGCCCCAAGAACGCCTGAAGCTCTGTCTTGTTCCGTGGGGATGGAGCCTTTTGGATAGCGTCCACTTTTTCACAAGTCGGTTTAATGCCATCCTTATCCACATGAAAACCCAGAAATTCCACTTAGTTCGCTGCAAAGACACTTTTCTCCTTTTTTAGTCGTAACCCCGCTTCCGCGAAACACTTCAAGACGGCCCTTAGCCGCGCATTGTGTTCCTCCATGGTCTTGCCCGAAATTAGGATGTCGTCCAGGTACGGTTGGACACCTGGGATGCCTGCGAGCAAGGTATCCATAAATCTTTGAAATATTGAAACAACTGTTGACACCCCAAACTGTAAACGTTGAGCCCGGAAAAGTCCACGGTGAGTGTTAATAGTCAGTAAGTCGGCTGCTTCGTCATCCAATGGGAGCTGCTGATAAGCTTGTTTCAAATCAAGTTTCGTGAAAACTACTCCTCCCGCCAGTTTTGAGAACAACTCAGATGCTGTGGGAATGGGGTACACATCAGGCTTAACAGCTGTGTTGACGGTACAGCGATAATCACCACAAATCGTCAGACCCCCATCCTTTTTTGCTACCAGCACTATGGGTGTGGCCCAGCTTGCATGCCGCACTGGTTCAAAAATCCCTTGAGCCACTAATTTATTCAGCTCTTCATCGAGCTGTGGCCGTAAAGCAAAAGGGAACTGGACGGGCTTTGAAGAAACGTGGCGTCACCATGGAATCAATGTCAATTGAGATTGGGGTAGTGCTGTAGTTCTTGAGACTAGTCTTGAGACCAATTTTTTGTGGTCTCGGTCTTGTCTTGGTCTCGACCCTATTTGGTCTCGGTCTTGTCTTGGTCTCGGACATAGCGGTCTCGATGGGATGGGGAAAAAAAGAGAAAACAGCACAGAACAGTATCATTATTCATTACGCGCCTCAATTCAAATGCAACCAGCCAGATGCATCTACTTTAAAAACGTTACATTGTATACATTTTCTCAATGGACACAGCGCTTCATAGTCCACACACTTCATACACATCGCATGATAGCGAAGTCGGCAAAGAAATGTTCCAAAACGTCACCACGCGTCACCATGTTACATGGTACAAAATCCTCGCGAGAGCAAGACGACTTGCCCTTATTGGCTGAAGATTTTAGTCACACGCATGAGGTTTGTATCCCAGGAAGTTCCAATGCGTTATCTGCTATTTCTCCTGAAAAACACATAAAGCAGTGAGAACTGGTTTCAGTTCATTTACTGGTAAAATAAAGTTTAAATAAATTACATAAATGCTCTAACAGTACACGTAAGTTAGTGGTTTATTTATTGTTAGTTACTTTAATGTTGTGCTGCTTTATTTGTTTAATCGTCAGACATACCCATCAGAAAGACATACCTATCGGACATACCCATCAGAAAGACATACCAATGAGACATGCCGATCAGAAAGACATACCTATCAGAAAGACATGCCCACTAGACATAACTATCAGAAAGACATACCAATCAGAAAGACATACCCATGAGACATGCCCATCAGAAAGACATGCCTATCAGAAAGACATACCCATTAGACATGCCCATCAGAAAGACATGCCTATCAGAAAGACATACCCATGAAGACATACCCATCAGACATACCCATCAGACATGCCCATCAGAAAGACATACCGATCAGACATACCGATCAGACATACCGATCAGAAAGACATACCTATCAGAAAGACATACCAATCAGACATACCTATCAGAAAGACATACCGATCAGACATGCCGATCAGAAAGATGGTGTTATTGTGGTGTTATTCTTCAGTGTTATTTCCTGGTGTTATTTTCTGGTGTTATTCCTCAGTGCTATACCTATCAGAAAGACATACCGATCAGACATGCCAATCATAAAGGCATACCCATGAGACATGCCCATCAGAAAGACATACCGATCTGACATATCCATCAGACATACCCATCAGAAAGACATACCTATCAGACATACCTATCAGAAAGACATACCGATCAGACATGCCGATCAGAAAGACATACCCATGAGACATGCCCATCAGAAAGACATACCGATCAGACATATCCATCAGACATACCGATCAGAAAGACATACCTATCAGAAAGACGTACCCATGATACAGTTGATCTGAGTAATGTGATGTCTATTCTAGCCCTAGTCTGTTTTCGGTCTTGGTCTTGGTCTCGACCAGTCTTGGTCTTGGTCTTGATACCCTCCGGTCTCAGCAATGTCTTGGTCTCGGTTTAGGCGGTCTTGACTACAACACTAGAATGGGGGCATTCTGCAAACCCCAATGTCCTGAAATATTCAGTCAGTATGTTCTCCATGGTCTGAAACTGCACTCTGTGCACGCCTTCAACTCCCAAGGGCCTCAAACCAGTCTCGTCCCAGCAGACTAGTGCCCTGGCCCCCGATAATGAACAGAGGCAGTGTGTTTCGTGTCCCTTTGAACAGCACTTCTACAAATATCCTCCCTTTCACGTCCAAAGTTGCTTTCGACCACTGCTTTAACACTCCGCTGTCTGCATGCATTTCAGGGGGTTGAGAGGGCCACTGTGAGCGATAAGTATGCTCACTAATCAAGGAGCATGCTGCTCCCGAATCCACTTCCATTGTGTGTGCTTGTTTGTTCAGTATCACATTGGCCAAATATGGCTTATACCCCCCTTTTTCCGATTTGGCAGTTGCTCTAAAAACAGGGTACTCATTTTTCTGGTTGAGAGTTACAGTGTTTGTAGGTCGTTCGGCTGTGACCCCGGCTGCCTCCTTGTTGTTACTATGTCTGGTCTTGGATAAACACACTCTAGCAATGTGTCCTCTTTTTTTACAATAATGGCATACAGCAGTGGAAAATTTACAGGCTTGTGGAAAATGCTGGCCGCCACACCTGTAGCATGGTTTGTCATGGTTTTGATTTTCACTTGTAGTTGTCACTTCGCGTGCTGATGCGCGTGTATGGGCTGCATAATGAACTTCATCTTGAGGCAGTAATTCATGTAGTTGCTGTCGAAGTAAGCGAGCATTTAACAATGCTGTTTCTGCAGCCAATGCCCTTTCTTCTGCCTCTTTAAAAGTGAGCGTAGGCTCCGCCAGTAGGCGACGTTGCAGCGCTTCATCCAAAACCCCGCATACTATCCTATCATGCAGCATTGCATCTAACTAATCCCCAAAAGAGCAGTGGACTGAGAGACGTCGAAGTTCAGCGATGTAGTTAGAAACGCTTTGATTAGGCTTCTGCTTACAGTTATGAAAGTGAAATCGCTGAACGACCTCTGACGGCGCTGGGCTGTAATGATGTTTTAATGCAGCCACAATGTTAGCATAAGTCACTGTAGAGGGCTGCGTCGGGGCGATAACAGAACGTAACATGGAATATGTCTTTGCGCCACACACACTAAGCAGCACAGAGCGTTTCTTCGCGTCGTCCACAATATCATTTGCGTGGAAAAAACATTCCAGTCTTTCTATATATTCTTCAAAAGAACTACTTGAGCATTCATCAAACTCTTCGATATGGCCGAGCACCGACATGGCTGTAGCTTCACTTATTTGCACACAATCGGTCCGAATCCGCTCGTCGCCAGTGTAATATACTGGAATGACAGGAGGCTGAGGTGTTCAGAACTCTTTACTGACTAGGTGTCGTACAGAACAGCACATACATCATCAGCCAGCGTCTCAAATCAAACGACAACTTCCCCTTTTCCTAGTGGGTCACTCCCCATGCCCCTCCTCATCTTTGCTCTCTTAAAGGGGCTTCATTTATCGCAACTTATATATAGTCAAAACACTACACTCAGCATGTTTTTGGACTGTGGGGAGAAACCAGAGTACCTGGAGGAAAACCCACAATGACATGGGGAGAACATGCAAACTCCACATATGTGGAATCCCAGCAGAGACTTGAACCCAGGTCCCAGAGGTGCGAGGTGACAATGCTAACCACTGCATCACCATGCTACCCCACCAACAAAACATAGTTTTTTAAATTGTGCTGTATTTCCCAAAACTCTAAACACAAGTACATGCACACTCATCTTCACAAACTTCCATGTCAAAAACAAACTATCCACTCAAAACCATGTAATTTTACATTTAAACCAAACCTTTCCTTCAGACATCACAAAAAAACCACGAAATATACAAACACTACAAAATAGCCATTACACACTGGTGAGATCAATTCAAAACACTACCATAAAAACTGCAATGAGCAATGGAGCTTATGGCTTTGCCCTGGGACAACTTCTTTACATTATGAAATAATATAGGAAAGTTAAACTGAGTACATGTAAAAGGATGCAACTGATAAAGAATGTAGAAGATTTCCATGTGTTTACCAATGTGAACTAATGAGGAAAACAAGGCTCATACATGACAAAAGAAAACATGTATTCAGCCTCAGCATCCCGTCTCTGTTCTGGGTCAGGCCAGAGATTCTCAGCAATATCGCAAGCAATATGAGCCCTGGCCTGGCAACCAGGGAAAACCCCCTCGCATGCCTTATCCACCCCTGGCAAGCCTTGACCGTGATATCTAAACAAGCCTATGGGATTACTGTAAACCTTGCTTTTTACAAAATAGGAGCATACAGTAATTCCCAATTACTGTACGTGAGATGGTACAGTAATACAATGCATTTCTGACAGCATGCAGTGCAATAGCGCAAGCAGGTACAGTACGTGTCTGTGCTGTAACTGCACAGAATACAGCACTCCACAGTTTCAGTAGAGAGCAGTATGTACATTACCTACCTATGTTCCTCTCTGAAGGTCCGGATCATAGAGGCCACTGCGAAGCGGCTCAGAATCGACTGCACTCTTTGCCCAGCTTTCCTCATTGAGGTCTCAGACACAAGGACAAGGTTAACTACAGTTGCACAAATCTCATTAGAAACTATTTGTCTAATTGCTCTTACTATCCTATATCCCATTCCTCTACCTTCAGATCTTTGTGGATTCATAGTCCCAAAATAAGTGCACTAACCCATGGTCCTTATATCCATCTGATTAGTGTGTGAATAATTTTGCCTCTTAGCGTTTGTGTGCTACTTGGGTTTAAGCTGTGCTGACTTGAGTTAATGCTATTGAATGCCAGTGCTTCATGAATAAGCACATGATGCAGCCAGTGATATACAGTATGAAGGGATTATGGGTATTTTGTTTTTCAAGTTTATTGACCTTTCATTATTATTACAGGTTCACAAAGATCATTGCCATTAAAAATTCGGAATTATTTTGCAGTTACAATAAAACATCATTACTAATATCAAGTTAAAATTGTGGTATCTCAGATCTAAACACTAAAATTCACTGTCATTTAGAAGTCTAAACATGTAGACCATTGGTGATCTTCAATATCTTTCAATTTGACATCTTAGGCTGGCCAGTTTGTTTGAGTTCCTTGATGACCTGTGAGCTTTTCAGTAAGGGTATCAGGGTCGGTGCCCATCTGGCCCTAGCCTTTGTGCCTTTTCCCACTTGCCATCCTGAATGGTGTAGCCCTAGTGTTTTTCCATGCTCCCTGGGCCACAGTGTGGCTCAATGGGCTAAGTATGTGGCCTTTGAGGCAGATATCCCTTCCATCATGAGGTTGTTTTTATTGGTTTTATTTTATCCCCTGGTGTCTTGTATTGTTGCTTTTGTGTCCTTGTTAATTGTTATCCTACAGTACCTGTACCTTAT